>NC_134842.1:99332212-100022212 GCF_965363235.1 Mytilus galloprovincialis
TTGTGTGAAAATACCATTCTGTATACCTTTGTTCTTACATGTTGTGCTAGTCTATTTGTTACAATAAAGAAAATTCATTATAAAAAAAGAAAGCAATAAAATGAGTGTTGCGTTTTTAAAGTCAGTCAGTATATTATTTGTTTTGAACTTAAGATTATGTGTGTGCAGTTAACAAATAGTTTTACGATCAAAACAACGAAAATATGTACATAATCTGTTGTAGCAAATAACGAAAAGTTTAACGTTTGACAGAAAATGTTCGACTTTAATTCACAAAAACGATTATTGATGCATTTTTTAACCCACAACATGCAGTGAAACAAACCTAGTAAAATTCAATTCCACGTTATCGATTTCTACTCCTTTTAATATTTATGTAATATGAACGTCGGCATTTTTCACAGGCCAACGGATGGTTAAATAAAACTTGTCTAGTTTTAAAACACCAAATGGTGATATTGTTATCGAGTCTATGTTCGTGTATTGTACTTTGTTTTTAGACTTATGTAGTTTAAAATTCGTTTTATTATTTTATATATCAAATATGATAATTTTAATCAAATCGGTGCACTTGAATTTGACAGCTTATACCCTTTTAAGAATTGAATTGCTTTATAGAGTAACATTCAGGAAAGCTAGAACGACCGTCTACAATTGCATACATCCACTTCTTTAGATTACACACTTCCTTCTTTTTATACTTCATAAATGATTGAGATGTTTTGGCAGGTTACTATCATTATGCATGCCCATTGTGTTAAATATTTTTTGGGGAGTGAGTAAGGATAAGCTAATATAAGATATAAAATAAAAAAGCCAATACAGTTGATTTTTAATATGATATGTTAGGACAATGACCTTTTCTTTTGATATATACTTTACTCGTGTTCGATGAAATAGGTGACTTTAAACGAATATTGCATTTTTCTTACATTGTTTACACCCTACAACCAATAGGTACGAGGTTAGATACGATATAAACGCAATTGTTAATCACCCGGATCTAAACTGCTAATTTTAGAATTAAAATTTCCTTCCCTGAGAATATATTACTAACAAAATTCTTTATTAATATTCTTGGACTTGTCATAAAATATTCAAACTTACACTATTACTAACTAACTAATTCCGATTCATATTATTTTTTTAGAAACTGACTTTGACGTCACTTTTGGTGGCGTTGATACATTCATGTGACAGACAGTTTGTAATTCTGTTATGCTGTTTTTTTTTTATAAAACTTTTGTAAATTATTTGCTTGGTGTAACTGTTCGTTGTTATTTCTGTGGTTTACATGTCAAAATGGACTTTATATTAATAATAATTTATTTAGTTATCTATTTCTTGTATTTATTTGTACTATATTCCTGTCATGTAATGATGTCATTTGAACGGTATTGTTAAGATTGGCGGAAAATTTGGCTAGCCATAAACTAGTTCATTCCTATGTATGTTGCATTTGCGTTTGATTTTGTTGCACTTTAGTTTTTCTGTTGATCCAGATGGCAGATATCCAGCATAAGGGAAACAGGTATGTCTCTAGCTTAGCAACAAATGAGTCGATTTATGGCAGGAATCAGGAGATGTCAATATGCAGTTATCCGTTTGAATGGAAGCTGCGCACAAAGTACAAACTATTGGCGTATAACGATCAACCATGATGTTAACAATCATCTTAAGATTAATTTTGAAATGTCTGACATTGTAAAGTTCGACTACAGTAAAACTTGTAAAATGCATTCTTTTTGTACAAAAAACACTTCATTTTGTTATAAAAATTTTGGTTCGATAAAACCTTTTTTTTTCATACATTTTTTGTTCGTTTTAAAGCCAATATTATCATTAACTACGTTTCAATATTATTTCACAAATATTTTATCATATTCCATCCAAAAGAAGAAACTGATTTTTCAAGTTTTAAAAAATCAAGGTGTTGCAATACTTTTTTCCATGTGTATAGTTGATGTATTTCCCTCGGTTTTAGTTTATAACCCGGATTCCGTTTCTCTCAAAAGTTTATACCACTGTCGCCTTTATTTACACCAAACCGATTTAAGAAAACAATTAGGAAATGAATAAGTGGGTTCTTAATTCTCTCAACTTTTTGCTATTTAGCTTTTTTTATAAAACTTTTTTATTCTTGCATCATATATGAGCCTGTTTAAGACGAAACGTGCATGTTTCCCTCAAAATACATATCCTAGTATCTATAAATAGTGTATTGGTACATGTACTAATTTCAATTAATTCTTTGATGTTTGTGCCTCAAATCTTAACAAATAACTATTGGCAACATTTTTAAAAACACAACGTATACATAACGGGGCATTGTATCTGATTCACAGTCACACAAATTTAAGACATACACGTCAGAAGTATTTCATGTGCTTATACTACTCACAAGAAGTGAGGAAATAGAACAAAACAAAGCCAATGATAGTGTAAAAGCAGAAGTTTGTGATATGTTGACCCTAAAACAATTAGAATTTTGTGATATTTTGAACCTACAGAAAAGAGAAATTCACCATTTGCTCCCAAAATTATTGTATATTACCAATTGGACATATTTTAAATCAACCAGCTTGACAAACTAGAAGATTTCGAATGCAGTCAGATGCATTTATGTGAAAACTCATCCTGCACTTCCTTCATGAATGTTTGCTTTGTTTTCGTAATCACACGATAAACGAACATGTGGTCAATTAAAACCATAAACGACATTAATGATCGATTATGTTCTACCTCGCTTTGCTCGTCCGAACATAGATTATTTCTTATGCTTTATAAAGAAACAACAAAGACTAATATTGCAGGAGATACACACCAGACAGTTTTAATATAACATTTCAAAATACATGTATGTCGTGCAATTGAATATTAAAGTCCATACATCATGTGCCATTGTATTAACTATATAATCATATCAACTGTTCTACTAATATCTACAAAAAGAAAATATACAGAATAAGAATTTATAAAAAGCAAAATAGTTCAATCTTAATGTAATAAAGTTGTCGAACAAGTTTAGTGTGTGAATTCTCGATGAAATGAAAAGGGCGCGTAAAACAGTATACAAAGTCCGAAAACCGAATTACTCAGTATTGCGCAACAGAAATAGAAATAAATCTCAAAACGAAAAGAAATATAATTATGTTCTACCTCGCTTTGCTCGTCCGAACATAAATTATTTCTTATGCTATATAAAGAAACAACAAAGACTAATATGGCAGGAGATACACACCAGACAGTTCGACAAAACAAAGGAAATATGCCGGTGTAGACTGGTATAAATAAGATACAAAAATAGTAATTTACAAATTCAAATTATTAGTAACAGATAACCTGTTATATAAATTTTCTTTTATGTTACCGTCTTTTAATAGATCTATCTTTCATCTACTGTGTGCTTTTAAAATTTTATCTTGCATTCTATTATGAGCTGCCGGAGTCGCGCATCCACTCCTCAAATTTATTTTTTATCGAAACCAGCTTGACACAAAGCAGCTAAAAGATTTGTTTTGCTCTGGTTTATGAAATAGGTTTGATGATTTGCATAACGTACATGTATATACTGTTTTACTTCTTTTAAAATTGCTCTAAATACATATTCACTGGAAATCAAAGATATATAAATATCACTGGACACAAGTCCGAGTTAGTTTTAGCAATACAAAAAGTGTTGCCCTGGGTATACACATCAGTTTTACTACTTTCTATCATAAGATCTAGATGACATTTGTGAAAAAGATAAATTGGATACTTTAATATTTGCAAGCTCGTTAAAATCGTGAAACCCCTGCAGCATCAAACAACATATTCATAAATTCTTTATGATATTCAAATGTAAATGATTAACTATCTGCTATAATATACTTGCTCTTTGAACCATCAGGTGTAATCCTGTTAACGTTTTTCGAATGACTACAAGCAATCAGTATATGATTTTCATCCCCAACAGTATCTCCTCTAGGGTGAATTGAATTATTTGTAGAAAAAGTAAATAATACATTGGCCTTAGTGTCTATGAAGTACAGTTTATTGTAATCAGTGCAGATAATGGTACCTTCTCAACTACTACAACAATCATTTGAAGTAACTCCAGGCAAGACAATACTTTTTAGAACAGTCCCAATAATTATCACCACTTTTCATGATTGTTTTGTAAAATTTTGAGTACTGATTCTAAATGAATGCGATGCCTGCACACCATGCACCAATTTTAATCTCCTCTGTAGTCTCTTTTTAATTCAAATCTATTATAACTACTTTTACATCTTGTGGTATTGTAACAGCAACGGTGTTGTTATCAATAACAGCAAGGCTATACAGATTTCCTGACTATTTCATAGCCAGTTGTCGTTCACCAGTTATTGTATAGGTAACGAGTTGGTCACATACACCATCGATACATATCACTACAAACTGCTCAGAGTCTGAATTGACCAGTGTTTGTGCTCGACCAGTAAAATCGAGCACACATACTCGAATAGTCTCGACATTGTCTGGACTGTACTTAACTGTACTTAAGTGTACTCGACTAGGTCTCGACTTTACTTAATTAGTCTGATTCAGTACTTGATGATTTTCGTGTAGCCTGAAATGGTCTTAACCAAGGCTCGACCTGTCTCGAACTGTCTTTACTAGTCTTGACCTTCAAATTTAGTTTTGACTGGTGTTAATCAGTCCATCTAACTAAATTAAATAATGATCTTACAAATTCAAGCTTATAAGGTAGTTTGATTTATTGCTGTGAAATGAAAGAATTTAATTTAACAATAGGCAAACATGAAAATTATTATATACATTCAGATAGTATAAAAAAGAAGATGTGATATTATTGCCAATGAGACAACTATCCACAAAAGACCAAAATGACACAAACATTAACAACTATAGGTAACCGTACGGCCTTCAACAATGAGCAAAACCCATACCGCATAGTCAGCTATAAAAAGCCCCGATAAGACAATGTAAAACAATTCAAACGAAAAAACTAACGGCCTTATTTATGTAAAAAAATGAACGAAAAACAAATAAACAACACATAAACAGGTATCTTTAATTTTTTTTCTAACTTTTTCAAATCAACTTGGATTGTCATCAAACTATGCAGCTATCTTAGATATATTTTAAGCTTACTGAATCCCATGTCATTTAGTTTTTTTGTTGTATTGCTGTTAAATTAAAGAATTAAAGTAATCTTGGTAAAAAAACCTAGGCTTTGCAATTTCGGACAAAATATAGATAGTACACTTAATTTTTTTAATAACTTTTTTAAATCAACTTGGATTTTCATCAAACTATGTAGCTATCTTGAATATATATTAAGCTTACTGAATCCCATAACCGTTTAACCGTTCTAGAGTGTTGTTCCTTTACAAATGGAACAAACTCTGAATTGACATTATTGCTCACTAACTTGAATTTGCTTTAACCAAATTTTATGACACTTGTACACAATGTTTATTATCAGATCCTACAGATAAAATTTGAATTTCAGTGTTGTCACTTTTACAGTTCTAGAGTTATGTCCCTTTACAAATGAAATAAATGCTGAATTTTGATTCTGTTCTCCAATTAACCTCAGTTAGGGTATCATTTTAATCGGAAGATCTGAGATCATGCTTTAACATCCGAAAAATGATAAAACACTAACTTAAGGTTCATGCTTGAACTTAAGAGAGCCGTGGTGTAGTGGTTAATGCATCAGACTACTAACACAAAGGTTCCTGGTTCGATTCCCGTTTGGGATGAAAATTTCAGAAACTAAATTTTCGGCTCTCCCTTGACACCATTTGCGATTATGGTCTTGAGGAAACGATGATAGTCCGTCGGACGGGGACGATAAATGGCTGACCCGTGTTAAGTGAGAGCCACATCTCTTGCACGTTAAAGACACCCTTGTAGATTTCGAAAAAGAGTAGGCTAATATGCCGCTACAAGGCAGCACTCGCACCCGCAAAGTGGAGAGGGATTAATATAAGTTGCAAAACTTGTTTCCCAATCCACTATAAATAAATATGTTTAAACTAACTTACTGCTGGACCTGTTCTTGTGTTCATGCATGGACTGACGTCAGGACTGGGATCTGTTAAAAGTTAGTTTCCGGAAAATTCTAGCATGTGTCTTGTCTATTTGAATGTTAACCAAACTACTGCTATTAATCCCATTAACTGTGACAATCAACTTGTATATCATAAACTCTGCATTAAATTTTGGGAAATTGAGTAAACAATAAACGTCTTGATAAAATTGCAATGTTGTAATGGACAATAACATGACTTTCAGAAACATGTCAAGAACTCTAGATAATAATGTTCTCAGCATCGGCTTTGCTATAATGTTATATTATGTACATAATGTATTAATTAGACAGTAAGTGCAAATATCAAAACAAAATCGGGAACTGTCACACTGTTTAACTTTCTCTTAAATGTTTAACCATTTTCTCATTCAATAAAAATGTTACTTCGCTAGTTTGGGTTATTAAAAATTTTCGTATCTGTTTAGAAACTAATATACACATAATCAATGTAGACATAATAAGGACAACCATACGTCAATAATTATTTTTAAGGTATGGGGACTAGCATGCCCTAACACTACCGAAATACACTTTAAACCAATATAGGATACAAACAATGGGGATTATTATGCCACTGAAACACTAAGTAAAAACGCAATTCATGGTGTTGTGTTGACTCCGTAAAGGTGTAATACCACCAAATCATGGTAAGTCACATCCGGTTGCATACGAAAGTAGGCCTAAAAAAATATTCCCTTAAATTTGACAGTTGTAGAAAATTAACCCTGCATTTCAATACACTTAATTTTTTCTGAGTCGTAAATATGTATGTTGGATGTCTGAAAGCATCATTCTTTTTTAATTTGATGGTCTTATAAAATATTTTGGAAGGTTAAGGTTACATAGTTACCAAAGCAGGTAACCAGTAAATAATTGTGTAAAAATTGGGTTGTTTACTTCCGGTGATGATTATTTTCTTATATGCAATGAAATGTAGTGTGAAATTTTCACTGTATCACTGGAAAGGATTAAACTTTACACATGCAAAGTATTTCTTTGGTTGAAATAAAGGTAAATACTGTACAATTTTTTTAAAAGTGCCAATTTAACAAAGACTAATAGGGAAAAATCAATGGTGGTACCGGTATTACACCTAAAGGCGATGAACTGACATGTAGTAATAAACATACTATATATACTCTAACTCTTCTGGGTGTCTGAATGAGGTGATCGTCAATTTTTGATCCTGCTTTTGTACTTGCTCCAATGCGAAAGCTGCGAACATTGTATAAGTCTGAATTGTATCCAAGTACAGAGGGTATCTTTTTAAGAGAAGAAATGAAATAGCTTCGTGCTAAAGCTTTCCTATTTTCCATCACAAAGAAAGTTTATTGTGTTGTACAATCATTGCATTTCTATAACAAAATTCAATGTAACATTCCAGAGATAAGACTGGAAAAACAGAAGCTCCCGACGCAATTAAATGATTATCAACACCTTTACGAAATGGGTCTGTTTTGGAAGCTTTCAAATTGTATAGCCATTGTACAGCTAGTGTCATCCTTTAAATTAATTCATGATACAGATACAAACATTTTTTGTGTTTACGTAGTAATTTAGTATATCAGTAAAAAGTCTTAGCGTTGTCAATGTGTTTTCAATATGTTATGTAAACGTTGTATATTAAATATATAAAATTAAGGTTGTTTTTTGAGACTACATGTACTTACTTGTACATCTGATCGACACACTGGTCCACTCGTAGCTGTAATCGTCTAGGTGGAAACCACTACATCCATCCCTACTATTCTGATCATAACACCTATCATGTACCATACAACACCTACAAAGTATTCATTTATTTTATTTTTTTTTGTGTTTTGAAGGTAACTTGTGTAAACGTTTTTGATAAAAGAACATTTACGGGGTTGAATGAGTCCATTTTCTTGTTTGATGTTTTGATAAGTTTTCTCTTTTTAATTGGGATTTACAGGATAGATGATAATTATCAAAAGTCCAAGATATGGACAACAAACAAATATAAAAAAAGGAACCAAAAAATGGTAAGAGAATATCAGGGTGCTAAAAAATAAAGAATACATGGAGATAGGAATAGGCAACATAAATAAAGAACAAAACCGCAATCTCAGAGACTATTTTTCATTTCATAACAAATTTAAACCAACAAATTTTCGTTGTAAGTTGTATAATCGATGTAAGCTAGGGATAAGCATAACGACCATGTATTGTTTTTTTTCATAGCTTTCTGAGTCTAAAATCTGTAAATTCACAGTTTTCCTCTTTATCATAATTGAGGTCATCATGGAGAGATGCATTTGGAATTTATTTACGGATTCACATTTGTGTATTTTTTCCCTTTTTACCCTCACGAGTCTTATATCAAGTACCGAAACTGACAAAAGTGTTCGGGTAAATATGAACCACAAAATCTTATATTGTAGTGGCGTGCAACAGGAACAAAAATGATCTTATAATTTAAAATTTATATGTAGATCTAAAGTCATAATCAGTACGCTAAATATATTCATAATACATTAGCGTCATAGAATAGACCTTTTTTTTATATTACCGACTTTTTTCTCCATAATATATTTCTATTTCTTTTTCTCTTACTATAACTCGACAGGTAACCTTCTGTGTGGTATTACATTCTGGTACTCGGTAAGAAAATGCAGTTAAAAGAAGTAAAATAAAGCGTGTAATCGGTTCAATTGGGAGAAAAGCATATGTTTCATGTTTTCTATGCACAACAAAATAATCGGAAAAAGGGTTAATTTTCTCCTTCTTTGCACAGGTTGCTCATTTAATTATATTTCTTTGGATTGCTCTTACTCGCCTTAATATGTTCTGACATCTGTAAAATAAGAGCAGCTCACCTATCAATGTTGTCTTGAGGTGTACCGCTTCCGCCAACTCAACACCAACATCCATAGTCTCTAAGATAATTCCCAAACGTATAACCCATTTCAAACAAATGACTGATCTGACTGTACATATTCAAGAATGATCTTTTGGTCCTATCAGTACGTCCTTCAAATGAATAAGGAATATGATTGAAATAAACTACATTTATTTTGTAAAATTTATTGTGAAATTCCGACAATGACAGAGGTGATTTGATTTCTATGCACATACATTTTGTAATTCGAGTTTCTTGAATACCATTTGAACCTTTACCATATAATAGTCCATTGTGGTAATATCTTTTAAGCATGGCTCGGTATTTATACATCCCACCATTGTTTTATTGTGCTATATTCATTTTCTTGTAGTCTTTTTTTTTCGTATGTGCTGGTTTTTAGAGTGTCTATATACCATTTAGTTGATCTTTGGTGACATAGGTGTTAGTTTTACAGTGATTTTAAGATAATAGCAGAATGTTGACCTTCTATGTCTGTTTGTTTTGTTCACAAAATGTTTTCAATATTATGAAATTCTATGCAGCTGTCATACAAGCAAGAGGTTGGCTAGCTAAAATAACTAGGTTGTATCCACCTTTTTCGACAAAATGAAATGCCCGTAACAAGTCAGGAATATAACAGTT
The DNA here is from genome assembly GCF_965363235.1 of Mytilus galloprovincialis. NCBI lineage: Eukaryota > Metazoa > Mollusca > Bivalvia > Mytilida > Mytilidae > Mytilus > Mytilus galloprovincialis. The sequence continues at coordinate 99,341,803 of NC_134842.1, forward strand.
GTCACTTGTTTTCCATTCGTTAGATGTGTTAGAGCTTTTGATTTTGACATTTGACAAAAAACTTTCCGTTTTTAATTATCCTTATATTTCGGATTTCGGATTTTTTGTTATTTTACTTCGCAAGGTATGATCTAACCAAAATAACCATAAAACTCATAAATCTTTTAACAAAATGGGTTCAAATATAACAGTCAAAACAGTCTTATAAGCCAACCTTGCGCGAGAGTATTATCATGCTCAACTGGAAATTAAAAACAAAATGTATAATTGAAATCGTGCTTTCATCGCAAGCAATAATAAGTGAACTGCAAGGATGGACACCAAATTCAAACGTTATATGATTGCGTTTTGCAATCTCATTAAAATAAATAATTACAATTGAAAGAAAATACCCGCAGATGTAGTCAGTACTAAAATGCATAGTAAAGTTATGGAAATGGACCCTCTACGAACATTCTGAAAAAAAGTACAAGACGCATTTTAAAACTAAATCTTGTTCAAAATTCTAACAATGTTCTATTAACTTAGTTTTATTTTATTGGCGAGCAACATGATAATCAAACATCTTATAGACGAATAAACAAGGTTCATAAAGTCACAATTAAGATTGTTTACACATGCTAACTAGTTCGATGTAAGTGCTGATGAAATATATCATCTAGACATAATTTATAGTACTGTGGATTCATTTAATTTCGTAGTTATCAATTTTCGTGGATTGCTGAAAACTTGCATATTCGTGGATATTTGGTTTCGTGGTTTTGCCAATGTCTGTATACAAAGCCTATTGAAAATATGATATTCGTTGAACATCTGGTTCACCTGTACACATGAAACCCACGAAAATTGGTATCTAACGAATAATAATGAATCCACAGTATATTTTATTGGAAATAAAAGTAGTAAAGGTAATGTTGTCTGTGTAAATCTTGTTAATTGACCTGCGAACTAAAAAATACTTTTTTATGGCTTTTAACCAGTCAAAAGCATTTGAGATTAAAAAAAGAAAATACAAATATGAAATAGTTAGAAGAACTGGATGGTTTGTTGTTTGTCTAACGTCTATATGGAAATCTTTCATGCATATTCTATTTGAAAACAATTGAATAAATCATGTTCAAATAACCATATGTTCTGCAAAATTAATTTGAACTGCAAATACAAAGATAAGAGGTACATGTTGTATATCGGAAAACATTTTAGTCTTGAGACTTCCACCTTATAGCACCCTTTAACATATTCTCTCAAACAAAAATAATCTGAATTTGAAAGTACCATTTCGACTAGACATAGCTGCGTATTTTTACAGGCTGCACAACTAAACATAACTTTTTTCAGCGTATATACTACTACTACTTAAAGTGAGTCTATAATACCAATCTTCTTTTCTCCAATCCACCCTTATAAGACTGATTGATGGTTTCTGTGATTAGGTTAATTGCCTAAGAAAAAACTTACATCTAGTTGTCTAACTTTGCAGTATAACTCACTATATTGCTACACAGAAAACGCAAACTTTACTGGTGTCGCCGGTTTTATCGTTAGAAAATTATGTCCATTTATTCTAAAGCTTAGCCGATAGAATGTTGACCTTTCGCTATATATATGTATATGTCCACGTGATTCAAACTGAACAATGTATTTGTAATAGTCATATAACTGTTTAATTTAATTATATGATATAATTCTCATTTAAACAGAATAAATGATACATGCCCTTGGTTAAGAATTGTCTGACAACATATCTTCTTACTTATATATGATGAGTGAAATAATAAATTGAAATGAAGCATCAATCAAATTCACAATGACGTTGTAATACTATTATGACATGTACTTACCATTGTGAGGATAATTGAAGACTGCTGTGTTTACTTATTATGTTTAGATTTAACACTTTATTCGATACTTATGCAAAGTATTCAGGACAGTCCTGCTTCCGAAATATTTAATCTTTTTTCCGCAACAAATTTTAAAATGTTATATAACCGGTTGTTTATCTGTTCAGGCACAAGTGGTTTGTAGTTTTTGTCTGAGATCAAGAACATCTTAAAATATTGTTTTTGTACCTGATGACATTTTATAACTAACAGACAAATAATGTGATTTTTTTACCACTCTTCCCGATCTTAACCTTGAATTTAGTCTATACAGGGTCTGAATTTTGGTGTGGATTCATATAAAAGGTCTTCAATTTGTTTTCTTCACTCTATTTTCTATTATTATCAATTACCAGTCGTACTTCACTATTGGAACACATTATTCTTGTTTTTTTTTTGTATAAAAGTAAGAAGTCGTGGTTAGATTGTCTATATAGACCACTCTTCACTAGAGACCAATTGACGTTAACGTTAACAACTATAGGTCAGCCGGGTTCCATTGTCAAAAGAAACAACAAATGTGGTTAGTGGTATATGTAGGAGTTTTCGTCTTCAAAAACCCATCCGTTTGATGTTTGTAATTATATTTTCATGTCTGTACGTCGGAGAAGTACAATATTGGTGGTTGATAAGGTTGGTAACACAAATGGTTTAGCTCAGTCAACTGTTAAAATAGAAACATGTCCAATATTATTGGAAAATATTTAATGGATAGTCCTTTAATCACGTCGTTGTCTTATTGAACATAAGTATATGCTTTATTTTGAGTAAATTATGTGACCAACTTCCAATCTATTTCTTTAATATCATTCAAAATAGTTTATATACATATACAAGCATCAAATGAAGGTATTGCTCCTCATTTTTTCGTTCATATAAGAAAACAAAATTAAGGATGCACACATGTAATACAGTAATACAACTCCTCACGAAAAAAACTCAATGCGAGATATTTATTTGAGAAATATAAAAAAAAAATCAAACCCTAATATATATTTCAATAATAATGAAATAGCGAGCCTTGTCAAATAAAACAATACAAATATTTTATTTTCTACTAAACAGATATATCATGTTCAGGAGGGGTATTTGCGAAAAATACCAGACGAGAGAATGTTAAATTTCGCTAGCCGTAAGGCGAGGGAAAATCATTCTCAAGACTTGTATTTTCCGCAAATACCCCTCAAGAACATGCTATATCTGTTAAGTTACATCGAATGCTAACTTTCAAAAACGCATTGATGATCATGATGTTACAAGCGTCCAGTCTGATAGAATATTTTTTGGCAAATACCACGGCAGAGAGGGTGAAAAAGGCATTTCCTCTTTGCATATACCCCGGCGGCGTTAAAAAATGAACGATATTCATTTGATACAGTAAATTGGTGAAAAATACACTGGCTATCAACCAATTGAAACCCCGGATTCTCACATAAGGTGTAATTATACAGGAAATCGTATTTCATATGTTAAGAGTAATAATGCCAGCTAATTTTGTTGGATATTTTGTCCTATTCACGTTCCTTGAACACTGCATTCTTTTATTTTGCACATTAGGAAAGGAACTATTTACTGCTTTTCGTCACAGCTTTTCCCTGCAAGTATACACACATCTTTGTTATACAACAAAATATTACAAAAATCGGCTGTTCTTTTAAGCTATCTTGATTTTTCATCATTTAATAAAAATACGTGTTGATTTAAAATTAAGTACATTATTTAACATATTTTCACGTTTAAATAAGACATTGAGCATTAATGGTATACATGACGTTAAATTACGTTGACCTTGAACAGTTAAATTGCAAGAACATAAAATAAATTGTCAGTTTGCTTATATTCAAATGAACATTACAAAATAAATCACAGGTTAGATGTCAAATACTTAATGATCAAAATAAACATTTTTCCATCAACTGAAATCACATATGTTCAAGATACGTACTTTCCGTTAAAGGTCAAACTATCAAATAGTGCTCAAATATAAAAATAGATCGTTGTAAGGAGTAAATCAATATGTTAGACATACTAACAGTTAATAAGCGATTATGAAATTATAATAATATATTTCAAGTAATTAAACATTGTTATAAAATGGCATTCTACTACATACATTATTACTACTCTGGTCATATAACATAATGTGCATATAAATTAGACGTGACGGTCACAATATACAAGAAAACCTGTCGTTTTCACTTTAATTGTATAATTTTTCGCTAAATTTTATTTAAAGTTACTGCTAATTCATTTCAGAAGACGTAAATTGTATATACAAAAACATTAAGAAAAACTAATCGATTATGACAATTACGTTAATAAACACTTAATTTAAATCTGTCATTTTGTCTTTATCATAACAATGTAGTGCAATTGAAGTGTAAAATTCATTTTATTTTATTGTATTTAATATATTCTTACCTTCTGGCTTGTAAAACAAAAGACCATAAATTTGCCGTGTGTCAATGTGTACAACAGTCGGATTCTGTCCTAAGGATTTGTGTAACTTCATAATGTTGTTTTTGCTTGTGTAGAAGATCTTCATTTATATCAATGGCCCAATTCTGAGACGTTGCATTTGTACTTATTATCGTTTTGATATCGGACCCATTATACCTAGCAGATTGTAAATCTCCCGAGAGATGTTCCATCCAATAAATACTCTCAACATCAACGTCTGAAATTGTAATTATAATTAGATAACACACACTCGTACAAGAAGCATATGTATCGAGTACATGATAATTGCCATTCTCTGCATATATATCTGAATATGTATTTTGTTGAATTTAATGAAAATTATAACAAGAAGGTAGGATTGCAAATAAGACGTCTACCCGACAGAGACCAAATGATAAGGATGATGTTATTATGTAATTACATTTGAACTTAAAACATGCTATTCAATTATTTAAGATACAAGTTAAAACATCAGGACTAGTGTGCGTAGTTAACTGTTTGGTAACATTTGATATAATTGTGTTCTTGCGTTCACCTCATCCCACAAAAAACGCGATCGTATATATGTTATAGTAAATTTGTATAATCACTGATTTTATATAATCAACCAAATGTTCAGAGATTATGCATAACAATAGAAAAAAAGTCAGAGATTCTACATTATAACTGAAATGAAGAAATATATGTATTTATAAAGAAAATGAATAAAAGTAAATTGATTTATTCTAGAAAATCATATGAGAACATCAAATGAATATAAACATAAATTGTAAAATGGTAAGCATATCAAAATGTTAGGAACAATATAACAAAGTGTTAAGAACAATTTATTAAAATGTTGAGCACAATATATCATAATGATAAGAACATGGACAATTTCTTATAATGATAAGAACATGGACAATATATCAAAATATTTGGCAAAATACATCAAAATGTAAAGCACAATCTTTCAAAGTTTAAAGCAAAATATTTTAAAAACAATCGTTTTTTTTTACAAACTGAATTTGGATGGCATCGACTATTGTAGATGTGCCCTGCTTTTATTCAGGCTCTTCTGCTATTTGATTCACATATGTTTTAACCACAACAATTCACATTTGAAAAAAACCTGTCCTTCACATATCCAATGAGATTAAACGGCACGTCGAAAAGAAAAAAGGTACTGGTACACACATATTAATGTACTAAAAAAGGGAATCAGAAACCGCGAATTGATTTCTTTTATAAGATCCGAGCAGGATACCATGTGTTATGGCCAGGCTATAACCTTTTCAGTCTTTTCCTGAACAATTGCCATTATAATTTTTGGTCTCTCTTTCCTCTATCAGCATATTGAATTGGTATGAGACCATTCCACCCCATGTCGGCCTCCTCTAAAATTGTGTGCGTTCTGTCAATTATTCATTCTGCCTGTTTTTCTATATATTTACTTGCGTTTGTTCTCCTAAGGTTTACCTAGTAGTTACTGTTACAGTAGTAGATCAGTAATAAAAACTGTCTGCTTAAACTTTCACGGAATACAGACAAAATGATTATTTCTCAATATATACTTCTTTTTTTTTTTTTATCAAACACATAATCTTTGCATTATTGATAATCTCTAAAAATCAAATTAGGGAATTTGTAGAACAGTTTATTAAAATATTCAGTGATTATGAAAAATCACTGGTCATTTTCAGGGATTATATATAATCACTAATAGGTGTAGGGATACTACATAATCCCTGAAAAATCAGGGTTTCTACATAATCGTTGATAATACAAATTAACTGTAACATATCAAGACATGTGTACAAAAACGTTAAGTGTATTTTTCAACATTTACATACCTACTGCTATACCAAACACATATGTTGGGAGGTTCTTAATTATAACTCTTTTGTCCATTCCATCAAAATAAGTTCTGAATATATCGGTAGGAGGTATGTATTGGCCATAGTAAATCCATCTGATAGTTCAAAAAAACATTATTGATTTGACAAATATAAACAAAATCATGTACTTTATATTACGTTTATAAATAATTCCGTTAAAACATGCACATTTGCCCTTATGTTTATCTTGCAACGCTTGTGCATTTTACTTTGTACTTTTTACTTGTTTGGTTTACTAACTTTTTTTATTTGAGCGTCACTGATGAGTCTTATGTGGACGAAACACACGTCTGGCGTAGTAAATTATAATCCTGGCACCTTTCATAACCAGTTAATATATATCTCAGTTATTGTCAATGCTAATCTTTTGGATGGTGATCTTGCTTTGCCCCCATCCTACGATATGTATATTTTTAAAACGTGTTCGCTTTGCTCATGTCTTTAGTCTGGTAGTAGTTTCCAATGAACGTAATTTGTGTATAACTGTTACATAATTAGGTAACCACAACATACTGAAGAGTTTAAATTACAAAAGGTCTTGTGTTCATCAGACTACTTATGATGGAATTACACAAAATCCGTTGGAGCTGCACTGATTGATAATTTAATTTTGAAAACATGATTTGTTTATTAGTTATGGTTGTCTATTAACAAAATGTTAGTAACTACAAGAATCGTAATATCGGTGATTGTGTGCCTCGTACCAATCTATTAAGTTGAGCAACTTAGGTTCTTCTTATGTTGTGCTGTTAACTCATTGTACAAGATAAGGGGTGAGTGAGCGCTTATATACTTATTAAACCGTTCTATAGTATATCAGTAATCATGAGCCAGTAATGCAGTGGTTGTCATTCCTGCATTTCTGTTTTTTTTTCGGTAATTGTATTATTTTACACTTAGCCGTTAATATTTCTTCATTAAATTGTACCCCTTATCCCATGTTTGACCTTTAATAGCATAACCTATGATAGTTGTGAATACCTTTATCATTATAAATCTGATTGATAGCTGGTTCATTGGCAATCAAACTACTGTTCTATATATTGTCCCACACTACTTGAAGATGTGTTTCCAATGTATAAATACAATGTTATACATTGACGAATATTTTTACAAAATTCACCCACAACAAAACATGCTTAACTGATATGTTATTCTTAACATTTCATAATATACGTTCCAAGTTCGCATGTGACTATTTCTTATTTGTTTATCAGATGGTTTTGGGTATCGATGTCGATGTCGGAGCTAGTTTTTATTTATTATGTTTATATCTCGTATAATGATATTTTAAGTAACATCAGTGTTCTATTTACAAGATAATTCTAAATAGTTGTTCTCAACTACTGATAGTATTTTGACATATTATTTTGAAACTGAGTCTATAGTCTGCCCTTTACAATAAGGAAGTGCAAAAAACACGTCCATATTTAGTTAAATCTATCAAAATAGATCCACCTATACAACACACTTATTTTGTATGTCTAGTGTTAGAGCAGCAGATAACGTATCATACAAAAGAATTGTTACATTAGATCCATCCGGATTGCATCTCATTATCCTTCCATTAAGTTCCGTCCAGTATAAATGTCTGTTCACCGAGTCAAATGCTGTACCAAACGGACCATTTGTAGAGACAATAGAAACTAACATTACAGTTTGATTAGTGGGATACGAAAACCTGAAATGCAAATACCAACACTTCAAAAAGATCGTTTATAAATTATATATATATATTTCATAATCATCTCCTCTTCGAATTATTTTGCAGGCTCATAGATCTTATGTTCTTAGAATATTGAAAAAAAATGTTTTACCGCATTCCTCGTCTTCGACTTTCATCAATTCTTGATATTGATTAAGAAAAATGAATATTCTAGCTTGCTGCATTTACCCCAGACATGAGAGCAAAGAACAGACATTGAACGGAATTGTTTTCAAAAGATATCAGCGGTATTACATCTAAATACCTGTACAAACAATTTGGATCCTCAATGCTCTTCAACTTTGTACTTGTTTGGCTTTATAAATATTTTGATATGAGCGTCACTGATGAGTCTTATGTAGACGAAACGCGCGTCTGGCGTACTAAATTATAATCCTGGTACCTTTGATAACTAGTTACAGCAATACTGGTACCATCAATTGTGAAACGATCGTTTTGTCTGATACATTTATAGAAATGCAGATGTTTTGATGTGACCATTCTATTTGGTCTACTTGCTATGTAATTTCCAATTTAAGAAGTATATATAATACACTTCCTACAGACCCTTCATATCATCATGTATGTAGCATAATCTTTCATACAATTATCAAGTTTTCATCAATTTATTGTTACTTGTTCAAGTGATGACTATGAATAGAAGACAAAGTGAATCATAGGATACATGAATATTTTAAAGAACACTTAATCGAAAAATAATAAATAGATAGAAAAGTAATGAATAAAAGAACTAAAGAAAATAAATTAATGAACAAATAAATAAATTAAGGTATAAATAAATAAACAAATGAACGCATAGATAAAAATATAAATAGATAAAAAAAAAAAAAAAAAAAATAAATAAATAAATTGATAAATTGATAAAGATAAATAAATAAATACACTAATTAATAAATGAAAATCGCTTCTGCAAGAGAATATCGACATTATATGTAGATAATTAAAGGCAACAGTAGTATACCGCTGTTCAAAACTCATAAATCCATGGACAAAAAACAAAATCGGGATAACAAACTAAAACCGAGGGAAACGCATTAAATATAAGAGGAGAACAACGACATAACACTAAAATGTAACACATATAGACAAAATCACACGAGAATAACAAATATAACATATAATAGACAATCTTCCTGGGTCCTTAAATGATAAATGAATAAATGATTATATTTATACACATATCAATTACTTTAATAAATTTGTAATGGTTTTTTTTCAAGATTGAATTTAAACATCTTTATCTAAACACATGCTATAGGAATACACATCATTATTTCTTTTGTAAATTAATCTTTGATTTAAGATCCAGAATATCAAAATATTTTCTGCATTTTTTTTCTCAATCCAAGGTTTAAATGACAAAGTTCGTTTCGTATCGATTTGATGTCGCAATTTTCAAATTTGCTTGAAGTAGCTAAATAAGAAAAATATCCAGTTTTACAGATTCCCGACGATTTATATTTGCCTTATATTACTACTAGCGAAAGACTCGAAACTTAATTTGAAATTGTTTTCATTGGCATGAAGGTCGGGGAACAGTTTACATCACCATTGATAAAAACTATTTAGCTAATAATAGTGGTATGCAACGTTTAAACACAAAAGGTTAACCATCTCTCATATCTAATAGCCAAAACATTGTCTTTTGATTTCCAATTTGAGATTCAACGATAACCGTGTAATGCAATCTTTAGTGTTACAGTTTTTTCTTAAGTTCTGTGTATCTCTAAATACAATGTAGCAGCTTAAATTTGTTTTCAGGCAAGGAGCCTATGATTCAGGGGTTGCCGTTTGTTGCTGTATTTCATACTTTTTTTTTAGTTCATTAGAGTAAATCAATCTGATCGCTAGGTTTCTCGTTTGAATTGTTTTAAATATGTCATTCGTTTTTCAAAGCTGACTATATGGTATGTGTATAACTAATTTTAGAAAGACTGTAGTTGTAAATGTGTAATTTGGTCTTTTGTATAGAGTTATCTATTTGGCGATCACATCAAACCTTCTATACCAAAATGGAAACATTGTAGAGACAATAGTTCCTAACATCACCGTATGTTAAATGAGACATGATAACATGAAATTGCAAATACGAACACTTCGAAAAAGACGTTAGTGATTATATGCTTAGTATATATACAAAAATATGTTTCACTGCATTACCTTTTCAATTGTTGATGTTGATATTATGTAAAAAGACAGAAATGCATACTTTAGCTGGGTGTAATTACCCGTGAAACGAAAGCAAAGAATATAACTCGACAATACGGATACCATCAATCGTAAAAAGATCATTTTGGCTGATACACGTATTCACAGAAGTGCAGATGTTAAGATTTAAAATTTTATGTGGTCAACTTGCTGTGTAATTTCCAATTTAATCGACGAAAATGTGATGCATCCCTCAGACACCTATTAAACCTGTATGCAGCATATCTTAGTAAAGGAGAAGAATATCTAAATCTTCATAAAATATTAATACAACTTTATATTTGAATATTTTTTTTTTTTTAAACTCTGAAAATAAACCAGATTTGTTGAAATTCTACATGTCAATTTTGTCGTCCAATATAGATTGCATATTTGTAAATATAGGCAATGTTATTTCCTAGAGGAACTCCTTTTACGAAAAAAACGACCACATTTACTATGAAGCTTTTGAAAAAAATATAACCTACAATGGAAAGCTTTTATGCAAATGTCAAAATATAGTGCTGTGCAGCATATTTTCAACATGTATTTGCCCCGAACATCTTAGAGTTAAACTTACACTAAAATGATCTACTACACATACATGTACATTACCTTTGATCTACCTCAGAATTGAGGCGATTGCTATTAATGTTAGTTTCATACTGGTAACATTCCAAAATTATGTCTATACGACAAGATACATTGTACATAGAGATCATATCTTGGAATCAGTACGTAAACACAACAAACTGTCTATCAATTTAAACAGCCGAGGTATGTGAAACAGCTGTATAAAAAGAAGTAAAATAAAAAAATGCTGAACTTCGAGGAAAATTCAAAAAGTCCCTAATCAAATGGCAAAATCAGGAGCACAAACGCATCAAACAAATGAATTACAACTATCCTATTCCTGAATTGGTGAAGACATTTTCTTATGCATACACATATTGATTGTACCTGGTTTTATAGCTAGCTAAACCTCTCACTTGTATAACAGTTGCTTCAAATCCCGTTATATTAACAACAACACAAACAGACATAATAGGTAAAAATGCAAAAAATAGAGCTAAAGCAGTCAATTGTATATATTTATACATAGAAGGTTATCTTCAATAATATGGTTTTATAAAATAGGATTTAAGACCTTGATCATTAGGACATTTTAAAATGAATGCATCTCATCTTCAATGTCAATTTTACCAAAATTACATATTCTATTACTTCTTCTAAGTCTTATTTTGGTAATACATGTACATATAGACAAAGCACATATCAACGATGAAAGACAAGCATACAAACATGTTTTACAATATCACAATAACGGGATGTAAAAGTACAGAGCCACGATATATACCAAAAGATAAACTTATCGATCCTTTAAATACAAATTCAGTACTAAAATTAGTTCTTGAAATTGTTTTTATTGGTATTAAGGTAGTTCGGGGGTTTAAATTTTCGCGCCGTCTGCGCATAAAGTTGCGCATTGATATCGTAAGTCATGTACACTGTCGTAATTTGCCATAACAATGAAGTTTTATCATTAAAATAATCTTTTTTATTTTGATACATTGAAAATGAGTTGAATAACTATCAACTGCAATTTCAAAACTTATAAAAGTTTTATTTTATTGCAACAATTGTCATTGTCGAAATAGTAATTCCTTTTTAAAAATATGGAGCATGTTCTTGACGTCGGAGAAGACTGAAGAGAGAATAACTCATAATAATCGAACACGTGAACTGCTTTTCATGAATACTGTAATGCAGATCAAAATTATAGATAACGATTTTCATTTTGGTAGCTTATGAAACAGTTTCACCCTTGTCTTACACTAGAAAAGGTCCGGCAAATATGCGAAAGATGGATGTAAACAAATCATAAAAAGGGGGAAAACTGATACATTTTTTTAAGTAAGTACTAATGAATTGAATATAAATGCACAAAGAGTGATTCACGACCCCTGAAAATAATTTAAAGCGTAAAATTAGCGGAAGTAATTTCAAAACAATATCCGTGGCGAACAGACACCTCCCCTCTTTTTTTATGCTAAAATATACATGTAACCATAGTCATAGGCATATCTCATGATACTTTTATCATTCATGCAATTGATTTGAAAATTTGTGGACCTTAGAGTTCAGGTGTGTATACGTCATCTGCATAGGAGTCGGACCATTTTGGTTTCTGGGAGAAAAGGTCATGAAAAAATTTGTTTAATAATTTCTTGCATCCAATGCCCTTTTACGGATTTACCTTCATCAGGAACGCTCAAAGCCAAACATTTGAAATCCGAAGATGTATAAGTATCGAAACCGTTGAAGAGCTATATATCTCAAAAATACCTAAAATAAATAGCCATTTAATCTAAAGCCACCATTGCCTGAGGGAGTTAAAACCTTAGTTTCTTGATAATTTCAAAATTAATAAACGGACAATTTTAGTAAAGTTTTGTTAAATCATGTCAGTACCGAAGTACTGACTACTGGGCTGATGAACCCTCGGGGACTGATAGTCCACCAGCAGACTCAGTGATGTAAAAATTTAAGAACAACACGTTTAATAATTTCTTGGGTACGAAGCACTTTTCTGCAGTTGTCTCATTTTTTATTCACTTTTTGCTTTATTTTACGAATTAACAAAAATGTATGAGTATGTGCCTCTTAAGGTTTTAATCCTCCCACATGTACAAAATGTACTTTAAATAGTAAGGAAATTACAAATAGCATAGTACATGCATATAACATGTAATAGTTTAATAGTATTAAAAAGACTCAGGCCAAAAAGAAATAATTCAGGGTCGATTTAAGCCCTAGCACATACATTGTATTTACGTTTAAAAAAATTATATTGCATCTGTAGTTATTAAAATTTGCTTTTTTTTGCTCATTTCTATTGCATGTAATTTTGACCTCAATAGGCATGTATTTGAACCACTTACTATCCTACAGTCATTGACAGTAGAAAAGAAAGATAACATGAAATACAGCAGTTACAAAAGATATTGTAAAATGAAAATTTACTGAAATCTTTAATTTTATCATTTTTATGACGGACTTTTATGTACATACAAAGCTCCATACATTTTTCTTGCTTCATAACTCAACTTATTTTGCACATTTTTCTGTGATAATCTACTTTTTTTTTTCTAGATTCAGAGTTCACAAATGAATAATACAAATTGATAAAAGCCGTCCCATATGTTGTACCATTACACCACTGTCTCAGGTTAAGGGGAAGAGTTGGCTTCTTCAAACATAAACCCAACCACATTCGGTATGTTCCTGTTCCAAGTCATGAACCTGTAATCTAGTGGTTGTCTTTGTTGTTGTGTCACATATTTGTTGTTGTTCATCATTTTGTACATAAATAGGCCATCAGTTTTCTCATTTGAATTGTTTTAATTAGTCATTGCAGGCCTTTAATAGCTGACTATTGACTATGCAAAATTATAGCGGCTTTTGATCTGTAGTCTGTAGCTTTTAATCTCTGTGTATGTTGGTCTATTGCGGAGAGAGTTGCCTCATTAGTAATCAATTATCAAACAACATCTTCCTTTTATATTGAAACACAAATATTGACACATAAAAATCTGTCAGATAGAAAGTCAGAATGCGACTAAGAAAAAAGAAAGCCAATTTGAGCATGTACATGTAGCATTAAACAGAGAAATTATGTGGCAAACCAGTTAAAAAGGGCATTTGAATGGAGAGTTGTCTCATTGATACCCATACCACATCTCCTTATATCTATTATACAGGATTCATACAAGTGAAGTTGCATATATGAGATATGTGAATTATAACAAATGACAATTGTAGAAATGGTTTTGTCCATGCTTTAATAAGGCCGTTAGTTTTCTCGTTTGAATTGTTTTACATTGTTTCGGGACCTTTTATTGCTGATTATGCAGTATGGGCTTTGCTCATTGTTGAAGTCCTTACGGTGACCTATAGTTGTTAATTTATGTGTCATTTTGGTCTCTTGTGGAGAGTTGTGTCATTGGCAATCTTACCACATCTTTTTTATACGCACGTTTACGGGGCGTACTATGGTATACTGTTGTCCGTCGTCCACATGTCATACAATAACTTAAAAACGCTAAATCCAGTTTGTATGAAACTTTGGTTGATTGAATATATCTATTGACGTGAGCTCCCTTTCGATTTTTATAAATTTTAGATTTCAGGTTTCTGAGTTTTGGGGTTTTATTCATTAAACAATTGTGATTTTCCAGTTTTCGTACAATAATTTAAAAATGCTTTGATCTGTTTTTATGCAGAATTGTTTATATTTATTAACTTTATAATAATGCTCCCTTTCGATTTTTATAAATTTTAGATTTTACGTTTTTCGAGTTATGAGATTTTATTTATAAAAAGGGGGGATTTTCCAGTTTTCAGACAATAACTCAAAAGTGCTCTGAGCAGATTTCATGAAACTTTGGTGACTAGTTTATATCTATACAAATAACCTCCTTTTATTTTGTTTTTTTAAATTTCTGATATGACATTGAGGAGTAATGGAACTTTTTTGTTGAAAAAGTGACGGGGGTATTATGTGCTCATGGGGCAGCTTTTTATCTATATTTACCATGCAAACTTTGAAAATGTTAATATTTTGTGGGAGGCACTATCTTGGACTTAAAAGTAAAAATATATGAAAATGACAGGGAACTAGATATAGCATTGAGAATGTAAATGAGGAATATGTCAATGAGACAACAACCCGACCATAGAATAGACAACAGCAAACTAATTAGATATAGCGGCTTCTTATCGCTACCAAAAATTACCGAAGTGCCCCCTCCCCACACACAGAATTGGAAGGTAGTTAACCATGTGGTAGTAAGAACTATCACAGCCTAACGATTGAGCTGGATAAGCAAATGTCACATTAATATATGCCTGTTCCATGAACAAAATGTCCAATTTACACCATATCGCATGGTGATACTCCTCAGAAAGGAGATATATAGAGTACACACAAATAGCTAATTTCTTGTTTAAAATAATTGATCACAAAGTCAGAATGGTAAATAAAAAAATTCTATATGATATTTGTAAAACTAAAAATGATACTTAAAAATAATCCTATGAACTTTTAATTGATTTTTACAAATGAAAATTGCAAGCGATGCGTTGAAAATATTTGAAAAAGAGTAATGTTTTTACCATGGGAAACCCCTATATTCAACTTGTGTATCTACAAATGGTACCAAATTACTCTTTTTTCCAATTATATAAGATATAGACATTAAGCTTTTCAGTATGAAAAAATTAGCAACTTCTGTCATTTTTTGTTGTTGGGAAAATTCAAACAAAAAGGTTTTATGTCTGTTTTCCCGCTATTTAGCCTATTTGCACTCATTTTCAGAGGTAAAAAAATCTCTAGGATGGCTGGTGATCCCCAAATTTTATTCCAATTTTATAAAATAGAGACATCAAGCTTTTCAGTATGAAAAAAATAGCAACTTCTGTCATTTCTTTTGCTGTGAAAATTCAATCAAAGCGGGTTTTTGTCCATTTCCCAAAAGTTTACATATAGCCTATTTGCACTCATTTTCAGAGGTCAAAAAATCTCTTAAATGGCCGGTGACCCCCAATTTGTTTTGCATTTTTTCATTTACCATTCTTCAAAGTTTAATTTCACAAAGTATAAGAAAATGCTGTCATTTTTTTCTGTACCCCTGAACTACCTTAAGATCAAGTAACAGTATAAAACACTTAAAATCGACAAAAAACGTCTTAAATTGTTTTCAAATCATCAGATCTTGTAATTCACTAAATAAATTTATGTGGAAAAAATATCCTTGTTTTAATGAATCAGATGTAAAATAGTTATAGGGTCACCGACATTAATATTTTAGACTTAGATGCATTATTATTTATCAGTTGATGTCGGCTTTGAATAGGACGCCTCCGGATGTTGGAATTTCTCGTTGCATTGAAGACCTGTTGTGACCTTCTGCTGTTGTCTGTTCTAATGTCGGGTTGTTGTCTGTTTAACACATTCCCATTTTACGTTCTCAATTTTATTTGAACTATATGTCAGTAACTGTGAGATCTGTACTTAGTGTCTTTTTGTTGTAGGGACGTAAAAGTACCCTGTCAAATCCACTCTGTTTTTGTTTGTTAAATGTATTTCTGCGTTGCATCGATCTAATGTGTTGAGCATTTTTAACTGATTTCGTGGTTTTGTTCATATGTTGTACACACTGTCTAAAGTTGAAAGATCGACGGGTGTAAATCAGATGTAAAATAGTGATAGGATCACCGACATTAGTATTTGAGACTTAGATGCATTATCATTCATCAGTTGATATCGGCTTTGAACTATATGTCAGTAACTGTGAGATCTGTACTTAAGTGTCTGTTTGTTGTGGGGACGTAAAAGTACTCTGTCAAATCCACTCTGTGTTGTTTGTTAGATGTATTTATGCGTTGCAGCGATCAAATGTGTTGAGCATTTTTTAACTGATTTTGTATTTTTTGTAGTTCCTTAATATATACATCAGTCTGAACGTTATGTTGCTTGTTTGAATTGTTTAACAATTGTAATTTCAGGGTCTTTTAAAGCTATCAATGCGTAATGGATTTAACTCATTTTTGATGACCGTACGGTGGCCTATAGTAACAAATGCGTCATGCGGTCTCTGCAAGATAGTTGTATCATTTGCGATCATACCACATCTTCATATTTTATGAAAATGTTAGACGCCAGAATATAGCAAATTTGACTTCCATTCTCAATTTTATTTTTATTTAACTGCTGAACCAGTTACAAAAACAAGTTAACCCCCCTTTCCACATACATACCGCCGTTGAGATACTCATTTATTAGAGAGGATAAACGTAGCTAACACCAGTAATGAAATTTAAATCTGTCAATTTGATTTTAACTGCTCTCAAAAGATAAATAATGATCAAGTCATTTTATTTTTTAGTCAGTTTTACGATATAACAATAACAGAAAGTTCAACACTGAACAGAAAATTTGGTTGCAGATAATAAATCAGAAGAACAGTCTATGTTCAGACTGTTTTATAGTTTTGTTATTTACCTTAAAGACATACACAACATACTGAATTGTCGGAAAACTATGAAACATTACTTAATTGACTGCACTTGAATTATTTGAATGGAACTGTTTTTTCCTGATAAGTCTGAGATATTTCTAAAAAACTTAAGATTACTTGATTAACTATAGGTTTATCTCCTCAGATGATGCAGACATTAAAATATGAATTCGGCATATTGATTTCAAAAATTGTTTGCATTCTTTAACAAAATTACACATTTCTATCGTTAACACATTGATAAGTTATATATTACCTTACTATATCCCTGGCATAATATCTTGGAACATACAAATATCTTTCCTTATTATCGTAAGCCAATGAGTAAATAAAATCATTTTGTGTGATGAGTGTTTGCACCTCCCCTGTATCCAAATCTATTTCTTTCAAGTAATTAAAAGTAGAAAACAACAGCTTTTGTTTTTCAAAACCTACAATGTACATGACATATTTCATTAAAAACGGCACCATTTTTTGAAACAATAGTTAACCTTCATGTTATATTTGAATTCAATGCAGATTTTATAAAAGTGAGATAAAAAAATAAAAAAATAACCTTATTTCGATGAAAACAAAAACTAGATAAAGAGCCACACAAGTACAAATGACAATACAAGCACGAATTAAGATTAAGTTACACGAAACACAACAAAAAATCGGATACTATCTCCCATGATTGGAAGACCTAGAGGTAGGTACATTTTTTACTGATTGTTCAAATAATAGCTTCCACATAGTTACTAGAATCAACAAATAATTGATTGGTGAAAGTCTATTGTCTAATGTCATATGCCATTAATAATTGCATAAATCAGTGGAACATATCAATTCTCTATCCATTCAACTTGAGCGATCGTAATAATTGTTTTTTTTCTCTTGTCAAAAATGTAGAATTTATACCAACATATATAGCAAATAACACTATTTACAAATCTGACGAAAGCAAAACCTGTACGGGTGCTGTTTAAAATAAACCAGTGTTTTGCATAGGAAAGGTATGCGGTTTTAACTCTAAACGTGGCACCCGTAGACGTGATTATATAACACATATTAAGATTATATTATCGTAACGAAATTGACAACCGGATTGTGGCAAAAAATAATATTAGCATATTCGTACTTGAATATCAGTCCTTCAGATATTCCATAACTGGAAAATAAAACACATCATGATGGCGTCAGTAAAATTGCTGGTGTTATGGAAATGCTTATCGAGAATAAAACGTACGGAACGGACAATAATATAAACAAAACAGATGTTCGGACAACAAAGACGTATAATACGAACAGCAAACACTTTGTATTGATATTTTCATCGGTTGAGTTATGAAAGAGTTACAAGTCCTACGTGACAAATCTCTTGTTTCGACATAGGGTCAGGCTAGTTAGGGTTCAAATGTAATAATAATCAATATGAAAAGGTTCGGTCGAAAATAATGAAATACAGAGTATCCCCAAACATGAGAAGTAGAATACATTGTAGACGTGTTTCGGTAAAATTGGATAAAAGATCATTTCAAACAATCAAAATCATACTTTATGTGTTTTTTTTGTTATCTTTACTTTTTTTGATTCAAGCGTCACTGATGAGCATTTTGAAGACGAAACGCGCGTCTGGTGGAAGTGCAAAATTTAATCCTGGTATCAATGATGAGTTTATTTATTCACACAAAATGATATTTACCCAACTGTGTATTGACACCCTACGTATATATATTAAAAAGAAGATGTGGTTATTGAAATGTGAAAGTTCAACTCTTGAAACTTATACTTACAATAAACACCAGTAATTATGATAAGTAAGGATTGCAAGCATAACATAGGCTGATGTAACTTCATACTTTTACCAGGGAAATGACTGTTGAGTACACTGCACGCGTGTATACCACCCTATAATGCAGATATAAAGTAATTATATTACTTCAGCAATTGTCATGTATCATACCGTTATATTTTTCCTTATTTGTATTATTGGTTTTTCATTAAATCTATTGATAAATTTTTGTACACTTTGTATAGACAATTTGGGGCTTCTCTTTATGGATACCACATATCTTTCACCCTTAAGATGTCTTTTTTTTTTTAGGTCTTTCCACTTTTCTGTGGAAAGACTTATTGTATTTCTTCTGATTAGTAGGTCTTTCCACTTTTCTGTGGAAAGACCTATTGTATTTGTTCTGATTATTTTTTCTTCCGCCTAATTGTGTACTTGCGATAAATATTTGCTTCGCAATATTTCGAACAGTTCATGTGCCTTTGAAATTTAATCTGCGTAATTTTGATTTTGGCTTATATTCACTTATTTCTAAAAACCGTATAAGATATTGACAAATTATTTTTACTAAATTGTTAGTTTCGACATGTTGTAACACGTAAAATTTGAATGCAAGGGTAAGTTGAACGTAAAATGGATTTTTCTCCCATCTTGTATTTAAAAATACGTGTATGGTGATATAATTCATTAACCAAATATAATTAAGACCTATAGTCTTTTGATTTGAGATTCTTGGTTTATGACATTGGAAATGATCTCAAGGTCATAGCTTAATGTGACGTTCGAGATTTTCACCTTGGCTTTAATCGCATATGTTTACATGATAAAGCCATGGGATATTTTGCAATCGGTTTCAAACCATTAAACCTTGAAAAAACGGAAGTGATCTTGTGTCAACCGGAAGTAGCTATTTGTTTGTACTTTATTATTATAAAAAGTATATAGAACCATATATTTTTTGGAAATCAGTATCAGGTAAATATTCAAATTGTATCAGAAGGAATATTTTTCAAACCGGACGTAACAAATAATCTCCCTTCTTCAAAACATATTGTATAGAAACCATATATTTTTCGAATCAGCTTACAATAAGCTATCATTTGACTAATAATCTTTCAATCAGTCTAATTGAAGTCTGGAGCTGTCATGTCAGTTAACTGCTAGTAGGCTGTTGTTATTTATGTATTATTGTCATTTTGTTTATTTTGTTTGGTTACATCTTCTGACATCAGACTCAGACTTCTCTTGCACTGACTTTTAATGTGCATATTGTTATGCGTTTACTTTTCTACATTGGCTAGAGATATAGGGGTAGGGTTGAGATCTCATTAACATGTTTAACCCCGCCGCATCTTTGCGCCTGTCCCAAGTCAGGAGCCTCTGGCCTTTGTTCGTCTTGTATCATTTTTAATCTTAATTTTGTGTGTACAATTTGGGGTTTAGTATGGCGTTCATTATCACTAAACTAGTATATATATTTGTTTAAGGGCCAGTTCCAGTTGAAGGACGCCTCCGGTGCGGGTATTTTTCGCTGCGTTGAAGACCTGTTTGTGACCTTCTGCTGTTGTCTGTTCTGTAGTCAGGTTGTTGTCTCTTTGACACATTCCCCATTTCCATTCTCAATTTTATATAAAAGAACAAGTGCAAAATGTTTTATTTCATTGTAATGAAGATATGTAACATTTGATCTGATGCAATTAAATGGCATCTTACCGGAGTTTGTACCCATGAGATGTCTTAATATAAGTTTATTTGATTATAACTTTAACTAAGTTTATAATAAAGTCATATGATCTTGCACAAAAGGAGAGTTGACATATGACCTTGAAAAATAAAAACCGGAAGTAGCTATTTTTGCACTTTTTTCACATACAAAAGTACCAAGAATCCATATATTTTGTAATCTTAATACATTTACTCATCACTGAAGACTAGAAATGACTTGATGTAAACCAGAAGTGGTCAATTATCCGGGTATACAGGCGAAAGTATATAGAAACTATATATTTTTGGAATCGGAGTGAAAGGAGCTATCATATGAGACCGGAAGTAACATTTCCTTAACCGGAAGTAACACATTATCTCCTTTGGTTCACCTCCAAGAAAGTCAAAACCATTTATATATCGCATCAGTCTGAAGAAACTATCTCTTTTTCAAAATTTCTTTGTTGTGGAAAGACCTTCAATTGTTCTCTGAACAATTGGTTTTTAATTTTAAATTGTTTTGCTGCTCCTTTTTCTCATTTGCGTTCTTAACACCATGGTTCCTTCCTTTAGATACATAAGAATAACTGTTTGATGTATACATAGATAAACATGTTTTATCCCCTGCTTACTAGTAGTTTATATCTAGGAATTTGATTGGTTAACGCACGTCGTTACAAAACCCATAGCCCCTGGGTGTTGCTAACCCATATCCCCGGAAGTTGCTAACCATCATCCCGGGGAACTTCACGCAAGTTTTCCTTAGTTCCATGATTGCTCCTTGTGAAATATTAAAATCTATAGATTATCCATGATGTCTGTGATAAAATATTTAATTCATCAACGATTTTGTCCTATTATGCCGATCATTTACACTCATTTCATTAAATGCATCACTTCACTCCCACATGTTCAAGGAATGGGACTACTGACCTAGCTGTGCAAATGACCGATTCCAGTACAAAAAATAATGAAATATAAAGTGTCCCCAAATCATGGGAGGTGAGATGGGTATGATTCATTGTCGACGTATATCGGTGAAGTTAGTAAAAACGTCCATTTCATTAAATTAAATCACATAAAAAGTAAAATCACAAAAATACTGAACTCCGTGGAAAATGATAAAAACGGAATGTCACTAATCAAATTGCAGAATCAAAAGCTTAAACATATCAAACGAATGAATAACAACTGTCATGTTTCTGACTTGGCACAGACATTTTCTTTTGTAGAAAAAGGTGGATTGAACCTGGTTTTATAGCTAGCTTAACCTCTCACTTGTATGACAGTCACATCAAATTCCATTATAATGAAAACGATGCGTGAACAAAACAAAAAGTCATAATAGGTAAAAATGTGAAAAACACAGCAGTCAACATTAAGTTTTAATCTTAATCACTAAAAATAAACAACATATACGTAACAATGAAGCACAAAATGGCATATAGACCAAGATATTAGCAAAATCAAGGCAAAGAATACACAATTATATCATAGTACAATAACACAATGTATAAGTACAGAGCCAAGCTATATGTAATAAAGTAACACCAAAAGGCAGTTACACAAAGCATATTGGCAAAAATTGAAAGGCAAGAATACGAGAATATCATAACGCAATAAAAACAAACAAACACATTGTATTTAACAAAGAAGCACAAAAACATATATCGAATTTAACAAATTTAACCTCATTCATTTTTTTCAAAATTTTTAATTTTTATTTATGCATGCCAAACCATCCCTAACCGACGAAAGTCCTGGGACCGAGTGGCCAGATTAAGATTGACTAACGTGGAACCTCTCGCTTGACGTCAGAATGTAAACGTAAAGGTAGATTTTAAAAGTATTTTTGTAGTCCAAAGTATGAAAATAAAAAAGTCTATACATATCCTCTGTAGAATGTAAATTAAAAGTTTATTTTTCCTTCTTGCCTCCTTCTATTTGCTAATTGTGTACTTCTTCTTAAAAAAGAGCCATGACATTATATATAAAAGAAGCACAGAAGGGCATATAGGCAAAGCATTAGCAAATATGAAAGACCAGAATACAAAAATTATAACAGAAATTTAAATAAAGTTACGTTTTTTATTCGGTCGATGTCAACAATGTTTATGTTAAAAGATAAATATATATAGATTAATATAATAAAGTGTGTGTTTTTGTTTTTAAATTCTCTTTCGAAAGACACAAGCTAAAATAATTGTTAAATAAAAAATAACATTCAAACCATCATTTCCAACTTTTATGTTACATTCGAAATATTCATGTACCAAGATTTTCCTGACTGATATACGTGTGTTATTTTGCCTTTCTCATTTTGTTTATCGGTAATGTAGTTTGTTAAAATATTTGTATACAGTATTTTGATGATTCATGTTTTAGTTTTTCAACATCCTGTGTTGATTTCTCAACAACAAAATTGTCCTGTACCACGTATTAACAATTCTTCAATATAAGAATTTGCGGTTTTCGTTTGGAGTTTATTTGTGTATGTTGTAAAGTTATTTAAAAGACTTGTGTTTAGTAATTCTGTCAGTGATTTTTTATACCGGATTCTTATTTTGAAATAATTACTCCTGGACATTTGCTTGTTTCAAGTTTCACTTTGACTCTGGGACATGCATATAATGTGCCATCCTCATATCTGACAAGATAGTGAGTAAACCCTCGTGTTGCAGCTCTAGTAGCCATTTTGAGTATAATAATTGATAAAATGTTAAATCATATTTATATCATATTTACTCTGAGTTGAGTATTTTTGTGATTTTAATTTTTTCTAGATTGATAAAAAAAACTCAGTAAAAGAAACACTTTTTGAAATTTTGGAACAACAAATACAAGAAACATACTTTGAAGTTAAACTAAATATGAACACTTTTCAGGGCTTTTAACAAAGAAAGGCTCGTTTTAATACGCCTTGGTCATTTGTTATAATTAAATTTTCATTCATTTTTCTCTTTTTAATTTATTAGTTGATCAATTATGCAAATTATAGCTTGATAATCTTCAATTACTATGAATAGAATCACTGTCTAATGAATGATATTGTTTAGCGCTTATCTGTAATTTATCAGGTAAATATACATGTATAATTTGAAATGCAAATACAATTGAGAATGGAAATGGGGAATGTGCCAAAGAGACAACAACCCGACCAAATGAAAAAACAACAGTAGAAGGTCATTAACAGGTCTCCAATGTAGCGAGAAATTCCCGCACTCGGAGGCGTCCTTCAGCTGGCCCCGAAACAAATATATACTAGTTCAGTGATAATGAACGCCATACTAATTTCCAAATTGTACACAAGAAACTAAAATTAAAATAATACAAGACTAACAAAGGCCAGAGGCTCCTGACTTGGGACAGGCGCAAAAATGCGGCAGGGTTAAACATGTTTGTGAGATCTAAACCCTCCCCCTATACCTCTAGCCAATGTAGAAAAGTAAACGTATAACAATACGCACATTTAAATTCAGTTCAAGAGAAGTCCGAGTCTGACGTCAGAAGATGTAACAAAAGAAAATAAACAAAATGACAATAATACATAAATAACAACAGACTACTAGCAGTTCACTGACATGCCAGCTCCAGACTTCAATTAGACTGACTGAAAGATTATGATTTCATCATATGAACATCAGGCACAATCCGTCCCGTTAGGGGTTTAGTATCATACCATCATAACATATATGAGAAGAACATAACCCGTGTCATGCCAACAACTGGTTTTTGAATAAATGTGTTTAGTTCCGATGCAAAGACCCTATAAGTGAACCAATATTAACGCCAAAATATGCAATCTTTAATGACCTGACAACAGTATCGTAACTATATCCCTTCTTAATAAGTCTATTCAAAGGTTTTGTTAGTTTTTGAGGTGAATACTGACACCTTTGTGCTTTATAAAGAATATTTCCATAAAAAATTGGATGTGAAATACCTGAACGTATAAGTAGTCTGCATGTTGAGCTATATTTACGAATGATGTCTTTATACCGATGATAAATTTAGTAAATGTTTTGACTAGTTAGTGATATCGAAAACCCTGGTGTAATAACTTTTCAGTAATACATAAATTTCTCTCGTTAAAATCTAAAACATTGTTACATACACGAGCGAATCGTACAAGTTGAGATATATAAACACCGTAAGATGGTGACAAGGGAACGTCAACATCTAAAAATGGATAATTAACAATAGGAAATGAAAAATCATCTCTTTTATCATAAATTTTAGTCTTCAACTTTCCGTAAGTGATATAGATATCAAGATCGAGGAAAGGGCAGTGGTCATTGTTAGTATTAGCTTTATTTAAAGTAAGTTCAACAGGATAAATTTCTTTAATATACATACTGAAGTCGTCATTATTGAAAGCCAAAGATCATCCAAATATCTAAAAGTATTATTAAATTTGTTTATCAGATGTTGTTTCGATGGGTCTTTGCTTATTTTTGTCATAAATTGTAACTCACAGCGATACAAAAACAGGTCCGCAATAAGTGGTACACAGTTAGTCCCCATTGAAATTCCGATAATCTGACTATATACGGAATCCCCAAAGCGAACAAAAATGGTATCTAGTAAAAATTCAAGGGCATATATAGTATCAAAGCATGTCCAATTGACATAGTTGTTTTGTTTATTGCTACTAAAAAATGACCTAAAAGAGTTTGAACATATATATTCACATTCTGACTTTTTAAATACCATTTAATTAGGTGTGTGAATTTTTTCTTAATAAGAATGTGAGGCAATGTGGTATACAGGGTAGAAAAATCAAAACTTTGAACAGATTCAAAATCACCAATATAAGCATGCAATTTATCAAGTACTTCCAACGAGTTCGTGACACTCCAAAAGTAATTAATTCCACTATTTTCGAAGGCCTTGTTTAAACAATTTATTATCAGGTTTTTAATTGTACCAAGTGTGCTGGTAAGAAGAATAGACAATTTCGTAGTGGAACAATGGCTTGAAGACAAAATAAATCTATATTTGTAAGGTGTTTTGTGTAGCTTCGGAAGCCAGTACATAGTTGGGACTTTCATTGTATTTGGCTCTGCTTGTAAAGCGGTAGCTAAAAGTTTATGTTTGTTACAGATGTCGTTTTCTGAAAATGGAGTCAGTTGGAATGTTGGTGAATTGGTGATTTCTTTTTTCAGAACCTCAATGTAAAATTTACGTCAAACAATAATAATATTATTAGCAGCTTTATCGGCCGGGACAAAAACAAATTTCTTGGCTAGTTCTTTTAGTTTATGTTTGATACGAGAAATAGGTTTTTTGTGGTTATTGTCAATAGTAAAATGTTCTTTAAAATGTTGAATACGTATATCAACTATCTTCATTACTGAATTAAAAAAAGAGTCCAAAGATTTTTTGTCAGCTTTTTCCCGTTTTATCCATTTCATACAGTAGGTATGGAGTGAGTCGTGGATGATATTACGACACTCATTCCAATAAATATTTGACGGGGGACGATATTTAGGTCCTTTACTGAGGAATGATTTTACCTCACGGTCTTGAACGATGTTAAGATCTCCTGTTATAACATGGGAAATGGGTCCATAAATATATTCGGAGGTACTACAATTACATGAAGTAGGTGTATTTTCACTGATATTAACTGTTTGTTCTCCCCAGGCCGATATGACACTGCGGCACCGCAGCGCCTTCATAATATTTTCGTAATTCCCGCAGCGTGTTAATTTTCACATTTACAATATAAATGTTGGTTAAAATTGTCAAGTTGCTGATCACCACTGAGAGGTTGGTCAGAGTTACGCAATAACTGATAATTAGTTTTACTTGAGCCACGCTTATCTCAGCCTTATCGGACTATGTTATCATGTAATAGCGTAAATGATCATCAAGAAGATAGATATTTTTAGAAGAAAATTAAAGAAAATTAAAAACTTCAATGCAGAAATTGAAAAAATAGATCGCAAATACATTGTATTACACATCGTGTGTGTGATTACTTGACCATTTATATAACGAATTTTTTCATTGGTCGAGAAGAAGAATCTATTTAAACACGACCAATGAACGTGTGCAATACACTTGATAAATTTGAATACAGATTGCTTAAGATATTTACGATGGAAATTATGAATGAGAGTATTTGTAGTTGAAAAAAATTAAATAAAATTTGATTAAAGATAGCGAGAAGAGATTTATTTTATTTGAAAGTGAAAAATGTTGCTTGCAAGGTAAATTCGTTTCAAACTGTCATATTTTTAGAGATAAAATGAACATCGATCGTCACAGTCCGTTCGTCAGGAAATATGTGACAATCAATACGGGTACGGAATCGCCACAGCTTCTGTATAATGTCTTCAATGATCTTAAATTTAACGGAGTTTTGTTGATATCTTTCTGCCAAAGATAGGTTTTAACAATAATGTACACGGACATGACGGAAGCGTAAATATTAAAATGTCAAACTACGGAAACTGGTCAGCTGTTCATGAAATTGTTTTTGTTTTAAAAAGTTGTATCCAAATATCTTAACCATATTTGATTTTATTCATTCTGAATGAACATGTTCTCTGAAAATAACAAAGGGGTGAATTCTAAGCAAAAGGCAGATGACGGAAGTAGAAGTTTTTTTTCATACCAATGACTTCTAATGAAAAGGGGAATACACCTCCCTCTACACTCAGCTGTCAGTATAATCAGATGTTAATGCTTCTTCTTATCCCAACTGAGCTAAAGTTTTGGCAAGTAATAACAGCAAGCACCATGTTTCTGGTTTCAGTGACAAGTGGCTGACTGAGTTTTCATGGCATAGAAATATAAAGGGGGTATAAGCAAAAGTTACTGTGAGAGGGGGTTTTCAACACTGAAGAGTATAAAGATAAAATTGAGGAATAGTCTGTCCAACAAAATAACGCTATCTTTAAACAATATCCTTTAGAAGGAGTAGAGAGTACAGAGATGAATATTTATATTTTGACTTCTTCAATTTATTTCATATAACTATATTCTTGTAAATCATTAATACTCTGCATTATTAAACACTCAACAAAAAGCATTATAATTCATATTCCATGTCATGATTTATGATTGATTAATTCAGATCACAAAAGTTCACTATAAAAAGAGTTACACGCCCTTGAATTTTGCGCCTTAAAAAAATCCTGGGAAAAACATCTTTACACAGTTAACTATAATTAAACACAAATTTCCGGGTAGATTTCTTGTAGATATAACAAATAAGAGGTAGCTCAGTATTGTCAAAATATCCAGGAATGTGTTCTTTAACAGAATGGTCGTTAAATATACCGGCAATATTTACAAAATCAAAACCTTTATTGACATACTTTATTTTAATAAAATGTTTTTTATGATCTTCAGGGCGATCAATTTTGGGAAATAGTTTAGAATAACAATATGCCATAATAATTTGAACAATTTCATACTTTGGACTGCTATATGAAATTGTGTTGCAATCCTCCAAAATTTTATTTATCTTATTAACCGGTAATGAACAGAGTTTTGTTAAAAAGTAATGTCTGCCGTTGTTTTTTGAAATAGAAATTAGGTCCGAAATATTGGTATGATTGGTCCGAAATTTTCTTTGATTGCGATTTGTTCTACGACCGTGAGAACGGATTTTACGAACAGGTTTAGAAACTATATCCAAAATGTTAACGGAATCGGTTTTAGATATATTACCAATTCCCATGATATTATCATTAAGACCGAGAGGGTAGACGGTCTGTAATGTTTTAATCCAATTTATTTCAATTATTTTCCGTGATCGTACAAACTTTGAATGAGATTCACCAGGCTGCTTATTTACTACTTCTAAAGGTTGAACTGCTAAATATTTAAAAGAATGGTTGTGCTTCTTAAGGTGTTGGTAAATGATACTTTTGAATTTATTGGGTCTTTTAAAACGATAACCAAAGTTTATATTTAACTTGATATTTTCTCCAAATACAAGATATATTTTTTATCAATTAAAAGAAACCTAATGTATATTTAATTCAAAATTTGATAAAAAATTCATTCCTGTCAGATATATTTAATATTATTTTATTGCTTATATATATTAAACCTTGGTGAGTTGTTTTATTACATATGTAATAGATTACGCTTTTTTTTTTCAAACAGATGAGTTGATATGCATGTATATTAGATTGGTAACAGGTGCGACAGAATGGCCCCACGTTGATATTTCATCCAATACACATGTCATGGATAGTGTACATTTAAAAAGCATCTTGAAATTTTCTAATCATTATATATAGTTTTAAATCGACAATGCCGAAGTTCAAATTTACACATCACGACAACCTTGAAATTGTTGCCTTATACAGACAGAGCTGGCCTGTCCATGCTATCGTCAGAACGATAGCTGAACGAGGCATACATATTACGTGGAGTATCGTTAAGCATGTTATAAAAAAGTACCAATCCGGGAAATAGGTAACAAGAATTTGTTTACGAAAGACCAGAAACTACCAACTTTCAAAATAATTAACGATCATGACGTAAAATTTGTAAAACAAACTCTTTCAGAAAAACCAACCCAGACATCTACTGATATTCGCCGTCTTTTGTCTGAAGGGTACACACTGATTTCAAATTCTACGCGAAAGTCATTATTACGCAGGCAGGTTAATGCAGTTTAAAAAAATTTAGCAATGATTTTCGGTGTTTGCATCGCAATCTAAATCTGACGTCATTTTCCCAACTATTCGACACGTGATTGGCTAGAACGTTTCGTCGACGTCAAATTTGAGCTTGTCACCAACAGCTGATCGGGCACCTTGTTATGATAGAAGTCAGTGTCTTCAGTTCGACAACGACACGTTAATATAGATGTGGGCTGCTAATAGTTTGAGGTACGTTAGTTTTCAAATTATTTTAGCCTTCTTCCGAGGATCTTGGATATTCATTTTATTCATGATTATAAATGTAGTCTGAAGAGAAAGCTGTATGTTTACTTAAAAAATGTGGTTATTTACAAGTTTCGCTGTCAGCATGATGTGGGCAGTCTGTTGAAACTTCCTTTGAATTAATTTTTCACGTTAACACTATCTTACTTGCTTATAAACAATCCAATCTTTATTAACTATTGACTTTATAAAAATAGTTTCACGTCGACAGTTTGCAGACTGACCAGGGATGCATTCATGCGGGTCAAATGTATAAATTTGGGATCTCGGTGGTCAGAAACCATGATCAACCATGCAACGTAGGCAGTAGAATTTGTTAAAATGTCCGAACAACATGCCGGTTGAGGCCCGCCACCTTTCACCTATGCCTTTATCCCCAACCCCCCCCCCCCACACACACACCCCCTTAATTAGTCTCGTATGCAAACACATTAACATTTTTTTTAGATATCTATTAGGTATATTTGTACCTGAATCTTAAAATCGATCGCATGTTAAATCATTCCTTATTCCAATTTATAACATATTGTTGAAGTAAAACAATTATTCGAAATATATGCATGCATGACTCTGTGCATCATACTTACATGTATGCCTCAGTCTGTATTTAGTAAAATTGTGTAAGCATTCACATGAGATGTTATATGTGAGAAATATTATTTATTATCATGGCCATAATTTATTAACAACTTAAAGTTTTCATTTATGGTTTTAAATTTAATGCTAAGTCATTATAGTATTATTTTTAAATCATCCCTTTTAGTGTACATTTGAATTTTTTGTCTTTATTAATTTTTTGTCTTATTCTTTATTTTATATATAGACATAAGATTAAATTAAATATGTACTTTTAATATTGATTAACTATGATAATGTGTATCTGAAGTATATGTGTGTTTGTGTAAATCTTTGCAAATTTTGACACACTTGTTATAAAGCAATTTATATCAACAGATCAATCTTAATTGTGTAATTATTGTAACTTCTTTCGCAGATTGATTTACAACTGGCACTAATAAGTTGACTGTTAATGCATAAAGAGTGTAGTTTCTATGATATGAGGTCTACACAATTAAATGTAAGTATTAATTGTATTATAATGAATGATTCCCTTCAGTTCTATATTTTATACATTTGTATACCATTTTCTATAATCTTTATCTGTTTTGCTCATTATTCTCTATTCTTTGTATTTTAACACACCATCATTCTCTTTTATTATCAGTGTTTTCTTAATCTTTAATGTCTCAGCCTTTAAATTTTGCACTTTTGCCCATAGGGATTATTACATGATTGGTGTATCTATTCTGTTAACACCATCCAGACCCTCAGTTTATGTGAATATATATAAGTTATCTGGTGTATTTAGTCACACTCACCCAATCTTGATTAAGTCATATTGATTATTAATAACAAATTGGCAAAGCAATGTGATGGGTAAATATCAGTTAAAGTAAGTTGGTACTTACAAACTTTATTGTACTTTTACAGACAATTCATCAATTAAACTTTGTGTCAACTTTTCTTTTAATTCAATAATAATTAAGGAATACACAAATGTGACAATTTTGACTGAAGTTTTCTATTTGTATCATAATATGAATACCAATTACTTTTACATGCCAATAATGGTTTACATATTTTTTTCAGTACATGCATGAAGATGACTTGGAGGCAATGGTGTCATACATGTTAGTTTTAACTCTAATAGCCTAACTGAAATTTGAAAAAAGTTATCAGAGGAAAAAAGTGACCACTTCTTTCTTATGAAGATCAACACACACAAGGAAATTATCAGACAATTTGTAACCAGATATGGGGGCAGTATTAGATATATGCATGAAAAGAAGTGAAATCAATATTTTTTTAGATAAAAGCTTGATGATATATAGAGAATAATACATGGCAAAATCCGTATCATATGTCGTATCATCCCAAGACATCAATATCAGCCCAAGGGCCTTTAGGCCCGAGGGATGATATTGGTCGAGGGTGATACGGCATGTGATACGGATTTTGCCATGTATTATACACTTTATCATATATTTCAACAGAAGAGTATTAATTAAATGAACTGTTTTCTGATCCATAGCACTGGGTTACCTTCAGTTCTACTTTTGTCTTGTTTCAAAGGCCTTAAAAGAACTGCTCAATTACTTATCCGAAGCACCTGGGTTACCTTACAATTTGCGTGCTGTTGTTTTAAAAATATTTTGTTTATTATTGTATTTATTTGTGTGTTTTGTATTTTTCATAGTTGCATTCAGTGTGCCAAAAAATATGAAAACTTGACGTTCGTGACGTCACATACCAATATGAAAATTCGACGTTCGTGACGTCACATACCAAACAATGACGTTATTCAAAAAAATTACCTATTTTGAGGAAAATTTTTCTTAAGCAAAAAAAACCCCAAAACTGACTTTATGTAAAAAAAAAAAAGAAAAAAAAAAGTAGGGGTGTGATCAAGGGTAGGGGTGTGATAAAGGGTATGCGATAAAGGGTGCGCATCAAAGTTGCGCGATATGGATTAAACAACAGGCTATTTATCGCATATGCAAAACTACTGTATTTACTACTAAACATATGATAAATAACAAAAATATTAAAACAGTGCTGAATATGAAAACCCCATGCCATGTCACATGTAACTTTTGAAATGCAGAGATGTTCAGTATTACAATAAAAGGAAGGATTTGATTACTGTTAAAACTGACTCTGGAACATTCAAGACAAAGAAATAAAGAAATAAAAACATGAGAGGAAATGACTGTGCACTTCTTTTTTGAAGGATCAACACACAAAAGGAAATATTCATATCATTATGCATCATGTGCAGTAGTTGAGATAATTTTGGATATATACATAAAGCTGTTAACTAAGTGATAATTATAATTCAAACATCATATGTGGTACCTGCATGTACATACTGGTATATATATTGTAATTCGCAACATTTAACATGGATATATAGGAACATTCGTTGCATGATACATGTGAAATAAAAAAAGACAAGTATAGGAATAAAGAATTATCTAGTACAGCATTATCATATGAAAACCAGCAGGATGATACATGTATATGTCTAAACATTTTTTATGAATCATGGAAACCTACAAGGAAGTATTGTATGCATTGCTATAAGGATTATTAGTTTAAATTCAATGTGACATATATGCAATGCCTTTTGTTTTAATTTTGAGAAAACTATTTGAAATGAATGAAAATTTATAAATTTTTTTGATATTGAAAACTTTCATATTTGTATGTAATAGGCAGATAATACTCATACTGAACTCAAGGCTTTCACATGCATACACTTTTATTGAATAAACAAATAGATTTATCTCAAGGAAATTTCTTTTTTTAATGTTTTTTTTCTATAATAATTTACTGTTTTGTACTGGAAAAAGTGCAATGAATGAATGATGCTCTAGAAATTATTGCTTATAGCTGATATAGTTTTAAAAAAGACCCATTCACACGTGTGATGTGAAAGTAACTGATCCTTATAATTCAGTGAATTAATTAAAAATGTTTTTAAATAAAAAAAAACATTGAAAAAACTTTAATAGGACTGAATAGATAAATATTTCTCATAAAACATGAGTTTGATAGAAGGGGCTTAATACTACCATGCACTAGTGCTTGTTTTTAAAAAGTGTTTTCCCTATCAGGAGAATCATTTTGTTTTAGAAATACTGTTATGCCGTTCGTCATCACGTTATTTCACTATGCTAAACCTTGGTAATCTAAAAGTCGTAAAGACCCTATGATATTCAAATTTAAGGAAGGAAGCAAACTAATATTATTTGCAATCGGCAGATATGACACACATATGTTTAGAAATGAACATTTGGTTAGGAAAACCCTTCTAAAGTATATAACGTCAGAGTATCCCCCCTTTTTTTTCTTCGTATGCATGGTGATTCTTTAAAGATTCATGAACAACTCAAGTATGAAAATGGGAAAAAACCTCATTATTTTACATCTTTAATGTGTTTATCTCCTAGTCAGAAACTATCAAAATGTCGATTATTTCTTTCCCTGTATTTTTACACCGAAAAGAGGAATAATCGATCTGAATCAAGTCAGTGTTTAAATGTCGCCGAATAAGGACTTTAATATCATTCATCTATAAAGATCGCATTGGCACACCCCGTTAACATTTATTGATCTCTTTAAAACTTGGCATATTTGTTCTTGAAAAGCTCATTAATACGAAGATTGCTGTTTTTTGTTTTTAAAATGAATATAACATATCTAAAATTGGCAAAACAGTTGACTTTTGGTGGGGCCACGGTTGGATTGTATGTCATTTCTGTTATTTTTTATTATAAAAGGGCACATTTAAAGAATGAAACAGCTGTTACGGGAAAGATAACATATTTGTCAACCAAATACAACTTTATTTTTATTCATTTGTCTAGTTCTATGGGGTGTGCCAGGCTCTTGAAGTTGGACGTTCACACGCTATCTTTGAATGCTGCCCGTTACCATGGCAACCAGATGGAGGGTTCTGAGACACCAGACATTAAAACTTTGGATAATATTAGGGATGATAAAAAAAAGTTCTGGGTATGAAAGTTTCTAGACAAAAATTCTAAATAATTTCAAATTTCATTGATTTTTATATGAATAAATAGCCGATTTACTCTCGAACAGCATTAACCTACCTGCGTATCTAACCATATGCACAAGTAAATAATTCAAGATTTTTATTTGAATATTTAATGTCACACATGTTTTCAGATAGTGTAGTATATGTTTGTGTCCTTTTGTATATTTATTTTCACAGGATGAAAGCGCGACATCTAGTTCCATTCTTCTTGCAAGACATATTTTGTTATGCGTACCATGAAAAATGCGAAATAGGACGTAACAATTTGACGGTTTTGTTCATGCTTATAATCAACTTTTTGGGCTGTAATGTCGCAACCGAGTTGCCTTAGTTAATGCACATTAACAATAGGCTGTTTTGGAAAACTGATTTTACAGTATGTTGTTTCTAACTGGTGAATGCCTTACATCAGTATTGTTATAACTGCATATTATATTTGCTTTCAAACATAATTTCTTATAAATTTGTCGGTTCGTCTTCTCGCTTGAATTGATTTAAATTTTGTCAGGTCGGGGTATTAATAAAAAACACAGTAACAACATTAACGAACTGCAATCATGGAAATTCATAAAGAGGGAAGACCATACAATTTGGCTTAATTAAAAAACTTACAATATCAGCTAACGATTTAAAATCTTCAATGGAAACAATAACCCTTTGTTTTATTCGGTACAGGAGTTATACCATGAAAACTAAATAGTTATTTAACATGTTTAAGGTACCAGGATTGTAATGTAATACGCCAGATGCGTGTTTCGTCTACATATGATCATATAGATCAAAATAGTTATAAAGCCAAACAAGTTTAAAATTGAAGAGCATTGAAGACCCGCAATTCCAAATAGTTGTGCCAAATACGGCTAATGTAATCTATTCCTGGGATAAGAAAATTCTAAGTTTTTCGAAAAAAATTAAGGTTTTGTCGACAGGAAATTTATTCAAATGACCATACAATTGAATGTAGGATCAAACGCCTTTTAAAAGGACTTTTATTGGTGTATAAACTCGACCAATTCACTCACAAATGACATTTCCTTAAAAAGGCGTTTAAGGATGTTTGCTACTCAGTTTAAAAATAATAAGCGTTTTAAAAGACTGTTATAAATTGAAAGTATATAGATAAAGAAACAAAAAAAGCAGAAAAAAATGGAGGGTCCGTGTGCTTGTTTTTCGAGATAAAAGCCGTTGAAAATTTGGCGGGAAATAATTCTCTCTAGAATTTCTTTCACTTAACATTGGCACCTTTTTTGTTTTAAAAAACTTTGAAAAAATAACAAGGATTTCATAAGATTTTGAAATATGGCTTTTTAAATAATATGTAATAAAAATATGAAAAGAAAATTTGGTGTTAGTGGGCAATTTTTTTTAATGTTAATACATGGATAAAACCAGAGGATTCCGAAAATCTGGCAAAAAATCAAAATGTTGAGGAGCAAACATCCTTAATCCTGATAATTCTTTAAAATTAGAGAAAGGGAATATATTTATCCACACTTGTTATCTCTATCACATCCAAGTTGTATATTTATTTCATTGAATAGGCCTGGCGCATAAATATATTTGTTGGTTAACGGAATAATATATATTCAATGACTTTGTTATCTGATCTAAAAATAACTGTAAAAACTCATATTATCATTCGAACGAATGTTTTTGTGTTTGTTATGTTATTTAAGGATAAACGTGCAGTGAAAATAAATTTTGCTAACGTCTTTGTTATTATCGCTGCCATCCTGTTTACATTGGTAAGGAAATAAAGTTCTGCCAAAGTCGTCTTTCGAAAAATAACCAACGCCAAGATCAATCCGGAAGTCCCCTGGATCAATCATATCAACATATTCCCTAATATGCAAATAATAAAATTGATATTCATGTCAACATCAAACTGTTGACTACTGGGCTAGTGATACCCTCTGGGACGAAACGTCCACTGGCAGTGGCATAACAAAGTGGTGTAAATAGTTATCAAAGGTACCAGGATTGTAATCAAAACCTAGTTTTATAGACAGGTACAACACAAACTTGTTTTACGGATGTATATAGTCACCATATATTGACAAAATTTGATGAGCATCACAAACATACATAATTGGTTAACTTGACAATGATTGGAATTCATCTCCCAAAAGTGTAAATACACACATTACAGATAAACAACACAACTGACCATAAGGTATGGATTTTGCTCTTCGCTGAAGGGCTTCACAAATTAAATTCTTAACACTAAATTTGAGCGAGCGTATAGTTGTCTGGTTGACGATCATATGTTATTCTTCAATCGAGTTATTTTATTTCCAATATGTATATCGTCACATAGATATCTATTGTATTCTAATGAAATATTGTTTGGAAAGTTTATTTTGATTGGATACCGTCACTAATTCTTAAGGTATCAATTCCCATTTCATGCTATAAAAACGTACTCGGAAGCGCAGACTTCGCAAGACATAGATCAAATATATGATTTAATTTAGTTTTCTGTCAGTTTCAATAGAATGGAGATAACAATAGTGTATTTTAAGTTTCGACGGCGTCAAATTAGTGATTTGATGGTCACAAATACCGTTTACTGGCTCCGATAACGCGTCGCCAGTTTACCTCATTTTCGACCATGAGTTCGCCAATGAATGTCGTCGAAGCTTATAATACAGGACAGTTATATCCTTATTGTTTTAACGAACAGAACAATAATCTAAATGGTACTGTGCATCTTCAATTTACTCTGTTTTCGAGTTACTATACCATTTTCCCCCTTTTCTTACAACTGACAAAATCAAATGTTAGACTTGATCTTTCAATACAATGTTTCACTTAGCAATTGCGAACAAAATAATATTCAACTTAATTAATTAACATGTAAATTTTGAAGTCTACTATGATTTTAAAGCTTTATAGATTGATTTCTGACTTAAACACATCTTTTTTTCACTGACATACTTTGTACACGTTGGAATGGTTGTTACAAACCAAAGTTCAAACTATTGATAATAAATTCGAAAAACGAATGATGCAGCAGGTAACATATTTAATAATCAACTTCTTTCTAATATTATTTCCACTTTGTGTATGTTGTATAGGAGAATCATCTGAAAAGAGAAATGAATTGAAATTAAAATTAATATATTTCATAAATAAGAATAATTGATAACATGTATTCGATACTTCGTTACAATATAGTATTGGCATAAACATTTATTTTTTAGGCGTTTAATGAATAGTTACGTCGTAACTACAATCCCCTTCTATTTCATGAATGTGACCTACCGAATTAGACTATTTATCGGATTTGTAATCACATAAGCAACACGACGGGTGCCACATGTGAAGCAGGATCTGCTTACTCTTCCGGAGCACATGAGATCACCCCTAGTTTTTGTTGGGGTTCGTGTTGTTTATTCTTTAGTTTTCTATGTTGTGTCATGTGTACTATTGTTTTTCTGTTTGTCTTTTTTCATTTTTAGCCATGGCGTTGTCAGTTTGTTTTAGATTTATGATTTAGAATTTCCCTCTGGTATCGTTCGCCTCTTTTTTACTTTAATTGCAAGATGATTACTATTCTACATTTATATAGTGTTAAGTAGAAAAAAACAACAACATTATAATATGGAAGGGACGTGTAGCTCTTGTTTGATACATTTAAGTAGAACTTTTACTTGACAATTGTCTACGATATCCGTTTTATCTGTACAATCAGAACTAATCATCCTTCTTAATCCCATTGATTTTCTAGCATACAAATGTATGCCTTTTCATTTTGATGATTCGTTTTGCTCTGTCTGTTTCTCAGTTTCATATAACTATTTCCTTTCAACCTGTATATTATCCATTTGATAGGATTAGTTTTCACTTACTGAAATGTTTTATAACTGACACTGAACCCAGGTCTGGTTTCACTGCTATCAGTCTCGAAGTGAAGAATCATTTTATTGGAAGTGGAATTAAATTCTATTCCTTCAGTAGGTCCTGCGTACAAAGTACCTAGTAACGCCGCTGCTGTAATCTCACCATCATATACCTACTCAAAATCATTTATTCTAAATATATAATGATGTTTCAGTATCTCATGATATCAGTGTGATCACTGAACGATCATAACTTAATGTTAAACAGAACATTGACATTGATTTTTATTCTTTACAATAGATATGTTGCATAAAATTGATGTTCATAGAGTCGACTGTCCCTTGCACTGACTATCGCGACGGGAAAAACTAACTGAACAAAATATGTTCATACTCCTTTCCAGTGCATCTGAGATCAACCTATAATTTATAATGGTGCATGCTTCTTATTTGTTACTTTTTTGCGCAGGGTTTTATATAGTGATTGCATTTCGTTGCTGCTCTTTTAGACGATGATCTTAACTACAATAACATGTTTTCTCGAACAGTTTTCTTGTTGATGGTTCTGCCTTTATTCGCATACAACAAACTGTAAATAAATATAACACGTTTTGGCAAAAAAGTATTCTATCGAAGTTTACAATCCTCAAAGCAATTTTGATAAATAATATTACTAGCAAGGCAATCACTACATTCGAAATTATTTAAGTAGATATGAATACCTTTACAAAGTCATAAAATCTACCGTCAGGGTATCTTTTCTCGGTGTGAAAAAAAGTGAAGTTCAGCATTATTTTAAAACCATCATCAACAACGATGTTGTAATTACAATCGTGGTTATTGCAATAGTTTGAAGGATAATTCTGTGATGTTAAAGTTCCAACTGGTTCGTTAAATATTCCACCACATGTTACTGTCAAAGTAAATAATTCAGATGTGTGTTAGTAGAAGTCTAGTATCGACGGACTATTTTTCACCTTAGTAAAGCTTTGAACCAAATGGGGAATCTATTGTTTATAAATTTCATATGACATATTCCCCGTTTCCATTCTAAATTGTAATATTAATAATCAGTATAAAGAAAAGCAGTATGAAGAATTGTATTTCTGTGTTTAGAAATATTGTTAATGACATGGCAACAATTTTTAATCGATATTCAATGGATTGTATTTAAGAATAACTTCAGATTCTTACAAAGTGAACTTTAATAGCATTTTATTAGACAAGATTAACATATACACTAGTAAGTAAATCACAAAATTATCTAATGTGTATTTACAATTTCTATGAGTTTTTGTTTTAACTGGTTTTTTTTACTTCGTTGCATCAGTATCCAACCAGTGTGCCGTTATATTCTTATTGTTTAAATACGCTTTTTCCGTATTAATGACAACATCTGATTGAACATTTGTAATACGTTGGACGTGTTAATTCGTTGTTCCCACTGTAACACTTTGTCTAAGAAAATTGGTATGTTTTTATCAACGAAATGAAATTAGTCAACAATAACATGTGTGTGCGGTTTACATACCATTACATGGTTGACAACATCTATAACTATTGCGACAACATGGACCTGTGTCTACTTCATTGTCAACACACGTTTGTTTACATATTCCACCTCCAGCTTTGCATTGTTGTGTATCTAGATATGCAAATGATATATATATTATTTTTATTATTTCGTAAATTTGATTAAAAAAAATGTTAAGGAAAAACAAAAAAATAGTGTTACTAAAGTATTTTCATTTGCACTGATTCGACATCCATGCCGGTGAAATCTTAGTTCCCGTTAGTTTATCATTTGCTCAAATTCCTTTTTTTTTTTAATTGCGCTATCAACTATATCATTTGTTTAGAATGTAATTTCTTCCATGTAAATTAGACCTGAAGCCAATTTTGATGTTGTTTATGTCATCTAACATGTGTGTCATTATAACACAATGTGACTGCTGTAGCCGTATGTTTTACCTGTTCACCTATTATGCCTTATGTCTTTTTGCCATTTCCACAGGGATTTTCCTTTAGGAATTTGAACCAGTATATTTTCTTATTAATTTAATGGTTAATTTTATAGCATTTAATATGTGTAACAAGATTTTACAGAAGTAAATTGAGTTTATAAAATTTAAAAAGGATATATATTAGAAATTAAAACTCTATTGCTGACTGTTTAGAATTGTAAAAATCAAGTAAGTCTGACAAGTTTTCATCGCTTGTTAAAACAAAAGATGAAACTGAACAAATAAGATATAAAAAATGATTATGCATCTTAAAGTGGTCTTTTATAATGAAAACCAGACTGTAATCAACTCCAAAAGAATATCATACATTAGTGTATCAAAACTACATGAAAAATAATAAAAAAATAGATACCAACAACATGCTGGTACAATAAAATAACATAGTTTTAAATACTGTAAAGATGTCTTACTTTTAACTTGATGAATCATCTCCGCTGCAGCACAAACAATGCAAAAGACAAATACAAATGCCATCTTTGTGAAATTATGATCGTCTAAGAACATGTAAATAATAAGTAATGTATTATTGACAATATAAATATGTATTTATATACTGCTGATCACAGGTTTTTCGTGTATTGAAAGTACACACATCCACGTGGTATATTATATTTAGGTTTCTTGTTTTAGTCAATGGCATAGGCGGAGAAAGAGGTATACATTTGTATTCGGACATTGATTATATGTTTTAAAGTATAATCAACTGTAAGTTTTAATGCACTATACAATGTTATGTAAGACATGCATTTGCACTTTTACAACTTTACTGAATCGTTGTATTGGTTAAAAGTATGTTTAATTAACGTCATGGATAGAAATCTAATTAATGATTTATTAATGAACGAGTATTGTTAAGTTTGAAATCAATGATATGTTACAAACAATACAATGATTGTTTGGATATATACAAAATCATTAACTGAATAATTATGTCGTCATTGTAATGTTCTCTACTGTAACAAATATTGTTGATTTAGCATACAAATTTAACAATTGCGACCAATTTTGTAGGCGACAAGAAAATTAAGAGAATAAATTAACGAGCCAT
This sequence comes from Mytilus galloprovincialis, assembly GCF_965363235.1. Lineage (NCBI taxonomy): Eukaryota > Metazoa > Mollusca > Bivalvia > Mytilida > Mytilidae > Mytilus > Mytilus galloprovincialis. The sequence goes on from NC_134842.1 coordinate 99,382,937, forward strand.
TCTAACTCAATTAACATATTTAATGACGTTATTCGCAAATTATTAGGCTAGTTCAAAGTTAATACGTCTTAGTGATTCTTGTTTTTTTCGTATATAGTTGATAGAGTAATACATATTTTCTCCTTTGCTATATAGATAAAAAAAAAAAAGAAAGATGTGGTATGCGTGCAAAGGAGACCACTCCACATCCAAGTCACACTTAATTAAAGTAAACCATTATAGGTCAAAGTACCGTCTTCAACACGAAGCTTTTTCTCACACCGAACATAAAGTATGAATGTAGCCTTACTGTTTTCCAACATCCTAATTCTGTGTGATTTATTGTTGGTGGTAGGATTTTTTCAGACCAATATTAAGCGGCCGGGGTACAAGAAAGATTTATCAGATGCTTGACCACAAACAATACGCACAGTAAAACTCAGTTTATCAAAGGAACCGAAACAAAATGACAATGATATATAAATAAAAAAACTACTAGCAGTAACTGACATGCCAGCTTCAGTCCCTGAATTAAACTCATTGAATGAATATGTCCCCACCATATGAATATCAAGCATAGCAGTCGGTTGGATGTTCAAAATTATTTGAAAATCATAAAAAATATAATATTTGATAACATTAAAAACATGATTTTGATAGTTCAGAGGAGCGAAAAGATACGTAGGAAATCGTTTTATGACCCCATTAAGCTGTCTTAAACTCTCGTTGTCCTCGAATATAAACCCTTATACTTTTTTACCCACTAGATGCAAATGAAAGGTAATAGTGTAAGGTAAAATGAGCTTAAAGGCGCAGGTGGGACAACTCATGGTTTGTCTTCAACTTAGGTCCAAAGTTAGATTTAAAAACAAAGAATGTCATTATGTATTAACTTATGATAATATATATATATATATAAACTGCTGATCGCGGTTTTTTCGTATATTAAGAGTTCACACATCCACCTTGTATAATGTATTCAGATTTCTTGTTTCAATCTGTTGCATAAACATGGAAAAAGTATACATTTGTATTCAGACATTGATTTATATGTTTTTTTTAATGTTTAATCAACATTAAAAGTTGCAATGCACTATACAATGGTATATCAAACATGTATTTGCACTTTTACATTTTTAGTTTTTTTTATCAAATTAGTTGATTTATAAAACATATAATCTTTGTTGTCGTCAAAAGATGTTTTCAAAAGGCAAGCTTCCTCAATCGGTGTATTGTACAGTTGTTTCTATTGGTTAAATATATGTATATATATAACCAACGCTTTGTCGGATATGCGGAATTGTTTTATACATGCAGTGCCTTTCAAACAGTTTCCTCGTTGCTCCCTACTTTTCATTTTATAAATACAGCTTAAAGGCCATATTTGAAAATGCTATATAATCTGTGTTATTGGGAACGGGGTCTCATTTATTTGCCCCATTGGAACGCATTGAAAATCATAGTAAATACATAGGGTCCTATTCAATAAATAAGTTTGATAGCCACCTTGTGACTTCTGGTTCATGTTAGGCATTCATTTTGAAGTGTCTAAGTACAATCTCAGTGCCTCATGACCGGCATTCCGTTGAACAAAAATTGTTTTTATTGACAACAGGGTCGGTCTGTCTACTTCCGGGGAAGAATAAAGGCTAGAATTTAGGACATTTACTCTATGTACTGACGCCAGATTACATTTAAATCAATCAAAATTTTAACAGAAATTCAAACTAGAAAGCCTACCCTTTCAAATAAATCTACATTCAGTTACAGAACTAGTTAATTAATAACACTACACAATTTATAACAAAAGTTATATACTTTATTAAACACTACATTCGTGGGTACCGGACTGGTTGCCCGAACTGGGATCCTATTCCATTGTTTCACATCTTTGTTTAAGAAAATAGGAGCCACTGTTTAATGGTCGAAAAGTGTAGAAAGAATTAGTTCCTTCCAAATTGTCAATGGCTAATATCTCGACAACAAGCACACGGACCCTCATTTTGTAAGTTCTTTGATTTATAAACCATCAATATGAAAGTGTTTTTATTTTTCTAAAATTTTGAAACATAGAAGCAAACATCTTAAAGCTAGTTTTTCATCAATTTCGTAACAATACAGGATATAAACCAGCCTCTACGTGCCATACGTTGGAACATTATATAGATTTAATTAAGCTTGAATTGTCTTTTCTACCAATAGAAAGAAATGTAACAAACAATCTTACTAAGGGCGAACGAATAGCGCTACGCAATTTGAAAAATGATGAAACAATAGTAATAAAAAAGGCAGATACAAATTGTGTTATTTTAGACAGGCTAGACTGCATAACAGAAGTCACAAGACAACTAAATACTCAACATTACTGCCAATTAGATTCATTTAACATGCTAGAACTGAAAATCCAGGTCATTGAGTATATTAAATCATTTTACGACCAAGGCATAATCGACAAAATATCATTTAAATTTTTAACAAATGGTCAAAAATTAAGAGATGCACGGTTAGGGAGAATTTATATTCCCCCAAAAATGTACCGTCTTGAAACAGAGACGTTTAAACAAATACAACATGATGGATTAAATGAATTAAATATAATTCCATCTGGCAGACCAATTATATCACAGTGTGGTTATGTAACTGAACTTATAAGTCATTACGTTGACTATTTTCTAATACCAATAGTTCAAAATCAGTCTACATATATAAAAGATACTACATCGTTCATTAATATCATTGAGAAATTAAAACCTATGGCAAACAGCCTTTTGGTTTCATATGATATAACACAGATGTTTACTACTCTACCTCAAGAAGCGTTATTGAGTGCGGTTGAACGAGCCTATGACAGTTTTGACAAATCAAACTTCAAAGTCAATGCTCCGCCAGTCAATGTTTAATACATTTGTTGAGAATTATTTTAGAAAACAATGTATTTGAATTTGATGGGAAAATTTACAAACAAGTAATAGGTACGGCAATTGGCGCAGTTCCCTCACCGGAAATCTGTGACATACTTATGTTTGAAATAAGGAATCAAATTATTTCTGCATTTCAATATACAGACAAAATATTCTATCATGGCAGATATATAGACGATCGATTCATAATATATGATGGCACATCAAATGAAATTATAATTTTTTTTCGTCTAGCAAATGATTATAACCCCTTATTAAAAGAGGGACGAAGGATACCAAAGGGACAGTCAAACTCATAAATCTTAAACAAACTGACAACGCCATGGCTAAATATGAAAAAGACAAACAGAAAAACAATAGTACATATGACACAACATAGAAAACTAAAGAACTAACAACACGAACCCCACCAAAAACTAGGGGTGATCTCAGGTGCTCCGGAAGGGTAAGCAGATCCTGCTCCATATGTGGCACCCGTCGTGTTGCTTATGTGATTACAAATCCGGTAAATAGTCTAATTAAAGTTCACCTATGAAATCAAAAACGATAAAATGTCGTTCTTGGATGTTGATGTAATTAAAGGTCAACGATTTACAACATATAGCATTCTTGACCTCGAAATACATTTTAAGGAAACAAATTCTTATCTGTTTCTGCACAGAAATAGCTGTCACTCACAGCATGTATTCAGAGGATTTATTCAAGGTGAAGCAATACGGCAAATTAGAAATATAAGTGACCATAACAAATTAATAAACAATCTAACTAATTTCAAAGTGAAATATTAGATAGGGGTTATGATAACGTGGAAATAGATGATAGTATTACTGATGCTTTATCAATTGACCGTACTGATTTATTACAACAAAACAAATATAAAGAGAAGCAAAGTATTCCGTTAGTTTTAATAACTAAAAATAATCCATATATACGTAAAATAAAGAAACGTATAATGAAACACTGGCATTTATTACAGTTCGACGAAGACTGTGTACAAATATTCAATACAGCACCAATAGTTGCGCATAGCAAACATAAAAGTATTGGAGATATGCTAGTAGATCAACGTTAAAGACTGTAACATAAAATTGACAGTTGGACCCCTGATGATGGCAGATATGTCATAATAACTAGATCTATTAAAGAAGAATTAAAATATAAATATATCAATATAAACATGAATAATTTTCATATTTAATTATATTCAAATAATGCATCTTAAAATGACCATCCCAAGCTTAACTGCCGAAACACGAAATTAATTATTTGTGTCGGGTCCTTTCTTGCAATATGGGATGCGTGGTTGCATAGGTGGTTTTTTTTATAATAAAATCTATCGACGTGAGCTCCCTTTCGTGTTCTTCTTAGCATTAATTTTAGGTTTAACGTTTCCGAGATTTTAGGTTTTATTCATTTAAAAAGGGGGGATTTTCCAGTTTACCGACAATAACTCAAGAATTCTTTCACCAATTTGCTAGAAATTTTGGTGAATTGTTTATATCTATTAACACGAGCTCTTTTGGATTTACGTTTCCTAATATAAATGCTTTCAGTAGTTCTCCTGAAACTTTGGTGAATTGTTTACATCTGTTGATGTAAGCTCTTTTTAGACTTTTATAAATTTTAGATGGTACATTTCTGAGTTCTGGGGTTTTATTCATTAAAAACGGGGCCGTTTTCCAGTTTTTGGACAATAACTCAAAAATGCTTTTAACAGTGCTCATGAAACTTTGGTGAATTATTTATAGCTATTGATGTAATCTCCCTTTTCATGCTTTTGGTTTTAAAATATGAGATTAAATAGAAATTGAACCTTATTTGTTGATAGTCTCACAACAGATTTACTAAGTATTGCGCAACAGCACAGTGCATTGAGCAACAGCAACATGTATGAGCAAGATATCTTTAATTGAATATAAATTCAATTCATATACATGTACCAATTGTAAGTTCTTTAACTACATTTATTCAGAAACCTGTAATATGTCAAATATTTAATTAAAATTTGGATTCAAACCAACATCAACCTTGAATATTGTGTCCATTTTTGCCCAAACTAGTCAGGGTTGGACCTCTGTGAGCGTATCTAGCTGCGCTAAGCGAAGTAGTTTCATTATTTTAATTGTTCACAATTTTTTTTTAAGTATATGGTTCAACCTAACATCTTATAAAACTTTGATTTCATTGTGGCTAGTCTGTTAAATAGACATCAATTTTCGTATTTCAAAAAGAGCACTCAGCATATATAACTAATGTGTGTATGAAGGGACAACAACTTGCTAGAAACTAAATGTTTTTACCACAACTAAATATGTTTTAATTAGAAAACGTATATGTAATATAAAAAAGAAATATGCCTTTTTTCAAGACTTCTGATTCATGTAGTTTGGCATGTTTGTAAGATCATCGGTGATCAGAGGTGGTTATGATGGGAAAATGTTAATAATAGACCTCTATAACAAAATATATCAATGGATTGAGCCATTTGTATAAGTGTATAATTGAATTGCTATGCCAATGCATACTTTGTGAAATAAAAATTGACACACAACAAATTTGGGTCATGAATTTTAAAGTAAAACAGTGATTTGGTTCAGTTGAAAAAGGTTACAAATTAGCACTTCAGAAGCTGTCAGAAGATTGCAAGACCCCCTTTGCATAAATTTGTCCATATTTCGAGACGTTTTCTATAATTGTGATATAATTTGTCCCAAAAGTAGTACAACACACTGAAAAAATTTTGTTATTAAAGCGCAGGTGGGAATTTTTAAATTTGCATTTATTGTCTAAAAGAAATGAACTACGAAATAATTGTTGTCTCGGACCATACTACCCACACAGATATTAGTCCACATTTGTTACTATTACATATAAATGTACAGCAACAATTTTATGTTATGTAGATTTTGTCAATTTATATAAATGAAGGCAACAGTAGTATACCGTTGTTCAAAAATCATAAATCGGTGATTGAGAGAAATCAAATCCGGGTTACAAACTTAAACAGAGGGAAATACATGTACATCAACTATAAGAGGAAAACAACGAAACAACAGAACACCGAAGTGCAACAAAAGAACCAAACGACAATGCAACATACATAGAAACGAACTAAGTGACAACAGATGCCATATTCCTGACTTGTACAGGACATTTTTAAGAACAACTGGTGGGTTGAACATGGCTTTAAAGCTATCCAAACCTCAAAACTTTATAGCAATGTTAAATATAACGCTACAATGACAACATTACGTAACGGGAATACCATACAAAGAACTGCAAGAACACTCAACACACAGAAATACATCGATAAATAATATAATAGTTAATTTTGACATGTGAACCACAGAATAACAACGATAAACTAAAAGGACAAGGTTCACTAATGGCACAAAATGGCCTAAACTTTAACTTTATCATAAAACACCAAAAAGGTCTCAATTTGGTTCGTAAATGGGTCTATTTCAAAAGTATAAATGCTAAATATATCAGTTCTTTTCATAAGACTACAAGATATTCGCCAAAGTAAGCCCAATATGATGATTTTGTGCATTTTTTAGACCTAAAGCTTTTGAAACACATTGGCGGCCACCTACGATCCAGAATGTGTTGTAACCAAAAGATTCCAATTTTGATATAGATTTTATCAATATAAACACTTTTTGGATCGTAGATGGAGGCCAAGGTTAATTATGTCAAAAACAATTAAAATTATGGACAAAAAGTACCAAAATTGACCTTTCAATACAAATTGTACTCATTGAAGGGGTCATTGCTCCATAAATAGTAAAGGAAAGTGCCAGAAATTTATTTTTTTGTCTTAGTAGTATTATCACAAGTATTTCTATGTGACATTTGTAATTTTTTGCCCCAATTTAAAAAAAAATCAGGGCCAATTTTAACCCTTCGTGAACCTTCTCCTTTATTGAGGACAGTACACAAAAACATCTCAAAAAATTTACGAATCATATGCCTCTCACACAAATGTATCACTGGTAAATTTAGAAAAAAATGCATATAAATCAAGATTAGGTTTCAAGCATAACATATATATATATACCAATACACATAATTATCAGCGCCTGGTGATATGAATAGCAAGAGTATTAAATATCTGTAATATGCGCTGTTTTTAGTATGACCGTCCGTATTTTCATATCCATACTTAACATTTGGCTGACATTTGTTGCAATTTTTTTTCAAACCTTTTGTCACACGTAATTTCTGATTAAATGTTACGAAAAAAACTATTACAAGAATATTTGAATTGTTTTGGTAATAGTGCAAATAATGAAATCGGCCAGTAAGGGTGCACAGTGAGTACCAACTGGAATAATAGATAACGTGCAATGCGCAAAAATAAAGAGAAAAACACCACCATACCATGTGAAGACCAAATGGGTATGTACAATGGAATCGGAACAAATGCACTCTTTCAATAATGACTTCACGTTTTCAGAGCAGATAATCATTCAATAAATTAATGATAACAATGCTGCACGGAGCAACACTAAGCGAAATATTTTTTTTTTATTTCAAACGTTCACAACACACATATCATTTTGTGATTTGCTAACTATAAAACAATTGCAGAAACTATAATCCAAAGATCATGTACATTGTATACTAAATTAAGAAAATGTTAAAATGACTTATAACGTTTATATCAAAAGTTTGATTGATAGTTTATAGACAATTATTGGTTTCAAAGAATTTCTGTTATATCATTTGTTTTGTGAATGGTTGGATTAAAAAAAAATAAGAAATCAAAGCAAATGTATTCATGAAATATTTCAATCGTTTAAGTAAACGACTGGAAACAATTACATGATTAAGGAAGGGAAAACTGATTTTTTTATATAAACGTTGATGGTAAATGTCAAATGTATTTGGTATGTTCCAGTTCAACTACATAAGATAGTTTAATAGACGCAAATCAATCTAGATATTGATATATACAATGACTGGTATAGGTCAGTTGTAATCATTCCATAAAGCAAGCTGAGGTTTTACTTTACAATAATATAGGCTTTAAGAAAGATACAGAGAAAATCAATGTATTTAACATATTTTATATGCAATTTGGATAAGACTTAAAACTGATATTTTGCTAATTTAAGGTGGTTTGTGTGTCTTTTGCCATCTTGGACTGTAAAGAACAGAGAACCTAAGGTAGCACTCCACAGTAAGAAAAAAAATAGAATTGAACCACAAAATGTTTCATTATCTTCTATTCCTGCCTTTCTAATACATTAATCCAACTGTTGTGTAATTAAATTGGACCGCGTTGAATCAATAGACAAACGTCTGTTCCATAATCAAAGTCAACGTCTACTTAATTAGTTGATTTACAAAAAAAAGTACTTACGATCTTGCTTTTAATGAGAAGTTTGTCCCCTTCAAACTGGATTCAAACTGAAAACACCTTTTTTCCGGTTCTTTTATCGTCAGAAATTTCACAATGTCATCCGTACCTAACATATTTTACTTATTTTATAATACAACAAGTGTATGATTGGATTACAATTGAAGTGACAGTCTGCAGATAAAAAAATATTGAAGGAGGACAACACATATATTTAACGATAAATACAGGAAATATTTACATGCACGTTTACAGCTGTGAAACAAAAATCCAAATTCTCTAATCTTAAATTATAACATTCATTTTTGTTTTTGCGTTTTATGTTATATCTATTTTTTACATATGTGCAGCTAAAAATATAAAAGGAAGGCAATATCCTTTTTCATGAATAAAACAACTGGAATGTTTACCTTATCTGTTTAAGCGTATAATAGGAAAGTGAGTGTATGTTTTACAGAAGACACTCGTATTGAAAAGTGCTGATAGCCGCTTTTAAATGAAAACAATAAAACTATTCATTGTAAAACCTTTTTTTTAATAGTAAAAAAGGCTAGTTACGTTGATGAAAACAAATTACACTTAGTTTTTTTTTTGTTCACAATGACTTCCAGTTTTTTCATTCAACTTATAATATTTTTTTTTTTATTTCTGAATACAAATAATTTAAAAAGAACACTTAATATCTTTCATGACTTAATCAAAAGGAAATTGTGAAGACGTCTTCATCTTATTGTATAAATTCAAATGATGTAATTGTGCGGGTGTTTGAAGTGTTCATGCAAAGTATTATTGAGAACAAATTTGATCACACACATGAGTATAGAACATTATTTATGGAATATCACAGTAAATGTCTTTTATTTTGCAAAAAACGACATTACATAGGTTGGCAACAATACACAGACTTATTCAAACGAAATACTAGAACGCAATACATTTCATTTAGGTTGGCAACAATACACAGACTTATTCAAACGAAATACTAGAACGCAATACATTTCATTTAAATATTTTACGTAATCTACCCGAACCTTTCTTTTCATGCTCACTTATAATTACATTGTCGTTAGATCCCTTTTCAGTCGATACTATGTAGGTAACTGCACTGTCTGTATTAGATTAAAAATATATTAGCAAAATATGATGTCTCTTTTAATATGTAAACCAGACAATCCGTTTTATCTCAAATACACCCAAGTAAAAAGTAAAATCACAAAAATACTGAACTCAGAGGAAAATCAATTCGGAAAGTCCATAATCACATGGCAAAATCAAATAACAAAACGCATCAAAAACGAATGAACAAGAACTGTCATATTCCTGACTTGGTACAGGCATTTTCAAATGTAGAAAATGGTGGATTGAACCTGGTTTTATAGCTAGCTAAACCTCTCACTTGTATGACAGTCGCATCAAATTCCATTATATAGTCACCGATGCGTGAACAAAACAAACAGACATAATAAGTAAAAATGTCAAAAATAGGGGTACAGCAGTCAACATTGTGTTATCATCTTAATCACTATAAAAACAACAAATGTAACGAAGAAGCACAAAAAGGCATACATCAAATTAACATCCTCATTTTGATTATATTATACGATTATATTTGTCTATGTAAAATGCACCCATCAAGGAAGGAGGGTATGGGTACTGGTGTAAAATTGCGCGTTTGAAATTCGCACAGGTAGACATGAAATAATTTTGTCGTTCAAAGTATGACGGGATGTTTTTATTAATATCCTCCGTTTTTTATTGATAATAAAACAAATCCTTCCGCTTATTAGCATAATTATGTTACATTTTTGTTTGAATATTTAGAGTAGATATGAGTATAACATGTATTTTCATCCGAGTATTACCTTTACTGTCGATCTAATATGTTGATCTGTCGAAGAGTTGTCACTTTTTTATACGTACTTATAAAATAATTAGTTTTGTCACTGAATCTTACGATAGTTTATAATAGATGATTTTGCTGATCTGCAATCATTATCATTTACATGCCATGTATATTATGTACCGTGTTACAGTTCTAGATTATAAGGACGAGGAAAATTAAAATTATACCACCTAAAGCTGAGTTTTTGTTCAGTCTAGTTTGCTGAGTAATCTATAGTGAGGAACGAACAAACATTTGCGTTCGCAAATGATAACATAGATGAAAACAAATGCATGCACTCTTAGTTGTTGTTTGTTCACAGTGACTGCCAGTCATTTCATTTAACTAATTACAATTCTTATATTCCTTTATGTAAATAAATAAAAAAAAACATCTTTCTGCTCTATAGTAGGGTTGTTGTCGCTTTGACACATTCCCCATTTCCTTTCTCAATTTCATATTTAACGTTTACTTGTATCCAGAAACGAATGTTAATGTGTGTAATTAAGGCAAAATGAACGTGAATTGGCTAAAAACACACTGCACACGACAAACACGCTCTTTGAATATTTTTTGTTTTTCTTTTCTACTTTTCTTCTCACACTTCAATGATTGAGAAAGCAAAAAACTAACCTGACGGCCAAAATATGTACAAATCATAAAAATGTTATCCAAGTTATGTGTACGTATTATCAGAATATCGATATTCAAATGGGCAAAATGTATGACGTATAATTATTGTAACACCTTTCACATATAGTTCAGTCCATAATAAACACATTTTAAAAATTAACATATGAAAACAAGGGTCGATGTTAATGTTGAATTTAACTTCTTTGACCAAGCTGATCCTAAATCAATAGAACAAAAAAACAAATATTCAAAAATATAAAAATGAAGATGTGGTATGATTGCCAATGAGACAACTGTCCACAAGAGACCAAAACGACACAGACGTTAACAACTATAGATCACCGTACGGCCTTCAACAATGAGCAAAGCCAATACCGCATAGTCAGCTATAAAAGGCCCTGATAAGACAATGTAAAACAATTCAAACGAGAAAACTAACAGCCTTATTTATATAAAAAAAATGAACAAATATGTAACACATAAACAAACGACAATCACTGAATTACAGGCTCATTACTTGGGACAGACACATACTTAAATAATGTGGCGAGGTTACACATGTTAGCGGGATCTCAACACTCCCCCTAACCTGGGACAGTGGTATAACAGTACAGTATTAGAAAAAAGTCAATTTATTTTGTAATATAGGGTTCTTTAAATATAAAACACATATAACAGTGAATAATAAAATCGAGTGAAACATACATACATACGTCTGGTCCATAATGAAAACCCATAGCCATCAAGTTAGTTATTTTATGAAAAGTACGCACGATCTTGCTTGTTATGGAAAGTTTTTCTTCAATCAAGATTAAAGTTTAAGACAACTAATCTTCCGGTTTCTGTATCGTTTGTATAAGTACCAAACGCATTCATCTAATCTTGATTTATACCTGCAGGCGTATGTTTACAGTCTACAGTAAGCAATTATTGAAGATGACAACACATCTTTGTAAAGATTTATACAAGAAAAATATTTACATGAACGTTTAATATGAAACAAAAACCTTAATGATATTAAAACAAAGAAGATCATATATATTATTTGTTTTGGGGTTAAAGTTATGTGTGTAAGCAAATATTGAAGGAGATCAATATCTCCTTTTTACGATTAATACAACGACAATATGTACATAATCTGTTGTAGCAATTAACAAAAACGTTTAACATTTCACAGAAGGCACTAATTTAAATATTATCATGGTAGCTTTTTAGTAAACATTGTGGACCTGAGTGGATATATTTGTTATTCTAATAACTTCAAATGGTGTAAAATACAAATAGGAGATGTTGTATGATTACATATAAGACATCTCACAACAAAAGACCCAATTACACACATATTTACAAATATGAGTCACCGTTCGACCTTTTATTGACCGCTATGATTAAGCCAATATCAACTTATACAAATCATGCATCTAAGTCTAAGTCTAAGATATTAATCAGTTCACATACAATGGATTAAGTGTAAAGACTTTATTAACAATTAAAGAAAAAACACGATGCTCTGCAATGCAAAGATACAGCTGCAGGTATTGACGAATTAGATAGGCGTGACTGTCGATATGTACTAACTAGTGTATGAATATAATATTTAGTTTATTTTAATTTACTGATAATATACATTGGTATACTTTAAGAAAAAAGTTTGTAAAAAGGTTTTATCCAGATCGTATCGAAATATTTGAGCTCGGCACGCAACACCTCTGTAAATTAAAGGATATGCTATCCCATTAAAAATAAGTTTTTTTACGGTAAAGTAAAAATTTCATTCAACAGAATCTTAATATGTATGGAAAACTCAGTAAAGGTTACTAATATTTTAAGTAACGAAATCTCTGACCTGAAAATTTACCAGTAATACATAGATTATGTTCATTGACATTCAAAACTAATTGAGGTTTGTTAAAACTTTGATTTACATTGTTAAATTATTGCAGTGAACTTTCTTTGTTTTAAGCTATGTGCTATATTGAAATTCTGCACCAGTCAACTTAATTGTTCATCCCAAAACTGCAAACACAGAAATAAAGATTTGATAACTATTTACACAACTGGGTCGATGCCACTGCTGGTGGACGATTCGTCCCCGAGGGTATCAATAATGTGGTCATTTTTATAAATTTCTTGTTTAAAAAATATTGAATTTTCAAAAAACTAAGGATTGTCTTATCCCAGGCATATATTACCTTAGCCGTATTTGGCATAACTTTTTGGAATTTTGGATCCTCAATGCTCTTCAACTTTGAACTTGTTTGGCTTTATAAATATTTGATATGAGCGTAACTGATGAGTCTTATGTAGACGAAACGCGCGTCTGGCGTACTGAATTATAAACCTGGTACCTTTGATAAATAATTAAAGCCATTTTTTTTAAATATTAAGAGGTTAAGAAAATATGAAGAATCTTTAAAGATATTTGAACTATAAGAATAATTTACCAGTGATTTCAAAAGTGTATAAGATAAGCTAATCTCTGTTATGTAGATGATAATACCAATGGAATGATACTTAATCTATAATTACAAAATAAAATTGATGTATATGAAATCTAAATTATTATTTTTTTCAAATTTTATCAAATGTATTTCAAATTTAATAATGCTGTATTTTAATTGGTTGAGAGAAATGGTATTTTTCACAAATATTCAATAGATTGAGATTTTCTTTTCTCTGCTGGTGTATTTTTTCATTGGGAATTCCGTTTGCCAGCAAATACCAAGGCAGATGAGAAATCCATGCTAAAAAATAACGCGACTTCCAAAGTCCTCTAGACTTTTTCTTGAGATAAATACAAAGAGCATTAGGTTGAATATATTATGCTTACAAGGGGTATTTTCCAAAATTATGGTTTCGAGGTAAACAAATTTGCCTAACCTAAGGGGTCGTGATTTGTTTATCTTTCAAAAGTTTTTTTTTGGGGGGGGAGGGGGCAAATACTCCTTTGAAGCCTGATATATTTGTATAAAATATTATTTATTTTTTGTGATTTTGTAGATGAAACGTGTTTATTGCATTATTACAACATTTTAATCCTGGTATCTAGATGTATGGTGAGTTTATTCACACAAATTCTAGTGTTAATGCATTTACATATGTGTAAAAAACGTTTGACTTCAACATGTGTTCAACTATAGCAACTTAATCTGTCAAAATTGGACAAAAAGCAAAAAGTTATTTGTTAATATATGAAACATAAGTCATGTATTTAAAGACTATATGTATATGTTAATTGTGTTCAGTTTTGCAAGTTATGGTTAGTTGATATTACTAGTAGTTATTGTTAAATATTGTTAAATATTGCTCTATTTGTTGATTAAATGGTTAAATGTTGTTTTTTTTTATGTATTTTACACTTCATAAATTGTTGATATATGTATGTAACTGATTGATCTATTAAGACATTTTTGTAAATCTTTAGTTCATCCTTTATACTGCAAGACAGTATAAAATGTATACAATGTATAAGAATCAATCACTTTAAATTTGAATCAAAGATGTAATCACCATTGTATGCCTAAAATGCATTAAACTACAATTATTTCACCAAAATCAATCACCATTATACTTGAATCTAAGATTAAATTGTCATCTTATGTTAAGGTTGTTTGCTCCTCTTATTGTTTACTTCTTTGTTCATATATATTCAGAAACCTCTGGACTTATCCATGAATTTCCTTTAAATGTTTTAAGCCTCTACTTTTCTTTTAATAAATTTATTACATAAAGTTTAAAAGTCATACATGAAAATCTTGTAAAAACCTTGATTCTTTTCCAAAACTTTATAAAAGTGTTTATGTTAATTGCATGAAAAATCTAGAGAGAATCATTAAATTTTCATTTGCTTCAGACTCAAAAACACGGACCACAGATCTTATATTTTTTTCTGCTTTTTTAGTTTTTTTATTCATATGCCTTTACAGAAAAAGAGACTAAACCAACGTCCAAATATACAATGTTTGATAGATATAAAAAGTTTGATTATGTAACATTTTTTTATGATGGTTGAATTGATGAAATAACTTTTATTTCATGATGATTTTCAAAATATTAAAACTGTTGTCGTTTTGCACCAGAACAATCAAAGGTGTTGAATTATTTATTTATTTTTTAATTAAATACAATGATTATAATATATTGATCAATTATTAAGTGATTAAAAAATAGTTCCATATGATTTTTTATTGTTTGTGTTTTATATTGAAACAGTATCTCTTGAAAAATGTATTGCTTCCAAAACAGTTCATACAAATGCAAAGAAAACACAACAAAAACAACATAGATTTATAAATACTAAAGAGATTTAGGACAGAAAGGGACATTGAAAGAAAAGGTAAATCGCTTGAGAACAACTTTGCCTAAGGAAGTTGGAACCTTATAAAAGTCCAAATGATACACATAAATCCACCTTAAAAAAGGATAACCCACAAGATATAGTAAACTGCAAAAGACCCCAATCATAACACAATCTAAAACAAATAAAATTAAAAAACAGCCAGATTCATAAGCAGCACGAATCCCATCAAAAACTAGGGGTGATCTAAGGTGCTCCGAAAGGGTTGGCAGATCCTGCTCCACATGTGACACCAGTCGTGTTGCTTATGTAATAAATCCGGTAAATAGTCTAATTCGGTAAATCACATTCATGAAAGGGAAGGGGATTGTAGGTACGTCATAAGACTCATCAGTGACGCTCAGTTCAAAAGCGTTATGAAGCCAAACGAGTACAAAGTTGAGGAACACCTCCTGAAGTCCAAATATTATGGAGGTCGTTGTATTAAAAATTATAACCGTGCAATTTTATAAAAACAAATGCTAATATTTTGTGTTTTCTAACGACAGAATGACTTTAAGAGAATTTCCATCAATTCAACAATGGAAATTACATCTGACAGATTTCAATTTATTCATGAACAATTATCCGTACATATGAATATTGTATTTGCAGTTAACTTTTTTTTAAATATTTGAAGCAGAGCATGAAAACTATCTTGAAAAAAATTACAACATTCTTTTGCAGTGATTATATGAGAAAGCATTCTGTGAGTTTAATCAGATTGTTCATATTTATCAAAATTTGTTGAAGTTTCGAAGTCCAGGTTAAAAAGTCTGTGGGAAAACTGCACTTCTCAAACATTCCAAGAATTCCTTGTCGCAGTTGCAGTTTTTATAATCGCAAGTTCCAGGACTATCTGGAAATGAAAAGAAAAAAACATTTAATACCAATGCTGGTTTACAATTATGTAACAAGAAAAATGTGTATGTGTGCAAAAATGTAAGAATACAAACAAAACTACGCTAAGATTTTTCCTTATCCCCAGATCCCGAATTAATGAGTAAATATGCTAGAGAATACAACACAAGGGTCATTATTGTGGTGTTATCAGAACAAGGTATGCGTTAGACAGAGACAATTGTTTAAAGGGCCATTACTCTACCAACACTCTTATTATACTATACATCTGCATAATGATTTAGTTCTGTTACTTCTAACACCGTTGAACTTTTCAACAAATTACGATATACAACGTAGAAGGAGTTGCGATGACATGATCGGTGAAAATAAGTTTAAACATTTCTATGGTGACCAGGAATTCTTTCAAAAATTCACAAAACTAGTACTTCTGAAAGTTTCTTCCAAAAAATGATGTTTGTAATTCATGATAATTTATTCTACAAAGTTTAGAGTGCTTTAGATAAAGGATAAATTGTATTTCACAGCATACTCACTATCACTACAAAAGTCAAAAAGTCTGAAAAGACCAGTTTTTGTCTTGATTTGCATGAACTTTAAGCTTTGGATTTCAAATATTTTGGCCACGAGCATCACTGAAGAGACATGTTTTGTCGAAATGCGCATCTGGTGCAACAAAATCGGTACCGTTGATTTTATTACTACCACTGGGTCGATGCCTCTGCTGGTGGACTATTAGTCCCCGAGGGTATCACCAGCCCAGTAGCCAGTACTTCGGTACTGGCATGAAAATACGGATTTTTTTTGTGTTATTAAATTTGCTGTTACAAAATATTAGAAATTATTATAAATTAAGGAATGTATCTCCCTCATGCAAAGCTCTGATTCCTTTCTAGAATTTGACCATACTTTCTGGACCTTTTGGATTATAGCTCTTCATCCTTTATATAAGCTTTGGATTTCAAATATTTTGGCCACGAGCATCACTGAAGAGACATGTTTTGTCGAAATGCGCATCTGGTGCAACAAAATTGGTACCGTTGATTTTATTACTACCACTGGGTCGATGCCTCTGCTGGTGGACTATTAGTCCCCGAGGGTATCACCAGCCCAGTAGCCAGTACTTCGGTACTGGCATGAAAATACGGATTTTTTTTGTGTTATTAAATTTGCTGTTACAAAATATTAGAAATTATTATAAATTAAGGAATGTATCTCCCTCATGCAAAGCTCTGATTCCTTTCTAGAATTTGACCATACTTTTTGGACCTTTTGGATTATAGCTCTTCATCCTTTATATAAGCTTTGGATTTCAAATATTTTGGCCACGAGCATCACTGAAGAGACATGTTTTGTCGAAATGCGCATCTGGTGCAACAAAATTGGTACCGTTGATTTTATTACTACCACTGGGTCGTAGCCTCTGCTGGTGGACTATTAGTCCCCGAGGGTATCACCAGCCCAGTAGCCAGTACTTCGGTACTGGCATGAAAATACGGATTTTTTTTGTGTTATTAAATTTGCTGTTACAAAATATTAGAAATTATTATAAATTAAGGAATGTATCTCCCTCATGCAAAGCTCTGATTCCTTTCTAGAATTTGACCATACTTTTTGGACCTTTTGGATTATAGCTCTGCATCCTTTATATAAGCTTTGGATTTCAAATATTTTGGCCACGAGCATCACTGAAGAGACATGTTTTGTCGAAATGCGCATCTGGTGCAACAAAATTGGTACCGTTGATTTTATTACTACCACTGGGTCGATGCCTCTGCTGGTGGACTATTAGTCCCCGAGGGTATCACCAGCCCAGTAGCCAGTACTTCGGTACTGGCATGAAAATACGGATTTTTTTTGTGTTATTAAATTTGCTGTTACAAAATATTAGAAATTATTATAAATTAAGGAATGTATCTCCCTCATGCAAAGCTCTGATTCCTTTCTAGAATTTGACCATACTTTTTGGACCTTTTGGATTATAGCTCTTCATCCTTTATATAAGCTTTGGATTTCAAATATTTTGGCCACGAGCATCACTGAAGAGACATGTTTTGTCGAAATGCGCATCTGGTGCAACAAAATTGGTACCGTTGATTTTATTACTACCACTGGGTCGATGCCTCTGCTGGTGGACTATTAGTCCCCGAGGGTATCACCAGCCCAGTAGCCAGTACTTCGGTACTGGCATGAAAATACGGATTTTTTTTGTGTTATTAAATTTGCTGTTACAAAATATTAGAAATTATTATAAATTAAGGAATGTATCTCCCTCATGCAAAGCTCTGATTCCTTTCTAGAATTTGACCATACTTTTTGGACCTTTTGGATTATAGCTCTTCATCCTTTATATAAGCTTTGGATTTCAAATATTTTGGCCACGAGCATCACTGAAGAGACATGTTTTGTCGAAATGCGCATCTGGTGCAACAAAATTGGTACCGTTGATTTTATTTTTTTACTCGACATTCTCCAAAAGTATGACTTGTGTCTCAATTTTTCTTGACAAATTCTCATTTATATCAAATTTGTATGAAATTTACCCGACATATTCTTGACATTCTGAATATGGTCTTAAAATTTCTTGACAAATTCTTGACATTAAAAACTGTCTTAAAATTTCTCGACATATTCTCGACATTCTTATTTTTCTCAGTATGGCTTGACATATTCTGAACATTTTGAATTGTGTATTAAATTTACTTGACAGTTCTGAGTTTTACAAATCATGACCAATATTGATGATATAACTTTAATCTTTATTTCTATTTACATAATATACTGTTGTTTCAAGTTACACTACTTACAAAAAATATGAAAGTTAAGCATGTAAAATAATTGAAAATTTGGGTATCTAAATATTTTTACAAATGCAAATATGGCTATGAAATATAATGTATAAATTAATTTAAATGTGAGTGCGTTGATATAAAACAATTCAAATGTGGGTTTTGAAAACATTTCAAATTTTGATTCCTGAATCTTATTAATTAAACGATTAAAACCAATCATACTGTATACATATTTCTTTCTACATTCATAATATTCAATGTTAATATGGTTAATAATTATTGTACAAAAATGTGGTTTATATAAATGGCAAATTATGATGCTATACAAAGCATTCATGAAGAAAAATGTGTGTAATGTCATCTGTTGGAACATATATTGAGTATTACACATGGAAAGGATGTTCCCATAAAATTAAGGTATTCCACACCCAAAATACACGCAACTGTGAAATAGAAATTTCTGATTTACCTGTAAGCAGCCATACAACTTATCAGTTGACCATTCCAAAGATTAAAAGAAAATAATTTTCTACTCCAGGAATAATATAAAAAAAATGTATTCATAATGGGTTCCAACAATGATTTCTATAGAAATGATTGGTCTAATGAAATGGATCTCAAACAGACATGCACAATATAGATCCAAACATTTTTTTTCTTTTCAGGAAAAAGTTATCACAATTATTTTTTTTATAATATTCAACACTCAGTTTTGAATAAAAAATATTTTTGGGTTATTCTAAAAAATGAATAAGGTTTTTGAATCAAGATGAAAACAAATTAATTCTTTGACCTACACGAAAGCCCCTCCTCCCCCTTTTTTTTAGCCACTCAAACCCAAAAGATGAAGTGTGGGGTCCAAAAGAGTCACATTTTAAAACTGCCTTCAAGACACCTATTTTAGTAAAACAAATTTGACTGGCAGTTTTGCGAGTAGCAAAAATCTTAATGCTGTTTGTCAGTTTCTTCGACTTATATTCCAAGTGAAAACAATTAATTAGATGTTTAATAAAAATAAATCAAAATTAAACTACATGGGGGATTATTCAGGGTATTCCAATTTTGGTGCACAAAAAAGATATCTTTCTATACCAAATTTATCCTTGATTCTTCAAAGTGTAGTTTAGCCATAATTAAAAGGAGTATATATATAACAGCAATAGAATGTCATAAACAGTGCAGAATAAGTCTGAACACATTTCAGGTGAAATTTATACTGTTGAGATAGTGTCAAGACATATTGAAGACTGTCAAGAATGTGTCGAGACATATTCAGACATTATTTAGAATGTCAAGAATATGTCAAGACATATTCAGACATTATTAAGAATGTCAAAAATATGTCAAGACAGATCGAGACAAATTCTAGACAGTCAAGAATTGGTCGAGACTAATCCAGACTCTTATCAGATGAAACAGGAAGTGTCGAGAAATTTTAAGACAATGTTCATACTGTCAAGCCACTTGTCAAGAAAAATCAAGAAGCTTATTAGACAAATTAATATTATGTCAAAGAATTTTTAAAAATTATTCCGACAAATTAAGAATGTCGAGTAAAAATTCATGAAAATTCAGACAAAAACTGGTCTTTTCAGACTTTTTGACTTTTGTAGTGTATATAACGTTAACCAAAACAGGAAGACTAATCTACATGCTAGCAATTTTCCCAACAGCCATTAATTTCTATGCATAATTTATATTCATCGTACAGCTAGTGTCATCCTTTAAATTTAATTCATGATACAGATACATACATTTTTTTTGTGTTTACGTAGCATTTCAGTAAAAAGTCTTATTGAAAACTTTGTGATTTCAATATGTTATGTAAACATTGTATATTAAAGAAGGGAAATTAAAGTTGTTTTTGAGACTACATGTACCTACTTGTACATCTGATCGACACACTGGTCTACTCGTAGCTGTAATCGTCTAGGTGGATACCACTACATCCATCCCTACTATTCTGATCATAACACCTATCATGTACCATACAACACCTACAAAGTATTCATTTATTTATTGTGTAGTTAAGTGTTTTGAAGGTAACTTGTGTAATCGTTGTTGATAAAAGAAATTTTACGGGGTTGTATTGGGCCATTTATTTATTCCATATTTTGATAAGTTTTTCTTTTTAATTAGGATTCACAGGATAGATGATTATGGACAAAGACCAAAATGTAGGACAATAAACAAATAGAGGAAAAGGAACAAACATTGATTAGAGAATATCGGGGTGCTAACAAATATATAATAAATGGCGATAGTTATAGGCGTCATACATAATGATTTACTAATCGAAATGCAAACTCAGAGACTATTTGTCATTTCATAACAAATTTAAACCAACAAATTTTCGTTGAAAGTTGCAAAATCGATGTAAGATAGGGATAAGCATAAAGTCCCTTTCTTGTTATTTTCATAGTTTTTTTAGTCTGAAAAATGAAAATTCACAGTTTTCCTCTTTATCATAATTGAGGTTATAAAGGAGTGATGCATTGGAATTCATTTCCGGATTCACATTTGTGATTTTTTTTACTTTTCACACCCACGAGTGTTATATCAAGTACCGAAACTGACAAAAGTGTTCGGGTAAAGTTTAACCTCAAAATTTAATATTGTAGTGGCGTGCAACTAGAAAAAAAATATTCTGATATTTTAAATTGATATGTAGATTTAAGTCATAATCAGTACGCTAAATATATTCATAATACATTAGCGTCATAGAATATACTTTTTTTTTATTACCGACTTTTGTCTCCAGAATATATTTCTATTTCTTTTTCTATTTCTATAACTGCTAGACAGGTAACCGTCTGTGTGGTAGGACATTCTGTTACTCGGTAAGATAGTGCAGTTAAAAGAAGGAAAATAGAGTGTACAATCGGTGCAATCTGGAGAAAAACATCTGTTTCATGTTTTTTTTGCACAACAAAATAATCGGAAAATAGGGTTAATTTTCTTTTACTTTGCACATGTTGATCATTTTATTGTACTTCTTTAGATTGCTGTTACTCGCCTTAAGATGTTCTGACATCTGTAAAACACCTATAAATGTTGTCTTGAGGTGTACCGCATCCGTCGAATCCACACCAACATCCATAGTCTCGAAGATAATTCTCAAACGTATACCCCATTTCAAACAAATGGCTAATCTCTCTGAACATATTCAAGATTGATCTTTTAGTCCTATCAGAATGTCCTTCAAATATATTAGGAATATGATTGAAACAAACTACATTTGTAAAATTTATTGTGAAATCCCGACAATGTTAGCCTGGAAAGAAATGATTTGATTTCTATGCACATAATTCGAGTTTCTTGAATAACATTTGAACCTTTACTTTTGAATAGTCCATTTTGGTAATATTCTTTTAGCATGGCTCGGTATTTATACATCCAGCCATTGTTTTATTGTGCTATAGTCATTATCATGTAATCATTATGCGTATGTGCTGTGTCTTTAGAGTGTCTTTATGCCATTAAGTTGATCTTTGGTGACAAAGATGTTAGTTTCACAGTGATTTTAAGATAAAAGCATACTGTTGTATTTTTTTTTTACCTTCTATGTCTTTTTGTTTTGTTCACAAAATGTTTTCAATATTATGAAATTCTAGTCAGCTGTCATACAAGCGAGAGGTTGGCTAGCTAAAAAAAAGGTTTCATCCAATTTTTTCGACAAAATAAAATGCCTGTAACAAGTCAGGAATATGACAGTTATCAGTTGTTTTCCATTCGTTTGATGTGTTTGATCTTTTGATTTTGACATTTAACAAAATTTTCCGTTTTGAATTTCCATTGAATTTCTGTATTTTTTGTTATTTTACTTGGTAAGGTATGATCTAACCAAAATAACCATAAAACTTATAAATGTTTTAACATAATGGGTTCAAATATAACAGTCAAAACAGTCTTATAAGCCAACCTTGCGTGAGAGTATTATCATGCTCAACTGGAAATTGAAAACAAAATGTATAATTGAAATCGTGCTTTCATCACAAGCAATAATAAGTGAACTGTGATTTTTAGTAGCAAGAATGGACGCCAAACTCAAACGTAATATGATTGCATTTTGCAATCTCATTAAAATGAATAATTACAATTAAAAGATCATACCCGCAGATGTATTCAGTACTAAAATGCATAGTAAAGCTATGGAAATGGACCCTCTACGAACATTCTGAAAAAAGTACAAGACACATTTTAAAATTAAATCTTGTTTGAAATTGCGAGCAACATGACAATCAAACATCTTATAGACGAATAAACAAGGTTCATAAAGTCATAATTAAGATTGTTTACACATGCTAAACAGTTAAATGTAAGTGCTGATGAAATATATCATCTGGACATAATTTATTGTACATTTTATTTGAAGGTTGTGTTGTTAGTTAATTGACCTGTGAACTAAAAAGTACTTTTTTTTGGCTTTTGACTAGTCAAAAGCATTTGAGATTAAAAAAAGAAAAACAAATATGAAATAGTTACATAAACTGGATGGTTTGTTGTTTGTCTAACGTCTATATGGAAATCTTTCATGCATATTCTATTTGAAAACAATTGAATAAATCATGTTCAAATACCATATGTTCTGCAAAATTAATTTGAACTGCAATTACAAAGATAAGAGGTACATGTTGTATATCGAAAAACATTTTAGTCTTGAGACTTCCATCTTTGTATAGCTTGTATAGCACCCCTTAACATATTCTCTCCTACAAAAATAATGTGAATTCGACTAGACATAGCTGCGTATTTTTACAGCCTACACAACTAAACAGAACTTTATTCAGCGTATATACTACTACTAAAAGTGAGTCTATAATACCAATCTTCTTTTCTCCAATCCACCCTTATAAAACTGATTGATGGTTTCTGTGATTAGGTTAATTACCTAAGAAAAAACTTACATCTAATTGTCTAACTTTGCAGTATAACTCACTATATTGCTACACAGAAAACGCAAACTTTACTGGTGACGCCGGTTCTATCGTTAGAAAAGTATGTCCATTTATTCTAAAGCTTAGCCGATAGAATGTTGACCTTTCACTATATATATGTATATGTCCACGTGATTCAAACTGAACAATGTATTTGTAATAGTCATATAACTGTTTAATTTAATTTTATGATATAATTCTCATTTAAACAGAATAAATGATACATGTCCTTGGTTGAGAATTGTCTCACAACACATCTTCTTACTTATATATGATGAGTGAAATAATAAATTGAAGCATCAATCAAATTCACAATAACGTTGTAATACTATTTATGACATGTACTTACCATTGTAATGATAACTGAAGACTGCTGTGTTTACTTATTATGTTTAGATTTAACACTTTATTCGCTACTTATGCAAAGTATTCAGGACAGTCCTGCTTCCGAAATATTTAATCTTTTTTCCGCAACAAATTTTAAAATGTTATATAACCGGTTGTTTATCCGTCAAATGGTTTGTAGTTTTTGTCTGAGATCAAGAACATCTTAAAATATTGTTTTTGTACCTGATGACATTTTATAACTAACAGACAAATAATGTGATTCTTTTACCACTCTTCCCGATCTTAACCTTGAATTTAGTCTATACAGGGTCTGAATTTTGGTGTGGATTCATATAAAAGGTCTTCAATTTGTTTTCTTCACTCTATTTTCTATTATTATCAATTACCAGTCGTACTTCACTATTGGAACCCATTATTCTTGTTTTTTTTTGTGTATAAAAGTAAGAAGTCGTGGTTAGATTGTCTATATAGACCACTCTTCACTAGAGACCAATTGACGTTAACGTTAACAACTATAGGTCAGCCGGGTTCCATTGTCAAAAGAAACAACAAATGTGGTTAGTGGTATATGTAGGAGTTTTCGTCTTCAAAAACCCATCCGTTTGATGTTTGTTATTATATTTTCATGTCTGTACGTCGGAGAAGTACAATATTGGTGGTTGATAAGGTTGGTAACACAAATGGTTTAGCTCAGTCAACTGTTAAAATAGAAACATGTCCAATATTATTGGAAAATATTTAATGGATAGTCCTTTAATCACGTCGTTGTCTTATTGAACATGAGTATATGCTTTATTTTGAGTAAATTATGTGACCAACTTCCAATCTATTTCTTTAATATCATTCAAAATAGTTTATACACATATACAAGCATCAAATGAAGTTATTGCTCCTCATTTTTTCGTTCATATAAAAAAACAAAATTAAGGATGCACACATGTAATACAGTAATACAACTCCTCACGAAAAAAACTCAATGCGAGATATTTATTTGAGAAATATAAAAAAAAAATCAAACCCTAATATATATTTCAATAATAATGAAATAGCGAGCCTTGTCAAATAAAAATAATACAAATATTTTATTTTCTACTAAACAGATATATCATGTTCAGGAGGGGTATTTGCGAAAAATACCAGACGAGAGAATGTTAAATTTCGCTAGCCGTAAGGCGAGGGAAAATCATTCTCAAGACTTGTATTTTTCGCAAACACCCCTCAAGAACATGCTATATCTGTTAAGTTACATCGAATGCTAACTTTCAAAAACGCATTGATTATCATGACGTTACAAGCGTCCAGTCCGATAGAATATTTTTTGGCAAATACCACGGCAGAGAGGGTGAAAAA
Source organism: Mytilus galloprovincialis (assembly GCF_965363235.1). NCBI lineage: Eukaryota > Metazoa > Mollusca > Bivalvia > Mytilida > Mytilidae > Mytilus > Mytilus galloprovincialis. The sequence continues at coordinate 99,408,341 of NC_134842.1, forward strand.
GGCATTTCCTTTTTGCATATACCCCGGCGGCGTTAAAAAATGAACGATATTCATTCGATACAGTAAATTGGTGAAAAATACACTGGCTATCAACCAATTGAAACCCCGGATTCTCACATAAGGTGTAATTATACAGGAAATCGTATTTCATATGTAAGAGTAATAATGCCAGCTAATTTTGTTGGATATTTTGTCCTATTCACGTTCCTTGAACACTGCCTTCTTTTATTTTGCACATTAGGAAAGGAACTATTTACTGCTTTTCGTCACAGCTTTTCCCTGCAAGTATACACACATCTTTGTTATACAACAAAATATTACATAAATCGGCTGTTCTTTTAAGCTATCTTGATTTTTTATCATTTAATAAAAATACGTGTTGATTTAAAATTAAGTACATTATTTAACATATTTTCACGTTTAAATAAGACATTGAGCATTAATGGTATACACGACGTTAAATTACGTTGACCTTGAACAGTTAAATTGCAAGAACATAAAATAAATTGTCAGTTTGCTTATATTCAAATGAACATTACAAAATAAATCACAGGTTAGATGTCAAATACTTAATGATCAAAATAAACATTTTTCCATCAACTGAAATCACATATGTTCAAGATACGTACTTTCCGTTAAAGGTCAAACTATCACATAGTGCTCAAATATAAAAATAGATCGTTGTAAGGAGTAAATCAATATGTTAGACATACCAACAGTTAATAAGCGATTATGAAATTATAATAATATATTTCAAGTAATTAAACATTGTTATAAAATGGCATTCTACTACATACATTATTACTACTCTGGTCATATAACATAATGTGCATATAAATTAGACGTGACGGTCACAATATACAAGAAAACCTGTCGTTTTCACTTTAATTGTATAATTTTTCGCTAAATTTTATTTAAAGTTACTGCTAATTCATTTCAGAAGACGTAAATTGTATATACAAAAACATTAAGAAAAACCAATCGATTATGACAATTACGTTAATAAACACTTAATTTAAATCTGTCATTTTGTCTTTATCATAACAATGTAGTGCAATTGAAGTGTAAAATTCATTTTATTTTATTGTATTTAATATATTCTTACCTTCTGGCTTGTAAAACAAAAGACCATAAATTTGCCGTGTGTCAATGTGTACAACAGTCGGATTCTGTCCTAAGGATTTGTGTAACTTCATAATGTTGTTTTTGCTTGTGTAGAAGATCTTCATTTATATCAATGGCCCAATTCTGAGACGTTGCATTTGTACTTATTATCGTTTTGATATCGGACACATTATACCTAGCAGATTGTAAATCTCCCGAGAGATGTTCCATCCAATAAATACTCTCAACATCAACGTCTAAAATTGTAATTATAATTAGATAACACACACTCGTACAAGAAGCATATGTATCGAGTACATGATAATTGCCATTCTCTGCATATATATCTGAATATGTATTTTGTTGAATTTAATGAAAATTATAGCAAGATGGTAGGATTGCAAATAAGACGTCTACCCGACAGAGACCAAATGATAAGGATGATGTTATTATGTAATTACATTTGAACTTAAAACATGCTATTGAATTATTTAAGATACAAGTTAAAACATCAGGACTATTGTGCGTAGTTAACTGTTTGGTAACATTTGATATAATTGTGTTCTTGCGTTCACCTCATTCCACAAAAAACGCGATCGTATATATGTTATAGTAAATTTGTATAATCACTGATTTTATATAATCAATAAAATGTTCAGAGATTATGCATAACAATAGACAAAAAGTCAGAGATTCTACATTATAACTGAAATGAAGAAATATGTGTATTTATAAAGAAAATGAATAAAAGTAAATTGATTTATTCTATAAAATCATATGAGAACATCAAATGAATATAAACATAAATTGTAAAATGGTAAGCATATCAAAATGTTAGGAACAATATAACAAAGTGTTAAGAACAATTTATTAAAATGTTGAGCACAATATATCATAATGATAAGAACATGGACAATTTCTTATAATGATAAGAACATGGACAATAAATCAAAATATTTGGCAAAATACATCAAAATGTAAAGCACAATCTTTCAAAGTTTAAAGCAAAATATTTTAAAAACAATCGTTTTTTTTTAACAAACTGAATTTGGATGGCATCGACTATTGTAGATGTGCCCTGCTTTTATTCAGGCTCTTCTGCTATTTGATTCACATATGTTTTAACCACAACAATTCACATTTGAAAAAAAACCTGTCCTTCACATATCCAATGAGATTAAACGGCACGTCGAAAAGAAAAAAGGTACTGGTACACACATATTAATGTACTAAAAAAGGGAATCAGAAACCGCGAATTGATTTCTTTTATAAGATCCGAGCAGGATACCATGTGTTATGGCCAGGCTATAACCTTTTCAGTTTTTTCCTGAACAATTGCCATTATAGTTTTTGGTCTCTCTTTCCTCTATGAGGGTGGTAAAGGGTTATATTCGTGCAACGTGATCGCCGTTTTTTATTTCACGTTCAACGTGTTTTTACTTTTTTATTTGACGTTCAGTCGTGCAAGACGGGTGCCTCGTTCAACGTGTTCTGCTTATTTAATTTTACGTGCATCGTGATTTTCAAAGTCTTATTTTGCGTGCTCGGTATTTTTCAATTAAAATTCAAACCCCTGGCAGGGATCGTCGAGAAATACTTTTTTAAAAGCCGTGAACCAATTATATCATAAATGTGTATACTAATTCGGGAATATCAAGTAAAACAAAGAGTTAATATATACAAGAAGACCGTGACTGAGTCACAAAAGGTTCAAATAAAAGTATTTATTTTTCGTGCAACGTTCATTACAGAAATTATTTCACGTTCAACGTGAAATTATGTCTTATTTCACGTGTTTTTCGTGCAAGCACCCCCCTTTACCACCCTCCTCTATCAGCATATTGAATTGGTATGAGACCATTCCACCCCATGTCGGCCTCCTCTAAAATTGTGTGCGTTCTGTTAACTATTCATTCTGGCTGTTTTTTATATATTTACTTGCGTTTGTTCTCCTAAGGTTTACCTAGTAGTTACTGCTACAGTAGTAGATCAGTAATAAAAACTGTCTGCTTAAACTTTCACGGAATACAGACAAAATGGTTATTTCTCAATATATACTTCTTTTTTTTTATCAAACACATAATCTTTGCATTATTGATAATCTCTAAAAATCAAATTAGGGAATTTGTAGAACAGTTATTAAAATACTCAGTGATTATGAAAAATCACTGGTCATTTTCAGGGATTATATATAATCACTAATTGGTGTAGGGATACTACATAATCCCTGAAAAATCAGGGTTTCTACATAATCGTTGATAATACAAATTAACTGTAACATATCAAGACATGTGTACAAAAACGTTAAGTGTATTTTTTCAACATTTACATACCTACTGCTATACCAAACACATATGTTGGGAGGTTCTTAATTATAACTCTTTTGTCCATTCCATCAAAGTAAGTTCTGAATATATCGGTAGGAGGTATGTATTGGCCATAGTAAATCCATCTGATAGTTCAAAAAAACATTATTGATTTGACAAATATAAACAAAATCATGTACTTTATATTACGTTTATAAATAATTCCGTTAAAACATGCACATTTGCACTTATGTTTATCTTGCAACGCTTGTGCATTTTACTTTGTACTTTTTACTTGTTTGGTTTACTAACTTTTTTTATTTGAGCGTCACTGATGAGTCTTATGTGGACGAAACACACGTCTGGCATAGTAAATTATAATCCTGGCACCTTTCATAACCAGTTAATATATATCTCAGTTATTGTCAATGCTAATCTTTTGGATGGTGATCTTGCTTTGCCCCCATCCTACGATTTGTATATTTTTACAACGTGTTCGCTTTGCTCATGTCTTTAGTCTGGTAGTAGTTTCCAATGAACGTAATTTGTGTATAACTGTTACATAATTAGGTAACCACAACATACTGAAGAGTTTAAATTACAAAAGGTCTTGTGTTCATCAGACTACTTATGATGGAATTACACAAAATCCGTTGGAGCTGCACTGATTGATAATTTAATTTTGAAAACATGATTTGTTTATTAGTTATGGTTGTCTATTAACAAAATGTTAGTAACTACAAGAATCGTAATATCGGTGATTGTGTGCCTCGTACCAATCTATTAAGTTGAGCAACTTAGGTTCTTCTTATGTTGTGCTGTTAACTCATTGTACAAGATAAGGGGTGAGTGAGCGCTTATATACTTATTAAACCGTTCTATAGTATATCAGTAATCATGAATAAAGGCAACAGTAGTATACCGCTGTTCAAAACTCATAAATCCATGGACAAAAAACAAAATCGGGGTAACAAACCAAAACCGAGCGAAACGCATTAAATATAAGAGGAGAACAACGACACAACACCGAAACGCAACACACACAGAAACAGACCAATGAGCCAGTAATGCAGTGGTTGTCATTCCTTCATTTCTGTTTTTTTTTCGGTAATTGTATTATTTTACACTTAGCCGTTCATATTTCTTCATTAAATTGTACCACTTATCCCATGTTTGACCTTTAATAGCATAACCTATGATAGTTGTGAATACCTTTATCATTATAAATCTGATTGATAGCTGGTTCATTGGCAATCAAACTACTGTTCTATATATTGTCCCACACTACTTGAAGATGTGTTTCCAATGTATAAATACAATGCTATACATTGACGAATATTTTTACAAAATTCACCCACAACAAAACATGCTTAACTGATATGTTATTCTTAACATTTCATAATATACGTTCCAAGTTCGCATGTGACTATTTCTTATTTGTTTATCAGATGGTTCTGGGTATCGATGTCGATGTCGGAGCTAGTTTTTATTTATTATGTTTATATCTCGTATAATGATATTTTAAGTAACATCAGTGTTCTATTTACAAGATAATTCTAAATAGTTGTTCTCAACTACTGATAGTATTTTGACATATTATTTTGAAACTGAGTCTATAGTCTGCCTTTTACAATAAGGAAGTGCAAAAAACACGTCCATATTTAGTTAAATCTATCAAAATAGATCCACCTATACAACATACTTATTTTGTATGTCTAGTGTTAGAGCAGCAGATAACGTATCATACAAAAGAATTGTTACATTAGATCCATCCGGATTGCATCTCATTATCCTTCCATTAAGTTCCGTCCAGTATAAATGTCTGTTCACCGAGTCAAATGCTATACCAAACGGACCATTTGTAGAGACAATAGAAACTAACATTACAGTTTGATTAGTGGGATACGAAAACCTGAAATGCAAATACCAACAATTCAAAAAGATCGTTTATAGATTATATATATATATTTCATAATCATCTCCTCTTCGAATTACTTTGCAGGCTCATAGATCTTATGTTCTTAGAATATTGAAAAAAAATGTTTTACCGCATTCCTCGTCTTCGACTTTCATCAATTCTTGATATTGATTAAGAAAAATGAATATTCTAGCTTGCTGAATTTACCCCAGACATGAGAGCAAAGAACAGACATTGAACGGAATTGTTTTCAAAAGATATCAGCGGTATTACATCTAAATACCTGTACAAACAATTTGGATCCTCAATGCTCTTCAACTTTGTACTTGTTTGGCTTTATAAATATTTTGATATGAGCGTCACTGATGAGTCTTATGTAGACGAAACGCGCGTCTGGCGTACTAAATTATAATCCTGGTACCTTTGATAACTAGTTACAGCAATACTGGTACCATCAATTGTGAAACGATCGTTTTGGCTGATACATTTATAGAAGTGCAGATGTTTTGATGTGAACATTCTATTTGGTCTACTTGCTATGTAATCTCCAATTTAAGAAGTATATATAATACACTTCCTACAGACCCTTCATATCATCATGTATGTAGCATAATCTTTCATACAATTATCACATTTTCATCAATTTAATGTTACTTGTTCAAGTGATGACTATGAATAGAAGACAAAGTGAATCATAGGATACATGAATATTTTAAAGAACACTTAATCGAAAAAAAATAAATAGATAGAAAAGTAATGAATTAAAGAACTAAAGAAAATAAATTAATGAACAAATAAATAAATTAAGGTATAAATAAATAAACAAATGAACGCATAGATAAAAATATAAATAAATAAAAAAAAAAAAATAAAAAAAAAAAAAATAAATAAATAAAAAAATAAATAAATAAATAAATAAATAAATAAATAAATAAATTGATAAATTGATAAAGATAAATAAATAAATAAATACACTAATTAATAAATGAAAATCGCTTCTGCAAGAGAATATCGACATTATATGTAGATAATAGACAATCTTCCTGGGGTCCTTAAATGATAAATGAATAAATGATTATATTTATACACATATCAATTACTGTAATAAATTTGTAATGGTTTTTTTTTTTTCAAGATTGAATTTAAACATCTTTATCTAAACACATGCTATAGGAATACACATCATTATTTCTTTTGTAAATTAATCTTTGATTTAAGATCCAGAATATCAAAATATTTTCTGCATTTTTTTTTCTCAATCCAAGGTTTAAATGACAAAGTTCGTTTCGTATCGATTTGATGTCGCAATTTTCAAATTTGCTTGAAGTAGCTAAATAAGAAAAATATCCAGTTTTACAGATTCCCGACGATTTATATTTGCCTTATATTACTACTAGCGAAAGACTCGAAACTTAATTTGAAATTGTTTTCATTGGCATGAAGGTCGGGGAACAGTTTACATCACCATTGATAAAAACTATTTAGCTAATAATAGTGGTATGCAACGTTTAAACACAAAAGGTTAACCATCTATCATATCTAATAGCCAAAACATTGTCTATTGATTTCCAATTTGAGATTCAACGATAACCGTGTAATGCAATCTTTAGTGTTACAGTTTTTTCTTAAGTTCTATGTATCTCTAAATACAATGTAGCAGCTTAAATTTGTTTTCAGGCAAGGAGCCTATGATTCAGGGGTTGCCGTTTGTTGCTGTATTTCATACTTTTTTTTTAGTTCATTAGAGTAAATCAATCTGATCGCTAGGTTTCTCGACTGAATTGTTTTAAATATGTCATTCGTTTTTCAAAGCTGACTATATGGTATGTGTATAACTAATTTTAGAAAGACTGTAGTTGTAAATGTGTCATTTGGTCTTTTGTATAGAGTTATCTATTTGGCGATCACATCAAACCTTCTATACCAAAATGGAAACATTGTAGAGACAATAGTTCCTAACATCACCGTATGTTAAATGAGATATGATAACATGAAATTGCAAATACGAACACTTCGAAAAAGACGTTAGTGATTATATGCTTAGTATATATACAAAAATATGTTTCACTGCATTACCTTTTCAATTGTTGATGTTGATATTATGTAAAAAGACAGAAATGCATACTTTAGCTGGGTGTAAATACCCGTGAAACGAAAGCAAAGAATATAACTCGACAATACGGATACCATCAATCGTAAAAAGATCATTTTGGCTGATACACGTATTCACAGAAGTGCAGATGTTAAGATTAAAAATTTTATGTGGTCAACTTGCTGTGTAATTTCCAATTTAATCGACGAAAATGTGATGCATACCTCAGACACCTATTAAACCTGTATGCAGCATATCTTAGTAAAGAAGAAGAATATCTAAATCTTCATAAAATATTAGTACAACTTTATATTTGAATATTTTTTTTTTTAAACTCTGAAAATAAACCAGATTTGTTGAAATTCTACATGTCAATTTTGTCGTCCAATATAGGTTGCATATTTGTAAATATAGGCAATGTTATTTCCTAGAGGAACTCCTTTTACGGAAAAAACGACCACATTTACTATGAAGCTTTTGAAAAAAATATAACCTACAATGGAAAGCTTTTATGCAAATGTCAAAATATAGTGCTGTGCAGCATATTTTCAACATGTATTTGCCCCGAACATCTTAGAGTTAAACTTACACTAAAATGATCTACTACACATACATGTACATTACCTTTGATCTACCTCAGAAATGAGGCGATTGCTGTTAATGTTAGTTTCATACTGGTAACATTCCAAAGTTATGTCTATACGACAAGATACATTGTACATAGAGATCATATCTTGGAACCAGTACGTAAACACAACAAACTGTCTATCAATATAAACAGCCGAGGTATGTGAAACAGCTGTATAAAAAGAAGTAAAATAAAAAAAATACTGAACTTCGAGGAAAATTCAAAAAGTCCCTAATCAAATGGCAAAATCAGGAGCACAAACGCATCAAACAAATGAATTACAACTATCCTATTCCTGAATTGGTGAAGACATTTTCTTATGCATACACATATTGATTGTACCTGGTTTTATAGCTAGCTAAACCTCTCACTTGTATAACAGTTGCTTCAAATCCCGTTATATTAACAACAACACAAACAGACATAATAGGTAAAAATGCAAAAAATAGAGCTAAAGCAGTCAATTGTATATATTTATACATAGAAGGTTATCTTCAATAATATGGTTTTATAAAATAGGATTTAAGACCTTGATCATTAGGACATTTTAAAATGAATGCATCTCATCTTCAATGTCAATTTTACCAAAATTACATATTCTATTACTTCTTCTAAGTCTTATTTTGGTAATACAAGTACATATAGACAAAGCACATAACAACAATGAAAGACAAGCATACAAACATGTTTTACAATATCACAATAACGGGATGTAAAAGTACAGAGCCACGATATATACCAAAAGATAAACTTATCGATCCTTTAAATACAAATTCAGTACTAAAATTAGTTCTTGAAATTGTTTTTATTGGTATTAAGGTAGTTCGGGGGTTTAAATTTTCGCGCCGTCTGCGCATAAAGTTGCGCATTGATATCGTAAGTCATGTACACTGTCGTAATTTGCCATAACAATGACGTTTGATCATTAAAATAATCTTTTTTATTTTGATACATTGAGAATGAGTTGAATAACTATCAACTGCAATTTCAAAACTTATTAAAGTGTATTGCAACAATTGTCATTGTCGAAATAGTACTTCCTTTTTAAAAATATGGAGCATGTTCTTGACGTCGGAGAAGACTGAAGAGAGAATAACTCATAATAATCGAACACGTGAACTGCTTTTCATGAATACTGTAATGCAGATCAAAATTATAGATAACGATTTTCATTTTGGTAGCTTATGAAACAGTTTCACCCTTGTCTTACACTAGAAAAGGTCCGGCAAATATGCGAAAGATGGATGTAAACAAATCATAAAAAGGGGGAAAACTGATACATTTTTTTAAGTAAGTACTAATGAATTGAATATAAATGCACAAAGAGTGATTCACGACCCCTGAAAATAATTTAAAGCGTAAAATTAGCGGAAGTAATTTCAAAACAATATCCGTGGCGAACAGACACCTCCCCTCTTTTTTTATGCTAAAATATACATGTAACCATAGTCATAGGCATATCTCATGATACTTTTATCATTCATGCAATTGATTTGAAAATTTGTGGACCTTAGAGTTCAGGTGTGTATACGTCATCTGCATAGGAGTCGGACCATTTTGGTTTCTGGGAGAAAAGGTCATGAAAAAATTTGTTTAATAATTTCTTGCATCCAATGCCCTTTTACGGATTTACCTTCATCAGGAATGCTCAAAGCCAAACATTTGAAATCCGAAGATGTATAAGTATCGAAACCGTTGAAGAGCTATATATCTCAAAACTACCTAAAATAAATAGCCATTTAATCTAAAGCCACCATTGCCTGAGGGAGTTAAAACCTTAGTTTCTTGATAATTTCAAAATTAATAAACGGACAATTTTAGTAAAGTTTTGTTAAATCATGTCAGTACCGAAGTACTGACTACTGGGCTGATGAACCCTCGGGGACTGATAGTCCACCAGCAGACTCAGTGATGTAAAAATTTAAGAACAACACGTTTAATAATTTCTTGGGTACGAAGCACTTTTCTGCAGATGTCTCATTTTTTATTCACTTTTTGCTTTATTTTACGAATTAACAAAAATGTATGAGTATGTGCCTCTTAAGGTTTTAATCCTCCCACATGTACAAAATGTACTTTAAATAGTAAGGAAATTACAAATAGCATAGTACATGCATATAACATGTAATAGTTTAATAGTATTAAAAAGTCTCAGGCCAAAAAGAAATAATTCAGGGTCGATTTAAGCCCTAGCACATACATTGTATTTACGTTTAAAAAAATTATATTGCATCTGTAGTTATTAAAATTTGCTTTTTTTGCTCATTTCTATTGCATGTAATTTTGACCTCAATAGGCATGTATTTGAACCACTTACTATCCTACAGCCATTGACAATAGAAAAGAAAGATAACATGAAATACAGCAGTTACAAAAGATATTGTAAAATGAAAATTTACTGAAATCTTTAATTTTATCATTTTTATGACGGACTTTTATGTACATACAAAGCTCCATACATTTTTCTTGCTTCATAACTCAACTTATTTTGCACATTTTTCTGTGATAATCTACTTTTTTTTCTAGATTCAGAGTTCACAAATGAATAATACAAATTGATAAAAGCCGTCCCATATGTTGTACCATTACACCACTGTCTCAGGTTAAGGGGAAGAGTTGGCTTCTTCAAACATAAACCCAACCACATTCGGTATGTTCCTGTTCCAAGTCATGAACCTGTAATCTAGTGGTTGTCTTTGTTGTTGTGTCACATTGTTGTTGTTGTTCATCATTTTGTACATAAATAGGCCATCAGTTTTCTCATTTGAATTGTTTTAATTAGTCATTGCAGACCTTTAATAGCTGACTATCGACTATGCAAAATTATAGCGGCTTTTGATCTGTAGTCTGTAGATTTTAACCTCTGTGTCTGTTGGTCTATTGCGGAGAGAGTTGCCTCATTAGTAATCAATTATCAAACAACATCTTCCTTTTATATTGAAACACAAATATTGACACATAAAAATCTGTCAGATAGAAAGTCAGAATGCGACTAAGAAAAAAGAAAGCCAATTTGAGCATGTACATGTAGCATTAAACAGAGAAATTATGTGGCAAACCAGTTAAAAAGGGCATTTGAATGGAGAGTTGTCTCATTGATACCCATACCACATCTCCTTATATCTATTATACAGGATTCATACAAGTGAAGTTGCATATATGAGATATGTGAATGATAACAAATGACAATTGTAGAAATGGTTTTGTCCATGCTTTAATAAGGCCGTTAGTTTTCTCGTTTGAATTGTTTTACATTGTTTCGGGGCCTTTTATTGCTGATTATGCAGTATGGGCTTTGCTCATTGTTGAAGTCCTTACGGTGACCTATAGTTGTTAATCTATGTGTCATTTTGGTCTCTTGTGGAGAGTTGTGTCATTGGCAATCTTACCACATCTTTTTTATACGCACGTTTACGGGGCGTACTATGGTATACTGTTGTCCGTCGTCCACATGTCATACAATAACTCAAAAACGCTAAATCCAGTTTGTATGAAACTTTGGTTGATTGAATATATCTATTGACGTGAGCTCCCTTCCGATTTTTATAAATTTTAGATTTCAGGTTTCTGAGTTTTGGGGTTTTATTCATTAAACAATTGTGATTTTCCAGTTTTCGTACAATAATTTAAAAATGCTTTGATCTGTTTTTATGCAGAATTGTTTATATTTATTAACTTTATAATAATGCTCCCTTTCGATTTTTATAAATTTTAGATTTTACGTTTTTCGAGTTATGAGATTTTATTTATAAAAAGGGGGGATTTTCCAGTTTTCAGACAATAACTCAAAAGTGCTCTGAGCAGATTTCATGAAACTTTGGTGACTAGTTTATATCTATACAAATAACCTCCTTTTATTTTGTTTTTTTAAATTTCTGATATGACATTGAGGAGTAATGGAACTTTTTTGTTGAAAAAGTGACGGGGGTATTATGTGCTCATGGGGCAGCTTTTTATCTATATTTACCATGCAAACTTTGAAAATGTTAATATTTTGTGGGAGGCACTATCTTGGACTTAAAAGTAAAAATATATGAAAATGACAGGGAACTAGGTATAGCATTGAGAATGTAAATGAGGAATATGTCAATGAGACAACAACCCGACCATAGAATAGACAACAGCAAACTAATTAGATATAGCGGCTTCTTATCGCTACCAAAAATTACCGAAGTGCCCCCTCCCCACACACACAATTGGAAGGTAGTTAACCATGTGGTAGTAACGATTGAGCTGGATAAGCAAATGTCACATTAATATATGCCTGTTCCATGAACAAAATGTCCAATTTACACCATATCGCATGGTGATACTCCTCAGAAAGGAGATATATAGAGTACACACAAATAGCTAATTTCTTGTTTAAAATAATTGATCACAAAGTCAAAATGGTAAATAAAAAAATTCTATATGATATTTGTAAAACTAAAAATGATACTTAAAAATAATCCTATGAACTTTTAATTGATTTTTACAAATGAAAATTGCAAGCGATGCGTTGAAAATATTTGAAAAAGAGTAATGTTTTTACCATGGGAAACCCCTATATTCAACTTGTGTATCTACAAATGGTACCAAATTACTCTTTTTTCCAATTATATAAGATATAGACATTAAGCTTTTCAGTATGAAAAAATTAGCAACTTCTGTCATTTTTTGTTGTTGGGAAAATTCAAACAAAAAGGTTTTATGTCTGTTTTCCCGCTATTTAGCCTATTTGCACTCATTTTCAGAGGTAAAAAAATCTCTAGGATGGCTGGTGATCCCCAAATTTTATTCCAATTTTATAAAATAGAGACATCAAGCTTTTCAGTATGAAAAAAATAGCAACTTCTGTCATTTCTTTTGCTGTGAAAATTCAATCAAAGCGGGTTTTTGTCCATTTCCCAAAAGTTTACATATAGCCTATTTGCACTCATTTTCAGAGGTCAAAAAATCTCTTAAATGGCCGGTGACCCCCAATTTGTTTTGCATTTTTTCATTTACCATTCTTCAAAGTTTAATTTCACAAAGTATAAGAAAATGCTGTCATTTTTTTCTGTACCCCTGAACTACCTTAAGATCAAGTAACAGTATAAAACACTTAAAATCGACAAAAAACGTCTTAAATTGTTTTCAAATCATCAGATCTTGTAATTCACTAAATAAATTTATGTGGAAAAAATATCCTTGTTTTAATGAATCAGATGTAAAATAGTTATAGGGTCACCGACATTAATATTTTAGACTTAGATGCATTATTATTTATCAGTTGATGTCGGCTTTGAGTAGGACGCCTCCGGGTGTTGGAATTTCTCGTTGCATTGAAGACCTGTTGTGACCTTCTGCTGTTGTCTGTTCTAATGTCGGGTTGTTGTCTGTTTAACACATTCCCATTTTACGTTCTCAATTTTATTTCAACTATATGTCAGTAACTGTGAGATCTGTACTTAGTGTCTTTTTGTTGTAGGGACGTAAAAGTACCCTGTCAAATCCACTCTGTTTTTGTTTGTTAAATGTATTTCTGCGTTGCATCGATCTAATGTGTTGAGCATTTTTAACTGATTTCGTGGTTTTGTTCATATGTTGTACACACTGTCTAAAGTTGAAAGATCCACGGGTGTAAATCAGATGTAAAATAGTGATAGGATCACCGACATTAGTATTTGAGACTTAGATGCATTATCATTCATCAGTTGATATCGGCTTTGAACTATATGTCAGTAACTGTGAGATCTGTACTTAAGTGTCTGTTTGTTGTGGGGACGTAAAAGTACTCTGTCAAATCCACTCTGTGTTGTTTGTTAGATGTATTTATGCGTTGCAGCGATCAAATGTGTTGAGCATTTTTTAACTGATTTTGTATTTTTTGTAGTTCCTTAATATATACATCAGTCTGAACGTTATGTTGCTTGTTTGAATTGTTTAACAATTGTAATTTCAGGGTCTTTTAAAGCTATCAATGCGTAATGGATTTAACTCATTTTTGATGACCGTACGGTGGCCTATAGTTACAAATGCGTCATGCGGTCTCTGCAAGATAGTTGTATCATTTGCGATCATACCACATCTTCATATTTTATGAAAATGTTAGACGCCAGAATATAGCAAATTTGACTTCCATTCTCAATTTTATTTTTATTTAACTGCTGAACCAGTTACAAAAACAAGTTAACCCCCCTTTCCACATACATACCGCCGTTAAGATACTCATTTATTAGAGAGGATAAACGTAGCTAACACCAGTAATGAAATTTAAATCTGTCAATTTGATTTTAACTGCTCTCAAAAGATAAATAATGATCAAGTCATTTTATTTTTTAGTCAGTTTTACGATATAACAATAACAGAAAGTTCAACACTGAACAGAAAATTTGGTTGCAGATAATAAATCAGAAGAACAGTCTATGTTCAGACTGTTTTATAGTTTTGTTATTTACCTTAAAGACATACACAACATACTGAATTGTCGGAAAACTATGAAACATTACTTAATTGACTGCACTTGAATTATTTGAATGGAACTGTTTTTTCCTGATAAGTCTGAGATATTTCTAAAAAACTTAAGATTACTTGATTAACTATAGGTTTATCTCCTCAGATGATGCAGACATTAAAATATGAATTCGGCATATTGATTTCAAAAATTGTTTGCATTCTTTAACAAAATTTCACATTTCTATCGTTAACACATTGATAAGTTATATATTACCTTACTATATCCCTGGCATAATATCTTGGAACATACAAATATCTTTCCTTATTGTCGTAAGCCAATGAGTAAATAAAATCATTTTGTGTGATGAGTGTTTGCACCTCCCCTGTATCCAAATCTATTTCTTTCAAGTAATTAAAAGTAGAAAACAACAGCTTTTGTTTTTCAAAACCTACAATGTACATGACATATTTCATTAAAAACGGCACCATTTTTTGAAACAATAGTTAACCTTCATGTTATATTTGAATTCAATGCAGATTTTATAAAAGTGAGATAAAAAAATAAAAAAATAACCTTATTTCGATGAAAACAAAAACTAGATAAAGAGCCACACAAGTACAAATGACAATACAAGCACGAATTAAGATTAAGTTACACGAAACACAACAAAAAATCGGATACTATCTCCCATGATTGGAAGACCTAGAGGTAGGTACATTTTTTACTGATTGTTCAAATAATAGCTTCCACATAGTTACTAGAATCAACAAATAATTGATTGGTGAAAGTCTATTGTCTAATGTCATATGCCATTAATAATTGCATAAATCAGTGGAACATATCAATTCTCTATCCATTCAACTTGAGCGATCGTAATAATTGTTTTTTTTCTCTTGTCAAAAATGTAGAATTTATACCAACATATATAGCAAATAACACTATTTACAAATCTGACGAAAGCAAAACCTGTACGGGTGCTGTTTAAAATAAACCAGTGTTTTGCATAGGAAAGGTATGCGGTTTTAACTCTAAACGTGGCACCCGTAGACGTGATTATATAACACATATTAAGATTATATTATCGTAACGAAATTGACAACCGGATTGTGGCAAAAAATAATATTAGCATATTCGTACTTGAATATCAGTCCTTCAGATATTCCATAACTGGAAAATAAAACACATCATGATGGCGTCAGTAAAATTGCTGGTGTTATGGAAATGCTTATCGAGAATAAAACGTACGGAACGGACAATAATATAAACAAAACAGATGTTCGGACAACAAAGACGTATAATACGAACAGCAAACACTTTGTATTGATATTTTCATCGGTTGAGTTATGAAAGAGTTACAAGTCCTACGTGACAAATCTCTTGTTTCGACATAGGGTCAGGCTAGTTAGGGTTCAAATGTAATAATAATCAATATGAAAAGGTTCGGTCGAAAATAATGAAATACAGAGTATCCCCAAACATGAGAAGTAGAATACATTGCAGACGTGTTTCGGTAAAATTGGATAAAAGATCATTTCAAACAATCAAAATCATACTTTATGTGTTTTTTTTTGTTGTTATCTTTACTTTTTTTGATTCAAGCGTCACTGATGAGCATTTTGAAGACGAAACGCGCGTCTGGTGGAAGTGCAAAATTTAATCCTGGTATCAATGATGAGTTTATTTATTCACACAAAATGATATTTACCCAACTGTGTATTGACACCCTACGTATATATATTAAAAAGAAGATGTGGTTATTGAAATGTGAAAGTTCAACTCTTGAAACTTATACTTACAATAAACACCAGTAATTATGATAAGTAAGGATTGCAAGCATAACATAGGCTGATGTAACTTCATACTTTTACCAGGGAAATGACTGTTGAGTACATTGCACGCGTGTATACCACCCTATAATGCAGATATAAAGTAATTATATTACTTCAGC
This sequence comes from Mytilus galloprovincialis, assembly GCF_965363235.1. Classification (NCBI taxonomy): domain Eukaryota; kingdom Metazoa; phylum Mollusca; class Bivalvia; order Mytilida; family Mytilidae; genus Mytilus; species Mytilus galloprovincialis. The sequence continues at coordinate 99,424,755 of NC_134842.1, forward strand.
AATTGTCATGTATCATACCGTTATATTTTTCCTTATTTGTATTATTGGTTTTTCATTAAATCTATTGATAAATTTTTGTACACTTTGTATAGACAATTTGGGGCTTCTCTTTATGGATACCACATATCTTTCACCCTTAAGATGTCTTTTTTTTTTTTAGGTCTTTCCACTTTTCTGTGGAAAGACTTATTGTATTTCTTCTGATTAGTAGGTCTTTCCACTTTTCTGTGGAAAGACCTATTGTATTTGTTCTGATTATTTTTTCTTCCGCCTAATTGTGTACTTGCGATAAATATTTGCTTCGCAATATTTCGAACAGTTCATGTGCCTTTGAAATTTAATCTGCGTAATTTTGATTTTGGCTTATATTCACTTATTTCTAAAAACCGTATAAGATATTGACAAATTATTTTTACTAAATTGTTAGTTTCGACATGTTGTAACACGTAAAATTTGAATGCAAGGGTAAGTTGAACGTAAAATGGATTTTTCTCCCATCTTGTATTTAAAAATACGTGTATGGTGATATAATTCATTAACCAAATATAATTAAGACCTATAGTCTTTTGATTTGAGATTCTTGGTTTATGACATTGGAAATGATCTCAAGGTCATAGCTTAATGTGACGTTCGAGATTTTCACCTTGGCTTTAATCGCATATGTTTACATGATAAAGCCATGGGATATTTTGCAATCGGTTTCAAACCAGTAAACCTTGAAAAAACGGAAGTGATCTTGTGTCAACCGGAAGTAGCTATTTGTTTGTACTTTATTATTATAAAAAGTATATAGAACCATATATTTTTTGGAAATCAGTATCAGGTAAATATTCAAATTGTATCAGAAGGAATATTTTTCAAACCGGACGTAACAAATAATCTCCCTTCTTCAAAACATATTGTATAGAAACCATATATTTTTCGAATCAGCTTACAATAAGCTATCATTTGACTAATAATCTTTCAATCAGTCTAATTGAAGTCTGGAGCTGTCATGTCAGTTAACTGCTAGTAGGCTGTTGTTATTTATGTATTATTGTCATTTTGTTTATTTTGTTTGGTTACATCTTCTGACATCAGACTCAGACTTCTCTTGCACTGACTTTTAATGTGCATATTGTTATGCGTTTACTTTTCTACATTGGCTAGAGATATAGGGGTAGGGTTGAGATCTCATTAACATGTTTAACCCCGCCGCATTTTTGCGCCTGTCCCAAGTCAGGAGCCTCTGGCCTTTGTTCGTCTTGTATCATTTTTAATCTTAATTTTGTGTGTACAATTTGGGGTTTAGTATGGCGTTCATTATCACTAAACTAGTATATATATTTGTTTAAGGGCCAGTTCCAGTTGAAGGACGCCTCCGGTGCGGGTATTTTTCGCTGCGTTGAAGACCTGTTTGTGACCTTCTGCTGTTGTCTGTTCTGTAGTCAGGTTGTTGTCTCTTTGACACATTCCCCATTTCCATTCTCAATTTTATATAAAAGAACAAGTGCAAAATGTTTTATTTCATTGTAATGAAGATATGTAACATTTGATCTGATGCAATTAAATGGCATCTTACCGGAGTTTGTACCCATGAGATGTCTTAATATAAGTTTATTTGATTATAACTTTAACTAAGTTTATAATAAAGTCATATGATCTTGCACAAAAGGAGAGTTGACATATGACCTTGAAAAATAAAAACCGGAAGTAGCTATTTTTGCACTTTTTTCACATACAAAAGTACCAAGAATCCATATATTTTGTAATCTTAATACATTTACTCATCACTGAAGACTAGAAATGACTTGATGTAAACCAGAAGTGGTCAATTATCCGGGTATACAGGCGAAAGTATATAGAAACTATATATTTTTGGAATCGGAGTGAAAGGAGCTATCATATGAGACCGGAAGTAACATTTCCTTAACCGGAAGTAACACATTATCTCCTTTGGTTCACCTCCAAGAAAGTCAAAACCATTTATATATCGCATCAGTCTGAAGAAACTAGCTCTTTTTCAAAATTTCTTTGTTGTGGAAAGACCTTCAATTGTTCTCTGAACAATTGGTTTTTAATTTTAAATTGTTTTGCTGCTCCTTTTTCTCATTTGCGTTCTTAACACCATGGTTCCTTCCTTTAGATACATAAGAATAACTGTATGATGTATACATAGATAAACATGTTTTATCCCCTGCTTACTAGTAGTTTATATCTAGGAATTTGATTGGTTAACGCACGTCGTTACAAAACCCATAGCCCCTGGGTGTTGCTAACCCATATCCCCGGACGTTGCTAACCATCATCCCGGGGAACTTCACGCAAGTTTTCCTTAGTTCCATGATTGCTCGTTGTGAAATATTAAAATCTATAGATTATCCATGATGTCTGTGATAAAATATTTAATTCATCAACGATTTTGTCCTATTATGCCGATCATTTACACTCATTTCATTAAATGCATCACTTCACTCCCACATGTTCAAGGAATGGGACTACTGACCTAGCTGTGCAAATGACCGATTCCAGTACAAAAAATAATGAAATATAAAGTGTCCCCAAATCATGGGAGGTGAGATGGGTATGATTCATTGTCGACGTATATCGGTGAAGTTAGTAAAAACGTCCATTTCATTAAATTAAATCACATAAAAAGTAAAATCACAAAAATACTGAACTCCGTGGAAAATGATAAAAACGGAATGTCACTAATCAAATTGCAGAATCAAAAGCTTAAACATATCAAACGAATGAATAACAACTGTCATGTTTCTGACTTGGCACAGACATTTTCTTTTGTAGAAAAAGGTGGATTGAACCTGGTTTTATAGCTAGCTTAACCTCTCACTTGTATGACAGTCACATCAAATTCCATTATAATGAAAACGATGCGTGAACAAAACAAAAAGTCATAATAGGTAAAAATGTGAAAAACACAGCAGTCAACATTAAGTTTTAATCTTAATCACTAAAAATAAACAACATATACGTAACAATGAAGCACAAAATGGCATATAGACCAAGATATTAGCAAAATCAAGGCAAAGAATACACAATTATATCATAGTACAATAACACAATGTATAAGTACAGAGCCAAGCTATATGTAATAAAGTAACACCAAAAGGCAGTTACACAAAGCATATTGGCAAAAATTGAAAGGCAAGAATACGAGAATATCATAACGCAATAAAAACAAACAAACACATTGTATTTAACAAAGAAGCACAAAAACATATATCGAATTTAACAAATTTAACCTCATTCATTTTTTTCAAAATTTTTAATTTTTATTTATGCATGCCAAACCATCCCTAACCGACGAAAGTCCTGGGACCGAGTGGCCAGATTAAGATTGACTAACGTGGAACCTCTCGCTTGACGTCAGAATGTAAACGTAAAGGTAGATTTTAAAAGTATTTTTGTAGTCCAAAGTATGAAAATAAAAAAGTCTATACATATCCTCTGTAGAATGTAAATTAAAAGTTTATTTTTCCTTCTTGCCTCCTTCTATTTGCTAATTGTGTACTTCTTCTTAAAAAAGAGCCATGACATTATATATAAAAGAAGCACAGAAGGGCGTATAGGCAAAGCATTAGCAAATATGAAAGACCAGAATACAAAAATTATAACAGAAATTTAAATAAAGTTACGTTTTTTATTCGGTCGATGTCAACAATGTTTATGTTAAAAGATAAATATATATAGATTAATATAATAAAGTGTGTGTTTTTGTTTTTAAATTCTCTTTCGAAAGACACAAGCTAAAATAATTGTTAAATAAAAAATAACATTCAAACCATCATTTCCAACTTTTATGTTACATTCGAAATATTCATGTACCAAGATTTTCCTGACTGATATACGTGTGTTATTTTGCCTTTCTCATTTTGTTTATCGGTAATGTAGTTTGTTAAAATATTTGTATACAGTATTTTGATGATTCATGTTTTAGTTTTTCAACATCCTGTGTTGATTTCTCAACAACAAAATTGTCCTGTACCACGTATTAACAATTCTTCAATATAAGAATTTGCGGTTTTCGTTTGGAGTTTATTTGTGTATGTTGTAAAGTTATTTAAAAGACTTGTGTTTAGTAATTCTGTCAGTGATTTTTTATACCGGATTCTTATTTTGAAATAATTACTCCTGGACATTTGCTTGTTTCAAGTTTCACTTTGACTCTGGGACATGCATATAATGTGCCATCCTCATATCTGACAAGATAGTGAGTAAACCCTCGTGTTGCAGCTCTAGTAGCCATTTTGAGTATAATAATTGATAAAATGTTAAATCATATTTATATCATATTTACTCTGAGTTGAGTATTTTTGTGATTTTAATTTTTTCTAGATTTATAAAAAAAACTCAGTAAAAGAAACACTTTTTGAAATTTTGGAACAACAAATACAAGAAACATACTTTGAAGTTAAACTAAATATGAACACTTTTCAGGGCTTTTAACAAAGAAAGGCTCGTTTTAATACGCCTTGGTCATTTGTTATAATTAAATTTTCATTCATTTTTCTCTTTTTAATTTATTAGTTGATCAATTATGCAAATTATAGCTTGATAATCTTCAATTACTATGAATAGAATCACTGTCTAATGAATGATATTGTTTAGCGCTTATCTGTAATTTATCAGGTAAATATACATGTATAATTTGAAATGCAAATAAAATTGAGAATGGAAATGGGGAATGTGCCAAAGAGACAACAACCCGACCAAATGAAAAAACAACAGTAGAAGGTCACCAACAGGTCTTCAATGTAGCGAGAAATTCCCGCACTCGGAGGCGTCCTTCAGCTGGCCCCGAAACAAATATATACTAGTTCAGTGATAATGAACGCCATACTAATTTCCAAATTGTACACAAGAAACTAAAATCAAAATAATACAAGACTAACAAAGGCCAGAGGCTCCTGACTTGGGACAGGCGCAAAAATGCGGCAGGGTTAAACATGTTTGTGAGATCTAAACCCTCCCCCTATACCTCTAGCCAATGTAGAAAAGTAAACGTATAACAATACGCACATTTAAATTCAGTTCAAGAGAAGTCCGAGTCTGATGTCAGAAGATGTAACAAAAGAAAATAAACAAAATGACAATAATACATAAATAACAACAGACTACTAGCAGTTCACTGACATGCCAGCTCCAGACTTCAATTAGACTGACTGAAAGATTATGATTTCATCATATGAACATCAGGCACAATCCGTCCCGTTAGGGGTTTAGTATCATACCATCATAACATATATGAGAGGACCATAACCCATGTCATGCCAACAACTGGTTTTTGAATAAATGTGTTTAGTTCCGATGCAAAGACCCTATAAGTGAACCAATATTAACGCCAAAATATGCAATCTTTAATGACCTGACAACAGTATCGTAACTATATCCCTTCTTAATAAGTCTATTCAAAGGTTTTGTTATTTTTGAGGTGAATACTGACACCTTTGTGCTTTTGTGCTTTATAAAGAATATTTCCATAAAAAAATGGATGTGAAATACCTGAACGTATAAGTAGTCTGCATGTTGAGCTATATTTACGAATGATGTCTTTATACCGATGATAAATTTAGTAAATGTTTTGACTAGTTTGTGATATCGAAAACCCTGGTGTAATAACTTTTCAGTAATACATAAATTTCTCTCGTTAAAATCTAAAACATTGTTACATACACGAGCGAATCGTACAAGTTGAGATATATAAACACCGTAAGATGGTGACAAGGGAACGTCAACATCTAAAAATGGATAATTAACAATAGGAAATGAAAAATCATCTCTTTTATCATAAATTTTAGTATTCAACTCTCCGTAAGTGATATAGATATCAAGATCGAGGAAAGGGCAGTGGTCATTGTTAGTATTAGCTTTATTTAAAGTAAGTTCAACAGGGTAAATTTCTTTAATATACATACTGAAGTCGTCATTATTGAAAGCCAAAGATCATCCAAATATCTAAAAGTATTATTAAATTTGTTTATCAGATGTTGTTTCGATGGGTCTTTGCTTATTTTTGTCATAAATTGTAACTCACAGCGATACAAAAACAGGTCCGCAATAAGTGGTACACAGTTAGTCCCCATTGAAATTCCGATAATCTGACTATATACGGAATCCCCAAAGCGAACAAAAATGGTATCTAGTAAAAATTCAAGGGCATATATAGTATCAAAGCATGTCCAATTGACATAGTTGTTTTGTTTATTGCTACTAAAAAATGACCTAAAAGAGTTTGAACATATATATATTCACATTCTGACTTTTTAAATGCCCATTTAATTAGGTGTGCGAATTTTGTCTTAATAAGAATGTGAGGCAATGTGGTATACAGGGTAGAAAAATCAAAACTTTGAACAGATTCAAAATCACCAATATAAGCATGCAATTGATCAAGTACTTCCAACGAGTTCTTGACACTCCAAAAGTAATTAATTCCACTATTTTCGAAGGCCTTGTTTAAACAATTTATTATCAGGTTTTTAATTGTACCAAGTGTGCTTATAAGAAGAATAGACAATTTAGTAGTGGAACAATGGCTAGAAGACAAAATAAATCTATATTTGTAAGGTGTTTTGTGTAGCTTCGGAAGCCAGTACATAGTTGGGACTTTCATTGTATTTGGCTCTGCTTGTAAAGCGGTAGCTAAAAGTTTATGTTTGTTACAGATGTCGTTTTCTGAAAATGGAGTCAGTTGGAATGTTGGTGAATTGGTGATTTCTTTTTTCAGAACCTCAATGTAAAATTTACGTCAAACAATAATAATATTATTAGCAGCTTTATCGGCCGGGACAAAAACAAATTTCTTGGCTAGTTCTTTTAGTTTATGTTTGATACGAGAAATAGGTTTTTTGTGGTTATTGTTAATAGTAAAATGTTCTTTAAAATGTTGAATACGTATATCAACTATCTTCATTACTGAATTAAAAAAAGAGTCCAAAGATTTTTTGTCAGCTTTTTCCCGTTTTATCCATTTCATACAGTAGGTATGGAGTGAGTCGTGGATGATATTACGACACTCATTCCAATAAATATTTGACGGGGGACGATATTTAGGTCCTTTACTGAGAAATGATTTTACCTCACGGTCTTGAACGATGTTAAGATCTCCTGTTATAACATGGGAAATTGGTCCATAAATATATTCGGAGGTACTACAATTACATGAAGTAGGTGTATTTTCACTGATATTAACTGTTTGTTCTCCCCAGGCCGATATGACGCTGCGGCACCGCAGCGCCTTCATAATATTTTCGTAATTCCCGCAGCGTGTTAATTTTCACATTTACAATATAAATGTTGGTTAAAATTGTCAAGTTGCTGATCACCACTGAGAGGTTGGTCAGAGTTACGCAATAACTGATAATTAGTTTTACTTGAGCCACGCTTATCTCAGCCTTATCGGACTATGTTATCATGTAATAGCGTAAATGATCATCAAGAAGATAGATATTTTTAGAAGAAAATTAAAGAAAATTAAAAACTTCAATGCAGAAATTGAAAAAATAGATCGCAAATACATTGTATTACACATCGTGTGTGTGATTACTTGACCATTTATATAACGAATTTTTTCATTGGTCGAGAAGAAGAATCTATTTAAACACGACCAATGAACGTGTGCAATACACTTGATAAATTTGAATACAGATTGCTTAAGATATTTACGATGGAAATTATGAATGAGAGTATTTGTAGTTGAAAAAAATTAAATAAAATTTGATTAAAGATAGCGAGAAGAGATTTATTTTATTTGAAAGTGAAAAATGTTGCTTGCAAGGTAAATTCGTTTCAAACTGTCATATTTTTAGAGATAAAATGAACATCGATCGTCACAGTCCGTTCGTCAGGAAATATGTGACAATCAATACGGGTACGGAATCGCCACAGCTTCTGTATAATGTCTTCAATGATCTTAAATTTAACGGAGTTTTGTTGATATCTTTCTGCCAAAGATAGGTTTTAACAATAATGTACACGGACATGACGGAAGCGTAAACATTAAAATGTCAAACTACGGAAACTGGTCAGCTGTTCATGAAATTGTTTTTGTTTTAAAAAGTTGTATCCAAATATCTTAACCATATTTGATTTTATTAATTCTGAATGAACATGTTCTCTGAAAATAACAAAGGGGTGAATTCTAAGCAAAAGGCAGATGACGGAAGTAGAAGTTTTTTTTTCATACCAATGACTTCTAATGAAAAGGGGAATACACCTCCCTCTACACTCAGCTGTCAGTATAATCAGATGTTAATGCTTCTTCTTATCCCAACTGAGCTAAAGTTTTGGCAAGTAATAACAGCAAGCACCATGTTTCTGGTTTCAGTGACAAGTGGCTGACTGAGTTTTCATGGCATAGAAATATAAAGGGGGTATAAGCAAAAGTTATTGTGAGAGGGGGTTTTCAACACTGAAGAGTATAAAGATAAAATTGAGGAATAGTCTGTCCAACAAAATAACGCTTTAAACAATATCCTTTAGAAGGAGTAGAGAGTACAGAGATGAATATTTATATTTTGACTTCTTCAATTTATTTCATATAGCTATATTCTTGTAAATCATTAATACTCTGCATTATTAAACACTCAACAAAAAGCATTATAATTCATAATCCATGTCATGATTTATGATTGATTAATTCAGATCACAAAAGTTCACTATAAAAAGAGTTACACGCCCTTGAATTTTGAGCCTTAAAAAAATCCTGGGAAAAACATCTTAACAGTTAACTATAATTAAACACAAATTTCCGGGTAGATTTATTGTAGATATAACAAATAAGAGGTCGCTCAGTATTGTCAAAATATCCAGGAATTTGTTCTTTAACAGAATGGTCGTTAAATATACCGGCAATATTTACAAAATCAAAACCCTTATTGACATACTTTAGTTTAATAAAATGTTTTTTATGATCTTCAGGGCGATAAATTTTGGGAAATAGTTTAGAATAACAATATGCCATAATGATTTGAACAATTTCATACTTTGGACTGCTATATGAAATTGTGTTGCAATCCTCCAAAATTTTATTTATCTTATTAACCGGTAATGAACAGAGTTTTGTTAAAAAGTAATGTCTGCCGTTGTTTTTTGAAATAGAAATTAGGTCCGAAATATTGGTATGATTGGTCCGAAATTTTCTTTGATTGCGATTTGTGCTACGACCGTGAGAACGGTTTTTACGAACAGGTTTAGAAACTATATCCAAAATGTTAACGGAATCGGTTCTAGATATATTACCAATTCGCATGATATTATCATTAAGACCGAGATGGTAGACGGTCTGTAATTTTTTAATCCAATTTAATTCAATTATTTTCCGTGATCGTACAAACTTTGAATGAGATTCACCAGGCTGCTTATTTACTACTTCTAAAGGTTGAACTGCTAAATATTTAAAAGAATGGTTGTGCTTCTTAAGGTGTTGGTAAATGATACTTTTGAATTTATTGGGTCTTTTAAAACGACAACCAAAGTTTATATTTAACTTGATATTTTCTCCAAATACAAGATATATTTTTATCAATTTTAAAAAAGAAACCTAATGTATATTTAATTCAAAATTTGATAAAAAATTCATTCCTGTCAGATATATTTGATATTATTTTATTGCTTATATATATTAAACCTTGGTGAGTTGTTTTATTACATATGTAATAGATTACGCTTTTTTTTTTCAAACATATGAGTTGATATGCATGTATATTAGATTGGTAACAGGTGCGACATATACAGAATGGCCCCACGTTGATATTTCATCCAATACACATGTCATGGATAGTGTACATTTAAAAAGCATCTTGAAATTTTCTAATCATTATATATAGTTTTAAATCGACAATGCCGAAGTTCAAATTTACACATCACGACAACCTTGAAATTGTTGCCTTATACAGACAGAGCTGGCCTGTCCATGCTATCGTCAGAACGATAGCTGAACGAGGCATACATATTACGTGGAGTATCGTTAAGCATGTTATAAAAAAGTACCAATCCGGGAAATAGGTAACAAGAATTTGTTTACGAAAGACCAGAAACTACCAACTTTCAAAATAATTAACGATCAAGACGTAAAATTTGTAAAACAAACTCTTTCAGAAAAACCAACCCAGACATCTACTGATATTCGCCGTCTTTTGTCTGAAGGGTACACACTGATTTCAAATTCTACGCGAAAGTCATTATTACGCAGGCAGGTTAATGCAGTTTAAAAAAATTTAGCAATGATTTTCGGTGTTTGCATCGCAATCTAAATCTGACGTCATTTTCCCAACTATTCGACACGTGATTGGCTAGAACGTTTCGTCGACGTCAAATTTGAGCTTGTCACCTACAGCTGATCGGGCACCTTGTTATGATAGAAGTCAGTGTCTTCAGTTCGACAACGACACGTTAATATAGATGTGGGCTGCTAATATTTTGAGGTACGTTAGTTTTCAAATTATTTTAGCCTTCTTCCGAGGATCTTGGATATTCATTTTATTCATGATTATGAATGTAGTCTGAAGAGAAAGCTGTATGTTTACTTACAAAATGTGGTTATTTACAAGTTTCGCTGTCAGCATGATGTGGGCAGTCTGTTCACGTTAACACTATCTTACTTGCTTATAAACAATCCAATCTTTATTAGCTATTGACTTTATAAAAATAGTTTCACGTCGACAGTTTGCAGACTGACCAGGGATGCATTCATGCGGGTCAAATGTATAAATTTGGGATCTCGGTGGTCAGAAACCATGATCAACCATGCAACGTAGGCAGTAAAATTTGTTAAAATGTCCGAACAACATGCCGGTTGAGGCCCGCCACCTTTCACCTATGCCTTTATCCCCCCACCCCCCACACACCCCCTTAATTAGTCTCGTATGCAAACACTTTAACATTTTTTTTTAGATATCTATTAGGTATATTTGTACCTGAATCTTAAAATCGATCGCATGTTAAATCATTCCTTATTCCAATTTATAACATATTGTTGAAGTAAACCAATTATTCGAAATATATGCATGCATGACTCTGTGCATCATACTTACAAGTATGCCTCAGTCTGTATTTAGTAAAATTGTGTAAGCATTCACATGAGATGTTATATGTGAGAAATATTATTTATTATCATGGCCATAATTTATTAACAACTTAAAGTTTTCATTTATGGTTTTAAATTTAATGCTAAGTCATTATAGTATTATTTTTAAATCATCCCTTTTAGTGTACATTTGAATTTTTTGTCTTTATTAATTTTTTGTCTTATTCTTTATTTTATATATAGACATAAGATTAAATTAAATATGTACTTTTAATATTGATTAACTATGATAATGTGTATCTGAAGTATATGTGTGTTTGTGTAAATCTTTGCAAATTTTGACACACTTGTTATAAAACAATTTATATCAACAGATCAATCTTAATTGTGTAATTATTGTAACTTCTTTCGCAGATTGATTTACAACTGGCACTAATAAGTTGACTGTTAATGCATAAAGAGTGTAGTTTCTATGATATGAGGTCTACACAATTAAATGTAAGTATTAATTGTATTATAATGAATGATTCCCTTCAGTTCTATATTTTATACATTTGTATACCATTTTCTATAATCTTTATCTGTTTTGCTCATTATTCTCTATTCTTTGTATTTTAACACACCATCATTCTCTTTTATTATCAGTGTTTTCTTAATCTTTAATGTCTCAGCCTTTAAATTTTGCACTTTTGCCCATAGGGATTATTACATGATTGGTGTATCTATACTGTTAACACCATCCAGACCCTCAGTTTATGTGAATATATATAAGTTATCTGGTGTATTTAGTCACACTCACCCAATCTTGATTAAGTCATATTGATTATTAATAACAAATTGGCAAAGCAATGTGATGGGTAAATATCAGTTAAAGTAAGTTGGTACTTACAAACTTTATTGTACTTTTACAGACAATTCATCAATTAAACTTTGTGTCAACTTTTCTTTTAATTCAATAATAATTAAGGAATACACAAATGTGACAATTTTGACTGAAGTTTTCTATTTGTATCATAATATGAATACCAATTACTTTTACATGCCATTAATGGTTTACATATTTTTTTTCAGTACATGCATGAAGATGACTTGGAGGCAATGGTGTCATACATGTTAGTTTTAACTCTAATAGCCTAACTGAAATTTGAAAAAAGTTATCAGAGGAAAAAAGTGACCACTTCTTTCTTATGAAGATCAACACACACAAGGAAATTATCAGACAATTTGTAACCAGATATGGGGGCAGTATTAGATATATGCATGAAAAGAAGTGAAATCAATATTTTTTTAGATAAAAGCTTGATGATATATAGAGAATAATACATGGCAAAATCCGTATCATATGTCGTATCATCCCAAGACATCAATATCAGCCCAAGGGCCTTTAGGCCCGAGGGATGATATTGGTCGAGGGTGATACGGCATGTGATACGGATTTTGCCAAGTATTATACACTTTATCATATATTTCAACAGAAGAGTATTAATTAAATGAACTGTTTTCTGATCCATAGCACTGGGTTACCTTCAGTTCTACTTTTGTCTTGTTTCAAAGGCCTTAAAAGAACTGCTCAATTACTTATCCGAAGCACCTGGGTTACCTTACAATTTGCGTGCTGTTGTTTTAAAAATATTTTGTTTATTTTTGTATTTATTTGTGTGTTTTGTATTTTTCATAGTTGCATTCAGTGTGCCAAAAAATATGAGAACTTGACGTTCGTGACGTCACATACCAATATGAAAACTCGACGTTCGTGACGTCACATACCAAACAATGACGTTATTAAAAAAAATTACCTATTTTGAGGAAAATTTGTCTTAAGCAAAAAAAAAACCAAAACTGACTTTATGTAAAAAAAAAAAAAGAAAAAAAAAGTAGGGGTGTGATCAAGGATAGGGGTGTGATAAAGGGTATGCGATAAAGGGTAGGGGTGTGATAAAGGGTATGCGATAAAGGGTGCGCATCAAAGTTGCGCGATATGGATTAAACAACAGGCTATTTATCGCATATGCAAAACTACTGTATTTACTACTAAACATATGATAAATAACAAAAATATTAAAACAGTGCTGAATATGAAAACCCCATGCCATGTCACATGTAACTTTTGAAATGCAGAGATTTTCAGTATTACAATAAAAGGAAGGATTTGATTACTGTTAAAACTGACTCTGGAACATTCAAGACAAAGAAATAAAGAAATAAAAACATGAGAGGAAATGACTGTGCACTTCTTTTTTGAAGGATCAACACACAAAAGGAAATATTCATATCATTATGCATCATGTGCAGTAGTTGAGATAATTTTGGATATATACATAAAGCTGTTAACTAAGTGATAATTATAATTCAAACATCATATGTGGTACCTGCATGTACTTACTGGTATATATATTGTAATTCGCAACATTTAAGATGGATATATAGGAACATTCTTTGCATGATACATGTGAAATAAAAAAAGACAAGTATAGGAATAAAGAATTATCTAGTACAGCATTATCATATGAAAACCAGCAGGATGATACATGTATATGTCTAAACATTTTTTATGAATCATGGAAACCTACAAGGAAGTATTGTATGCATTGCTATAAGGATTATTAGTTTAAATTCAATGTGACATATATGCAATGCCTTTTGTTTTAATTTTGAGAAAACTATTTGAAATGAATGAAAATTTATAAATTTTTTTGACATTGAAAACTTTCATATTTGTATGTAATAGGCAGATAATACACATACTGAACTCAAGGCTTTTACATGCATACAATTTTATTGAATAAACAAATAGATTTATCTCAAGGAAATTTCTTTTTTTAATGTTTTTTTTCTATAATAATTTACTGTTTTGTGCTGGAAAAAGTGCAATGAATGAATGATGCTCTAGAAATTATTGCTTATAGCTGATATAGTTTTAAAAAAGACCCATTCACACGTGTGATGTGAAAGTAACTGATCCTTATAATTCAGTGAATTAATTAAAAATGTTTTTAAATAAAAAAAAACATTGAAAAAACTTTAATAGGACTGAATAGATAAATATTTCTCATAAAACATGAGTTTGATAGAAGGGGCTAAATACTACCATGCACTAGTGCTTGTTTTTAAAAAGTGTTTTCCCTATCAGGAGAATCATTTTGTTTTAGAAATACTGTTATGCCGTTCGTCATCACGTTATTTCACTATGCTAAACCTTGGTAATCTAAAAGTCGTAAAGACCCTATGATATTCAAATTTAAGGAAGGAAGCAAACTAATATTATTTGCAATCGGCAGATATGACACACATATGTTTAGAAATGAACATTTGGTTAGGAAAACCCTCCCAAAGTATATAACGTCAGAGTATCCCCCCTTTTTTTTTCTTCGTATGCATGGTGATTCTTTAAAGATTCATGAACAACTCAAGTATGAAAATGGGAAAAAACCTCATTATTTTACATCTTTAATGTGTTTATCTCCTAGTTAGAAACTATCAAAATGTCGATTATTTCTTTCCCTGTATTTTTACACCGAAAAGAGGAATAATCGATCTGAATCAAGTCAGTGTTTAAATGTCGCCGAATAAGGACTTTAATATCATTCATCTATAAAGATCGCATTGGCACACCCCGTTAACATTTATTGATCTCTTTAAAACTTGGCATATTTATTCTTGAAAAGCTCATGAATACGAAGATTGCTGTTTTTTGTTTTTAAAATGAATATAACATATCTAAAATTGGCAAAACAGTTGACTTTTGGTGGGGCCACGGTTGGATTGTATGTCATTTCTGTTATTTTTTATTATAAAAGGGCACATTTAAAGAATGAAACAGCTGTTACGGGAAAGATAACATATTTGTCAACCAAATACAACTTTATTTTTATTCATTTGTCTAGTTCTATGGGTGTGCCAGGCTCTTGAAGTTGGACGTTCACACGCCATCTTTGAATGCTGCCCGTTACCATGGCAACCAGATGGAGGGTTCTGAGACACCAGAAATTAAAACTTTGGATAATATTAGGGATGATAAAAATAAGTTCTGGGTATGAAAGTTTCTAGACAAAAATTCTAAATAATTTCAAATTTCATTGATTTTTATATGAATAAATAGCCGATTTACTCTCGAACAGCATTAACCTACCTGCGTATCTAACCATATGCACAAGTAAATAATTCAAGATTTTTATTTGAATATTTAATGTCACACATGTTTTCAGATAGTGTAGTATATGTTTGTGTCCTTTTGTATATTTATTTTCACAGGATGAAAGCGCGACATCTAGTTCCATTCTTCTTGCAAGACATATTTTGTTATGCGTACCGTGAAAAATGCGAAATAGGACGTAACAATTTGACGGTTTTGTTCATGCTTATAATCAACTTTTTGGGCTGTAATGTCGCAACCGAGTTGCCTTAGTTAATGCACATTAACAATAGGCTGTTTTGGAAAACTGATTATACAGTATGTTGTTTCTAACTGGTGAATGCCTTACATCAGTATTGTTATAACTGCATGTTATATTTGCTTTCAAACATAATTTCTTATAAATTTGTCGGTTCGTCTTCTCGCTTGAATTGATTTAAATTTTGTCAGGTCGGGGTATTAATAAAAAACACAGTAACAACATTACCGAACTGCAATCATGGAAATTCATAAAGAGGGAAGACCATACAATTTGGCTTAATTAAAAAACTTACAATATCAGCTAACGATTTAAAATCTTCAATTGAAACAATAACCCTTTGTTTTTTTCGGTACAGGAGTTATACAATGAAAACTAAATAGTTATTTAACATGTTTAAGGTACCAGGATTGTAATGTAATACGCCAGATGCGTGTTTCGTCTACATATGATCATATAGATCAAAATAGTTATAAAGCCAAACAAGTTTAAAATTGAAGAGCATTGAAGACCCGCAATTCCAAATAGTTGTGCCAAATACGGCTAATGTAATCTATTCCTGGGATAAGAAAATTCTAAGTTTTTCGAAAAAAATTAAGGTTTTGTCGACAGGGAATTTATTCAAATGACCATACAATTGAATGTAGGATCAAACGCCTTTTAAAAGGACTTTTATTGGTGTATAAACTCGACCAATTCACTCACAATATATTTATCCACACTTGTTATCTCTATCACATCCAAGTTGTATATTTATGTCATTGAATAGGCCTGGCGCATAAATATATTTGTTGGTTAACGGAATAATATATATTCAATGACTTTGTTATCCGATCTAAAAATAACTGTAAAAACTCATATTATCATTCAAACGAATGTTTTTGTGTTTGTTATGTTATTTAAGGATAAACGTGCAGTGAAAATAAATTTTGCTAACGTCATTGTTATTATCGCTGCCATCCTGTTTACATTGGTAAGGAAAAAAAGTTCTGCCAAAGTCGTCTTTCGAAAAATAACCAACGCCAAGATCAATCCGGAAGTCCCCTCGATCAATCATATCAACATATTCCCTAATATGCAAATAATAAAATTGATATTCATGTCAACATCAAAGTGTTGACTACTGGGCTAGTGATACCCTCTGGGACGAAACGTCCACTGGCAGTGGCATAACAAAGTGGTGTAAATAGTTATCAAAGGTACCAGGATTGTAATCAAAACCTAGTTTTATAGAAAGGTACAACACAAACTTGTTTTACGGATGTATATAGTCACCATATATTGACAAAATTTGATGAGCATCACAAACATACATAATTGGTTAACTTGACAATGATTGGAATTCATCTCCCAAAAGTGTAAATACACACATTACAGATAAACAACACAACTAACCATAAGGTATGGATTTTGCTCTTCGCTGAAGGGCTTCACAAATTAAATTCTTAACACTAAATTTGAGCGAGCGTATAGTTGTCTGGTTGACGATTATATGTTATTCTTCAATCGAGTTATTTTATTTCCAATATGTATATCGTCACATAGATATCTATTGTATTCTAATGAAATATTGTTTGGAAAGTTTATTTTGATTGGATACCGTCACTAATTCTTAAGGTATCAATTCCCATTTCATGCTATAAAAACGTACTCGGAAGCGCAGACTTCGCAAGACATAGATCAAATATATGATTTAATTTAGTTTTCTGTCAGTTTCAATAGAATGGAGATAACAATAGTGTATTTTAAGTTTCGACGGCGTCAAATTGGTGATTTGATGATCACAAATACCGTTTACTGGCTCCGATAACGCGTCGCCAGTTTACCTCATTTTCGACCATGAGTTCGCCAATGAATGCCGTCGGAGCTTATAATACAGGACAGTCATATCCTTATTGTTTTAACGAACAGGACAATAATCTAAATGGTACTGTGCATCTTCAATTTACTCTGTTTTCCAGTTACTATACCATTTCCCCCCTTTTCTTACAACTGACAAAATCAAATGTTAGACTTGATCTTTCAATACAATGTTTCACTTAGCAATTGCGAACAAAATAATATTCAACTTAATTAATTAACATGTAAATTTTGAAGTCTACTATGATTTTAAAGCTTTATAGATTGATTTCTGACTTAAACACATCTTTTTTTCACTGACATACTTTGTACACGTTGGAATGGTTGTTACAAACCAAAGTTCAAACTATTGATAATAAATTCGAAAAACGAATGATGCAGCAGGTAACATATTTAATAATCAACTTCTTTCTAATATTATTTCCACTTTGTGTATGTTGTATAGGAGAATCATCTGAAAAGAGAAATGAATTGAAATTAAAATTAATATATTTCATAAATAAGAATAATTGATAACATGTATTCGATACTTCGTTACAATATAGTATTGGCATAAACATTTATTTTTTAGGCGTTTAATGAATAGTTACGTCGTAACTACAATCCCCTTCTATTTCATGAATGTGACCTACCGAATTAGACTATTTATCGGGTTTGTAATCACATAAGTAACACGACGGGTGCCACATCTGAAGCAGGATCTGCTTACTCTTCTGGAGCACATGAGATCACCCCTAGTTTTTGTTGGGGTTCGTGTTGTTTATTCTTTAGTTTTCTATGTTGTGTCATGTGTACTATTGTTTTTCTGTTTGTCTTTTTTCATTTTTAGCCATGGCGTTGTCAGTTTGTTTTAGATTTATGATTTAGAATTTCCCTCTGGTATCGTTCGCCTCTTTTTTACTTTAATTGCAAGATGATTACTATTCTACATTTATATAGTGTTAAGTAGAAAAAAACAACAACATTATAATATGGAAGGGACGTGTAGCACTTGTTTGATACATTTAAGTAGAACTTTTACTTGACAATTGTCTACGATATCCGTTTTATCTGTACAATCAGAACTAATCATCCTTCTTAATCCCATTGATTTTCTAGCATACAAATGTATGCCTTTTTATTTTGATGATTCTTTTTGCTCTGTCTGTTTCTCAGTTTCATATAACTATTTCCTTTAACCTGTATATTATCCATTTGATAGGATTAGTTTTCACTTACTGAAATGTTTTATAACTGACACTGAACCCAGGTCTGGTTATTTCGCCATCAGTCTCGAAGTGAAGAATCATTTTATTGGAAGTGGAATTAAATTCTATTCCTTCAGTAGGTCCTCCGTACAAAGTACCTAGTAATGCCGCTGCTGTAATCTCACCATCATATACCTACTCAAAATCATTTATTCTAAATATATAATGATGTTTCAGTATCTCATGATATCAGTGTGATCACTGAACGATCATAACTTAATGTTAAACAGAACATTGACATTGATTTTTATTCTTTACAATAGATATGTTGCATAAAATTGATGTTCATAGAGTCGACTGTCCCTTGCACTGACTATCGCGACGGGAAAAACTAACTGAACAAAATATGTTCATACTCCTTTCCAGTGCATCTGAGATCAACCTATAATTTATAATGGTGCATGCTTCTTATTTGTTACTTTTTTGCGCAGGGTTTTATATAGTGATTGCATTTCGTTGCTGCTCTTTTAGACGATGATCTTAACTACAATAACATGTTTTCTCGAAATATATTTTTTGTTGATGGTTCTGCCTCTATTTGTATAATACAAACTGTAAAGAAAACAAAACATACGCCATAAAGAAACATAACACGTTTTGCCAAAAAATTATTCTATCAAAGTTTACAATCCTCATAGCAATTGAGATAAGAAAAAACTACTAGCAAGACAAAAACTAAATTCGAAATTATTTTAGTATATATTAATACCTTAACGAAGTCCCAAAAATCACCACCAAAATATCTTTTCTCGGTGTGAAAGAAAGTAAAGTTCAGCATTATTTTAAAACCATCATCAACTATGATGTTGTAATTACAATCGTGGTAATTGCAGTAGTTTGAAGGATAATTCTGTGATGTTAAAGTTCCAGATGGTTCGTTAAATATTCCACCACATGTAACTGTCAAAGTAAATAATTCAGATGTGTGCAATTCACCTCAAACGAGCTTATACGTGAAATTCACGTTAAAACACGTTTTGAGAGTTTCACATAAATCTCATGTGAAACTCGTGTGAAATTCACATGAAAATCACGTAAAAAAATTTCATATGAAATTCACATATTTTTTTTTAAATAGAGCATTTCAAATAATATCGAAATTTTCATATTAAATTAAAATCATGAACAATATCATTTTTTTTTTGTAAATTTCACATGAAATTCATGTGAAAAAAATTCACATCAGATTCGAGTGAATCTCAATTCACGTGAAATTCACATGAAAATTTTCACGTGAGTTTGATGTAAATTTTGTATAAGCTCGTTTGAGGTGAATCTCACGTGAAATTTTTCATGTTATTTTCACGTGAGATTCATGTGACATTCATGTGAGCAAATTTTGCCTGTGAAGTAGTAGTCTAGTATCATCGGACTATTTTTTTCAAATTAGTGAAGCTTTGGATCAATTTAAGAATCTTTTAGTATTCTTTATGAATTTCATTTGACATATTCCCCGTTTCAATTCTCTTTTGCAATATCAATAATCAGTATACAACAAAGCAATTTGAAGAATTGTATTTCTGAGTTTAAAAATATTGTCAATGACATGATAACAATTTTTAATAGGTATTCCACGGATTGTTTTTAAGAATAAATTCAGATTCTTACAAAGTGAATTTAAATAGCATTTTATTAAACAAGATTGACATATACAGTGGTAATTTACCTACTACTAATAATCACAAATGTATCTATGAACCGTATGTGTGCCGTTATATTCTTGTGGTTTAAATACGCCTTTTCCGTAGCAATGCCAACATCTGAATACCACCAATTGAACATTTCTAGCACGTTGGACATATTATTTCGTTGTTCCCACCGTAACACTATATCTAAGAAAATTAGTATGTTTATTATCATCGAAATGAAATCAATCAACAGTAACATGTGTATTAGGTTTACATACCATTGCATGGTTGACAACATCTATAACTATTTCGACAACATGGACCTGTGTCTTCTTCATCGTCAACACACTTTTGTTTACACATACCACCTCCAGCTGTGCATTGTTGTGTATCTAGATATGTAAATGATATATATAATATGTTTCATTATTTCGTAATGTATATTAAAAAAAAGTGTTTCGGAAAAACAAAAAAATAGTTTAACTAAAGTATTTGCATTTGCACTGAGTCGAAATCCATGCTGGTAAAATGCCGTAAATTTATCATTTACTCAAAATCTCTTTTTTCTTATTGCGCTATCAAATATATCATTTGTTTAGAATGTAAATTCTTCCATGTAAATTTGACCTGAAGCCAATTTTGATGTTGTTTTTGTCATCTAGCACGTGTGTCACTATAACACAATGTGACTGTTGTAGTCGTATGTTTTACCTGTTTATCTATTACGTCTTTTGCCATTTCCATAGGGGTTAATTTTCCTTTAGGAATTTGAACCATTTGACCTATATTTTTCTCATTATTTAATGGTTGACGTTATAGCATTTAATACGTGTAACAATATTTTACAGAAGTAATTTGAGTTTATAAAATTTAAAAAGGATGTATATTAAAAATTAAAACTCTATTACTGACTGTTTAAGATTGTAAAACTCAAGTAAGTCCGACAAGTTATCATCAGTTGTTGAAACAAAAGATAAAACTGAACAAATAAGATATAAAAAAATATTATGTATCTTTAAGTGGTCCTTTATAATGAAAACCCGACTGTAATCAACTCCAAAAGAAAATCATACATTTCTTTTAACATATTTTCCGTTTCCAAAAGAATATCATACATTTCTTTCAACTTATTCACCGTTTTCATTCTCAATTGCAATATTAATAACCAGTATAAAACAAAGCAATATGAAGAATTGTATTTCTGTGTTTAGAAATATTGCCAATGGCATGACACCAAATTTTTATCGATTTTCAACGGATTGTTTTTAAGAATAAATTTAGATTTTTACAAAGTGAACTTAAATAGCATTTTATTAGACACTTTTGACATATACAGCGGTGATTTACTTACTTCTTATAATCACAAATGTATCTAATGTGTTACGTGTATTTAAAATTTCTATGATTTTTTGTTTTAGCTGGTTTTGTTTTTGTTTTACTTCGTTACATCAGTATCTAACCAACAATTTGTTTTATCTTACCGTTGAAGCAAGTACACAATGAACAATACATGTATGTGTGCTGTTATATTCTTGCGGTTAAGTTACGCCTTTTCCATATTAATGCCAACTTCTGAATATCACCTATTGAACAATTGCAATACGTTGAACATATTAATTCGTTGTTCTTATTGTTACGCTTTATCTAAGAAAATTAGTTTGTTTTTTTTATCAACGAAATGAAATCAATCAACAGTAACATGTGTATGCAGTTTACATACCATCGCATGGTTGACAACATCTATAACTATTGCGACAACATGGACCTGTGTCTACGTCATTGCCAACACACGTTTGTTTACACATACCACCTCCAGCTTTGCATTGGCGTGTATCTAGATATGCAAATGATATATATATTATTCTTATTATTTCGTAATTTTGCATGTTTTGATTAAAAAGGGTGTTTAGGAAAAACAAAAAAATAGATTTTCTAAAGTATTTTTATAAGCACTGAGTCGGCATCCATGCTGGTGAAATCTTAGTTCCCGTAAGGGTATCATTTGCTCGAAATCTTTTATTTTAATTGCACTATCAACTATATCATTTGTTTAGAATGTAATTTCTTCCATGTAAATTTGACCTGAAGCCAATTTTGATGTTGTTTTTGTCATCTAGCAAGTGTGTCACTAAAACACAATTTGACTGCTGTAGTCGTATGTTTTACCTGTTCACCTAATATACATTTTGCCATTTCCATTGGGATTTTCCTTTTTGAATTTGAACAATTTGACCTATATTTTTCTCATTATTTAATGGTTGACGTTATAGCATTTAATATGTGTAACATTATTTTACAGAAGTAAATTGAGTTTATAAAATTTAAAAAGGATATATATTAGACATTAAAACTCTATTACTGACTGTTTCGAATTGTAAAACTAAAGTAAATCCGACAAGTTATCATCGGTTGTTGAAACAAAAAATGAAACTGACCAAATAAGATATAAATGCATCTGAAAGTGGTCCTTTATAATGACTCATACATTAGTGTATAAAAACTACATGAAAAATAAAAAAAAATAGATAACAACAACATGCTGGTACTTAGTTACAATAACCTAATATAGTTTTACATACTGTAAAGATGTCTTACTTTTAACTTGATGATTTATCTGCGCTGCAGCACAAACCATGAAAAAGACAAATACAAATGTCATCTTGTTGAAATTATGATCGTCTAAGAACATGTAAATAGTAAGTAATGAATTAATGACAATGAATTTATATATAGTGTTGATCGTGGGATTGGCGTGTCACGTTGAATGCTATTTTGAGAGTCGTTGCTTCAATCTGTTGCAAAGAAAGAGAAAAAATTATACATTTGTATTCAGTCATTGTTTAACACTTGTAAAGTTTAAACTATTTGAAAAAATGCAATACACTCGATGAGACATGTATTTGCACTTATTAACTTTGAAGAAATTTGTTAAAGCAAGCTTTCTAAATCGACAAACCTGAGTTGTTTGCGAATCTGACAGTCAAATCCCATATGTAAAGTTTCAGGTGGTAAGCAGAAAATTCATTCATAAAATCTGAACTTGATGTTTAAGTTTTGAATTTTTAGCTGAAACTTGATTTTTAGCTTAGACTTGATTTTTAAGTACTTGGCACTTACGTAAAAAAACATATTCGACCTAATCATATGTAAGTGTTGAAGTATACTATGATTTTGTAGCTTTATAGATTGATTTTCAACTTGATAACATCTAAAAAAAAATATCTTTTTAACTATCATCCTTTTTATACGGATAACTGATTGTTCATAACCAACGTTTAAACGATTGATAATAAATTCGAAAAACGAAGTATGCAACAGGTAACTGATATTAATTACACATAGGTGAGAGGATGACATAATAGACTGTTACCCCCAGAAACCATTATTGTTTATAGCTGCTAAGCCAAGGTTGACAATGCTTGTTCGAGGGGTTCCAATATACTCTATCCCCCTTTTAGCTATATAGCTATGTGTTATCTAAATTATTTTAATAAATTTCCTATCATTATTATTATTTACAGATTAATTTTATTCTAAAGGTATTTTCGATGACGTGACGAACCTAACAACGTTACGGGTATTAGAACAAGCAAAATAAGTAAGGCAAATGTCATCTTGTTGAAATTATGATCGTCTAAGAACATGTTAAAAACAAGTAATGTATTATTAACAATACATTCATATATATTATTGATCATGGGATTGTCGTGTCACGTTGAATGCTATTTTGAGAGTCGTTGTTTCAATCTGTTGCAAAGAAAGTGAAAAAATATACATTTGTATTCAGACATTGTTTAACATTTGTAAAATTTAAATGACTTGAAAATTTGCAATACCCTCGATGAGACATGTATTTGCACTATTTATTTTGAAGATATTTTCAAAAACGAGCTTTCTGAATCGACAAACCTGAATTGTTTGCGAGTTTGACAGTCAAATCCCATATATTAAGTTTGAGGTGGTAAGCAAAAAAATCATTAATAAAATCTGAAATTGATGTTCAAATTTAGAATTTTTAGCTCCGACGGCATCGTCAGTCGCGGCACTAGCAAACCTCACATGCTACCATCAATGGATGTCGTCGGAGATTAAAATACAAAACTGCCTTTATTGGTTTAACGAACAGAACAATTATTTAAATGGTATTGTGCATAATCAATTTACTATGTTTTCGAGTTGTCGTAAAATTTCCCGCCTTTCCTTACAACTGCCATAATCAAATGTAAGACTGATTTTTAAGTACGGGGATCTACTTGGCACTTTCGTTAAAACATATTCGACTTAATCATATGTAAGTGTTGAAGTATACTATGATTTTAAAGCTTAATAGATTGATTTTCAACTTGATAACATCTAAAAAAAATATATCTTTTTAACTATCATCCTTTTTATACGGAGAAATGATTGTTCCTAACTTATATAAACTACACATAGCTGAGAGGATGACAGAGTAGACTGTTACCCTCATAAACCATAATTGTTTATATCGGCTAAGCCAAGGTTTACAATGCTTGTTCAAGGGGTTCCAACATGCTCTATTCCCCTTTTATCTATATAGCTATGTGTTATCTAAATTATTATACTAAATTTCCTTTCATTATTGTCTTTTACAAATTAATTTTATTCTAAAAAAAATTTCGATGACGTCACGAACCTAACAACGTTACGGGTATTAGAAAAAACAAAATAAGTAAGGCAAATGTCATCTTGTTGAAATTATGATCGTCTAAGAACATGTAAATAGTAAAATATGTATTAATGACAATATATTCATATATATCGTTGATCGTGGGATTGTCGTGTCGCGTTAAATGTTATTTTAACAGTCGTTGTTTCAATCTGTTGCAAAGAAACTGAAAAAATATACATTTGTATTCAGACATTGTTTTAAACTTGTAAAGTTTAAACTACTTGAAAATTTGCAATACCCTCAATGAGACATGTATTTGCACTTTTAAATTTTGCAGATATTTTCAAAAACGAGCTTTCTAAATCGACAAACCTGAATTGTTTGCGAGTTTGACAGTCAAATCCCATATGTAAAGTTTAAGATGGTAAGCAAAAAATTCATTCATAAAATTTGAACTTGATGTTCGAATTTTTAATTTTTAGCTCCGACGGCATCGTCAGTCCCGGCGCTAGAAAACCTCACATGCGACCATTAATGGATGCCATCGGAGATTAAAATACAAAATTGTCTTTATTGATTTAACGAACAGGGCGGTTATTTAAATGGTACTGTGCATAATCAATTTACCATGTTTTCGAGTTGTCGTAAAATTTCCCGACTTTCCTTACAACTGCCATAATTGAATGGAAGACTTGATTTTTAAGTACGGGGATCTTCTTGGCACTTGCGTAAAAAACATATTCGACTTAATCATATGTCAGTGTTGAAGTATACTATTAGTCTTAAGCTTTATAGATTGATTTTAAACTTGATAACATAAATAAAACAAAAATATCTTTTTAACTATCATCCTTTTGATACGGAGAAATGATTGTTCCTAACCAAAGTTTAAACGATTGATAATAAATTCGAAAAACGAAGTATGCAACAGGTAACTTATATAAATTACACATAGTTGAGAGAATGACAGAGTAGACTGTTACCCCGAGAAACCATTATTGTTTATAGCGGCTAAGCCAAGTTTGAGAATGCTTGTTCGAGGGGTTCCAATATGCTCTATCCCCCTTTTAGCTATATAGCTATGTGTTATCTAAATTATTTTAATAAATTTCCTATCATTATTGTTATTTACAGATTAATTTTATTCTAAAAGTATTTTCGATGACGTCACGACCCTAACAACGTTACGGGTATTAGAAAAAACAAAATAAGTAAGGCAAACGTCATCTTGTTGAAATTTTGATCGTCTAAGAACATGTAAATAGTAAACTATGTATTAATGACAATATATTCATATATAGCGTTGATCTTGGGAATGTCGTGTCGCGTTGATGCTATTTTGAGAGTCTTTGTTTCAATCTGTTGCAAAGAAAGTGAAAAAAATTATACATTTGCATTCAGACATTGTTTAACACTTGTAAAATTTAAATTACTTGAAAATTTGCAATACCCTTGATGAGGCTTGTATTTGCACTTTTTAATTTTGCAGATTTTCAAAAACGAGATTTCTAAATCGACAAACCTGAATTGTTTGCGAGTTTGACAGTCAAATCCCATATGTAAAGTTTAAGTTGGTAATGAAAAAATTCCTTCATAAAATCTGAACTTGATGTTCGAATTTTGAATGTTTAGCCCCAACGGCATCGTCAGTTGCGGCGCTTGAAAACCTCACATGCGACCATCAATGGATGCCGTCGGAGATTAAAATACAAAACTGTCTTTATTGATTTAACTAACAGAACGATTATTTAAATGGTACTGTGCATAATCAATTTACCATGTTTTCGAGTTGTCGTAAAATTTCCCGCCTTTCCTTACAACTGGCATAATTAAATGTAAGACTTGATTTTTAAGTACGGGGATCTACTTGGCACTTGCGTAAAAAGCATATTCGACTTAATCATATGCCAGTGTTGAAGTATACTATTATTTTTAAGCTTTATAGATTGATTTTAAACTTGATAACATAAACAAAAATATCTTTTTAACTATCATTCTTTTTATACGGATAACTGATTGTTCATAACCAACGTTTAAACGATTAATATTAAATTCGAAAAACGTAGTATGCAACAGGTAACTTATATAAATTACACATAGTTGAGAGGATGACAGAGTAGACTGTTATCCTCATAAACCATTGTTGTTTATATCGGCTAAGCCAAGGTTTACAATGCTTGTTCAAGGGGTTCCAACATGCTCTATTCCCCTTTTATCTATATAGCTATGTGTTATCTAAATTATTATACTAAATTTCCTATCATTATTGTCTTGTACAAATTAATTTTATTCTAAAAGTAATTTCGATGACGTCACGAACCTAACAACATTACGGGTATTAGAAAAAACAAAATAAGTAAGGCAAATGTCATCTTGTTGAAATTATGATCGTCTAAGAACATGTAAATAGTAAACTATGTATTAATGACAATATATTCATATATAGCGTTGATCGTGGGATTGTCGTGTCGCGTTAAATGTTATTTTAACAGTCGTTGTTTCAATCTGTTGCAAAGAAACTGAAAAAAATTATACATTTGCATTCAGACATTGTTTAACACTTGTAAAATTTAAATTACTTGAAATATTGCAAAATCCTTGATGAGGCTTGTATTTGCACTTTTTAATTTTGCAGATTTTCAAAAACGAGATTTCTAAATCGACAAACCTGAATTGTTTGCGAGTTTGACAGTCAAATCCCATATGTAAAATTTAAGTTGGTAATGAAAAAATTCATTCATAAAATCTGAACTTGATGTTCGAATTTTGAATGTTTAGCCCCGACGGCATCGTCAGTCGCGGCGCTAGAAAACCTCACATGCAACCATCAATGGATGCCGTCGGAGATTAAAATACAAAACTGTCTTTATTGATTTAACTAACAGAACGATTATTTAAATGGTACTGTGCATAATCAATTTACCATGTTTTCGAGTTGTCGTAAAATTTCCCGCCTTTCCTTACAACTGCCATAATTAAATGTAAGACTTGATTTTTAAGTACGGGGATCTACTTGGCACTTGCGTAAAAAGTATATTCGACTTAATCATATGCCAGTGTTGAAGTATACTATTATTTTTAAGCTTTATAGATTGATTTTAAACTTGATAACATAAAAAAAAATATCTTTTTAACTATCATTCTTTTTATATGGATAACTGATTGTTCATAACCAACGTTTAAACGATTAATAATAAATTCGAAAAACGAAGAATGCAACAGGTAACTTATATAAATTACACATAGTTGAGAGGATGAGGTTGCAAGAAGGGAAACTTGGTAACCATGACAACCAAATTAACAAATATTTTCAAGTTGGAAAATTTCCAAAAATTTCAAATTTTCAAACTCTATTATCTCTGTAGACCCTGATGATAGAACTGATTTGTTTGATCATTCTATTTTAGTTGACCCTTGTCTAAAACATATCAAAAATAAAGATACGTAGCTTAGTTTAGAAATTTCATAAAAATGTTGATCATGTCGTCAAGTTTTTTCAATATTTATGCACTTTTTTCTCAAAAATTATATAAATAAGCTTTCTGTAGATAACCCTATTTAATTATTATTGCAAGTCTAATGTGAATAATGTTTTTAAACCATTTTAAAAGATAGTCAATTGCCTGTGGGGGACCTCCGGGAAATAACGTAATTCATCAGTTCTTGGACGTGTCAGACGTACATTGTTTTTAATACAAAATGGATGAATAACCAATTGACTTTGTCATACAAGTGACAGGTTAATTTATGCTTGCTATATAGCTAGGTTTGACCGAACATTCTCTTTGAATGATATATGTATCATGTAACAAAAATAGGGCAGATCCTAAATCCTCCCTCCAAAAAAGGGGGTCTAATTCAGAAAGCGGAATATATGTTGTATACCGGTAAGCGGAGCAAAATTATAAACACATTTTTTTTAAAAATTTAATGAAAAACTATACAAAGTGATGCCCCAGAACTGCACTCTGCAGTAACTATATTATAGCAAAGTCAAAGTACGACTTTCTTTGAGATATTATTGTGTCTGAGAGACGTAATTGATGCCCCCACAGAAGCAAAGTGCTATTCTAAAATAACTTTAACATTTAACCGCTTATACCCTAAAAAATGACAAAAGTTAAACTCCAGCTGATATCCCCCAAAAGAATAAAATATCAAAACCCTGACATGCACACCTTCAATATATGTTCAAACAGATAGCAAAGTGAAAACTTCATAGATTTCAAACTTTAAACGGAGTGAAGCTGAATAACTATATCCCAAAAAGGGACGAACATGGGTATAACAAAATGCCCCCCTCCTCCAAACGTTCAGTTGCGGGGGCATACACATATATTCCATGGTATACGCCATCTACCCAACAATGGACGATTATCTGTTTATGATTGTTAGTGTTTTGAACATCCAGTGGCAAATATTTCATGCGTGTTTCTGACGATTAATTTTAATGAAATATGAATGATAAAAGAACGACACTTAAGTCTTTTTTTTAAATTGCGATATGTGCAAGCTGACAAGTTGAAAGACTCCACAAGACGAAAAGTACATAAACCAAAGTATTTTTCTGACTCCTAGCAAACATTATTTAGTACTAGTATTTGCTTCTACTCAAATAGTCTGTCTTGTCCAAGCTGGAGATGAAGGTAAGTAAGTACACGACATATCTCAAAATTATCCACCTTCTAATACCTTTGGTCTCTAGAGGTGATGTGTTTTATAGATGATACCACATCTTCTTTTCTTTCATAACATATATTTCAACTCATAACAATTAAGATGCTGACCAAATATACAATTCTGTTAAGTAGTGACGAACTTATTAATCATGGTCATAAGGAAGACTAACAGAAGACGGATTTACAAACGTATGGACAACGTTTAGAGCACCTCGCCAAGGATATTATTTTTGAAAATGAACAAAACATGAGGCGAATTTTGATGTTTAGACAGAAGTTCATTCATGCTGTTTGGGTCAGATTACGATGTAGCTAAATATTTGACACAAAGCATAAAAACAATTACTTATTGTTAGATCTACAACTTCAAAACAATGTTGATACCTATATTTTAGCATTGCACAAAGTATTCTGAGATCTGTACTTTAAATACTGATTGACAATTGATATATTTATATATTTTAAACTGCACACACTGTACCAGTGACCAAACTTCGACTTTCGACTTTCAGTACTAAACAAATCTCTATTTTGTTGGTGATGAGTAGGCAAATTTGTTGATATTCAAAAGACATGCTTTATCTTTCAGAAATGACATGATTTTTGGAAAATCAATTTTTCGACTTAAGATTTATAGGACCATATCATTATTTGTTGTGTTTCATTATGTTCCTAAAATTTGAAAGTGCTATTGATCAAATTGAGTGAAATATTTCGACTAAAATAAAGATATTTCAGTTTTCATGCTTTGACATTAGCGGTCTGATAATTGTATGGTTTTAAAAATAACTGTGACATATTTGTGTTGTTGAGTTGCTGTCTCCCTAGTGTATACTTCAGTTGTTAGGATTATCTCGTTTCCTTTTCTACATACCTTCGTCATGTTCTTGTTACCTTGTAAAACTGATGAGTTATCAGTATCAAGGTTGTTGGGAATTAAATTGTTAAAAAGGGAGCCACATTTTGTTGTATTAAACCAAATACATGTATCACTAATATATTTAAACCATTGCCTTTCTCAATTGGCTTTGTTGTTTCATAATAGATGTGCTTGTGTTGTTGGTTTTCTGTTTCATTGACTTATACATTACAACCCACATCACCTTTCTTTCATATAGACTTGAAATAACAGCAAATGCCAAATGGTGACAATAGCACCTTTGGTCAGTTATTTGGGAGGTAAAAAAAAAGACAAGTACATTAGCTATAGCTACCAGCTGGTATTATAATTGGCTTTTCTAAAAACCCATTGCAGTATACATGTACAAAAGATTATCCAAAACAAGAGGAAATGAAGATATGTCCCCTCAAAAGAATTATTATTCATTTATAAAGTTACTATTTTGATATATTTTCAAAACAATGTGAGCAAAAATCTTTTTATTTATATATATACATATATTACAAGTAAACTTTCAGCTTCATATTTGTTTTATAATATTTGCTTTGCTTTGTATCTATAAGTCTAAAAGAATTTATTCTTTTAATTCTTGGTCTGTGTTCTTTAAATCTTCGTTCAATCAATCCCGCAATGTTCTGTGTACTGTAAAATGTACATCATTTGTAGATAAGGACAAGCAAGAACACTTTCCAACAAATCAATTCTTCCTCTCACATGAACCACCATTGTGTTTGTGAAACCTGAAATAAAAGACAGAATTTCCTAATATGAAAGAATAAAGTCAGTGCATAATGTAATTATGTAACTCCCCTTTAAAATATATGAGAGTAATCATGAATGGGAAAACAAATATAGCTTGTACAAATGTAAATAGGAGTGGATCACAAACCTTGGTTAGTAAAGATGTTACCTAATGTAAACTGAATAAATTTATTAACTGCTCTCAATCTCATACATACATGTATATACATGCAATCTCCAAATTTAATGTTTATAAAATTGAGAATGGAAATGGGGAATGTATCAAAGAGACATCAACCCGACCTTAGAAAAAAACAACAGCAAAAGGTCACCAACAGGTCTTCAATGTAACAAGAAATTCCCGCACCCGGAGGCGTCCTTCAGCTTGCCCCTAAACAAATATATATACTAGTTTAGAAAATCAAGTGATGCTTGAAATCCAAGGGTGGGTGTACAATATTTCACAGGACAAAAATTTCTTACATGCTTTGAAGTTTATTGCAAACATATACAATGTATAAACCAGTTATGTTTTTAAATATCAAGATAAATGTATATGCTTTCATGAAACAATTTCACTGTATACATTCATGACATTGTAGGTACATGTACACATGAATTGCTGAAAAAAATGACCATCAGTTTTATAATCCATTTATTATTTATTCGTTAAAAAATATTACTTACCTTATTCAGTACTAGTTTTCTTGGTAGACTGTGAATAACACTGGTTAGAAATAACTAAAAAAATAAGACATAAAATGTTGAAGATAATTTACATGTACATCATGATCAGTACATGTATAACATACATGTAGAAGATACAAGTTTTAATCTTGTTAAACAATGTTAAAAGATCAGGATGATCTTCAATCAGTAAATAAAATAATTTGTAATTATAACATTTATTACATAACAATTTATAGAATTCATAACATACATATACATGAAATACATGTATGGGGAGGTAGTTTTTAGTATTTAGACATTTGAGTGGTCATGGTACAAATACAATAAATTTCAATCAAACAGTTGTAAATCTCTCCCAACAAAGAAAGGTCATTTAAATTAACCAGATTTTTTTCTTTCACACACCTCTTAAAAATAGAATCAATTTTGTTGCTATGTTAGATGGGTAGCAGTTTATTTTTTCAATTAAAAGACAGTTTCTGAATTTCATATCCATGCACAACTGATGCACACTGTTATACAGAATAAACACCTCACTTAATTTAAATATTTTTTTCAAAAGGGATAGAAGGTACCTTTGTAGCTATTTTATTTGTTTGTTTACATTTTTTAAAAAGGAAAGTTCGATGAGGGGCATTTGATATAATACATGCCATGCATGTTGTTGTCAGAAGGGGTAACCCAAATATGCAAAACTTGAAGAAAATGATTTAAAACTTTGACTCTTTGATATGATTATACATGTAATGAACATACATGTAAACATGTACAAATTTATTGTACATGTAACTGATATGTTTTTCTTAAATAAATTATTTTTTTCAATTGTTAATTGGTAGCTTATCCATGTTGTAGAAAAACATGTAGTTCAATACATGTACATGTATGTCTATATGATTTTTTTGTAAAAAAAAACCCAACCATATGTACAAAAAATGTACATTTTATACCTAGTTATTTTTTTAGAATAAATGCAAGTAACTGTTACTATAGATTTTATTGTATTATATTACATGTATTATGGCATGTATGGTCTGGAATATAGTTTGGAAATGAGTGAGGTTTTGGCAATTAAAAGATCATTAGGCTATACCCCATTTACAGGCTAAGTCATTGTAGATCATATACATGTACATGAACATTTTATTCACATTTTGCCAATTTACCTTTCTTTGTGTGTGATCATGGTTATGGTCCACCCCCCATAAAATTTGAAGAGGTACATGTAGTTACTTGTACTTGTTTTGAGATGAAACATAGAAAATGTAGGAGTTGGGTAATGATTTACAGTGTATAAAACATTTGTTTTAGTTCACCGAAGGTAACGATAAGTTACATCATTATTATTAGACATTTTACTGGACTCTAATCATGCTAATATCATTTGAATTCATTATCTCAATATAAATCTATCCTCCATAAAATAGAATATTTAAGTTAAAAAAGTTAGTATCACTATTACTTACTATTACACCATGGTCTAGGGATCTTTCTGTTTTTATCATGCCTGGATACTCCTGTTATTGCTCTCTCTTTTCAGTGTATAGAGGGTGCATACAGCATGTACACTGTTTTTTCTGCTTTATTCCAATAAACAGGTCACTGTGCCACACAGTCAAAAGAAAGTCAAGTAAAAAGCCACACATACAAAAATGTCCTTCGAAGTTATCAAGTTATGTCATGCTTCATTGCTTGATCATGCAGTCATGGATATTGACGATGTTATTTTCTATGTTATCTTGGTACTTTTTTACAAAGTATGAGTTGCAGTCTTATTGTCTGACTAGCTGGTGTTCGTTGGGATGTCTTTGATCATGATACAGTCCTGATCAATTGAAAACTACAACAACAGGAATTCTCAAGCTTCTTTACCTGCATAGGACTCTGTAGCATGGTATACACATCAACAAGGCAACATGACATGCCACTGGCACTGGAAAATTTGTGAAATGACTTGCCTTTGTCTAAATATGTTCTAAAAAAATATTTCCACATCATGCACATTATCTACTTAAAGGAGATATGGATTCCCGTTACAGTAAAAACGGGATAAAACTGTGTTATATCTAATTAAACACAGCAGATGCAAAATCTTTGCAAACAGGAAATGAGTAATTGTAAACATTGCAGTTCAGGAGTGAATTAAGAAAATATAGTCTTTATACTATTTATTCCTTTTAATTAAATATGAACCACTCTGTATTATCATAAACAGATAGAAAATGGCACAGGTATGTTTAATTCTATTAAAATAACGACTTTGGATGTTTTTAAGTCACATGGCAACTGTTGTTATGTAAGAGAAAGAAATGTTTCTTGAAAGGTGTTATCTCCCTTAGACCATTTTGAATAAAAAAGAAATCAAATTTACTCAAAATCAAGACTAGGCTACATATTTTATGTTTTGATATTTTTTTAAGAAAATTATTCTCTTTAGGTTGCATATATAAACATTTTCATTAAAACATCCGGTCTTAGGAGAAAATAGTGAAATTCTTATACTGCAATAAGTGATGAAAGTTCATATTTGTCCCATATTCAATAAAGCACCAAGAAAAAGATACTGTGTTCAATGGTTTATTATTACACATTTAGCTCTTACTTCACAATATCTTTCAACACAAAAAAGTATTGTTGATTTCTGTGATACAGTGTGTATCAATTTTTCATAATTTTGCATGATTCTTAGCCAGACTGCTACTTAAAGGCGCATACATCCACGTGGTATATAGATATAGGAAGATGTGAAGTGAGTGCCAATGAGACAACTCTCCATCCAAGTAACAATTTAAAAAGTAAACCATTATAGGTTAAAATACTTTATTTAGGCTTCTTGATTCACTCTATTGCATAGGGAGAGAAAAAATGAATACATTTGTTTTCGGACATTGATTATATGTTTTAAAGTATAATCAACTTTTAAAAATTGTAATGCACAATACAATGTCATGTTGTACATGCATTTGCACTTTTACAACTCTACTGAATCGTTCTATTGGTAATACATATGTTTAATTAACGTCTTGGATAGAAATATAATTAATGATTTATTGTTAAGTTCGAAATCAATGATATGTTACAAACAATACAATGATTGTTTAGATAGATACAAAATCATTAACTTAATAATTATTTCGTCATTGCTATGTTCTCTACTGTGACAAATATTGTTGATTTAACATACAAATATTACAATTTCGACCAATTTTGAGACTTAATTAACGAGCCTTACTAACTCAATCATCATATCTGATGACATTATTCGCTAATTAATAGATAAAAGCAACAGTAGTATACTGCTGTTCAAAACTATAAGTTCATAGACAACAAACAAAATCGGGTAAGAAACTAAAACCGAGGGAAACGCATTAAATATCAGAGGAGAACAACGACACAACACTGAAATGTAACACACACAGAAACGGACAGTAAGGCTCTGTTATAGATAATGCATATTTTAAGGTTTTTCTTGTCGTAGAACACCCCGAGGTGTGTTCTACGATAAGAAAAACCTTAAATTATGCATTATCTGACTTATATACCGTCAAAAAATATAAATTTTATAAAGATTTGTAAAATTTAGTATCTTTTTTTACCGACAACACTATAGTGGGATATTCCTTTCTAATGCGTTCAGGTTTTAATACGCCCTGTGGCTCATTTAAAATGTGAAATAAAACTCACCAAATAATTTAGATATAAACCTTTTAAAAATTGTTATCCATACACAATAAAATATTACTGTAACTGCATGAAGTAAGACACAAATGTATTGGTACCATCCGATAAAGGTGTATGACAAATACAAGACACATTGTAAGTTATTTATTCTACCACTTAGCTTATGGAAAAGGGGGAGGGGTATGTTATTTCTATCGCGGAAAAGTTGTTATTCATTTAATCATTTTACTTGAATCGAATGAAAAATTCAGAAAGATTGCCTTTCGAATAGCAATACATTTTATTAAAAGGTAATCAGGATAAAATTATATACCATCTGCACCCGACCCGGCCTTTCGTGATTAACGTTAATGTGATTCAATAGAATATACAATTATTTTATTAGTTGATCATTTGAGTAAAAGGTATACTTAAATTTTAAAAAGATAGAACTGACACGAAGACGAATATAAATACATGTAGGTCACAGTATGATTTCCTTTTCAGTGTGTATCGTTCTGAACATGCATGAAATATTTGCCACTGGACGTTAAGCAAGCAACCAAAAATCAATCAACCTGTTCAGTTTGACTCTATAAGATTTTCAAAATCTTACACACGAATATGTTAAATTTGGATTTATTTTATGAAAGTCTACATTAAAATTTATCTGACCTGTTTGATAATGTTTCTTTATTATAGCGATAAACCAACAAATCTTCAAGTTATTTGTTTCTAAAATTAAATTGCGGGTCTACAATGACGGTTTCTTTTACACCTATCATCGGTTGTACTTTAGAAAATAAATTTCCAAATCGGCAACAAAAAACTATTAGACGAATAAAATTTTGAAGTTAACATGTTATGATGTTTACATGTATCAAGGGAAATAATGACCTTACACAGGTCATTATTTTATGCCTTGCAGCATATACCATTGAAACATGGTATCGTCCGGGTTGATTCTGAAAAAGAATGAACTGACGTTCTGAAAGAAAATAACTGCATATAGGTATATAATTTAAAGTTAATACGTCTTTATGATTCTTGTTTTTCCGTATATAGTTGATACAGTAATACGTACATATGTATTTTCTTCTTTGCTGTATAGGTAAAAACAAAGAAGTGGTACGCGTGCAAAGGAGACCACTCTACATCCAATTCACAATTAATTAAAGTAAACCATTATAGGTCAAAGTACGGTCTTCAACACGAAGCCTTGGATAACACCAACCAGCAAGTACGAATATAGCCTTACTGTTTTCAACATCATAATTCTCTCTGATTTATCGTTGGTGATAGGAGTTTTTCAGAAAAATATTAAGCAGCCGGGGATACAAGAATGATTTAGCAGATGCTTGACCACAAAAAATACGCACAGTATAACTCAGTTTATAAAAAAAACCGGAACAAAATGATATATAAATAAACAAAATACTATCAGTAACTGACATGCCAGCTTCAGCCTCTGAATTAAACTAATTGAATGAATATGTCTTCATCATATGAATATCAAGCACAAACCCTCATGAAGTTAGGTAAAAAAGGGTCCAACATGCCTACATCTAATTTAAAAAATAGGATAGTTAAAAAGATTTGTTTTTTGAAAATCAATCTGTAAAGCTTTAAAATCATAATATACTTCAACACTTACACATGATTACGTCGAATATGTTTTTACGCAAGTGTCAAGTAGATCCCTGTACTTGAAAATCAAGTCTTACACATTTGACTGTTGTATGTATTGTGCCTGTTTATTTGACGCATCATGTAAATATAACGGAATTTGACGAAACTGTCATTAAAGTGAGAGGGTTAGCGCTATAGAACCAGATTTAATTCACCATGTTCTACATTTGCATATGCCAGTACCAAGTCAGGAATCTGACAGTTCCTGTCCATTCGTTTTTGATGCGTTTTGTTAATTTGATTTTGTCATGTGATTATCATTGTATATACAGTGCGAATCCAGCTAGTTCATTTTCACTGTCATATGCGGGTATGTCTATTGTAGAATAAAGGATCATGGGAAAACTGTATTTGTTTACGTTTTGAAAATACCAAATTGATTGATTTGAAGGAAAGTTTTTACATATTTTCATTGGTAATGTCTTTATTATGTACAAACATAGCATTAAAGTTCAAAAAAGTGTTATAAAAGCAACATAATATAGCATGTCAAAGAACCCCAAATATCCATAAGGTCTTTTGTCTATAAATTTGGAGACCACGAACTTAAAAACGGGACCAAAAATATAAAAATGCATGCATGGGTGTTATTGAATGCATGACTGTAACAATAGGATGAAGATAAAAAATATCTTATTCTGGGGTCTCGGGGGGGGGGGGGGTCTGATCCCAGAAACCGCTTACTGCCTTGTCAGATTCCCGTATCCCGCTTATACTATGCAGTTCTCATTTTTTTAAATTTTCCATGTCCCGCTATACTTTATTTCTCCTTTTCACGACACAATCATTTGACTTTCACGTTTCACGCTTACAAAAAAATCGGCTTACCCCAACGCGACCCACTATTCTATTTTGTTCTGACTCATATTAAGCCCATTATAAATATATTAAAAAAGTTTGTTTTTTATCCCTTTGTATCTCATCTCGTTTCGGTTTGAGCCACAGATAGATAAGATGTCATATGTGACAATGAGACAGCTCTCCATCCGAGTCACAATTTATAAAAGTATACCTTTATACGTCAAAAAACGGTCTTCACTTTTACTTTTCTCCATTGGTTAGATGTATAGGGGAAGAGTTGAAATCTCACAAACATGTTTAACCCCGCCGCCTTTTTGCGCCTGTCCAAAGAGAGACGAAAGATACCAAAGGGACAGTCAAACTCATAAATATAAAAAACAACCTGACAACGCCATGGCTAAAAATGAAAAAGACAAACAGAAAAACAATAGTACACATGACACAACATAGAAAACTAAAGAATAAATAACACGAACCCCACCAAAAACTAGGGGTGATCTCAGATGTTATGGAAGGGTAAGCAGAACCTGCTCCACATGCGGCACCCGTCGTGTTGCTTACGTGATTACAAATCCAGTAAATAGTCTAATTCGGTAGGTCAAATTCCTGAAAGGGAAGGGGATAGTAGTTACGACGTAAGGAACATATCCGATATCATTTGTGAAACGGTTATTCCATAACGGTCAATCAACTCGTGATGGCGTCCGTAAAATTTACGAAGGGATGATTTCAACTTCACCATTTGGAACTCTTGGTTTAATAGCTTCCTTGTGAACAGTAACCCTCTATCAAGAAAATCATGGTAGGAAATGCAAGCACGGGAATATCGTATCAATTGGGAGATATATACCCCGTATGCAGATGCTGCTGGAATGTTGCTACTTAGAAATGGAAAGTTCACAATTGAAAAGCTGAAATCATCTCTTTTGTCGTAAAGTTTTGTCTTCAACCGACCCTCATTGTCAATTTCTAGATGTAAGTCAAGATATGAAGCCGACTTAACTGTATCTGTAGTATCCTTTATCTCCAATTCGATGGGATAGATACGTTCCACATAGTCACCACATTTTGAATTGTTTAGTGAAAGAACGTCATCTATATAGCGGAAAGTAGAGTTAAAGGATATTGCTAACTTCTTATCTTTCTTCCTTAGAAGTTCCTGCATGAAGTCAGCCTCATAATAATAAAGAAACAAGTCAGCAAGTAGAGGCGCACAATTTGTTCCCATTGGGATGCCGACAGTCTGTTGAAAAACACGTCCTACGAACGTAACACATATGTTGTCAATCAAGAAATGAAGCATCTTGATAATATCGGTTTCAGAGAATTTTTTGTTTGAATCAGAGTGATTCTTTACAAAGTAGGATTTATCCCTCCCTAAGACAAGATACAAAGTCAGGAGCCTCTGGCCTTTGTTAGTCTTGTATTATTTTAATTTTAGTTTCTTGTGTACAATTTGGAAATGAGTATGGCGTTCATTATCACTGAACTTGTATATATTTGTTTAGGGGCCAGCTGAAGGACATCTCCGGGTGCGGGAATTTCTCGCTACATTTAAGACTTGTTGGTGACCTTCTGCTGTTGTTTTTTTATTTGGTCGGGTTGTTGTCTCTTTGACACATTCCCCATTTCCAATCTCAATTTTATTCAACATGGAGTCTTAACTCACACCGAACAGCAATTAAGTTATAAACGGCACCAGTGTAAAACCTTTTAAACGGGAAAACCAACAATTCAATATTTATCAAGATGTACGTAATTAGTGGTGAAGTGTCATGAAAATGGATAAAAAAAAACAAGGATATGGAAATGGATAAAAAAAAGGATAAAGATCCCTATACGATTTATAAGAAATTAAATGGAATACATTTGAAATCAATGTTATTTCTATTGAATTTATTTAGAGTGTTTTAAAACCAAACTTTCCTCCGTAAGTTAAATTTTATCAAATCCGTCTCTTACTCTATCTGTTGTTTGAGCAAGTCGGCTAAATTACGGCTTTACAGCTAATTTCCTAATGCATGTAAAGCAAACCTTTGGTTGAATTGCTTGCTTAGTTTGCATAATTGTTTTTACAAACTTTGTAAATAAGATTGACATCTTTAAACAATATGTATCGGCATAGTTTAACCTGTATTTATATAATTATTATATTGATTGACAACTCATGTAAAAAAAGTCAGGACAAACTTATATAACAAGGTAAAATCGAATAGAGTGAAAAATAAAAAGGACAGAGATTACACTAAATAAAATGCAGGACAACATTTTACATACTATTCCCCTATTTCTTTAAAAAAATCATTTTTGAACGGGTTATATATTTATTATATATAAACTGATCGACGATATTACATATAAAACTTGAATACCCAATTTAAATGACAGATAGAGAAACAATGCCTCAACATTACATTTACATATTGTTTCAAAGTATCTAAATTATGCATTTATATCTGTATGAGTATAGTAAAAGTTGTCGAAGTACTCGAATACTCGTGTGCGTGATGTACATTTCATTATGCTTTCAACAACTATATGCTATCGTAACATACGTAACACATATAAACCATTTAAACTTGGTATATTTAATGCATTTCTCTCTATTATCTTGATTGCATCCGAATATAATTCAATCGTATTAACCATTACATAGCAACACCTTATGGTGTAAAGTACGTTTGTCAACATACAATTACCGCTCCTAATAGAGCTTTCGTACAAATTGACGAAAGGTACGTATGCTTGACGAATCATACGTAAGACCCGTTTCAGGGATCCTTCATTTTGACATATTTAAATAATAGTTATGTATACAAACGCGCATCTGGTGCAGTCCTGGTACCTTAAATAACTATTAAGTTTTCATGGTATAACTCATGTACCGAATCAAACAAAGGGTTATTGTTTCCATTCAAGATTTGAAATTGTTAGCTGATATAGTAAGTTGCATGATTAAGCCGAATTGTATGGTCTTCCCTCTTTATGAATTGCCATGATTGCAGTTTGGTAATGTTGTTACTGTCGGTTTTGTTTAAATACTCTGACCTGACAAAATGTAAATCAATTCAAGCGAGAAAACCGGAATATTTATAAGAAATTATGTTGAAACAAATATAACACACAGTTATAACAATGTAGATGTAAGGCATTCACCAGTTAGAAAAAAAACCGGTATAATCAGTTTTACAAAACAGCCTATTGTTTATGTGCATTAACTAAGGCAACTCGGTTGCGACATTGGAAAGCCTATTAAGTTGATTATTAGCATGACCAAAACCGTCAAATTATAACGTCCTATTTCGCATTTTTCATGGTACGCATAACAAAATATGTCTTGCAATAAGAATGGAACTAGACGTCGAGCTTTCATCTTGTGAAAAAAAATAATCAAAAGGCCATAAACATATACTGCACTATCTAAAAACATGCGTGACATTAAATGTTCAAATACAAATCTTCAATTATTTACTTGTGCACATAGGTAGATAATAATGACTTTCATGTAGCATTTGATCTCAGTGATTTTCCAATTGATCTTTTAGAAGGTTAGACCAATTCATTTGTGATTTTGTAGTTGCGATCTACTGCCACCATAGACATGTTGAATATATTATTATTTGGATGATTATCGTAAAATATTGCCCGATGAAGTTTAATCTTATTGTTCTGCTTAATTGACAAAATCTTTTAGTAAAAATAGAGTATATAAAGGTTTAATGTCCTTTGTGATTTGTTATATTTCATAAAAGGAATATGATTAGAAGTTCGCTTGATCTCATTGAATCGTTAGACAACAGATTTAATAAATAAACACTCAGTGAATTTGAATTTAATTCCAAATGTGAGGTGTATAAAACATGTAAAACTAAACTTATTAAACAGTTGAAGTCAAGATATGTTTTGCGTTCACCATAATGAATTAGTTGTGCTATACGATCTGTCGGTGTCTGAACACACATGCGACTAGAAATATCTATAACCTTTTCTGTATTCACCATAGATACACATATTCTCTTTGGTGGAAGTTTGGCTTTACCTGTAGATAAAACCCTTAATTTTCAACGGGATAACACATCCCGCTGTTAGAATGAACTTCAGAATTCGCTTGTTCAAAAAGCACCTTATCTTTTTGTACTTTTTGTCCGTAAAATTTACGAAGGGATGATGTCAACGTCACAATTTGGAACTCTTGGTTTAATAGCTTCCTTGTGAGCAGTAACCCTCTATCAAGAAAATCTTAATAGGAAATACAAGCACGGGAATATCGTATCAATTGGGAGATGTATACCCCGTATGCAGGTGCTGCTGAAATGTTGCTACTTAGAAAGGAAAGTTCACAATTGGAAAGATGAAATCATCTCTTTTGCCGTATATGTTCCTTACGTCGTAACTACAATGTATAAACTCGACCAATTCACTAACAAACGAAATTTCCTTAAAACGTCGTTAAATCCTGATAATTCTTTAAAATAAGAAGAAAGGGAATATATTTATCCACACTTGTTATCTCTATCACATCCAAGTTGTATATTTATGTCATTGAATAGGCCTGGCGCATGAATATATTTGATGGTTAACGAAATCATAAATAGTTATCAAAGGTACCAGGATTGTAATAAAAACCTAGTTTTATAGATAGATACAACATCAACTTGTTTTACGGATGTATGTAGTCACCATGTATTGACAAAAATTGATGAGCTTCACAAACATACATAATTGGTTAACTTGACAATGATTGGAATTCATCTGTCAAAAGTGTAAATACACACATCACAGATATACATAATTGATTAACTTGTCAATTATTGGAATTCATCTGCCAAAAGTGTAAATACACACATCACAGATATACAACACAACACAACACATGGATTTTGCTCTTCGCTAAAGGGCTTCACAAATTAAATTCTGAACACTAAATTTGACCGAGCGTATTGTTTTCTGGTTGACGATGATAGGTTATTCTGCAATTGAGTTATTTTATTTCTGATATGTATATCGTCACATAGATATCT
Source organism: Mytilus galloprovincialis (assembly GCF_965363235.1). NCBI lineage: Eukaryota > Metazoa > Mollusca > Bivalvia > Mytilida > Mytilidae > Mytilus > Mytilus galloprovincialis. The sequence continues at coordinate 99,467,719 of NC_134842.1, forward strand.
ATTGTTTTCTAATGAAATATTGCTTGGAAAGTTAATTTTGATTGGATACCGTCACTAATTCTGAAGGTATCAATTCCCATTTCATGCTATGAAAAAGTACTCGGAAGTGCAAACTTCGCAAGACATAGATCAAATATATGATTTAATTTAGTTTTCTGTCAATTTTAATAGAATGGAGATAACAATAGTGTATTTAAAGCTTCGACGGCGTCAAATTAGTGATTTGATGGTCACAAATACCCGTTTACTGGCTCTGAGAACGCGTCGCCAGTACACCTCATTTGTGACTATGGGTTCACCAATGGATGCAGTCGGAGCTTATAATAAAGTACAGTTATATCCTTATTGTTTGAATGAACAGAACAATTATCTAAATGGTACTGTGCATCTTCAATTTAGTCTGTTTTCCAGTTACTATACCATTTCCCCCCTTTTCTTACAACTGACATAATCAAATGTTGATCTTTAAATACAATTTTTAACTTGGCAATTGTGAACAAAATAATATTCAACTTAATTACAGGTAAATTCGTAAGTCTGCTATGATTTTAAAGCTTTATAGATTGATTTTTGACTTGAAACTGTTTTACTATCATCCTTTTTATATGTTGGAATGCTTGTTACAAACCAAAGTTCAAACTATTGATAAATTCGGAAAACGAATGTGCAGGTAACATATTTAATAATCAACTTCTTTCTAATGTCAATTCCACTTTGTGTATTTTGCGTAGAAGAATCATCTGTAAAAGAAAAATGAAATGAAATTAAAAGTTATATATTCCATAAATAGGAATAATTGATAACATGTATTCGTGAAGGTAGTCGATATTTCGTTACAGTATATCATTCATATTAACATTTATATTGTAGGCGTTTAATAAAAAGTAAATCAGATGGTATAATTATATACTTTTGATAATTGTACATACCATCCTCTAATAAAATAATTAATTACTGTAGATCTTGTTTTAAGGTGGTATATAACACTACAGGGAGATAACTCTGTAAAGTTAGCTAAACGTGTTAATGACATTGTGTTGTAAAAGGAATATAAAGCTTCTCAATGATCAAAATTGGTGTTTGTCAAACTGATATATAACCAGTGTAATTTTTCTGACAAAACGGTTGGTTCAAAATTTTTGAAATTTTTATAGTTTTGTTAAAGGGTCAAAGTTAATACTTTTTCAAAATTTTATGAAAATTAAACGAGCCAAATTAATTTTAGTGAAAGTGTTGGGTACCACCTTAAATTTAGAATAAGGTATGTTATGTCTTGCACTTGAACATATTGAAATTAAGACATTAATAGGAAGCGACATACTTAAACTCAAATGAAAAGTATTAAATTTTACTTATTCTAATTACTAGTTTATGATGCAAACTATTCAACATGTTCAACACTGTAAAATGTACACAATAAAAAAGATTATTGTTAACATTGCATACCAATATTTTTCATTTTATGTTATGTTTACTATTGTTTGTCTATTGGTGTTGTCAGTTTATTTACGACTTATGACTTAGAATGTCCCTGTGGTACCATTCGCCTCTTTTTTAATTTAACTGCAAGGTGATAACTATTCTATATTTATATATGTGGTAAGTAGAAAAATAAATAAATTATTATATGAAGGATATTATTACTCTTGCTTGATACATTTAAGTACAAATTTTACTTCAAAATTGTATACGATATTCGTTTCATTTGTAAAATCAGAACTACTCATCCTTCTTGAGCCTATTGATTTTCTAGCATGCATATATATGCCTTTTTATTTTGAAGATTCGTTTTTCTCTGTCTGCTTAACTTTTCTTTTTTCTTTTTAACCTGTATATTATATATTTGACAGGATTAGTTTTCACTTACTGGAATGTTTTATAACTGACACTGAACCCAGGTCTTGTAAAACTGTTATCAGTCTCGAAGTGAAGAATCATTTTATTGGAAGTGGAATTAAATTCTATTCCTTCAGTCGGTCCTCCGTACAAAGTATCTAGTAATGCCGCTGCTGTAATCTCACCATCATATACCTACTCAAAATCATTTATTCTAAATATATAAGGAATGACTGTAATATTTGTTCTGTCTTTGACAGCGTAGCGGGTTATTTGAAAGTGTGCACCACATTTTTATGTTATTTCAAATAGATATAAAAAATATTACAGTCATTTCTTAAAATTTAATTTTAAATTCCATTTTAAACCGTAGAAAACCTTGCAAAACGTTGATGACGCCACATGACTAAACAAATATGGTCTGATAGCAGAATAACTTTAGCCAATCAGAAGACGCGTAACATTCAAAATTAAATTATATAATGATATTTCAGTATCTCATTAATCAGAATGTTCAAGGAACGATAACTTAACGTAAAACAGAACATTGACATTGATTTTAATTATTTACAATAGACATGTTGCATAAATTTGATGTACATAGAGTCGACTGTCCCTTGCACTGACTATCGAGACGGTAAGTACTAAATAAACAAACTATGGTCACACTCATTTCCAGTGCATCTAAGATCAACCTATAATTTATATGGGGACGAAGTTCCCTATCACAGTAGAAAATTCAATAAAAAAAAAATAGGGGAAAATAACCGCATTTTTCATTGTACTAATGAACTCAAAATCGTTCAATTTTTTTATGTCGTGTATTTTAATTTCCAGATCTGCGCAGGTCATATAACTCTACTTCCTTTTTGCGGTCTTGTTGTCGTGAGACTTTGATTAGTCTAATAAAATAAAGGAACTCAAGGAACACAATACCAATATTTCATTTTTAATCATTCTTTGTCTTGGGTATGAATAAACGTTACCTGATGCATTGCGTTTCTTTGTTTACATTAAACATGACGTCATAACTTAAATAACGTCATCAAGTAGAACCCCTTTCAACAGAACCAAAATCGGAATCGTTACGGTATTTCCGTTTCTGTTTTTTAACAAATATTTAAGTAACAAACAAAAAGTTTTAACAAACTTCGTCCCCATTTACAGGTTATGCCTGCCTAATATTACATGTAATGGTGCATGCTTCTTATTTGTTGCTCTTTTGCGCAGGGTTTTATATAGTGATTGCATTTCGTTGCACCTCTTTTAGACGATGATCTTAACTACAATAACATGTTTTCTCGAAATATATTTCTTGTTGAAGGTTCTGCCTTTATTTGTATAAAACAAACTGTAAAAAAAACATTATGCCATAAAGAAATATAACACGGTTTGCCAAATAAGTATTCTATCAAAGTTTACGATTTTCAAAGCAATATAGGGTAAAAATATCACTAGCAAGGCAATCTCTAAATTCGATTTTTTTCAGTATTCATAAGTACCGTAACGAAGTCAGAAAGTCCTTCCTCATATCTTTCCTCGGTGTGAAAGAAAGTAAAGTTCAGCATTATTTTAAAACCATCATTAACTAAGATGTTGTAATTACAATCATGGTCATTGCAGTAGTTTGAAGGATAATTCTGTGTTGTGAAAGTTCCAGATGGTTCGTTGAATATTCCACCACATGTAACTGTCAAAGTAAATAATACAGATGTGTGTTACACAGGTAAATTTCACTCACATCAATTTCACGTGAATTTAAATTCGTGTGAATCTACTGTGAAATTTACATCAATTTCACCTCAAACGAGCTTATACGTGAAATTCACGTGAAATCTCTTTTTGAGAGTTTCACAATCTCATGTGAAACTCGCGTGAAATTCACATTTCAAATAATATCGTAATTTTCAAATTGAATTAAAATCATGACCAATATCATTTTTTTTCTGTAAATTTCACGTGAAATTCATGTGAAAAAACCACATGAGATTCGTGTGAATCTCAATTCACGTAAAATTCACATGAAAATTTTCAAGTGAGTTTGATGTATAAGCTCGTTTGAGGTGAATCTCACGTGAAATTTTTCATGTTAATTTCACGTGAGATTCATGTGAAATTCATTTGAGCAAATTTTGCCTGTGTAGTAGAAGGCTAGTTTCATTGGACTATTTTTTTCAAATTAGTGAAGCTTTGGATCAATTTAAGAATCTTTTAGTATTCTTTATGAATTTCATTTGACATATTTCCCGTTTCAATTCTCTTTTGCAATATCAATAATCAGTATACAACAAAGCAATATGATGAAGAATGACATGGCAACAATTTTTAATCGATATTCAACGGATTGTTTTTAAGAATAAATTCAGATTCTTACAAAGTGAATTTAAATAGCATTTTATTAAACAAGATTGACATATACAGTGGTAATTTACCTACTACTAATAATCACAAAATTAACTTTGTGTTACGTGTATTTAAAATTTTGAAAGGTTTTTTATTTTAACTGTTTTTTTTTTACTTCGTTGCATCAGTATCCAACCAACAGTTTTTTTTTTATCACCGTTGAAGCAAGTACATTATGAACCGTATCTGTGCAGTTATAATGTTGTGATTAAATACGCCTTTTCCGTATCAATGCCAACATTTGAATACCACCAATTGAACATTTGTAGCACGTTGGACATGTTAATTCGTTGTTCCCACTGTAACACTTTATCTGAGAAAATTGGTATGTTTATTATCATCGAAATGAAATCAATCAACAGTAACATGTGTATTAGGTTTACATACCATTGCATGGTTGATAACATCTATGACTTTTGCGACAACAAGGACCTGTGTCTACTTCATCGTCAACACCCGTTTGTTTACACCTACCACCTCCAGCTGTGCATTGTTGTGTATCTAGATATGTAAATGATATATATAATATGTTTCATTATTTCGTAATGTATATTAAAAAAAGTGTTTCGGAAAAACAAAAAAATAGTTTAACTAAAGTATTTGCATTTGCACCGAGTCGAAATCCATGCTGGTAAAATGCCGTAAATTTATCATTTGCTCGAAATCTCTTTTTTCTTATTGCGCTATCAAATATATCATTTGTTTAGAATGTAAATTCTTCCATGTAAATTTGACCTGAAGCCAATTTTGATGTTGTTTTTGTCATCTAGCACGTGTGTCACTATAACACAATGTGACTGTTGTAGTCGTATGTTTTACCTGTTTATCTATTACGTCTTTTGCCATTTCCATAGGGGTTAATTTTCCTTTAGGAATTTGAACCATTTGACCTATATTTTTCTCATTATTTAATGGTTGACGTTATAGCATTTAATACGTGTAACAATATTTTACAGAAGTAATTTGAGTTTATAAAATTTAAAAAGGATGTATATTAAAAATTAAAACTCTATTACTGACTGTTTAGGATTGTAAAACTCAAGTAAGTCCGACAAGTTATCATCAGTTGTTGAAACAAAAGATAAAACTGAACAAATAAGATATAAAAAAATATTATGTATCTTTAAGTGGTCCTTTATAATGAAAACCCGACTGTAATCAACTCCAAAAGAAAATCATACATTTCTTTTAACATATTTTCCGTTTCCAAAAGAATATCATACATTTCTTTCAACTTATTCACCGTTTTCATTCTCAATTGCAATATTAATAACCAGTATAAAACAAAGCAATATGAAGAATTGTATTTCTGTGTTTAGAAATATTGCCAATGGCATTACACCAAATTTTTATCGATTTTCAACGGATTGTTTTTAAGAATAAATTTAGATTTTTACAAAGTAAACTTAAATAGCATTTTATTAGACACTTTTGACATATACAGCGGTGATATACTTACTACTTATAATCACAAATGTATCTAATGTGTTACGTGTATTTAAAATTTCTATGATTTTTTGTTTTAGCTGGTTTTGTTTTTGTTTTACTTCGTTACATCAGTATCTAACCAACAATTTGTTTTATCTTACCGTTGAAGCAAGTACACAATGAACAATACATGTATGTGTGCTGTTATATTCTTGTGGTTAAGTTACGCCTTTTCCATATTAATGCCAACTTCTGAATATCATCTATTGAACAATTGCAATACGTTGAACATATTAATTCGTTGTTCTTATTGTTACGCTTTATCTAAGAAAATTAGTTTGTTTTTTTATCAACGAAATGAAATCAATCAACAGTAACATGTGTATGCAGTTTACATACCATCGCATGGTTGACAACATCTATAACTATTGCGACAACATGGACCTGTGTCTACGTCATTGCCAACACACGTTTGTTTACACATACCACCTCCAGCTTTGCATTGGCGTGTATCTAGATATGCAAATGATATATATATTATTCTTATTATTTCGTAATTTTACATGTTTTGATTAAAAAGGGTGTTTAGGAAAAACAAAAAAAATAGATTTTCTAAAGTATTTTCATAAGCACTGAGTCGGCATCAATGCTGGTGAAATCTTAGTTACCGTAAGGGTAGCATTTGCTCGAAATCTTTTATTTTAATTGCACTATCAACTATATCATTTGTTTAGAATGTAATTTCTTCCATGTAAATTTGACCTGAAGCCAATTTTGATGTTGTTTTTGTCATCTAGCAAGTGTGTCACTAAAACACAATTTGACTGCTGTAGTCGTATGTTTTACCTATTCACCTAATATACATTTTGCCATTTCCATTGGGATTTTCCTTTTTGAATTTGAACAATTTGACCTATATTTTTCTCATTATTTAATGGTTGACGTTATAGCATTTAATATGTGTAACATTATTTTACAGAAGTAAATTGAGTTTATAAAATTTAAAAAGGATATATATTATACATTAAAACTCTATTACTGACTGTTTAGAATTGTAAAACTCAAGTAAATCCGACAAGTTATCATCGGTTGTTGAAACAAAAAATGAAACTGACCAAATAAGATATAAATGCATCTGAAAGTGGTCCTTTATAATGACTCATACATTAGTGTATAAAAACTACATGAAAAATTAAAAAAAATAGATAACAACAACATGCTGGTACTTAGTTACAATAACCTAATATAGTTTTACATACTGTAAAGATGTCTTACTTTTAACTTGATGATTTATCTGCGCTGCAGCACAAACAATGAAAAAGACAAATACAAATGTCATCTTGTTGAAATTATGATCGTCTAAGAACATGTAAATAGTAAGTAATGAATTAATGACAATGAATTTATATATAGTGTTGATCGTGGGATTGGCGTGTCACATTGAATGCTATTTTGAGAGTCGTTGCTTCAATCTGTTGCAAAGAAAGGGAAAAAATTATACATTTGTATTCAGTCATTGTTTAACACTTGTAAAGTTTAAACTATTTGAAAAAATGCAATACACTCGATGAGACATGTATTTGCACTTATTAACTTTGAAGAAATTTGTTAAAGCAAGCTTTCTAAATCGACAAACCTGAGTTGTTTGCGAATCTGACAGTCAAATCCCATATGTAAAGTTTCAGGTGGTAAGCAGAAAATTCATTCATAAAATCTGAACTTGATGTTTAAGTTTTGAATTTTTAGCTGAAACTTGATTTTTAGCTGAGACTTGATTTTTAAGTACTTGGCACTTACGTAAAAAACATATTCGACCTAATCATATGTAAGTGTTGAAGTATACTATGATTTTGTAGCTTTATAGATTGATTTTCAACTTGATAACATCTAAAAAAAAATATCTTTTTAACTATCATCCTTTTTATACGGATAACTGATTGTTCATAACCAACGTTTAAACGATTGATAATAAATTCGAAAAACGAAGTATGCAACAGGTAACTGATATTAATTACACATAGGTGAGAGGATGACATAATAGACTGTTACCCCCAGAAACCATTATTGTTTATAGCTGCTAAGGCAAGGTTGACAATGCTTGTTCGAGGGGTTCCAATATGCTCTATCCCCCTTTTAGCTATATAGCTAAGTGTTATCTAAATTATTATACTAAATTTCCTATCATTTTTGTCTTGTACAGATTAATTTTATTCTAAAGGTATTTTCGATGACGTCACGAACCTAACAAAGTTACGGGTATTAGAACAAGCAAAATAAGTAAGGCAAATGTCATCTTGTTGAAATTATGATCGTCTAAGAACATGTTAAAATCAAGTAATGTATTATTAACAATACATTCATATATATTATTGATCATGGGATTGTCGTGTCACGTTGAATGCTATTTTGAGAGTCGTTGTTTCAATCTGTTGCAAAGAAAGTGAAAAAATATACATTTGTATTCAGACATTGTTTAACACTTGTAAAATTTAAATGACTTGAAAATTTGCAATACCCTCGATGAGACATGTATTTGCACTATTTATTTTGAAGATATTTTCAAAAACGAGCTTTCTGAATCGACAAACCTGAATTGTTTGCGAGTTTGACAGTCAAATCCCATATATTAAGTTTGAGGTGGTAAGCAAAAAAATCATTAATAAAATCTGAACTTGATGTTCAAATTTAGAATTTTTAGCTCCGACGGCATCGTCAGTCGCGGCACTAGCAAACCTCACATGCTACCATCAATGGATGTCGTCGGAGATTAAAATACAAAACTGCCTTTATTGGTTTAACGAACAGAACAATTATTTAAATGGTATTGTGCATACTCAATTTACTATGTTTTCGAGTTGTCGTAAAATTTCCCGCCTTTCCTTACAACTGCCATAATCAAATGTAAGACTTGATTTTTAAGTACGGGGATCTACTTGGCACTTTCGTTAAAACATATTCGACTTAATCATATGTAAGTGTTGAAGTATACTATGATTTTAAAGCTTAATAGATTGATTTTCAACTTGATAACATCTAAAAAAATATATTTTTTAAATATCATCCTTTTTTATACGGAGAAATGATTGTTCCTAACCAAAGTTTAAACGATTAACAATAAATTCGAAAAAAGAAGTATGCAGCAGGTAACTTATATAAACTACACATAGCTGAGAGGATGACAGAGTAGACTGTTACCCTCATAAACCATTATTGTTTATATCGGCTAAGCCAAGGTTTACAATGCTTGTTCAAGGGGTTCCAACATGCTCTATTCCCCTTTTATCTATATAGCTATGTGTTATCTAAATTATTATACTAAATTTCCTATCATTATTGTCTTGTACAAATTAATTTTATTCTAAAAAAAATTTCGATGACGTGACGAACCTAACAACATTACGGGTATTAGAAAAAACAAAATAAGTAGGGCAAATGTCATCTTGTTGAAATTTTGATCGTCTAAGAACATGTAAATAGTAAACTATGTATTAATGACAATATATTCATATATAGCGTTGATCGTGGGATTGTCGTGTCGCGTTGAATGTTATTTTAACAGTCGTTGTTTCAATCTGTTGCAAAGAAACTGAAAAAATATACATTTGTATTCAGACATTGTTTAAAACTTGTAAAGTTTAAACTACCCTCGATGAGACATGTATTTGCACTTTTTAATTTTGCAGATATTTTCAAAAACGAGCTTTCTAAATCGACGGGGATCTACTTGGCACTTGCGTAAAAAAACATATTCGACTTAATCATATGTCAATGTTGAAGTATACTATAATTTTTAAGCTTTATAGATTGATTTTAAACTTGATAACATTAAACAAAAATATCTTTTTTACTATTATCCTTTTTATACGGAGAAATGATTGTTCATAACCAAAGTTTAAACGATTGATTAGAAATTCGAAAACGTAGTATGCAACAGGTAACTTATATAAATTACACATAGTTGAGAGGATGACAAAGTAGACTGTTACCCCGAGAAACCATTATTGTTTATATCGGCTAAGCCAAGGTTGACAATGCTTGTTCGAGGGGTTCCAATATGATATATCCCCCTTTTAGCTATATAGCTATGTGTTATCTAAATTATTATACTAAATGTCCTATCATTATTGTCTTGTACAGATTAATTTTATTCTAAAAGTATTTTCGATGACGTCACGAACTTGACAAAGTCACGGGTATTAGAAAAAAACAAATAAGTAAGGCAAATGTCATCTTGTTGAATTTATGATCGTCTAAGAACATGTAAATAATAAGTAATGTATCAATGACGATATATTCATATATATTGTTGATCGTGGGATTGTCGTTTCGCGTTGATGCTATTTTGAGAGTCGTTGTTCGAATCTGTTGCAAAGAAAGAGAAAAAAATGTACATTTACCCCCTCTTAGCTATATAGATATGTGTTATCTAATTTGTTATACTAATTGTCTTATCATTAAAGTCTTGTAACGATTAATTTCATTCCAAAAGTATTTTCGATGACGTCACGAACCTAACTACGTTGCTGGTATTAAAAAAAAATAAGTAAGGCACATGTTTTATTTCCCTTATGTTGACAGTCAAATAATACTTTCTAAGCTAAAATGTATACATTTGAATTCAAACATTGTTTAACATTTATATAGTTAATCTTCATGAAAAATTGCAATACCCTCGTTGATACATGCATTTGATTTTTTTGATTTTACAGATAATTTCAAAAAGCAAGATTACTAAATCGACCAACATGTATGGTACAGTAGTTTCGATTGGTTAAAATGTTTTGTTAACGCAAGAATATTTTTAACTTTGATTTTATAAAAACAACCGATGATTTTGTAGATATACAAAACCGATATTCTTGAATCTGACTTGTTTATGATGTCGTCATCGTCAACAAATATTATTGTCTAAACATAAAATTCGCAACTGATATTGAGTATGATTATTTGTAGGCGACAATACAATTTGATTTTTTTTCTTCATAAAACCATGCTAACTCAAATGATATTCGAAGATGTAATTTATGATATAATAGACAAATCAAATGTTAATTAGTATTTATTAACCGTAATATATGTTTTAGAAGTTGCAAAAAACGCACATCCTTTAGTCTGGTTTTAAAGCTAGTTTTAACTTGTAAATGCAGTAATGTGTAATGTTTTTAAAAGTGCAAGCCGCAGCAGCATGTTTTATAGTGACACATGACTGATTGATTGTTTGTCTTGAATACTAACTTCAGCTTTTTCGGCAGTTGTATTTGTTACCTCTAGCTAATGTAGAAAATACCACGGCAAAACGCAGTAAAACTTTGTTTAAAAGTAGTCCGAGTCCAATGTTATAATATGCAACAAAAGAACATAAAATAATGACAACGATACATAAATTAACATGGGACAACTGCCACTCCCAACCCAAACTAAACTGATTGAAAAATAAAGTTTTCACCATATAAAAAACAAGCACAATCCCTCCACTACAAACTCTTCAGAGTCTGAATTGACCAGTTTTTGTGCTCGACCAGTAAAATCGAGCACACATTTTACTCGACTAGTCTCGACATTGTCTCGACTGTACTTAACTGTACTTAAGTGTACTCGACTAGGTCTCGACTAGGTCTCGACTTTACTTAATTAGTCTGATTCAGTACTTGATGATCATTGTGTAGTCTGAAATGGTCTTGACCAAGGCTCGACCTGTCTCGACCTGTCTTGACTAGTCTCGACCTGTCTCGACTAGTCTCGACTCAGTCTCAACCAGTCTCGACCTGTCTCGACTAGTCTTGACCTTCAAATTTAGTTTTGACTGGTGTAAATCAGCCCATCTAACTAAATTAAATATTGATCTTTAAAAATTCAAGCTTATTAGGTAGTTTGATTTATTACTGTGAAATGAAAGAATTTAATTTTACAATATGTAAAAAAAAAAATTATTATATAAAAATTCAGATAGGCATCTTTAATTTTTTTTATAACTTTTTCAAATCAACTTGGATTTTCATCAAACTATGCAGATATCTTACATATATATCAAGCTTACTGTATTCCATTTCATTTAGTTTTTTGTTGTATTGCTGTAAAATTTAAGAATTAAAGTAATCTTGGTATAAAAAGCTAGGATTTGCAATTCGGACAAAATAGAGATAGTACACTTTAATTTTTTTAATAACTTTTTTAAATCAACTTGGATTTGCATCAAACTACGCAGCTATCTTACATATATATCAAGCTTACTGAATCCCATTTCATTTAGTTTTTTGTTGTATTGCTTTAAAATTTAAGAATTAAAGTAATCTTGGTATAAAAAGCTAGGATTTGCAATTCGGACAAAATAGAGATAGTACACTTTAATTTTTTAATAACTTTTTTAAATCAACTTGGATTTGCATCAAACTACGCAGCTATCTTACATATATATCAAGCTTACTGAATCCCATTTCATTTAGTTTTTTGTTGTATTGCTGTAAAATTTAAGAATTAAAGTAATCTTGGTATAAAAAGCTAGGATTTGTAATTCGGACAAAATAGAGATAGCACACTTTAATTTTTTTTATAACTTTTTCAAATCAACTTGGATTAGCATCAAACTATGCAGCTATCTTATATATATATCAAGCTTACTGAATCCCATTTCATTTAGTTTTTTGTTGTATTGCTGTAAAATTTAAGAATTAAATTAATCTAGGTCAAAAAAGCTAGAATTTGCAGTTCGAACAAAATAGAGATAGTACACTTTAAGCTTTTTAATAACTTTTTCAAATCAACTTGGATTTTATTAAAACTATATAGCTACCTTGGTGATCTTACTAAATCCCAGGTTGTTATGAAGTTTTGAAATATATTTTTTTCAAATTTAATGACATGACACTATACATGATTTAATTACATCAGTACACGATAGTTTTACAGGTAAAAAGAAAGCCCTACTTTTCTTAAACTCGTGTATTACTTATCTAGTGAATTAAAAGCCCTGCGATTTAGATTTAACAGGATGTTGCAACTTTCAATAAATGTTATTTAGAATTTAAAACTCTCTGGTAGATGTGATCTTTTTAATAAGTTTGCCCCAAGCAGAAGGTATTGCTTTATAAATCACCACAAATCAGAAGAACTATTTTAATAATTTCTAATGTTTCATCCCTTTTTGATATATTTATATAGTGTATATATATATATCAAAAGGAATAAAACATTTAAGGAATTATATTAATATTTTATGTATACTTTTTCCCAAATTATGAGAAAAGATATATTTCTAATATCGTAGCTTTTTGACCTAGGTTAATTAAATTCTTAAATTTGACAGAAATACACCAAACAAAATAACAACCTATGATTCAGTAAGATAAATATATTGCAAAGATATTTGTAGAGTTTGATGAAAATCTAAGTTGATTTGAAAAAGTTATGAAAAAAATTAAAGTGTACCATCTCTATTTTGTCAAAACTGCAAATCCTAGCTTTTTTTACCTAGATTAAATTAATTCTTAAATTTGACAGCAATACAACAGACTTTATAACAACCTGGGATTCAGTAAGAAGAATACATCACCAAGGTAGCTATATAGTTTCAATAAAATCCAAGTTGAATTTAAAAAGTTATAAAAAAAATTAAAGTGTACTATCTCTATTTTGTTCGAACTGCAAATTCTAGCTTTTTTGACCTAGATTAATTTAATTCTTAAATTTGACAGCATTACAACAAAAAACAAAATGACCTGGGATTTAGTAAGCTTAGTATACATTTAAGATAGCTGCATAGTTTGATGAAAATCCAAGTTGATTTGAAAAAGTTATTAAAAAAATTAAAGTGTACTATCTCTATTTTGTCCGAATTGCAAATCCTAGCTTTTTATACCAAGATTACTTTAATTCTTAAATTTTACAGCAATGCAACAAAAAACTAAATGAAATGGGATTCAGTAAGCTTGATATATATGTAAGATAGCTGCATAGTTTGATGCAAATCCAAGTTGATTTGAAAAAGTTATTAAAAAAATTAAAGTGCACTATCTCTATTTTGTCCGAATTGCAAATCCTAGCTTTTTTTACCAAGATTACTTTAATTCTTAAATTTTACAGCAATACAACAAAAAACTAAATGAAACGGGATTCAGTAAGCTTGATATATATCTAAGATATCTGCATAGTTTGATGCTAATCCAAGTTGATTTGAAAAAGTTATTAAAAAAATTAAAGTGTACTATCTCTATTTTGTCTGAATAGCAAATCCTAGCTTTTTATACCAAGATTACTTTAATTCTTAAATTTTACAGCAATACAACAAAAAACTAAATGAAATGGGATTCAGTAAGCTTGATATATATCTAAGATATCTGCATAGTTTGATGAAAATCAAAGTTGATTTGAAAAAGTTATAATAAAAATTAAAGATGCCTATCTGAATTTTTATATAATAATTTTTTTTTTACATATTGTAAAATTAAATTCTTTCATTTCACAGTAATAAATCAAACTACCTAATAAGCTTGAATTTTTTAAGATCAATATTTAATTTAGTTAGATGGGCTGATTTACACCAGTCAAAACCAAATTTGAAGGTAAAGACTAGTTGAGACAGGTCGAGACTGGTTGAGACTGAGTCGAGACTAGTCGAGACAGGTCGAGACTAGTCAAGACAGGTCGAGACAGGTCAAGCCTTGGTCAAGACCATTTCAGACTACACAAAGATCATCAAGTACTGAATCAGACTAATTAAGTAAAGTCGAGACCTAGTCGAGTACACTTAAGTACAGTTAAGTACAGTCGAGACAATGTCGAGACTAGTCGAGTAAAATGTGTGCTCGATTTTACTGGTCGAGCACAAAAACTGGTCAATTCAGACTCTGAGGAGTTTGTAGTGCTCCCGTTAAGGGTTTAGTACTATACTATCATATATTATATTATATGAGAAGAGCATATAATTTATATTGCCAATAGTATCTCAACTATATCCTTTCTTAATAAGTTTTTTTAAAGATTATGTTCGCTATTTCGGTAAATGTGGACATTTGTGAATGACATTATGTAATAATTAATGACATAAGTATATATTTATATACTACTGATCACGGGTTTTTCGTGTGTTAAGTATCAGTCTGGCTACGAATCATGCAAAGGGTGATACATCCATAGTGAAGGATATCCATCTGCTATTGTTTAATTGATTCAACTCGAGGCAAAAATAATATAAATGGCAATTTGCTCACAAAAAATCAAGCTGTTGCTATGGAAACGGCTGTGTCCCTAGCAACAAGGTGTTTAATAGCCTTAAATACCCTAAATTTGTATATTTTTTCTAATTGGAAAAAGTACAATACTGATGAGCTGTATTAAAAGTATATACCAGATGGATGCAAGAAGGGAAACTTGGTAACCATGACAACCAAATTAACAAATATTTTCAAGTTGGAAAATTGCCAAAAATTTGAAATTTTCAAACTCTATTATCTCTGTAGACCCTGATGATAGAACTGATTTGTTTGATCATTCTATTTCAGTTGACTCTTGTCTAAAACATATCAAAAATAAAGATATGTAGCTTAGTTTAGAAATTTCATAAAAATGTTGATCATGTCGTCAAGTTTTTTCAATATTTATGCACTTTTTTCTCAAAAATTATATAAATAAGCTTTCTGTAGATAACCCTATTTAATTATTATTGCAAGTCTAATGTGAATAATGTTTTTAAACCATCTTAAAAGATAGTCTGTTGAATTCTAAAGCATAAGCATATATAATCTTTGTGAATATGGACTTTTTAAGGTAAATAAGATCCGGTTTTTTGAGAAGTTGATTTTGAGGTTTATGAAGACACTTATGTTAAAAATGTATGTGGCTACACTTATTTAAAAATACCTTTTCTTAATAGATGAATTGAAAAAAAGAGCAGGTCTTTACAACTTAAGAATCAATTGCCTGTGGGGGACTTCCCGGAAATAACGTAATTCATCAGTTCTTGGACGTGTCAGACGTACATTGTTTTTAATACAAAATGGATGAATAACCAATTGACTTTGTCATACAAGTGACAGGTTAACTTATGCTTGCTATATAGCTAGGTTTGACCGAACATTCTCTTTGAATGATATATGTATCATGTAACAAAAATAGGGCAGATCCTAAATCCCCCCTCCAAAAAAGGGGGTCTAATTCAGAAAGCGGAATATATGTTGTATACCGGTAAGCGGAGCAAAATTAAAAACACATTTTTTTAAAAGATTTAATGAAAAACTATACAAAGTGATGCCCCAGAACTGCACTCTGCAGTAACTATATTATAGCAAAGTCAAAGTACGACTTTCTTTGAGATATTATTGTGTCTGAGAGACGTAATTGATGCCCCCACAGAAGCAAAGTGCTATTCTAAAATAACTTTAACATTTAACCGCTTATACCCTAAAAAATGACAAAAGTTAAACTCCAGCTGATATCCCCCAAAAGAATAAAATATCAAAACCCTGACTACATGCACACCTTCAATATATGTTCAAACAGATAGCAAAGTGAAAACTTCATAGATTTCAAACTTTAAACGGAGTGAAGCTGAATAACTATATCCCAAAAAGGGACGAACATGGGTATAACAAAATGCCCCCCTCCTCCAAACGTTCAGTTGCGGGGGCATACACATATATTCCATGGTATACGCCATCTACCCAACAATGGACGATTATCTGTTTATGATTGTTAGTGTTTTGAACATCCAGTGGCAAATATTTCATGCGTGTTTCTGACGATTAATTTTAATGAAATATGAATGATAAAAAAACGACACTTAAGTCTTTTTTTTAAATTGCGATATGTGCAAGCTGACAAGTTGAAAGACTCCACAAGACGAAAAGTACATAAACCAAAGTATTTTTCTGACTCCTAGCAAACATTATTTAGTACTAGTATTTGCTTCTACTCAAATAGTCTGTCTTGTCCAAGCTGGAGATGAAGGTAAGTAAGTACCCGACATATCTCAAAATTATCCACCTTCTAATACCTTTGGTCTCTAGAGGTGATGTGTTTCATAGATGATACCACATCTTCTTTTCTTTCATAACATATATTTCAACTCATAACACTTAAGATGCTGACCAAATATACAATTCTGTTAAGTAGTGACGAACTTATTAATCATGGTCATAAGGAAGACTAACAGAAGACGGATTTACAAACGTATGGACAACGTTTAGAGCACCTTGCCAAGGATATTATTTTTGAAAATGAACAAAACATGAGGCGAATTTTGATGTTTAGACAGAAGTTCATTCATGCTGTTTGGGTCAGATTACGATGTAGCTAAATATTTGACACAAAGCATAAAAACAATTACTTATTGTTAGATCTACAACTTCAAAACAATGTTGATACCTATATTTTAGCATTGCACAAAGTATTCTGAGATCTGTACTTTAAATACTGATTGACAATTGATATATTTATATATTTTAAACTGCACACACTGTACCAGTGACCAAACTTCGACTTTCGACTTTCAGTACTAAACAAATCTCTATTTTGTTGGTGATGAGTAGGCAAATTTGTTGATATTCAAAAGACATGCTTTATCTTTCAGAAATGACATGATTTTTGGAAAATCAATTTTTCGACTTAAGATTTATAGGACCATATCATTATTTGTTGTGTTTCATTATGTTCCTAAAATTTGAAAGTGCTATTGATCAAATTGAGTGAAATATTTCGACTAAAATAAAGATATTTCAGTTTTCATGCTTTGACATTAGCGGTCTGATAATTGTTTGGTTTTAAAAATAACTGTGACATATTTGTGTTGTTGAGTTGCTGTCTCCCTAGTGTATACTTCATTTGCTAGGATTATCTCGTTTCCTTTTCTACATACCTTCGTCATGTTCTTGTTACCTTGTAAAACTGATGAGTTATCAGTATCAAGGTTGTTGGGAATTAAATTGTTAAAAAGGGAGCCACATTTTGTTGTATTAAACCAAATACATGTATCACTAATATATTTAAAACATTGCCTTTCTCAATTGGCTTTGTTGTTTCATAATAGATGTGCTTGTGTTGTTGGTTTTCTGTTTCATTGACTTATACATTACAACCCACATCCCCTTTCTTTCATATAGACTTGAAATAACAGCAAATGTCAAATGGTGACAATAGCACCTTTGGTCAGTTATTTGGGAGGTAAAAAACAGACAAGTACATTAGCTATAGCTAACATCTGGTATTATAATTGGCTTTTCTAAAAACCCATTGCAGTATACATGTACAAAAGTTTATCCAAAACAAGAGGAAATGAAGATATGTCCCCTCAAAAGAATTATTATTCATTTATAAAGTTACTATTTTGATATATTTTCAAAACAATGTGAGCAAAAATCTTTTTATTTATATATATACATATATTACAAGTAAACTTTCAGCTTCATATTTGTTTTATAATATTTGCTTTGCTTTGTATCTATAAGTCTAAAAGAATTTATTCTTTTAATTCTTGGTCTGTGTTCTTTAAAGCTTCGTTCAATCAATCCCGCAATGTTCTGTGTACTGTAAAATGTACATCATTTGTAGATAAGGACAAGCAAGAACACTTTCCAACAAATCAATTCTTCCTCTCACATGAACCACCATTGTGTTTGTGAAACCTGAAATAAAAGACAGAATTTCCTAATATGAAAGAATAAAGTCAGTGCATAATGTAATTATGTAACTCCCCTTTAAAATATATGAGAGTAATCATGAATGGGAAAACAAATATAGCTTGTACAAATGTAAATAGGAGTGGATCACAAACCTTGGTTAGTAAAGATGTTACCTAATGTAAACTGAATAAATTTATTAACTGCTCTCAATCTCATACATACATGTATATACATGCAATCTCCAAATTTAATGTTTATAAAATTGAGAATGGAAATGGGGAATGTATCAAAGAGACATCGACCCGACCTTAGAAAAAAACAACAGCAGAAGGTCACCAACAGGTCTTCAATGTAACAAGAAATTCCCGCACCCGGAGGCGTCCTTCAGCTTGCCCCTAAACAAATATATATACTAGTTGAGAAAATCAAGTGATGCTTGAAATCCAAGGGTGGGTGTACAATGTTTCACAGGACAAAAATTTCTTACATGCTTTGAAGTTTATTGCAAACATATACAATGTATAAACCAGTTATGTTTTTAAATATCAAGATAAATGTATATGCTTTCATGAAACAATTTCACTGTATACATTCATGACATTGTAGGTACATGTACACATGAATTGCTGAAAAAAATGACCATCAGTTTTATAATCCATTTATTATTTATTCGTTAAAAAAATATTACTTACCTTATTCAGTACTAGTTTTCTTGGTAGACTGTGAATAACACTGGTTAGAAATACCTAAAAAAATAAGACATAAAATGTTGAAGATAATTTACATGTACATCATGATCAGTACATGTATAACATACATGTAGAAGATACAAGTTTTAATCTTGTTAAACAATGTTAAAAGATCAGGATGATCTTCAATCAGTAAATAAAATAATTTGTAATTATAACATTTATTACATAACAATTTATAGAATTCATAACATACATATGCATGAAATACATGTATGGGGAGGTAGTTTTTAGTATTTAGACATTTGAGTGGTCATGGTACAAATACAATAAATTTCAATCAAACAGTTGTAAATCTCTCCCAACAAAGAAAGGTCATTTAAATTAACCAGATTTTTTTCTTTCACACACCTCTTAAAAATAGCATCAATTTTGTTGCTATGTTAGATGGGTAGCAGTTTATTTTTTTAATTAAAAGACAGTTTCTGAATTTCATATCCATGCACAACTGGTGTACACTGTTATACAGAATAAACACCTCACTTAATTTAAATATTTTTTTCAAAAGGGATAGAAGGTACCTTTGTAGCTATTTTATTTGTTTGTTTACATTTCATAAAAAGGAAAGTTCGATGAGCGGCATTTGATATAATACATGTCATGCATGTTGTTGTCAGAAGGGGTAACCCAAATATGCAAAACTTGAAGAAAATGATTTAAAACTTTGACTCTTTGATATGATTATACATGTAATGAACATACATGTAAACATGTACAAATTTATAGTACATGTAACTGATATGTTTTTCTTAAATAAATTATTTTTTTCAATTGTTAATTGGTAGCTTATCCATGCTGTAGAAAAACATGTAGTTCATTACATGTACATGTATGTCTATATGAATTTTTTGTAAAAAAAAAAAACCCAACCATATGTACAAAACATGTACATTTTATACCTAGTTATTTTTTTAGAATAAATGCAGGTAACTGTTACTATAGATTTTATTGTATTATATTACATGTATTATGGCATGTATGGTCTGGAATATAGTTTGGAAATGAGTGAGGTTTTGGCAATTAAAAGATCATTAGGCTATACCCCATTTACAGGCTAAGTCATTGTAGATCATATACATGTACATGCACATTTTATTCACATTTTGCCAATTTACCTTTCTTTGTGTGTGATCATGGTTATGGTCCACCCCCCATAAAATTTTTAGAGGTACATGTAGTTACTTGTACTTGTTTTGAGATGAAACATAGAAAATGTAGGAGTTGGGTAATGATTTACAGTGTATAAAACATTTGTTTTAGTTCACCGAAGATAACGTTAAGTTACATCATTATTATTAGACATTTTACTGGACTCTAATCATGCTAATATCATTTGAATTCATTATCTCAATATAAATCTATCCTCCATAAAATAGAATATTTAAATTAAAAAAGTTAGTATCACTATTACTTACTATATTACACCATGGTCTAGGGATCTTTCTGTTTTGATCATGCCTGGATACTCCTGTTATTGCTCTCTCTTTTCAGTGTATAGAGGGTGCATACAGCATGTACACTGTTTTTTCTGCTTTATTCCAATAAACAGGACACTGTGCCACACAGTCAAAAGAAAGTCAAGTAAAAAGCCACACATACAAAAATGTCCTTAGAAGTTATCAATTAATGTCATGCTTCATTGCTTGCTCATGCAGTCATGGATATTGACGATGCTATTTTCTATGTTATCTTGGTACTTCTTTACAAAGTATGAGTTGCAGTCTTATTGTCTGACTAGCTGGTGTTC
Organism: Mytilus galloprovincialis; assembly: GCF_965363235.1. Classification (NCBI taxonomy): domain Eukaryota; kingdom Metazoa; phylum Mollusca; class Bivalvia; order Mytilida; family Mytilidae; genus Mytilus; species Mytilus galloprovincialis. The sequence continues at coordinate 99,488,493 of NC_134842.1, forward strand.
GTTGGGGTGTCTTTGATCATGATACAGTCCTGATCAATTGAAAACTACAACAACAGGAATTATCAAGCTTCTTTACCTGCATAGGACTCGGTAGCATGGTATACACATCAACAAGGCAACATGACATGCCACTGGCACTGGAAAATTTGTGAAAGGACTTGCCTTTGTCTAAATATGTTTAAAAAAATATTTCCACATCATGCACATTATCTACTTAAAGGAGATATGGATTCCCGTTACAGTAAAAACGGGATAAAACTGTGTTATATCTAATTAAACACAGCAGATGCAAAATCTTTGCAAACAGGAAATGAGTAATTGTAAACATTGCAGTTCAGGAGTGAATTAAGAAAATATAGTCTTTATACTATTTATTCCTTTTAATTAAATATGAACCACTCTGTATTATCATAAACAGCTAGAAAATGGCACAGGTATGTTTAATTCTATTAAAATAACGACTTTGGATGTTTTAAGTCACATGGCAACTGTTGTTATGTAAGAGAAAGAAATGTTTCTTGAAAGGTGTTATCTCCCTTAGACCATTTTGAATAAAAAAGAAATCAAATTTACTCAAAATCAAGACTAGGCTACATATTTTATGTTTTGATATTTTTTTAAGAAAATTATTCTCTTTAGGTTGCATATAAACATTTTCATTAAAACATCCGGTCTTAGGAGAAAATAGTGAAATTCTTATACTGAAATAAGTGATGAAAGTTCATATTTGTCCCATATTCAATAAAGCACCAAGAAAAAGATACTGTGTTCAATGGTTTATTATTACACAGTTAGCTCTTACTTCACAATATCTTTCAACACAAAAAAGTATTGTTGATTTCTGTGACACAGCGTGTATCAATTTTTCATAATTTTGCATGATTCTTAGCCAGACTGCTACTTAAAAGCGCATACATCCACGTGGTATATAGATATAGGAAGATGTGAAGTGAGTGCCAATGAGACAACTCCCCATCCAAGTAACAATTTAAAAAGTAAACCATTATAGGTTAAAATACTTTATTTAGGCTTCTTGATTCACTCTATTGCATAGGGAGAGAAAAAATGAATACATTTGTATTCGGACATTGATTATATGTTTTAAAGTATAATCAACTTTTAAAAATTGTAATGCACAATACAATGTCATGTTGTACATGCATTTGCACTTTTACAACTTTACTGAATCGTTCTATTGGTAATACATATGTTTAATTAACGTCTTGGATAGAAATATAATTAATGATTTATTGTTAAGTTCGAAATCAATGATATGTAACAAACAATACAATGATTGTTTAGATAGATACAAAATCATTAACTTAATAATTATTTCGTCATTGTTATGTTCTCTACTGTGACAAATATTGTTGATTTAACATACAAATGTTACAATTTCGACCAATTTTGAGACTTAATTAACGAGCCTTACTAACTCAATTATCATATCTGATGACATTATTCGCTAATTAATAGATAAAGGCAACAGTAGCATACTGCTGTTCAAAACTATAAGTTCATAGACAACAAATAAAATCGGGTAAGAAACTAAAACCGAGGGAAACGCATTAAATATCAGAGGAGAACAACGACACAACACTGAAATGTAACACACACAGAAACGGACAGTAAGGCTCTGTTATAGATAATGCATATTTTAAGGTTTTTCTTGTCGTAGAACACCCCGAGGGGTGTCAGGATTGATCAAATGAAAGACCGACCGGAGGGAGGTCTTTCTTTGAACAATCCTGACACCCCGAGGTGTGTTCTACGACAAGAAAAACCTTAAAATATGCATTATCTGACTTATATACCGTCAAAAAATATAAATTTTATAAAGATTTGTAAAATTTAGTATCTTTTTTGACCGACAACACTATAGTGGGATATTCCTTTCTAATGTGTTCAGGTTTTAATACGCCCTGTGGCTCATTTAAAATGTGAAATAAAACTCACCAAATAATTTAGATATAAACCTTTTAAAAATTGTTATCCATACACAATAAAAATAATACTGTAACTGCATGAAGTAAGACACAAATGTATTGGTACCATCCGATAAAGGTGTATGACAAATACAAGACACATTGTAAGTTATTTATTTTACCACTTAGCTTATGGAAAAGGGGGAGGGGTATGTTATTTCTATCGCGGTAAAGTTGTTATTCATTTAATCATTTTACTTGAATCGAATGAAAAATTCAGAAAGATTGCCTTTCGAATAGCAATACATTTTATTAAAAGGTAATCAGGATAAAATTATATACCATCTGCACCCGACCCGGCCTTTCGTGATTAACGTTAATGTGATTCAATAGAATATACAATTATTTTATTAGTTGATCATTTGAGTAAAAGGTATACTTAAATTTTAAAAAGATAGAACTGACACGAAGACGAATATAAATACATGTAGGTCACAGTATGATTTCCTTTTCAGTGTGTATCGTTCTGAACATGCATGAAATATTTGCCACTGGACGTTAAGCAAGCAACCAAAAATCAATCAACCTATTCAGTTTGACTCTATAAGATTTTCAAAATCTTACACACGAATATGTTAAATTTGGATTTATTTTATGAAAGTCTACATTAAAATTTATCTGACCTGTTTGAAAATGTTTCTTTATTATAGCGATAAACCAACAAATCTTCAAGTTATTTGTTTCTAAAATTAAATTGCGGGTCTACAATGACGGTTTCTTTTACATCTATCATCGGTTGTACTTTAGAAAATAAATTTCCAAATCGGCAACAAAAAACTATTAGACGAATAAAATTTTGAAGTTAACATGTTATGATGTTTACATGTATCAAGGGAAATAATGACCTTACACAGGTCATTATTTTATGCCTTGCAGCATATACCATTGAAACATGGTATCGTCCGGGTTGATTCTGAAAAAGAATGACCTGACGTTCTGAAAGAAAATAACTGCATATAGGTATATAATTTAAAGTTAATACGTCTTTATGATTCTTGTTTTTCCGTATATAGTTGATACAGTAATACGTACATATGTATTTTCTTCTTTGCTGTATAGGTAAAAACAAAGAAGTGGTACGCGTGCAAAGGAGACCACTCTACATCCAATTCACAATTAATTAAAGTAAACCATTATAGGTCAAAGTACGGTCTTCAACACGAAGCCTTGGATAACACCAACCAGCAAGTATGAATATAGCCTTACTGTTTTCAACATCATAATTCTCTCTGATTTATCGTTGGTGATAGGAGTTTTTCAGACAAATATTAAGCAGCCGGGGATACAAGAATGATTTAGCAGATGCTTGACCACAAAAAATACGCACAGTATAACTCAGTTTATAAAAAAAACCGGAACAAAATGATATATAAATAAACAAAATACTATCAGTAACTGACATGCCAGCTTCAGCCTCTGAATTAAACTAATTGAATGAATATGTCTTCATCATATGAATATCAAGCACAAACCCTCATGAAGTTAGGTAAAAAAGGGTCCAACATGCCTACTTCTAAGTTAAAAAATATGATAGTTAAAAAGATTTTTTTTTTGAAAATCAATCTGTAAAGCTTTAAAATCATAATATACTTCAACACTTACACATGATTACGTCGAATATGTTTTTACGCAAGTGTCAAGTAGATCCCTGTACTTAAAAATCAAGTCTGACACATTTGACTGTTGTATGTATTGTGCCTGTTTATTTGACGCATCATGTAAATATAACGGAATTTGACGAAACTGTCATTAAAGTGAGAGGGTTAGCGCTATAGAACCAGATTTAATTCACCATGTTCTACATTTGCATATGCCAGTACCAAGTCAGGAATCTGACAGTTCCTGTCCATTTGTTTTTGATGCGTTTTGTTAATTTGATTTTGTCATGTGATTATCAGTGTATATAAAGTGCGAATCCAGCTAGTTCATTTTCACTGTCATATGCGGGTATGTCTATTGTAGAATAAAGGATCATGGGAAAACTGTATTTGTTTACGTTTTGAAAATACCAAATTGATTGATTTGAAGGAAAGTTTTTACATATTTTCATTGGTAATGTCTTTATTATGTACAAACATACACTGCTAATTTTGCATAGGTACTTTTTCTGTACAAAAAATCTGTAGTACTGGAAAATTACTTTTAAAATATAGTACTTGTTTAGTACTATAAATTTATTGTAATATTTAGGTACCTGTTTTTTACAGTACTTGATTTGTACTTCAGATTTTAAGTACTCAATTTGTACTTTAATTGTGTAGTACTAAATGTGTACCTCAAATATTAGGTACTCATTTTGTACTTTATTTTGAAGTGCTTGATATGTACTTAAATTTTAAGTACAAATCAAGTACTGTAAAAAACAGGTACCTAAATATTACAATACATTTAAAGTACTAAAAAAGTACTATATTTTAAAAGTTATTTTCCAGTACCACAGATTTTTTGTACAGAAAAAGTACCTATGCAAAAGTAGCAGTGTAGGAAGCGATTTTTACGGCATTGCCATTTCTTTTCTCTAGGAAAAGTCTTGAGAGATACCTGCACCACGTTGTTTTATGAACCTTTAGTACATGTATGCCCTGCTGACTGCAAATTGTGGGGTCGATTAGACTTGTAGTTTCAGAGTATAACTGATAACAAGGATGTGGATTTTTTTTCTTCAGAAGAGATGTAAGAACAATATTGAAATTCAATTCTTCTAGAATAATTGATCATAGGTCTTTCCTTCCATATTGTTTTAATGAAACTGTCATTAATAAACGGTCATACATATTGATTGATTGCTTGGTGGGTTTGTTTATTACATAAACACTTGGGATAGGGTCTCTTGAAGCAAGCGGAAAAAACTGAGATCTTGGACCCCGTATTGAACACACGAGACGGAAACATGCACTGATTATTTGATTGATTGATTGGTTGGTTGGTTAAACATGTTGGTTGGTTGATTAAACACGTTGGTTGGTTGGTAAAACACGTTGGATAGTGTTTCTTGAAACAAGTGAGAAAGAAACAAATGAGATCTTGGACTCCATATTAAACACATGAGACGGAAACATGCACTGATTGATTGATTAATTGGTTGGTTGGTTGGTTGGCTAAACATGTTGGTTGGTTGATTAAACATGTTGGTTGGTTGATTAAACACGTTGGTTGGTTGGTTAAACACGTTGGATAGTGTTTCTTGAAACAAGCGAGAGAGAAACAAATGAGATCTTGGACTCCATATTAAACACATGAGACGGAAACATGCACTGATTGATTGATTGATTGATTGGTTGGTTGGTTGGCTAAACATGTTGATTGGTTGATTAAACATGTTGGTTGGTTGATTAAACACGTTGGTTGGTTGGTTGGTTAAACACGTTGGATAGTGTTTCTTGAAACAAGCGAGAGAGAAACAAATGAGATCGTGGACTCCATATTAAACACATGAGACGGAAACATGCACTGATTGATTGATTGATTGATTTATTGGTTGGTTGGTTGGTTGGTTGGTTGGTTGGTTGAACACGTTGATTGGTTGATCAAACACATTCATTTGTAAGTGGAGGATAAATAATGGGGGGGGGGGCAAAAGGGGGGGGGGTCAAAAGGGGGGTCCTAGGGATTTTTTTTTTATATAAACGGAACAGAATGGTTAAAATTGCCGTTTTACAATATAAATCAATTGCTTTTAAAAAGCAATTGTAAACGGTCTTTCCCCCCTTTGAAACATGATTGATTGTTATGTGTGTGTGTTTGTTTGTTTGTTTGTTTGTTTGTCTGTCTGTCTGTTTGTTTGTTTGTTTGTTTGTTTGTTTCTGTAAGGGGTCTATATTATTCCGGGTTAAGTTTCATGTTTAGTTCGGAAAGTTTTTATTTTATTTCAGGTCCAGCACGCGCGCCAGATTGGGGAGATATTACGTGACGCGGGTTGATAATAACGAAAACTTAGTCTTTTTATTTCTTTTCAGGTGGGGACCTTGAACAGACAACATCTATAGAGATGGAATGTACACAATGTAATTTCTTTTGTCATTGTAGGAAATTGACATTTTGGTCACAGTTCACCAGCAGTGCATGATTTGGATTTAATTGATCCGGTGTAACTTTAAAACACGTTGCATGATTATTTTCTTGTAATGTACATTTTTCAGCACCAGTTTGTAACACAGATAAGTATTTTAATCTAGGAGCGGCAATTTTATTTTAGGATTTCACTGAGATTTACGGACCTGCACTGCTAATTTTGCATAGGTACTTTTTCTGTACAAAAAATCTGTAGTACTGGAAAATTACTTTTAAAATATAGTACTTTTTTAGTACTATAAATTTATTGTAATATTTAGGTACCTGTTTTTTTACAGTACTTGATTTGTACTTCAGATTTTAAGTACTCAATTTGTACTTTAATTGTGTAGTACTAAATGTGTACCTCAAATATTAGGTACTCATTTTGTACCTTTATTTTGAAGTGCTTGATATGTACTTAAATTTTAAGTACAAATCAAGTACTGTAAAAAACAGGTACCTAAATATTACAATACATTTAAAGTACTAAAAAAGTACTATATTTTAAAAGTAATTTTCCAGTACCACAGATTTTTTGTACAGAAAAAGTACCTATGCAAAAGTAGCGGTGTAGCATTAAAGTTAAAAAAAGTGTTATAAAAGCGAACCCCAAATATCCATAAGGTCTTTTGTCTATAAATTTGGAGACCACGAACTTAAAAACGGGACCAAAAATATAAAAATGCATGCATGGGTGTTATTGAATGCATGACTGTAACAATAGGATGAAGATAAAAAATATCTTATTCTGGGGTCTCGGGGGGGGGGGGGTCTGATCCCAGAAACCGCTTACTGCCTTGTCAGATTCCCGTATCCCGCTTATACTATGCAGTTCTCATTTTTTGAAATTTTCCGTGTCCCGCTATACTTTATTTCTCCTTTTCACGACACAATCATTTGACTTTCACGTTTCACGCTTACAAAAAAATCGGCTTACCCCAACGCGACCCACTATTCTACTTTGTTCTGACTCATATTAAGCCCATTATAAATATATTAAAAAAGTTTGTTTTTTATCCCTTTGTATCCAATCTCGTTTCGGTTTGAGCCACAGATAGATAAGATGTCATATGTAACAATGAGACAGCTCTCCATCCGAGTCACAATTTATAAAAGTATACCTTTATACGTCAAAAAACGGTCTTCACTTTTACTTTTCTCCATTGGTTAGATGTATAGGGGAAGGGTTGAAATGTCACAAACATGTTTAACCCCGCCGCCTTTTTGCGCCTGTCCAAAGAGAGACGAAAGATACCAAAGGGACAGTCAAACTCATAAATATAAAAAACAACCTGACAACGCCATGGCTAAAAATGAAAAAGACAAACAGAAAAACAATAGTACACATGACACAACATAGAAAACTAAAGAATAAATAACACGAACCCCACCAAAAACTAGGGGTGATCTCAGGTGTTATGGAAGGGTAAGCAGATCCTGCTCAACATGCGGCACCCGTCGTGTTGCTTACGTGATTACAAATCCAGTAAATAGTCTAATTCGGTAGGTCAAATTCATGAAAGGGAAGGGGATAGTAGTTACGACGTAAGGAACATATCCGATATCATTTGTGAAACGGTTATTCCATAACGGTCAATCAACTCGTGATGGCGTCCGTAAAATTTACGAAGGGATGATTTCAACTTCACCATTTGGAACTCTTGGTTTAATAGCTTCCTTGTGAACGGTAACCCTCTATCAAGAAAATCATGGTAGGAAATGCAATCACGGGAATATCGTATCAATTGGGAGATATATACCCCGTATGCAGATGCTGCTGGAATGTTGCTACTTAGAAATGGAAAGTTCACAATTGAAAAGCTGAAATCATCTCTTTTGTCGTAAAGTTTTGTCTTCAACCGACCCTCATTGTCAATTTCTAGATGTAAGTCAAGATATGAAGCCGACTTAACTGTATCTGTAGTATCCTTTATCTCCAATTCGATGGGATAGATACGTTCCACATAGTCACCACATTTTGAATTGTTTAGTGAAAGAACGTCATCTATATAGCGGAAAGTAGAGTTAAAGGATATTGCTAACTTCTTATCTTTCTTCCTTAGAAGTTCCTGCATGAAGTCAGCCTCATAATAATAAAGAAACAAGTCAGCAAGTAGAGGCGCACAATTTGTTCCCATTGGGATGCCGACAGTCTGTTGAAAAACACGTCCTACTAACGTAACACATATGTTGTCAATCAAGAAATGAAGCATCTTGATAATATCGGTTTCAGAGAATTTTTTGTTTGAATCAGAGTGATTCTTTACAAAGTAGGATTTATCCCTCCCTAAGACAAGATACAAAGTCAGGAGCCTCTGGCCTTTGTTAGTCTTGTATTATTTTAATTTTAGTTTCTTGTGTACAATTTGGAAATGAGTATGGCGTTCATTATCACTGAACTTGTATATATTTGTGTAGGGGCCAGCTGAAGGACATCTCCGGGTGCGGGAATTTCTCGCTACATTTAAGACTTGTTGGTGACCTTCTGCTGTTGTTTTTTTTATTTGGTCGGGTTGTTGTCTCTTTGACACATTCCCCATTTCCAATCTCAATTTTATTCAACATGGAGTCTTAACTCACACCGAACAGCAATTAAGTTATAAAGGGCACCAGTGTAAAACCTTTTAAACGGGAAAACCAACAATTCAATATTTATCAAGATGTACGTAATTAGTGGTGAAGTGTCATGGAAATGGATAAAAAAAACAAGGATATGGAAATGGATAAAAAAAGGATAAAGATCCCTATACGATTTATGAGAAATTAAATGGAATACATTTGAAATCAATGTTATTTCTATTGAATTTATTTAGAGTGTTTTAAAACCAAACTTTCCTCCGTAAGTTAAATTTTATCAAATCCGTCTCTTACTTTATCTATTGTTTGAGCAAGTCGGCTAAATTACGGCTTTACAGCTAATTTCCTAATGCATGTAAAGCAAACCTTTGGTTGAATTGCTTGCTTAGTTTGCATAATTGTTTTTACAAACTTTGTAAATAAGATTGACATCTTTAAACAATATGTATCGGCATAGTTTAACCTGTATTTATATAATTATTATATTGATTGACAACTCATGTAAAAAAAGTCAGGACAAACTTATATAACAAGGTAAAATCGAATAGAGTGAAAAATAAAAAGGACAGAGATTACACTAAATAAAATGCAGGACAACATTTTACATACTATTCCCCTATTTCTTTAAAAAAATCATTTTTGAACGGGTTATATATTTATTATATATAAACTGATCGTCGATATTACATATAAAACTTGAATACCCAATTTAAATGACAGATAAAGAAACAATGCCTCAACATTACATTTACATATTGTTTCAGAGTATCTAAATTATGCATTTATATCTGTATGAGTATAGTAAAGTTGTCGAAGTACTCGAATACTCGTGTGCGTGATGTACATTTCATTATGCTTTCAACAACTATATGCTATCGTAACATACGTAACACTTTTATACGTCTTTTATCGATAAAACATATAAACCATTTAAACTTGGTATATTTAATGCATTTCTCTCTATTATCTTGATTGCATCCGAATATAATTCAAACGTATTAACCATTACATAGCAACACCTTATGGTGTAAAGTACGTTTGTCAACATACAATTACCGCTCCTAATAGAGCTTTCGTACAAATTGACGAAAGGTACGTATGCTTGACGAATCATACGTAAGACCCGTTTTAGGGATCCTTCATTTTGACATATTTAAATAATAGTTATGTATATATGATACATCGGAGCAATAAAACGGTTATTTTAGTGTATAACTGCGTTTTGAGTCCTGAAAATTAATGACATATTAGCAACTAGACGATAAGTGACAACTTCGCGTCTATCTTCCAAACATGTGTACTCTTAAATCGTCATTTAAAATCCATAATATATATGGTGCAAAATTGACGATTTGTTTTCTTGATATACAAAGTATTTTTTTTCTAAATTTATTCAACATTACTTTTTAAAAACGTTGTAGCATCATTTCTTAGCAAATCTCGATATTCCACTATGACAATTTACTGAAAGTGTACTGTAACAAATAAAAATAAATGTGAATCTTGTTGTTAGATTTAGACTAATGTACTTCAATAATGTCATTGAAATGTTAATCGTGAAACTCGTGCTTAAACAATTCCCGCGGAAATGTGTGTACTCGTGGTTTACGTAGACAAACGCGCATCTGGTGCAGTCCTGGTACCTTAAATAACTATTAAGTTTTCATGGTATAACTCATGTACCGAATCAAACAAAGGGTTAAGATTTCATATTGTTAGCTGATATAGTAAGTTGCATGATTAAGCCGAATTGTATGGTCTTCCCTCTTTATGAATTGCCATGATTGCAGTTTGGTAATGTTGTTACTGTCGGTTTTGTTTAAATACTCCGACCTGACAAAATGTAAATCAATTCAAGCGAGAAAACCGGAATATTTATAAGAAATTATGTTGAAACAAATATAACACACAGTTATAACAATGTAGATGTAAGGCATTCACCAGTTAGAAAAAAAACCTGTATAATCAGTTTTACAAAACAGCCTATTGTTTATGTGCATTAACTAAGGCAACTCGGTTGCGACATTGTAAGCCTATTAAGTTGATTATTAGCATGACCAAAACCGTCAAATTATAACGTCCTATTTCGCATTTTTCACGGTACGCATAACAAAATATGTCTTGCAATAAGAATGGAACTAGACGTCGAGCTTTCATCTTGTGAAAATAAATAATGAAAAGGACATAAACATATACCGCACTATCTAAAAACATGCTTGACATTAAATGTTCAAATACAAGTCTTCAATTATTTACTTGTGCACATAGGTAGATAATAATGACTTTCATGTAGCATTTGATCTCAGTGATTTTCCAATTGATCTTTTAGAAGGTTAGACCAATTCATTTGTGATTTTGTAGTTGCGATCTACTGCCACCATAGGCATGTTGAATATATTATTCTTTGGATGATTATCGTAAAATAATGCCCGATGAAGTTTAATCTTATTGTTCTGCTTAATTGACAAAATCTTTTAGTAAAAATAGAGTATATAAAGGTTTAATGTCCTTTGTGATTTGTTATATTTCATAAAAGGAATATGATTAGAAGTTCGCTTGATCTCATTGAATCGTTAGGCAACAGATTTAATAAATAAATACTCAGTGAATTTGAATTTAATTCCAAATGTGAGGTGTATAAAACATGTAAAACTACACTTATCTAACAGTTGAAGTCAAGATATGTTTTGTGTTCACCATAATGAATTAGTTGTGCTATACGATCTGTCGGTGTCTGAACACACATGCGACTAGAAATATCTATAACCTTTTCTGTATTCACCATAGATACATATATTCTCTTTGGTGGAAGTTTGGCTTTACCTGTAGATAAAACCCTTTATTTTCAACGGGATAACACATCCCGCTGTTAGAATGAACTTCAGAATTCGCTTGTTCAAAAAGCACCTTATCTTGTTGTACTTTACAGAGTAAATTAAAATAAAACTAAATATCATTTTCACACATTAATACATATACACAGTCCCGGCTATCTAATTTGTCAATGGCACAACATCGTTTTTTCTCTGATTTTTATTGACGTCTTTACATTTAATCGATTGGATGTTTTCTGATTAATATCTTAGACGTAGATGCATGCTTGTTTTATAGGTTGTTATAAAGGAGGGACGAAATATACCAAAGGGACAATCAAACTCATAAATCTCAAACAAACTGACAACGCAATGGTTAAAAATGAAAAAAGCAAACAGAAAAACAATAGTACAAATGACACAACATAGAAAACTAAAGAATAACCAACAAGAACCCTACCAAAAACCAGGGGTGATCTCAGGTGCTCCGGCAGGGTAAGCAGATCCTGTTTCACATGTGTCACCCGTCGTGTTGCGTATGTGATAACAAATCCGGTAAATAGTATAATTCGGTAGGTAACATTCGTGAAAGTGAAGGGGATTATAGTTACGACGTAAGGAACGTAATTGATATCATTTGTGAAACGGTTATTCCATAACGGTCAACCAACTCGTGATGGCGTCCGTAAAATTTACGAAGGAATGATGTCAACGTCACCATTTGGAACTCTTGGTTTAATAGCTTCCTTGTGAGCAGTAACCCTCTATCAAGAAAATCTTAATAGTAAATACAAGCACGGGAATATCGTATCAATTGGGAGATGTATACCTCGTATGCAGGTGCTGCTGAAATGTTGCTACTTAGAAAAGGAAAGTTCACAATTGGAAAGATGAAATCATCTCTTTTGCCGTATATGTTCCTTACGTCGTAACTACAATGTATAAACTCGACCAATTCACTAACAATCGAAATTTCCTTAAAACGTCGTTAAATCCTGATAATTCTTTAAAATAATTAGAAGAAAGGATATATATTTATCCACACTTGTTATCTCTATCACATCCAAGTTGTATATTTATGTCATTGAATAGGCCTGGCGCATGAATAATTTGATGGTTAACGAAATCATAAATAGTTATCAAAGGTACCAGGATTGTAATCAAAACCTAGTTTTATAGATAGATACAACATCAACTTGTTTTACGGATGTATGTAGTCACCATATATTGACAAAATTTGATGAGCTTCACAAACATACATAATTGGTTAACTTGACAATGATTGGAATTCATCTGTCAAAAGTGTAAATACACACATCACAGATATACATAATTGATTAACTTGTCAAATATTGGAATTCATCTGCCAAAAGTGTAAATACACACATCACAGATATACAACACAACTCATCATAAGGTATGGATTTTGCTCTTCGCTAAAGGGCTTCACAAATTAAATTCTGAACACTAAATTTGAGCGAGCGTATTGTTTTCTGGTTGAAGATGATAGGTTATTCTGCAATTGAGTTATTTTATTTCTGATATGTATATCGTCACATAGATATCTATTGTTTTCTAATGAAATATTGCTTGGAAAGTTAATTTTGATTGGATACCGTCACTAATTCTGAAGGTATCAATTCCCATTTCATGCTATGAAAAAGTACTCGGAAGTGCAAACTTCGCAAGACATAGATAAAATATATGATTTAATTTAGTTTTCTGTCAGTTTCAATAGAATGGAGATAACAATAGTGTATTTTAAGTTTCGACGGCGTCAAATTTGTAATTTGATGGCCACAAATACCGTTTACTGGCTCCGATAACGCGTCGCCAGTTTACCTCATTTTCGACCATGAGTTCGCCAATGAATGCCGTCGGAGCTTATAATACAGGACAGTTATATCCTTATTATTTTAACGAACAGGACAATAATCTAAATGGTACTGTGCATCTTCAATTTACTCTGTTTTCGAGTTACTATACCATTTCCCCCCTTTTCTTACAACTGACAAAATCAAATGTTAGACTTGATCTTTCAATACAATGTTTCACTTAGCAATTGCGAACAAAATAATATTCAACTTAATTACAGGTAAATTCGTAAGTCTGCTATGATTTTAAAGCTTTATAGATTGATTTTTGAACTGAAACTGTTTTACTATCATCCTTTTTATATGTTGGAATGCTTGTTACAAACCAAAGTTCAAACTATTGATAAATTCGGAAAACGAATGTGCAGGTAACATATTTAATAATCAACTTCTTTCTAATGTCAATTCCACTTTGTGTATTTTGCGTAGAAGAATCATCTGTAAAAGAAAAATGAAATGAAATTAAAAGTTATATATTCCATAAATAGGAATAATTGATAACATGTATTCGTGAAGGTAGTCGATATTTCGTTACAGTATATCATTCATATTAACATTTATATTGTAGGCGTTTAATAAAAAGTAAATCAGATGGTATAATTATATACTTTTGATAATTGTACATACCATCCTCTAATAAAATAATTAATTACTGTAGATCTTGTTTTAAGGTGGTATATAACACTACAGGGAGATAACTCTGTAAAGTTAGCTAAACGTGTTAATGACATTGTGTTGTAAAAGGAATATAAAGCTTCTCAATGATCAAAATTGGTGTTTGTCAAACTGATATATAACCAGTGTAATTTTTCTGACAAAACGGTTGGTTCAAAATTTTTGAAATTTTTATAGTTTTGTTAAAGGGTCAAAGTTAATACTTTTTCAAAATTTTATGAAAATTAAACGAGCCAAATTAATTTTAGTGAAAGTGTTGGGTACCACCTTAAATTTAGAATAAGGTATGTTATGTCTTGCACTTGAACATATTGAAATTAAGACATTAATAGGAAGCGACATACTTAAACTCAAATGAAAAGTATTAAATTTTACTTATTCTAATTACTAGTTTATGATGCAAACTATTCAACATGTTCAACACTGTAAAATGTACACAATAAAAAAGATTATTGTTAACATTGCATACCAATATTTTTCATTTTATGTTATGTTTACTATTGTTTGTCTATTGGTGTTGTCAGTTTATTTACGACTTATGACTTAGAATGTCCCTGTGGTACCATTCGCCTCTTTTTTAATTTAACTGCAAGGTGATAACTATTCTATATTTATATATGTGGTAAGTAGAAAAATAAATAAATTATTATATGAAGGATATTATTACTCTTGCTTGATACATTTAAGTACAAATTTTACTTCAAAATTGTATACGATATTCGTTTCATTTGTAAAATCAGAACTACTCATCCTTCTTGAGCCTATTGATTTTCTAGCATGCATATATATGCCTTTTTTTTTTGAAGATTCGTTTTTCTCTGTCTGCTTAACTTTTCTTTTTTCTTTTTAACCTGTATATTATATATTTGACAGGATTAGTTTTCACTTACTGGAATGTTTTATAACTGACACTGAACCCAGGTCTTGTAAAACTGTTATCAGTCTCGAAGTGAAGAATCATTTTATTGGAAGTGGAATTAAATTCTATTCCTTCAATCGGTCCTCCGTACAAAGTATCTAGTAATGCCGCTGCTGTAATCTCACCATCATATACCTACTCAAAATCATTTATTCTAAATATATAAGGAATGACTGTAATATTTTTTCTGTCTTTGACAGCGTAGCGGGTTATTTGAAAGTGTGCACCACATTTTTATGTTATTTCAAATAGATATAAAAAATATTACAGTCATTTCTTAAAATTTAATTTTAAATTCCATTTTAAACCGTAGAAAACCTTGCGAAACGTTGATGACGCCACATGACTAAACAAATATGGTCTGATAGCAGAATAACTTTAGCCAATCAGAAGACGCGTTACATTCAAAATTAAATTATATAATGATATTTCAGTATCTCATTAATCAGAATGTTCAAGGAACGATAACTTAACGTAAAACAGAACATTGACATTGAATTTAATTATTTACAATAGACATGTTGCATAAATTTGATGTACATAGAGTCGACTGTCCCTTGCACTGACTATCGAGACGGTAAGTACTAAATAAACAAACTATGGTCACACTCATTTCCAGTGCATCTAAGATCAACCTATAATTTATATGGGGACGAAGTTCCCTATCACAGTAGAAAATTCAATAAAAAAAAAAATCGGGGAAAATAACCGCATTTTTCATTGTACTAATGAACTCAAAATCGTTCAATTTTTTTATGTCGTGTATTTTAATTTCCAGATCTGCGCAGGTCATATAACTCTACTTCCTTTTTGCGGTCTTGTTGTCGTGAGACTTTGATTAGTCTAATAAAATAAAGGAACTCAAGGAACACAATACCAATATTTCATTTTTAATCATTCTTTGTCTTGGGTATGAATAAACGTTACCTGATGCATTGCGTTTCTTTGTTTACATTAAACATGACGTCATAACTTAAATAACGTCATCAAGTAGAACCCCTTTCAACAGAACCAAAATCGGAATCGTTACGGTATTTCCGTTTCTGTTTTTTAACAAATATTTAAGTAACAAACAAAAAGTTTTAACAAACTTCGTCCCCATTTACAGGTTATGCCTGCCTAATATTACATGTAATGGTGCATGCTTCTTATTTGTTGCTCTTTTGCGCATAGTTTTTTTATACTGATTGCATTTCGTTGCACCTCTTTTAGACGATGATCTTAACTACAATAACATGTTTTCTCGAAATATATTTCTTGTTGAAGGTTCTGCCTTTATTTGTATAAAACAAACTGTAAAAAAAACCTTATGCCATAAAGAAATATAACAAGGTTTGCCAAATAAGTATTCTATCAAAGTTTACAATTTTCAAAGCAATATAGGGTAAAAATATCACTAGCAAGGCAATCTCTAAATTCGATTTTTCAGTATTTATAAGTACCGTAACGAAGTCAGAAAGTCCTTCCTCATATCTTTCCTCGGTGTGAAAGAAAGTAAAGTTCAGCATTATTTTAAAACCATCATTAACTAAGATGTTGTAATTACAATCATGGTCATTGCAGTAGTTTGAAGGATAATTCTGTGTTGTGAAAGTTCCAGATGGTTCGTTGAATATTCCACCACATGTAACTGTCAAAGTAAATAATACAGATGTGTGTTTCACAGGTAAATTTCACTCACATCAATTTCACGTGAATTTAAATTCGTGTGAATCTACTGTGAAATTTACATCAATTTCACCTCAAACGAGCTTATACGTGAAATTCACGTGAAATCTCTTTTTGAGAGTTTCACAATCTCATGTGAAACTCGCGTGAAATTCACATTTCAAATAATATCGTAATTTTCAAATTGAATTAAAATCATGACCAATATCATTTTTTTTTTCTGTAAATTTCACGTGAAATTCATGTGAAAAAACCACATGAGATTCGTGTGAATCTCAATTCACGTAAAATTCACATGAAAATTTTCAAGTGAGTTTGATGTATAAGCTCGTTTGAGGTGAATCTCACGTGAAATTTTTCATGTTAATTTCACGTGAGATTCATGTGAAATTCATTTGAGCAAATTTTGCCTGTGTAGTAGAAGGCTAGTTTCATTGGACTATTTTTTTTTCAAATTAGTGAAGCTTTGAATCAATTTAAGAATCTTTTAGTATTCTTTATGAATTTCATTTGACATATTTCCCGTTTCAATTTTCTTTTGCAATATCAATAATCAGTATACAACAAAGCAATATGAAGAAGAATGACATGGCAACAATTTTTAATCGATATTCAACGGATTGTTTTTAAGAATAAATTCAGATTCTTACAAAGTGAATTTAAATAGCATTTTATTAAACAAGATTGACATATACAGTGGTAATTTACCTACTACTAATAATCACAAAATTAACTTTGTGTTACGTGTATTTAAAATTTCGAAAGGTTTTTTTATTTTAACTGTTTTTTTTTTTTACTTCGTTGCATCAGTATCCAACCAACAGTTTTTTTTTTATCACCGTTGAAGCAAGTACATTATGAACCGTATCTGTGCAGTTATATTCTTGTGATTAAATACGCCTTTTCCGTATCAATGCCAACATTTGAATACCACCAATTGAACATTTGTAGCACGTTGGACATGTTAATTCGTTGTTCCCACTGTAACACTTTATCTGAGAAAATTGGTATGTTTATTATCATCGAAATGAAATCAATCAACAGTAACATGTGTATTAGGTTTACATACCATTGCATGGTTGATAACATCTATGACTTTTGCGACAACAAGGACCTGTGTCTACTTCATCGTCAACATACGTTTGTTTACACCTACCACCTCCAGCTGTGCATTGTTGTGTATCTAGATATGTAAATGATATATATAATATGTTTCATTATTTCGTAATGTATATTAAAAAAAGTGTTTCGGAAAAACAAAAAAATAGTTCAACTAAAGTATTTTTGCATTTGCACTGAGTCGAAATCCATGCTGGTAAAATGCCGTAAATTTATCATTTGCTCGAAATCTTTTTTTTCTTATTGCGCTATCAAATATATCATTTGTTTAGAATGTAAATTCTTCCATGTAAATTTGACCTGAAGCCAATTTTGATGTTGTTTTTGTCATCTAGCACGTGTGTCACTATAACACAATGTGACTGTTGTAGCCGTATGTTTTACCTGTTTATCTATTACGTCTTTTGCCATTTCCATAGGGGTTAATTTTCCTTTAGGAATTTGAACCATTTGACCTATATTTTCTCATTATTTAATGGTTGACGTTATAGCATTTAATACGTGTAACAATATTTTACAGAAGTAATTTGAGTTTATAAAATTTAAAAAGGATTTATATTAAAAATTAAAACTCTATTACTGACTGTTTAGGATTGTAAAACTCAAGTAAGTCCGACAAGTTATCATCAGTTGTTGAAACAAAAGATAAAACTGAACAAATAAGATATAAAAAAATATTATGTATCTTTAAGTGGTCCTTTATAATGAAAACCAGACTGTAATCAACTCCAAAAGAAAATCATACATTTCTTTTAACATATTTTCCGTTTCCAAAAGAATATCATACATTTCTTTCAACTTATTCACCGTTTTCATTCTCAATTGCAATATTAATAACCAGTATAAAACAAAGCAATATGAAGAATTGTATTTCTGTGTTTAGAAATATTGTCAATGGCATGACACCAAATTTTAATCGATTTTCAACGGATTGTTTTTAAGAATAAATTTAGATTTTTACAAAGTGAACTTATATAGCATTTTATTAGACACTTTTGACATATACAGCGGTGATTTACTTACTACTTATAATCACAAATGTATCTAATGTGTTACGTGTATTTAAAATTTCTATGATTTTTTGTTTTAGCTGGTTTTGTTTTTGTTTTACTTCGTTACATCAGTATCTAACCAACAATTTGTTTTATCTTACCGTTGAAGCAAGTACACAATGAACAATACATGTATGTGTGCTGTTATATTCTTGCGGTTAAGTTACGCCTTTTCCATATTAATGCCAGCTTCTGAATATCACCTATTGAACAATTGCAATACGTTGAACATATTAATTCGTTGTTCTTATTGTTACGCTTTATCTAAGAAAATTAGTTTGTTTTTTTATCAACGAAATGAAATCAATCAACAGTAACATGTGTATGCAGTTTACATACCATCGCATGGTTGACAACATCTATAACTATTGCGACAACATGGACCTGTGTCTACGTCATTGCCAACACACGTTTGTTTACACATACCACCTCCAGCTTTGCATTGGCGTGTATCTAGATATGCAAATGATATATATATTATTCTTATTATTTCGTAATTTTACATGTTTTGATTAAAAAGGGTGTGTAGGAAAAACAATAAAATAGATTTACTTAAGTATTTTCATAAGCACTGAGTCGGCATCCATGCTGGTGAAATCTTAGTTCCCGTAAGGGTATCATTTGCTCGAAATCTTTTTTTTTAATTGCACTATCAACTATATCATTTGTTTAGAATGTAATTTCTTCCATGTAAATTTGACCTGAAGCCGATTTTGATGTTGTTTTTGTCATCTAGCACGTGTGTCACTAAAACACAATTTGACTGCTGTAGTCGTATGTTTTACCTGTTCACCTAATATACATTTTGCCATTTCCATAGGGATTTTCCTTTTGTAATTTGAACTATTTGACCTATATTTTTCTCATTATTTAATGGTTGACGTTCTAGCATTTAATACGTGTAACAAGATTTTACAGAAGTAAATTGAGTTTATAAAATTTAAAAAGGATGTATATTAAACATTAAAACTCTATTACTGACTGTTTAGAATTTTAAAATCAAGTAAATCCAACATGTTATCATCGGTTGTTGAAACAAAAGATGAAACTTAAAAAATAAGATATAAATGCATCTGAAAGTGGTCCTCTATAATGACTCATACATAAGGGTATAAAAACTACATGAAAAAAAAAATAGATAACAACAACATACTGGTACTTAGTTAAAATAAACTAATATAGTTTTACATACTGTAAAGATGTCTTACTTTTAACTTGATGATTTATCTGCGCTGCAGCACAAACAATGAAAAAGACAAATACAAATGTCATCTTGTTGAAATTATGATCGTCTTAGAACATGTAAATAGTAAGTAATGAATTAATGACAATAAATTTATATATAGTGTTGATCGTGGGATTGGCGTGACACGTTGAATGCTATTTTGAGAGTCGTTGCTTCAATCTGTTGCAAAGAAAGAGAAAAAATTATACATTTTTATTCAGACATTGTTTAACACTTGTAAAGTTTAAACTATTTGAAAAAATGCAATACACTCGATGAGACATGTATTTGCACTTATTAACTTTGAAGATATTTGTTAAAGCAAGCTTTCTAAATCGACAAACCTGAATTGTTTGCGAATCTGACAGTCAAATCCCATGTGTAAAGTTTCAGGTGGTAAGCAGAAAATTCATTCATAAAATCTGAACTTGATGTTTAAGTTTTGAATTTTTAGCTGAAACTTGATTTTTAGCTGAGACATGATTTTTAAGTACTTGGCACTTCCGTAAAAAACATAGTCGACCTAATCATATGTAAGTGTTGAAGTATACTATGATTTTAAAACTTTATAGATTGATTTTCAACTTGAAAACATCTTAAAAAAAATATCGTTGTAACTATCAATATTTGTATACGGAGAAATGATTGTTTCTAACCAAAGTTCCAACTATTGATAGTAAATTCGAAAAACGAAGTATGCAGCAGGTAACTTATATAAATTACACATAGCTGAGAGGATGACAAAGTAGATTTTTACACCAAGAAACCATAATTGTCAATCGCGGCTAAGCCAAGGTTGGCAATGCTTTTTCGAGGGGTTCCAATATGCTCCATCCCCCTCTTAGCTATGTGTTAACTTAATTATAATACTAATTGTCCTATCATTATTGTCTTGTACAGATTGATTTTATTCTAAAAGTATTTTCGATGACGTCACGAACCTAACAAAGTTACGGGTATTAGAAAAAAGAAATAAGTAAAGCAAATGTCATCTTGTCGAAATTATGATCGTCTAAGAACATGTAAATAGTAAGTAAAGTATTAATGACGATATATTCATATATATTGTTGATCTTGGGATTGTCGTGTCACGTTGAATGCTATTTTGAAAGACGTTGTTTCAATCTGTTGCAAAGAAAGAGAAAAAAATATACATTTGTATTCAGACATTGTTTAACACTTGTAAAGTTTTAACTATTTGAAAAAATGCAATACACTCGATGAGACATGTATTTGCACTTATTAACTTTGAAGATATTTTTAAAAAGCAAGCTTTCTAAATCGACAAACCTGAATTGTTTGAGAATCTGACAGTCAAATCCCATATGTAAAGTTTCAGGTGGTAAGCAGAAAATTCATTCATAAAATCTGAACTTGATGTTCGAATTTTTAATTTTTAGCTCCGACGGCATCGTCAGTCGCGGCGCTAGAAAACCTCACATGCGACCATCAATGGATGCTGTCAGAGATTAAAATACCAAACTGTATTTAACGAACAGGACGATTATTTCAATGGTACTGTGCATAATCAATTTACCACGGGTATTAGAACAAAGAAATAAGTAAGGCAAATGTCATCTTGTTGAAATTATGATCGTCTAAGAACATGTAAATAGTAAGTAATGTATTAATAACGATATATTCAATTTACAGATCTAACATTGTTGGATTGATGTTTAGACGAGTTGTATATACATTATGTACACAGCCATGTATCACCATCATTGATGGCGATCCGATGGATACATCTGTTGTAGGGTTGTCACTGACTAAGACGTACTTATGAATTTAATTATTTTCTGTGACTGTATCTTACATTCATTTGTAGGATCCTTTACTGTAGATAATTTAGCTGATCTGTAACCATAACATCTTCATGCCTTATATATCATGTACTGTAGTACGCCGCTGGATTAAAACTGACGTGGAAAGGTAACACATGGCCAGCGAAAGCTCTTTTTTTGAGAGCCCAGGTGGTCGTGTGGTCTAGCGGGACGGCTGCAGTGCAGGCAATTTGGTGTCACGATATCACAGTAGCATGGGTTCGAATCCCGGCGAGGGAAGAACCAAAAATTTGCGAAAGCAAATTTACAGATCTAACATTGTTGGGTTGATGTTTAGACGAGTTGTATATACATTATGTACTCAGCCATGTATCACCATCATTGATGGCGATCCGATGGATACATCTGTTGTAGAGTTGTCACTGATTCAGACGTACTTATATATATATATACATATATATACCGTGACAAGGTAACACTACGACTATTGAAGTTATATTTTTATATAACGGATATGGTCGATTGGTCTAGAGCTCTGGACAATAGGCTAAGTGATTGGTGCTGTAGTGTATCAAAGGTGTGAGTTCGAATCCCGCTGAGGGACGAACGAACAAAAATTGTCAGTATAAAATCAAACTCTAACACTGTTTGAAGTAATTTTCAGACTTATAAATATTGACTCGATTAGTTTTTATCTGCACATGCAGCTACTGTACCAGTTAACAGCAAAACAGCTGTTTTATCTTCATTGTTTTCAACACTTTAAATAATTAAGTTTTTAAAGTTATGTTATTGACACCTCGTAATGGGTCCTAGACAACTAAATGCTGCAAGATGGCAGATTATCAGCATGAGAGAAGCAGGAATGTCGCTGTAACAACTGCACGTATTGTTGGCCATCACCATCCCACTATAAGTCGTTTTGAGAATAAAAATCAGACAATAAATGATGTAAAGGCCCTTCCGAGAAAATGAACACCCCCTATACCATTTGCTAGGGAAATCAAGCATAATGAAGGTTGGTCAGAAGGAAACCCATTTCATACAAGACAATCCTAAAAAGAGAGTGGTGGCCCTTCATGAGCCTTTTAATAAGAACTGTTCAAGATCGACTTATAGCTAATAAGACCATTTCGGAGACCTTTGCTTACGAACAAACACACAGGTTTCCATATCCAATGTAGTGCAGAGCTCGCCAAAGTTGGAAATTAGCATCGTGGAGGAAGATCCGTTGTTCAAATGGAATTCGGTTTATATTCCTTGGCCCGATTGTAGCCCGGATTTAAACCATATCGAGCATAAATAGGACACTCTTGGACGGAAAGTGCGCGAAAGGACACCCCAGTTCAAAAACATCATGGATTAAACAATGCCCTTTATCAGAAATGTTGCTGCTACCGTAGCAACAAATTAGTCGATTTATTGCAGGAATCAGAAGACGTTTAGATGCAGTTAACCGTTTAAATGGAGGCTCCGCACAAAGTACTAATTCTTTAGCGAATAACGATCAACCATGATGTGAACAGTCATATGAAGATTAATTTTGAAATGTCTGACATTGTAAAGTTCGACTACAGTAAAAGTTGTAAAACGCATTTTTTGTACAAAAAAACACTTCATTTTGTTATTAAAATTGTGGTTATATAATTAATTATTTTTTTCAAATATTTTTTGTTCGTTTCAATGCCAATGTTATCATCATTTTTCCATGTGTATATTATAAAATTCTAGCAAATTTACAAAATTAACACGGTTTGGGTTGATATTTGTAAGATTATATTCATATACAGAATGTGTGTTCAGTCTTGTATTACCATTGCTGGTGATCTGATGTATAAAATCTGTCGTAGTGTTGTAACTGGTTCAGACGTACTTATAATAGTATTACTTCTGTGAATGAATCCTACGTTTTCAATATAAAATGATAAGGATTTAATATAAAGTGTAAAAACGACAGTATTATATATTCTGCAATAAATGTTTTTGGAAACTATCTTTCTATATGTACTGTAAACAAAACAATTTACAATGGAATCCGAATGTACATATTAACAGACGTTCATAGCAACATCGACATGGACAATATTTCATACCACTATTAATGGTGAAAATGAGAAGATCTTTCACTTTATCAGTATATTTTTGAAAATAAAATTTCGTGTTTCAAGATATGAGATATTAACAGTTTTCTAATTTCAAATGCATTTGTGTTGACATTTTGTTGCAAATTTACGATTATTCAAGTGCTGGCATATCAAAATTAATGATTATTAATCAGCATATAATATGACACTCATCTGCAAAGCTTTGATAAATGATTTCAGAATAAGGCATACTATACTTGACCAAGCAATTCTCAATATAACAGTTTGCCAGACGTTCGTCTTTTTTACACACGACTCATCAGAGGGGCTCGAATCAGAAAACCAAAATGGAAGACCAAATAGATTTAGTTTGTATTAACAGTTATGTAACTTATGTAGCTACAACAACGAATCAAGATGCAGATACATGTATCTCTTCGTTGAAATTCCAAATGACATAAAAGACCCATGGGTATTGTTATATTATTAACGCAGTATATGTAATGTCATTAATATACGCAAACGATGTAGTGTGTAGATTTGTATGCGAGATCAATAAAAAAAAATCATTTATCGTCTCCTTTTTTTTTCGACTCATTGCATGGTATTATTCTCGACTTGTTATATTCGTATGTGTGGTGTTTCTTGTTTAATACAATAACTTGTTCTGTCATTGATTGGACATTTCATTCAAATAATTTCATTATATCTTATCATAAATATAAAGATGTTTCGGTTGGGGTATATAAAGAGTATTGTTTTCATAAACGGTGGAATTTCATGTATGTATTACTATCATATTTCATAATGGTATAGCTATAATATTTTGATAGATTTAAATCTAAGTACTGTTGTAATACCAGCTAATTATGCAACATGGAAAAGTTGTAGGCCCTGTGTTTCTTTGTTAATATAATTGATTATGCAAATCATTGATGTTGTTCGTGTAACATCTTTCTTTCTTCGTCATCAATATATTAATTATGATTTCATCAGCAAAATTTAACTTGTATTTTTTAATGTACTGTGATAATATGAAAATTATGCATATATATGTATTATTAGTTATTGTTATAAGAGAGAGGGACGAAAGATACCAAAGGGACCGTCAAACTCGTAAATCGAAAACAAACTGACAACGCCATGGCTAAAAATGAAAAAGACAAACAGAAAAACAATAGTACACATGACACAACATAGAAAACTAAAGAATAAACAACACGAACCCCACCAAAAACTAGGGGTGATATCAGTTGTTCCGGAAGGGTAAGCAGATCCTGCTTTACATGCGGCACCCGTCGTGTTGCTTATGTGATTACAAATCCGGTAAATAGTATAAGTAGTTTGTCCCCGTTATAACCAAGACGATCCGGTACATCTCCAATTGCTAAATTATTCTTTTCTAGACTTATATATATAAGTATATGACATATTAAATTATCTACATAGCATATGCTACTTATTTACAAAGCTTAAAGTTAAAATTTCAGAATAAGGAATAGGATACTTGATTTAGAAAGCACTAGCTGTTTGCCAGGCGTGCGTTTTCCTTAACACAACTCATCAATTGGGCTCAAATCAGAAAATAAAATATTAAATTGGAAGACGAAGAGATAAACGTTGTTTGTATTGATAGTTATTTATATTGATGTAATCATATTATCCTTAACAACGAGTCAAGATCTAAATCGTCTTGGTTGCAATTCTAAATAATATACAAAGACACATGATGTTTTTTTATAAATTGTTCTACTTGGGAAGTGTCGTGTAGGTATATCTTGAAATGCATGTGAATGGTTAAGACCTTATTTCATTTCAAAGCAGTAAATGTAATGCCATTAGGTCCGAGACCAAAATTGTGGTCCCTTGATTTTTGTTGTCCAAAAATATAGTCCCTATAAAATTTATTTCTCCATATTTAATGCCTGAAATTGCAAGTAGGGGGTGAAATTACACTGTAAAACAAATTTGGGTAAAGGAATTTTGAAGAAACGTAGTTGTAAAAGTTAAAAAATTGGCACTTCGGAAGCTGTCAAAAGATTTCAAGACGCCCTTAACATAAAAGTCTCAATATATTGAGTTAGTGACGATGAAGTTTTCTATCATTTTGATATAGTTTGTCCCAAAAGTAGTACAACGCACTGTAAAAATTTCATTGAGAAAGTGCAGGTTGGATTTTTTTTAATATTCAGAATGTTTACACTGGAAGTTGTAAATATTGAGATCCTTAAAATGTGTTTATGATTGAACATTAAACTTATAATTGATTTGATAAAGGTATATGCTAATATAGATAAATATTGTTCTTCAAAGAAGTGGTTTACATAAACTGTGGAATTTCATTTTTTTTTATTAATAATATATTATTTAATTAAGATATTGATATCACTACTCATAAGTATCAGGATTATATTCAATACGCCAGACGCGCATTTCCTCTACATAAGACTCGTCAGTCACGTTCAGATTAAATAGTTGTGAAGCCAAACAAGAACAAAGTTTTAGAGCATTGAGGACCCAACATTTCAAAAAAGTAATACTTCGATAGATTCAAATAAAAAGCAAATTAAAGTACTTTGCTGAGATTAGCTAATTATACAATATAGTTTTTCTTTGTTAATAGATTTGTTTATGCACATTATGAAGTACATATAATTAACAGTTTATTTGTTAATTGCTTATGCAGATTATGAATTTCTTGATGTTGTACGTGTGACATATTTCTTATTTATCATCAATATATTGCTAATTATTTAGTTAATGAAATTTTACATGTATTTATCAAAGAACACTATAAATATAAATAATACGCATTTATATACTAGTTTTAGTTTTTTAGTTATTAGTTTTTTTATACAACTTTTCCTTATTTTTTAGACGTTCTACATGTTCTCGTAGATCTTCAATTTTCTGGCTAGTTCTTTTAATAGTATGTACATGTATATAGGATATTAAATCATTTGCTTCTTATTTGTCACTTATTTGCAAAGTTTAAAGTTACATTTTAGATTAAGGTATAGTATTCTTGATTTAGCAATCATCAAGATAACAGTTTGCTAGTCGGGCTGATTCCTTACATACGAAGTACAAATGAATCCGCGTGAATCTAATCTAAGGAAAAAGCAGAGGTGCAATCTGAAGTTTTACACTAACATTTGTTAAATTGGAGATTCTGAAAAACGTGTTTGTAATTTGTTTGGTATAGGTAAAACATACAATGAATATTTAATCTTCAAAGTAGGTAGGTGTGTTTAAGTGAACGAATTCCTTATAGGGGTACTGGCTAAGTGTATTTATGGTACAGACCACATACCTTTCATATGTCTCATTTTGTGTTCCTTCCTTTATGGTTTAATACTATAATGTATTCTTGCATTGATAGGACATTTCTTCACATAGTTTAATACGATATCTTATCATAAATATAAATATGTGTTTTGTTTGAGGTATATGTAGAGTATGGTAAACAAAGACTGTGGAATTTCGTAATGCCCGCGTCACACTGTCCCGATTTTTATATACGATGGACACCCGAATGCGAAAATTGTAAGTTCGTACGAAGTTGGTCCCGATCTCGTTAAAATACCCAAAAGTGAAAGAAGCAAGTACGATGAATAACGAAGTTTATACGAGGGTGTCGAAAGTATATACGATAGCAAAAGATGGACATACGAAGGTTAACCGAAGACGGTATTTAAACTTCATATCACAGCCGAAGCCTACAAGATGGATCACGAAGGCTACACGATGGATTACGATGATGGCGCGATGGCCATACGATGTCTAAAAGACGTCGTGTACAGCTTACGATGCATTTAAATTATATGCCGAAGGCATCACGTGTTTTAAATTGTTTGATCAATATTAAATATATATAATATTGTACATTTAATTTTTGGTTTAATCATAAGACGGAAGACCGTGGGTATTTCCAGTTACTGAATAATTTGGTTGATTTTTATTCAATTTACCATTTTCTGCATGTGTCATATACAAATATAGTGTCCATATTTGTCCCCAATATGTCACATACGAGGGGATGTCACGCTCGGCATTGCCTTGTTTGAACTGTAAAATGTGTGCACTAGTCTGAATAATCACCCATAATTATGCCCATGTTTACTGATCTATCTTAAAGGTAAGGTAATGGGTTCGTTGATCCCTTTTATTCAAAAGGAAATCAAGGATGTGGGGAAAGCAACAAATGCAGCAAAATATGACATATAGAATGTTTATGGAGTAAACATTCGTGTGACAACAACTCAGACGAAACATAAAAAAAACAGAATAATGAAGAAAAGGTTGGTTTCCCTATATACGTGTACCTGCAGTGTTGGTATACGAGGCGCGTTTCTGATTTTTATTATGTTATTTGATATGAAAAATTGACAAAAAATAATATTTTATTTGTAAAAGTAAATCCTGAGCCTGTAATACCTGCTCTTCTTGTTCCATTTGAATTAATAGAAACAACGCTGTCGCCTTTCTTGTTCTCATAGAATCATATGATATGTGCTCCATGTTTTGTGAACGTCTTTCTTAAATGTCGTATTAGACTGACCAGTGCATATCGCGCATGTCACTTTAAATGTACTTAAGCGCGAAAATTAACTTACATTTAGCTGGATTTATTGCCGTCGTAGTTCCATCTTGTCACCTTCGTACTTTTATTCGATGGCATCACGACGGGATTACGAGGTCATCACGAATTTGTGTTGCCATCGTAAGACCTTCGGTTATCTTCGTGATTCATTCGTGTAGACATCGTTATGTCAAAACTGCCCGATGGAAACGATGGAAACACGAATGCAATACGATGTTCAAAGATGCATTCCCGGTGACATTACGATGGTGATGATGGTGATACGAACTCAATACGAACCCTAAACATCGGACGCACCTTCGGGGATTTTTTAACATGTTAAAAAATTTAGAACCCTTTCCGAAGTTGTCCCCGAAGGCTAAAAGTGGCCGATGGTTCTACGATGGTTAAAGATGGCACTACGAATAGCCCGATCTGGATACGATCAGTCCCGATTTTGAAAATTTCCATAATCGTGTTGCCATTGGCGTACAAATCGGGACAGTGTGACGCGGGCATTAATGTATTAGTGAAATATTTCAATACGATATTGATATAAAACTTTGATAGATTCAAATATAAAAGCTTATTATGCAACATTCTATCTGTTAATTGATTATGCAAGTATTTCTTGATGTTGTACATGTAACATATTTCTTATTTCGTCATCAATTTATTATTAATTATATCGTCAACGAAATTTTACATGTATTTGTCAGACTACACATGCATTGGAAAATAAATATAATAAATGAAACGCATTTGCACCACCAAAGATACTACAAGAATGTGCCTAAAAAATAGAAAAAAATTCATTCCCATGTTGCGCCTATCCCAATTCAGGAGCCTCTAACCTTTGTAAGTGTCCAAGCAAGAATTTCTAATTAAAGTTCATGTATATATTAGGAAGGTTTGTATTACGTTCATTATCAGTGAACTAGTACACGTTTTTGTTTAGAGGTCAGATGAAGCTTGCCTCCGAATGCTGGATTTTCCCTATGCCTTAAAGACAAATTAATAGCCCTACGCTAGTGTTTATTTTTTTGAGGACGGGTTGTTTTCTCCTTGAACATTCCACATTTCCGTTCTCAATGTTATTGATAAATCTGTCTCTGGTGCGAACAACATCAGCTGAGAAGAACGTGTACAATTTAAAGACACGAAGATCAACAAAATGATTCTGCTCTTCTTGTTGTCACGAGCGGCGTTTCATGCCAACTCCAATACTTCAGCTGCTAAGTATTCTAAGACAGCTGCGAGGTACACTGGTGCACCGGCACCAACTCTCTCGGCATAGTTTCCTTTCCTCAAAAGTCTGTGGATACGACCGACTGGGAACTGAAGTGAAAGAGTCCCAGGCAATTTTGCTAAACTGATAAGTTATCACACCTTCACCTCGAAAACTACATGCAAATCGAACAACATTCAAAACTATTCAAGATATGTAACTGTCTACATGTACTACATTTCTTTAGCCTCAAACACTTGCTGGAGAGATCTGATTTATCATTTTAACTAGCCTCCTCCTGCAAGGGATGCAAAAAACAAACAAGTTCTTGCTTGCAAGCAAAAACTTAAGACTTTTACCGGTCACTTTACTGGCACGGAAGACACAGTCATGTTAAATGTAAAACTATAAATGATGTGTATCTTCTACAGGCTAAATTTGGTAAACAGAACCGCCATTCTTCAAACTATTAACGGCTATTGTAACGACTATGCAAACGAACCTTCCTCGTCGTTGACATTTGAGATCCCTTGACTATCGACTGACCAAGACAATCCCAGACGACAATACTAATTTATCTAGAAGGGGATAGATGCACAGATGAGTTTTTGTTTTGTTTTTTTTGTTTCATCATTTTTTTATAAAAAAAAGACATGACATTCATCATTTATTTTATACGATTACGAAACAACTAACCTGAATATACAATTCACATATATTTTTTTAGTGGCTATGACAGCTAAACCTTCATGTTCCTGTACAAGTTTGTTTGCAAAATAGGGTTTGAAGACGTCATGTTTGGTGTTGGCATCACTAACCTGTAAGCGTGAAGTACGTGGTTTTGTGTTCGAGAGGGGCGGACTGGAACAGTTGTTTTAAGATACCGAAGAAATCAACAGAGAAATTCAATTTACAATTCAAATATACAAACTAACTGTTCAGTTTAGTGGCCATTTGATAATTCTGCTCATTTTCCAGAACAAAGTTTAATTGGCAAAATAAGGTTTTACGATGTTCAGTTCAGTGTTGGTATCCCTAACTTGTCAGCGTAGAAAACTTCCGGGAAGTGCATGGTTTTGTGTGCGAGAGGGCGACACTTCATCTGATATCGGCACCAATCTCCTCCTATACCAATGATGCTAACTACTTTATTTCAGAAGAATCAAATTTGTTAATGTTCAGATGAATTGAAAAAAAAGAGAATTCGCCAATGAGAAACACATCCAAAAACTTACACAACGAGTCTTATAGGATTTTGTTGCTTTGATGAATAAAACTCAAAACTTGCAAAAATAAGTGGCTGACCAAGCAGAATACGGTACGATTTAAGATAGACTTAGTATTTTTTTTCCCTTTGTTATTACTTGCAAGTATCGTTTTTTTCTCGATTGCACATATTAATCAGTATGCCTAATTCAGAGTTTTTTATCAGGAAATATAGAAAAATAAAACATCAGTTTTCACTTTGTAATCTTTATTTTAAAGTTGATATTAGAAAATTGACTGGCGTTTTTTTTAATTTTTAAGCTGTCAAGAGCTATTAAATAAAAAGTTATTGTTCAATCGATTGAAAACAAAAACACATACATCTAGTATGCATACTACAAAAACATTCATTAAAAAACAAAGTGAAAAAAAACTACTACAATTAGGGAAAGGAATTGTACTTTAAATTCATCTTAAATGCTTAAACTATTTGTTTTCAGTTGGTTTTTCGGTGTGTGCTCTGGACCTGTTTCGGCATCGGATTTGATCTTGTTTTCCCTTGTAAATTTTTCATATGGAATCATCGACATGTCGTCCTTATATACTACTGGCGAATTTCGTTGTGAAAAAGTGGTTTTTACTTGATGATTCCCGACATTGTGTCAGCCCAAAACAATGCTGAATATCGCATGATACGGTGCTTTTTGTCCGGAATTTGCTCTTGTCCGCTTTTCTTTGTATCCGATTATTTTACTTTTTGTCCGACACTTTTGCTTTTTGTCCGTTGCTTTTTGTCCGTTTTGCTTTTTGTCCGATAATTTTGCTCTATGTCCGACACTTTTGCTTTTTGTCCGTTGATTTTTGTCCGTTTAGCTTTTTGTCTGATAATTTTGCTTTTTGTCCGATACTTTTGCTTTTTGTCCGTTTTACTTTTTTAGCTCACCTGGCCCACAGTGTGAGCTTTTCTCATTTTCTCATCATTCGTCGTCGTCATTAACTTTTACAAAAATGTTCTCCTCTGAAACTACTGGCAAAATTAAAGCAAATATGGCCAAAACCATCCTTAGGGTATCTAGTTTCGAAAAAGTATTCGATGACCCCGCCCAATAATCAAGATGGCCGCCATGTCTAAAAATAGAATATCGGATAAAATGTAGATTTTGCCTTATACATCTGAAACAAACGCAAAGACCCAATCTGACAAGGAATACAAATATTCATCAGGTCAAAATCTATCTGTCCAAATATTTTCGGACACATCAGACTACGCATATTTGGGTTGCTGCCCCCTGAATTGGTAATTTTTAGGGAAATTAGCAGTTTTTGGTTTTAATTTGATTGAAGTTTTATTTTGCAGTTTTTGGTTTTAATTTGATTGGAGTTTTACTTGGTATAACGATTTAGCCAACAACTTAGCTAAATTCTTTCAACGACTTGAATAACTCTTTTAAACAACTTAAGGATGTACACCTCTGGGGAGCCAAAAATTTCTAGAATTAAACTTTTTGTTCTAAACCTGTTTTTGGGTATATATCACTGTAAAAAATAATTGGCGAAGAAAATATCTTATGGTGGTGCACTTCTTTTTTGCTACGGCCCTTTGAAAGTACCCAATTTTGATGATTTTCCCATTTTTCATCTATTTTTACCTATTTTTGGGCTATAATCATGAAAAAAAATCACATTTCCACAATTAAACTTTTTGTCATACTTTCAATAAAGATGAAGGGGACCAAACTGAATAAATTTGAATTAAAAAAAACTATAGGTAAGCGTTAATATAAAAAAGTTTAATCATAATTTGATGTTTTTTTGTGTCAAAATTACCATGTTGTCATTTTTGTAAATTTGTGATTTTTTTCCTTTTTAAGTACAAATTGCATATTTTTTTTCAACTTCTTTGTCATAAACGATTGAAAAAATACATATCTAAGAAATTTGAAAAGAAAAAAGGGATGCGGGATGTACATGTTTCAAGAAAAATAATTTTTTGTATCCGTTACCCATTTTCTTAAAATTTTGGCTAAAAAGACTGAGTCAGACTTGATTGGTAATAAAATTTGAAAAATTAATTACTCAAAAACTACTCATTTTTTCACAGAATTATGTTTGATTATCAGATTTTTCAAATTCATTGATATTTTCCACTTGTATCACATATTTTAGAAATAATTCCAGAACGAGATTTCAACGAGACTGAATGAGACTGAAACGTCAGAGGAATACATCCTTAACGAACTTGTTTACTTAAAACTACTTGTTGTAAATACACAATTTTTTAACTGAGTTTGATTATAATATATTCGTTTTATTCATTGATATTTTTCACTTGTATCACATATTGATTTGTAAAATTCAACTGTCTGGGTAACCAGTCAAGTTCAAGATTTGATTTGATATCTCTTTTTTTTAATAGAGTAATTACCCGATACAGCCATCTTTCTTTGGTTGGTTCTGTAACTTCATATTGATTATTGATTAGAAATATACCGAAAACTCAATAACATTTACGGATTAGTATCAAAAGTATCGCATTTCAGTGAGGAAAAAACCCCAGTGAAATTTCAGATGAAATCACTGTCAACTATGAATTTTTGTGAGCTTTTTTAAATCTGTATATTGTCATTCCAAAATCATTTCTGCCTAGAACAACACGAAAACTGTCATTGAAACACTTCTTTCAGTACTGGATGTGTAAATTTTTTATCAGGACCTGAACCGAAAGTAAGAACATCATAATATTCAGTATGCTAAAAATAAGTGTAATGAAAGCGACAGGGCGGATCCAGTCATTTTTAAAGTGGTGGTCCAGCTACATGTCCCCATTCAAATGCATTGCTCGTTAAAAAAACGAGTCCAACCTCTGACCCTCTCCCCCTTGAATCCACCACTAAGCGGGTACGGTATATAGCTTTGTACATTATGTAAAGCTTCGTCCATCGATAAAGTTTGTTTGTTGCTAATTTTAGCACAAAATATACCTCAGAGGTTTTTATCGTTCGACTTCTGTCATGTTGATACTCATATCTCATCTTTATTTGAAGAATATAACCCTGATTTTGATATACCAGTCCGTCATAGCCAAGATAGCATTTTATCCAAAAGGGGCAAGACACTTAACGACTTGTGTGTGCAGACAGGGATCCGTATCCTAAATGGTAGAACCCCTGGTGATTATATAGGTCAGCTTACTTGCCACACCCCTATGGGTAGTAGTGTGGTAGACTATTTTTTATCCTCCGAAAGTCTTTTAAGTAATATACTATTTTTTAAGGTTCATGATTTTAAAGCCGACCTCTCTGATCACTGCCAGGTATCCACAATGTTAAAAGTTAACTGTATATTTAATGCAGTGCAAAAAGATGTTTACACTATACCAAACCAATATATATGGGAAGAAAATTCTGCAGAGAAATTCCAAAATGCTCTAGCTTCACCATTGGTTCAAGAAAAAATAAAAACATTTAATAATACAAATTATACTGGTGACTCAAATATTATGATACAAGATCTGAATAATATCCTTTATGAGGCAGCTAATATTTCTATTAAGAAAAAGATTATAAAAAAGGTAAATAGTACTGCTAAAGTGAAGAAAAGTCAACAGTCAAAATGGTTTGACCTACCCCTCATAAATATGAAAAAACAGTTATGCGATAAAGAAAAGCTTTTTAAAAAATATAACAAAGATCCTAATATTAGATCCTCCTTCTTTGCTTTACTGAAAAAATACAGAAAAGCAAGAAAAACTAAATATAGAGAATTCCGTGCTGATCTTATAGATCAACTTGATAATTTGCGTGAGGAAAACCCAAAAAGTTATTGGACTTTATTAGAATCCCTTAAAAATTCAGACAAAAAAACAGAAAAATCATCAAATATAGCAAGCACGGAGTGGGCTGAATATTTTAAAGATCTTAACAAAAAACCAGTAACTCCTTCTCCTAATATAATAGAATTTTTACGTAATTTAGAAAATGCTAAAGTTTTTACTGAATTAGACATCCTTATCACAGATAAAGAAATTTCTGATGCAATTCATACTTTAAAGAATAAAAAATCATGTGGCCCAGACAGTATTTCAAATGAAATGATAAAAAACAGTCAAAGTTTTCTAATTAAAAGTTTAAATCATGTTTTTAATAAAATACTTTCAACTGGAAACTATCCTCAGATATGGGCTAATGGTTTTATAACTGCCTTATTTAAAAATGGTTCAAAGGATGATCCATCAAATTATCGTGGACTAACTGTTACTAGTTGTCTCAGTAAAGTATTTACAAAAATTCTTACTAAAAGATTAGAAAAATTTTGTATTAAAAGAAATATCATTTGTCCTGAGCAAATTGGTTTCTGCAAAGGCAAGCGTACTTCAGATCATATGTTTGTCATGAAATGTCTTATTGATAAATATACTCAAATAGGTTTAAAACATTTGTATACCTGCTTTATTGATTTCAAAAAAGCCTTTGATAAAGTTTGGCATGAAGGCTTATTTTATAAATTAAGAAAACTTGGTGTTAGTGATCTATTTTATAATGTTGTTAAAGATATATATAGTAAAACTTTATTGTCAGTGAAAATTGACCCTTATCATGTAACTGACACTTTTTCATCTTTTATAGGAGTGAGACAGGGAGATAATTTAAGTCCCATCTTATACAACATTTTTGTTAATGATATTCCAGAAATATTTGATGAGGATTGCTTTCCAGTTAAACTAAATAATACAAAACTTAATTGTCTGATGTATGCAGATGATCTAATTTTGCTTTCTGAAACTCCTAGGGGTCTACAAGAATGTCTTGATAAACTACAGATCTATTGCAATAATTGGGTACTGGAAGTTAACATTACTAAATCCAAAGTCATGATTTTAAGCAATTCTGGTAGACTTCTTTCTACTCAATTTCATTTAAATAATACCCCCCTAACGAACACAAAACATTATACCTACTTGGGTGTCAAATTTAGTATTAATGGCAAATTTACAGATGCCCAACATGAAATGTATAATAAAGGGTTAAAGGCCTTATTTAAACTAAAAAAATGTTTCTCAGGTCATAAACCAAAAATAAAAACTCTCATTCATGTTTTTGACCATACAGTTAAATCCGTCTTAATGTATGGCAGTGAAATATGGGGTGACATTAACTTTCACAAACTAAACACTCAAGGGGATAACTATTTCAAAAAACTATGTGGAGACCTGGCAGTAGAGAAGGCTCATTTAAGCTTTTGTAAATTTATACTTGGAGTAAGTAAAAAGCAACAAATATTGCAGTTATGGGTGAACTGGGCAGATATCCTCTATTTTTGGAGGTTTTGTTAAATATGT
Source organism: Mytilus galloprovincialis (assembly GCF_965363235.1). Classification (NCBI taxonomy): domain Eukaryota; kingdom Metazoa; phylum Mollusca; class Bivalvia; order Mytilida; family Mytilidae; genus Mytilus; species Mytilus galloprovincialis. The sequence continues at coordinate 99,524,675 of NC_134842.1, forward strand.
TTAAATATTATATACGTTTAAAAAAATCTGATGACTTATTATTAAAAGAGGCTTTCAACCTCTCAAAATCTCTACATGATGAGCAGAAAAAGAGCTGGTATACCAGTATTCAAACTTTATTTAAATACTTTAGCATCAATGAAAATTATGCACTTAATTTAAAGACGAAGTTAAAAAACTATTTATGCAAAAAGATGCAATCAAAATATGATTTAATATGGCAAACTGAGCTTAATAATGATTTCAGAGGCAATAAACTATATGGTAACAAGCTCAGAACTTATAGACTTTTTAAAAGCAGATTTTGCTTAGAAAATTACCTTTTGCAGGAAAATTTTAGATATAGACATTATTTAACAAAATTCCGTATCAGTGCTCACGATTTAGAGATTGAGAGGGGAAGGTACAAAAATCTGACAGTGTCAGAACGTATCTGTAAATTGTGCGGTACTGAGGTTGAGGATGAAATTCATTTTCTTCTTCAGTGCCACAAACTTTCAAATATTCGTTTCAACTTTTTAAATGAAATAAAACAACGGTTTAAAAATTTTAGTGGTTTAGATATTAAATCACAATTTATTTGGCTAATGTCCTCTGAAGATACTTTCATACTCCAGAAACTCGGAGAATTATTGGAAAATTTATCCTCATATAGGAAAGTTTCCTTAAATGATATATAGATATAAAAATGGCCAGTCACCCCCTTATGTTATTAAACACTTTGCTTGTTGTATTCTTGTACTTGTCTTAATAAATATTTTTTGGTTTGGTTATTTTTTTTTTTTTATAACATTGTGTGTTAATCATATTGAATCACTTGTAATCATTTGTATGTAATTAATGTTGATTGTTCTGCTCCTTGTGGGCGCTTTGATTAGCAATAAAATATATTTGAATTTGAATTTGAATTTGTTGACGAATGTGAAATATCTCCAATATTTATTAAAGCCTCTGGATCACAGTGGGTGCCATATTGACTTTTTTTTAAATTCTAAAACGTGCTTTGTATATAGAAATAAGGAGATGAGGTATGGGTGCTAAACGAGACATCTTTCTAAAAAAGACATAATATAATAAAGTAAGCAGTCATAGGTTCAATGCCGAAAGTACGCTATAAATGACCCCAAAATTACTTGTGAAAAACAATCCAAAGTTTTATAGCTGACTATGCGGTATGGGCTTTGCTCATTGTTGAAGGCCGTACGGTGACCTATACATGTTAACTTCTGTGGTTTTTTTTTTTGGTCCCTTGTGGACAGTTGTCCCATTGGCAATCATAATGGCTGTTTATAACGTCTTTACACTAAATCCATTGGATGTTGGATGTGTACAGATTGATTTTTTAGTCTTAGATGCATGTTTTTTTATTAGTTGTTAGTGGCTTTGAACTAGCTGTCAGATAACTGCGAGTACTCTCGTATCTGTTCATTGTGTCTTTTTGTGTCGGGATGTATATTACCCGGCAACGTCCACTTGTATTTTTGTCCATCTGATGAGTTAAGCCTTTTTCAACTGATTTTTATAGTTCGTTCTTATGTTGTATTGTGATACCACTGTCCCAGGTTAGAGGGAGGGTTGGGATCCCGCTAACATGTTTAACCCCGCCACATTATTTATGTATGTGCCTGTCCCAAGTCAGGAGCGTGTAAATTCAGTGGTTGTCGTTTGCTTATGTGATACATATTTGTTTTTCGTTCATTTGTTTACATAAATAAGACCGTTAGTTTTCTCGTTTGAATTTTTTTACATTTTCTTATCTGGGCCTTTTATAGCTGACTATGCGGTATAGGCTTTGCTCATTGTTGAAGGCCGTACGGTGACTTATAGTTGTTAATGTCTGTGTTATTTTGGTCTTTTGTGGATAGTTGTCTCATTGGCAATCATACCACATCTTCTTTTTTATAAAAGATCCAATTTCTATTCAGTTGAACTAATAGTAGAAATAGAGATATATTGAAATAAAAAAAGAATTGTTTAGTTAACGTAAAGCATATATGAAAAATGTATATAGGTCACCGATGAGTTGAAAAAGATATTTCAATTCTAATGCCCCATAAAATGTCATTATTGCACCAAAGGGAGATAATTTGGAGCTTTTTCAGTGATACAAACATTTAAAAAATAAATCTGTTGCCAAAATGATTCGATTTTTTCGGTTGATTTTTGTGCCAAATCATAAAGTTAAACTATATGTAATAGACAAGTGTAATAAATAAAAATTGTAACGAAAACAAAAATGATTTAATTTTTGCTAAAATGTTTTATCCTCGAGCCTCCGTAAGAGCAAGTATTGCACAAAAATAAAGAAATCATCCTAACGAAACAACTCTTGAAAAGTCATCGGCTATTCCTCGATGGCTAAAGGCTATTTATTTCTGAAATTGTTTCGCTATTCTGAGTGTACAAGATGTTACATGCAGCTAAAATATTGGTTAAAACATTTGAAAAAAAATACTGTTCTGTATAAAAATGTACACAAAAATAAACGAATGAAGGCCGCTGGAATGCAGTCCAGGACTCGGATAAGCACATTTAAAAAATGACAGGTTACATGAACTGAGTTTCAATAAAAGTATAAGTCTAACACTTGCTTTTTCAAAAATTAAATCTATATTTATAAATGGTAATCTTTAAACAAATAAAAATTGAATGTTAGTTTCACAATTCAAACAACAGATCGATATCAAACAGAAATGTTTCATTATCATTTTTCGGCTACAATGGGTATATGAAACATCCAATGCCGAAATATCAACAAAGAGTCCTAACAAAGAATTGTTCTGTCAAGTTGTGCAACGAAATTTCTACAGCACATGGTAGTGACAACACTAGATGTTTTAAATAGGATCCAGCGAAAAGCTAGACTTTGGTACGCGAAGGTAGCAAATTGTCGGTGTGACCATCGCTGACGGCTTTTATGGTTGTTGGTTAACAGATATTTTTTTTTACGCCGGAGGGCCATTAAAATATCACCAATGAAAGGTCACCGTACTCTTAATTTCCACGCAAACTGATATAGCTCCAAAGATTTAACCATGAACACCAATGGACACTCATGTAAATTGGAAAGCCACGCGGAATCAATATCGGAAATGCTTAAGACAAATGCATCGGTCATGCTAGGCGTTTATCGCTTTATGGCTCGATGGACATGGCCTATCATTAAAAGATCCTTTTGCGGAACTTTACAAGAAGAGGGTGATTTCATTCCATAAGCCAAACTTTACATGTCGATTAATTATAAATTTGAATAATTGTTAGATAACATCAAAATGGCGAAGTTAGAAATATTGGATATATTGTCAGAGTCAAAAAATATATTTTTATTTCATTATTTACTTTTTAACTTGAATACTGAAACAGAAACTATTTCATTATTCATTATTCATATAACTTTATTATCATGATTATTCATAACTTCATTATTCATAACTTCATTATTCATAACTTCATTATTCATAACTTCATTATTCACAACTTCATTATTCATAACTTCATTATTCATTATTCATAACTTCATTATTCATTATTCATAACTTCATTATTCATTATTCATAACTTCATTATTCATAACGTCATTATTCAATATTCATAACTTAACATTGAATTTTGAATAATGAAAAATTAATAATGAACGTACTTCAGCATAATAGAAAATCGTTCATTGGAAAAATTTGCAAGACCAAATTTGGATTTGCTTTAAAACGATGTCGTGTTTTTTTTAAAATGACTACGCAATTGTCATATTACTTTACATAAAAAATGCGGCGAATTCGACATTAGGACATTCTCAGTGCAGACATTTACCAGAAGGCGTTGTATTTTTGGTATGTACGAGGGTCTGGATGGGGGGGGTTCTTTATTTTTGTATTCCTATATTGTTTAGAAATTTTTATTTTTTGCACACTATTTTGCACTTTTGGGCCATTTTTCTCCATTTTGTAAATCCGATCCACGCGCTCTTCTTGCTCACCCTTCCGGAGCACCTGAGATCACCCCTAGTTTTCGGTGGGGTACGTGTTGTTTATTCTTTAGTTTTCTATGTTGTGTCATATGTACTATTATTTTTTCTTTAGTTTTCTATGTTGTGGCATGTGTACTATTGTTTTTTTTTCTTTTTTTTTCTTAGCCATGGCGGTGTCAGTTTATTTTAGATTTATGAGTTTGACTGTCTCTTTAGTATCTTTCGTCCCTCTTTTGCAATTGAAAATGATCGTAAACTATTACTAAATTAACCTGAACATTCTGAAATGCCATGCCATACGAATGTTTGTAAGTTTGGTTGTTTTGTGAAAAAAGTTACAGAGTCAGACCCTCACGTTAGACAAATTTCAGACATTGCATCAACACAAATAATTGTCTCATTGGCCAATGGTCATACCACGTCTTCTTTTGAATGAACCATGTAAACGTCGATGATGTCATCGTCACATGAAAACAATATGTCTATGAGATGATAAGCAAAACAACGACAGCCATTTAGAAGACGTGTAACATCCAAAATTAAATTATATCAGAAGAAACACCATAATGTTACACACAATCATGTATTCAGTTTTACAGCTCAATATTTGTAAACTACATAAAGATAGGGAAATGTGGCATGATTGCCAATGAGACAATTATTCAATAGTCTGAGTGTTCAAATAACGGTCATTAGATATAGCGATTAGAGCTGAGATTCATACGCTTCCCAACAATGTGATAATCCACATTGAAATTGACCATTGATAAGCTTAAGTCAGTATGAAGTGTCAAAAATGATTAAACACGACGAAGTAAACATGAATGAACGTCTGGAAGGGGGATGATCTTTTATATCTTTATTCTGTTCTCTATTCTTTATCTATTTTGTCCATTATTGTCAATTATTGTCCATTATTATTTTTAACTTTTTGCCTACTAGTATTTCACTATTCTTTGGGTTATTTCCCTCTAATACTAAAGCTTTTGCCCATTTTATTTGTTAAACCCAATCCAATTAATCTTATATAAGAGTGGATAATTCTACAAAAGTAAATGCCTGTACCAAGTCAGGAATATGACACATGTAATCCATTCGTTTGATGTGCTTGAGCTTTTGATTATGCCCATTTCATTAGGGATTTTTGATAGTTTAGCGTCACGTTATATAAATCAAAGAAACACAAAAAGTCGCAAATACAAAACACAACAGCAAAAATAAAAGATAATACAAACACATTGACAGGATGTATAAGTACCGAGCCACGTCAAATGGATATCACAGAAAACAGACCAAACAGTAAAAGTAATATTAATTATTGAACAGAGACACATAACAGATCAATACAACACGTTGTTAAAATAAAAATAAAAACGTCAGTACGCAGATTCTATACATCATGACCATCATGTATTATTTGTGAAGTTGATACGGAATATTTATCAACCATTTCTTGGTACCTTCCGATGAACTTGTTTAGAAAAAGGACTAGACGTTCTTTGACATACCCCTGGTTCATCAATTTTCTGCTCAGACACTGGTACGTTTTACAAAATCTGAGTAGGAGCTGCAAGCTCTTGAATGTTGAATAAGTTGGGAAATATATATCCCATATGCTTGTGAAGTTGGTATATTGCTACTAGGGTTGGGAAATTTATAATTTCAAAATTGAAATCGTCTCGTTTGTCATAGATTCCAGTCCTGAGATGAATGGGTATGTCAAATTCGAGATATACGTCTAAACATGAGGCGGAGGAAGCCGTGTCTGTTGTTTCTTTAATTTCATGTTCTGGGGAATATATTAATGGAACCCAATCAGAAAGATTCGGATTGTTAATGGAAAGAACATCATCAATATATCTGGAAGTTGCAGTTACAAGCAAGCATGGGGTAATCGTAATCAGTAATCGTAATCAGCTGTAATCGATTACATTTTGCAGTGTAATCCTATGTAATCAGTAGTCATGCCATTTCTTATTACATGTAATCATAATGTAATCGATTACATTGCCAAAATAAAGGCAATAGTAGTATACCGCTGTTCAAAACTCATAAATTCATGGACAAAAAACAAAAACGAGGTAACACACTTAAACCGAGGGAAACGCATTAAAAGAGGAGAACAACGACACAACACTGAAATGTAATACACACAGAAACGGACCAAGCATCAGACAAAATCCCATGAGAATAACAAATATAACATCAAAACCGAATACATGAATTTTGGGATAGACAAGTACCGTGACATGTCTTATCGCAATGTGAATTTACACTAAAAAATAAGAGAAAATAAACGACGCAACGTTAAAATGTAACACACACAAAAACGAACAATAATATAACAATGGCCATCTTTCTGACTTGGTACAGGACATTTTTAAAGGGAAAAATGGTGGGTTAAGATGGTTTTGTGGCCTGCCAAACCTCGCACTTCAATGGCAATGTTAAATATAACATTGAAATGACAACATAATAAAACAGGACTACAATTCAAATATCTAAGAGACCATTTTAGACAAAGAAACACATGAATAATAGATAACAAAAAGCAATTCAATACGCACAAAACGCGCCTCGTCCACACAAGACTAGACGACACAAGATGCCCAGATATAAAAGATCGAAAGTGAAAAAAAAAGGGTACAAAGTTGTACAGCACTGAAGATAAAAAGTTGAAAAAGGTTGGGTCAAATACGGCTATGTTTTTATGCTTGGGATAAGAACATCCGTATTATTTAGAACAATTAAAGCTATTGCAAACAGTAAATTTTATCAAATGAATATAAAACAGATATACATAATGAAACTGAAGTATTAACTAATTACAGAAAACTAAACCGTGAATTGGGCAGTTGGTTAAAATTTGTAGAAAAAAACAAAGTTATATCTTTTACAAAGAGAAAGGACACTTGTCTATAGCTATGCTATCAAATTACACATGTTACACTGTACTTGTCTAAATTCTTTTCAATAAGATTAATAAATTATGGCTTCAAACAAAATCACCATAATAAGCATTTTCGTGAATATAAAAGTTATTAGAAATTCTTTAATATTGCAATAAACAATTTTATCATAAGTAATCACAAGTAATCATGATTACTTGAAAGAAAAGTAATCTAATGTAATCAATTACATTTGAAATAAGGTGTAATTGTAATGTAATCGACCCCATCTCTGGTTACAAGTGTCACATACTTTTTTGGTTACCTTATACTCTGTTTATTCATTAGGATAAAGAAGTCATATAAGCTGATATGTAATCACGATTTTTATGACACTACACATGAGAACTCTTTTGTTGTTTTATCGATATAAACAGTGCATAATGATTACTCACACGTTAATAACTAGATTATGATCCATTTAACAACTTATGTAATATATTTCAAATGTAAAGGCTATATATCTTTTGTATATGTATTTCCTACACAGCTACTTTAGCATAGGTACTATGTATGTACTAAAAAAAATGCTGTACTGGAAATTTACTTTTAATATTTACTACTATTTCTTTACTTTAAAACTATTGTAATATTTAGGAACATGTATTTCACAATACTTGATTGTAACTAAATATTTCGGTACAGAAATAATACAATATTCCATGTTTGAAAATCATAACATTAAGAGATTTGAAATAGAAAAACTTTCAAAATGCTGAAAAATTTATTACCTATATTTCAAGTACAAATAAAGTACTGTAAACTACAGGTACCTAAATATTACAATAATTTTAGAGTAACAGAATAATACTGAATATTTAAAATAGATTTCCAGTACTACAATTTTTAGTACAGAAATAGTACCTTTGCAAAAGTAGCTGTGTAGGATGTCATGTAGTCATGATTTGGAGATATCAATTAATTTTGATTTTTATATATGATACGATAATCTAATGCTTGAATTTCCTATTGTGCCAGCTGCGGTTGCTCACCAAATTTTGTCAATATGACAGAATTTTTACAATTGTCTTACAAATGGGCGGTAAACAAGCTTGCTACACAACAATGTTTTACCACGATTATTTCCCCAAAAGTCAAAGGTATCATTTCCCCCTGTTCCTTTGATTCCGTTGATTAAATGGATGTCTACGAGAAAAACATGCAAAATAAAAAAAAAATTATGAAAGGGGTTGTGGAATTTTCATCTGATTTTGGGTTCCTAGTAAAGTATTAAGTACATCTAATAGTTCTATGGTTAAAAAATGACAATTTATCTCAAACTATGTGAATACAGGGCAATCAATCGATATCTAATTCTCACTCGTTATGAAACCTATAATTACATAGCAACACCTTATGGTTTAAAGTACGTTTGTCAACATACAATTACCGCTCCTAATAGAGCTTTCGTACAACTTGACGAAAGGTACGTTTGCTTGACGAATCATACGTAAGACCCGGTTTAGGGATCCTTCATTTTGACATATTCAAATAACAGTTATGTATATATGATACATCGGAGCAATAAAACGGTTATTTTAGCGTATAACTGCGTTTTGAGTCCTGAACATTAATGAAATATTGTGCAAAATTGACGATTTGTTTTCTTGATATACAAAGTCTTTTTTTCTAGATTTATTCAACATTACTTTTTGAAAACGTTGAAACATCATTTCTTAGCAAATCTCGATATTCCACTATGACAATTTGCTGAAAGTGTACTGTAACAAATAAAAATAAATGTGAATCTTGTCGTTAGATTTAGACTAACGTACTTCAATAATGTCATTGAAATGTTAATCGTGAAACTCGTGCTTAAACAATTCCCGCGGAAATGTGTGTACTCGTGGTTTACGTAGACAAACGCGCATCTGGTGCAGTCCTGGTACCTTAAATAACTATTAAGTTTTCATGGTATAACTCATGTACCGAATCAAACGAAGGGTTATTGTTTCCATTCAAGATTTCAAATTGTTAGCTGATATAGTAAGTTGCATGATTAAGCCGAATTGTATGGTCTTCCCTCTTTATGAATTGCCATGATTGCAGTTTGGTAATGTTGCTACTGTCGGTTTTGTTTAAATACTCCGACCTGACAAAATGTAAATCAATTCAAGCGAGAAACCGGAATATTTATAAGAAATTATGTTGAAACAAATATAACACACAGTTATAACAATGTAGATGTAAGGCATTCACCAGTTAGAAAAAAAAACCTGTATAATCAGTTTTACAAAACAGCCTATTGTTTATGTGCATTAACTAAGGCAACTCGGTTGCGACATTGGAAGCCTATTAAGTTGATTATTATCATGACCAAAACCGTCAAATTATAACGTCCTATTTCGCATTTTTCACGGTACGCATAACAAAATATGTCTTGCAATAAGAATGGAACTAGACGTCGAGCTTTCATCTTGTGAAAAAAAATAATCAAAAGGCCATAAACATATACTGCACTATCTAAAAACATGCGTGACATTAAATGTTCAAATACAAATCTTCAATTATTTACTTGTGCACATAGGTAGATAATAATGACTTTCATGTAGCATTTGATCTCAGTGATTTTCCAATTGATCTTTTAGAAGGTTAGACCAATTCATTTGTGATTTTGTAGTTGCGATCTACTGCCACCATAGGCATGTTGAATATATTATTCTTTGGATGATTATCGTAAAATAATGCCCGATGAAGTTTAATCTTATTGTTCTGCTTAATTGACAAAATCTTTTAGTAAAAATAGAGTATATAAAGGTTTAATGTCCTTTGTGATTTGTTATATTTCATAAAAGGAATATGATTAGAAGTTCGCTTGATCTCATTGAATCGTTAGGCAACAGATTTAATAAATAAATACTCAGTGAATTTGAATTTAATTCCAAATGTGAGGTGTATAAAACATGTAAAACTAAACTTATTTAACAGTTGAAGTCAAGATATGTTTTGTGTTCACCATAATGAATTAGTTGTGCTATACGATCTGTCGGTGTCTGAACACACATGCAACTAGAAATATCTATAACCTTTTCTGTATTCACCATAGATACACATATTCTCTTTGGTGGAAGTTTGGCTTTACCTGTAGATAAAACCCTTAATTTTCAACGGGATAACACATCCCGCTGTTAGAATGAACTTCAGAATTCGCTTGTTCAAAAAGCACCTTATCTTTTTGTACTTTACAGAGTAAATTAAAATAAAACTAAATATCATTTTCACACATTAATACATATACACAGTCCCGGTTATCTAATTTGTCAATTACACAACATCGTTTTTTTCTCTGATTTTTATTGACGTCTTTACATTTAATCGATTGGATGTTTTCTGATTAATATCTTAGACGTAGATGCATGCTTGTTTTATAGGTTGTTATAAAGGAGGGACGAAATATACCAAAGGGACAATCAAACTCATAAATCTCAAACAAACTGACAACGCAATGGCTAAAAATGAAAAAAGCAAACAGAAAAACAATAGTACAAATGACACAACATAGAAAACTAAAGAATAATCAACACGAACCCCACCAAAAACCAGGGGTGATCTCAGGTGCTCCGGGAGGGTAAGCAGATCTTGTTTCACATGTGTCACCCGTCGTGTTGCTTATGTGATTACAAATCCGGAAAATAGTATAATTCGGTAGGTAACATTCGTTAAAGTGAAGGGGATTATAGTTACGACGTAAGGAACGTAATTGATATCATTTGTGAAACGGTTATTCCATAACGGTCAACCAACTCGTGATGGCGTCCGTAAAATTTACGAAGGGATGATGTCAACGTCACCATTTGGAACTCTTGGTTTAATAGCTTCCTTGTGAGCAGTAACCCTCTATCAAGAAAATCTTAATAGGAAATACAAGCACGGGAATATCGTATCAATTGGGAGATGTATACCCCGTATGCAGGTGCTGCTGAAATGTTGCTACTTAGAAAAGGAAAGTTCACAATTGGAAAGATGAAATCATCTCTTTTGCCGTATATGTTCCTTACGTCGTAACTACAATGTATAAACTCGACCAATTCACTAACAAACGAAATTTCCTTAAAACGTCGTTAAATCCTGATAATTCTTTAAAATAAGAAGAAAGGGAATATATTTATCCACACTTGTTATCTCTATCACATCCAAGTTGTATATTTATGTCATTGAATAGGCCTGGCGCATGAATATATTTGATGGTTAACGAAATCATAAATAATTTAGAAAAAGTAACAGGATTGTAATCAAAATCTAGTTTTAAAGATAGATACAACATCAACTTGTTTTACGGATATATGTAGTCACCATATATTGACAAAATTTGATGAGCATCACAAACATACATAATAGGTTAACTTTGACAATGATTGGAATTCATCTGCCAAAAGTGTAAATACACAGATCACAGATATACAAAACAACTGACCATAAGGTTTTGATTTTGCTCTTCGCTGAAGGGCTTCACAAATTAAATTCTGAACACTAAATTTGAGCTAGCGTTTAGTTGTCTGGTTGACGATCATATGTTATTCTTCAATTAAGTTATTTTATTTCCGATATGTATTACGTCACATATAAATCTATTGTATTCTAATGAAATATTGATTGGGAAGTTTATTTTGATTTGATACCGTCACTAATTCTAAAGGTATCAATTCCCATTTCATGCTATAAAAACGTACTCGGAAGCGCAGACTTCGCAAGACATAGATAAAATATATGATTTAATTTAGTTTTTTTGTCAATTTTAACAGAATGGAGATAACAGTAGTGTATTTCAAGCTTCGACGGCGTCAAGTTGGTGATTTGTTGGTCACAAATACCCGTTTACTGGCTCCGATAACGCGTCGCCAGTACACCTCACTTGCGACCATGAGTTCGCCAATGGATGCCGTCGGAACTTATAATACAGTACAGTTATATCCTTATTGTTTGAATGAACAGAACAATTATCTAAATGGTACGGTGCATCTTCAATTTACTCGGTTTTCGAGTTACTATACCATTTCCTGCCTTTTCTTACCACTGACAAAATCAAAAGTTAGACTTGATCTTTCAGTACTATTTTTCACCTGACACTTGCGATTAAAATAATATTTAACTTAATTACATGTATATTTTGATGTCTACTATGATTTTAAAGCTTTATAGATTGATTTGTGACTTGAAACTGTTTTACTATCATCCTTTTTATATGTTGGAATGCTTGTTACAAACTATTGATAAATTCGGAAAACGAATGTGCAGGTAACATATTTAATAATGAACTTCTTTCTAATATTTATTCCACTTTGTGTATGTTGTGTAGAAGAATCATCTGTAAAAGAAAAATGAAATTAAATTAAAAGTTATATATTTCATAGATAAGAATAATTTATAACATGTATTCGTGAAGGTAGTCGATATTTCGTTACAGTATAGCATTGAAATAAACATTTATTTTTTTAGGCGTTTAATAAAAAGTAAATCAGATGGTATAATAATTAATTACTGTAGATCTTGTTTTAGGTGGTACCTAACACTACAGGGAGATAACACTGTAAAGTTAGCTAAACGTTTTAATGACATTGTGTTGTAAAAGGAATATAAAGCTTCTCAATGATCAAAATTGGTGTTTGTCAAACTGCTATATAACCAGACTGAGTGTAATTTTTCTGACAAAACGGTGGGTTAAAAATTTTTGAAATTTTTATAGTTTTGTTAAAGGATTTACTTTGACAAAATTTTATGAAAATTAAACGAGCCAAATTAATTTTAGTGAAAGTGTTGGGTACCACCTTAAATTTAGAATAAGGTATGTTATGTCTTGCACTTGAAATTAAAATTGAAATTAAGACATTAATAGAAAGCGATATACTTAAACTCAAATGAAAAGTATTAAATTTTACTTATTCTAATTACTAGTTTAGGATGCAAACTATTCAACATGTTCAACACTGTAAAATGTACACAATAAAAAGGATTATTTTCAACATTGCCTACCGATGCATATTTTTCATTTTATGTTATGTTAACTATTGTTTGTCTATTAGTGTTGTCAGTTTATTTCCGACTTATGATTTAGAATGTCCCTCTGGTACCATTCGCCTCTTTTTTACTTTAACTACTATTATATATTTATATATGTGTTAAGTAGAAAAAAAAACACAACATTATTATATGAAGGATATTATTACTTTGCTTGATACATTTAAGTAAAAATTTTACTTGACAATTGTATACGATTTTCGTTTCATTTGTATAATCAAAACTACTCATCCTTCTTAAGACCATTGATTTTCTAGCATATACATGTAAATGTATGCTTTTTTATTTTAAAGATTCGTTTTGCTCTGTCTGCTTCTCAGTTTCATATAACTATTTCCTTTTAACCTGTATATCATCCATTTGATAGGATTAGTTTTTTACTTACTGGAATGTTTTATAACTGACACTGAACCCAGGTCTTGTTACCGAGTCATCAGTCTCGAAGTGAAGAATCATTTTATTGGAAGTGGAATTAAATTCTATCCCTTCAGTCGGTCCTCCGGACAAAGTACCTAGTAACGCCGCTGCTGTAATCGCACCATCATATACCTACTCAAAATCATTTATTTTAAATATATAAGGAATGCCTGTTTTTTCTGTCTTTGACAGCGTAGATGGTTTTTTTACAGTGTGCACCACATGTTTATGTTATTTCAAATAGATATAAAAAATATTACAGTCATTTCTTAAAATTTAATTCTAAATTTCATTTTAAACCGTAGAAAACCTTGAAAAACGTTGAAGACGTCACGGTCACATGACTGAACAAATATGGTCTGATAACAGAATAACTACAGCCAATCAGAAGACGCGTTACATTCAAAATTAAATTATATAATGATATTTCAGTATCTCATTAATCAGAATGTTAAGGAACGATAACTTAACGTAAAACAGAACATTGGCATCGATTTTAAATATTTACAATAGATATGTTGCATACAATTGATGTTCATAGAGTCGACTGTCCCTTGCACTGACTATTGAGACGGTAAGTACTAAATGAACAAACTATGTTCACACTCCTTTCCAGTCCATCTGAGATCAACCTATAATTTATATGGGGACGAAGTCCCCTATTACAGTAGAAAATTCAATGATAAAAATAAATTAAGCGGATTTTTCATTGTACTAATGAACTCAAAATCGTTCATTTATTTTATGTCGCGTATTTTAATTTCCAGATCTGCGCAGAACATATAACTCTACTTCCTTTTTTGGTCTTGTTGCCGTGAGACTTTGATAAGTCTAATAAAATAAAGGAACTCAAGGAACACAATACCAATATTTCATTTGTAATCATTCCTTGTCTTGGGTATGAATAAACGTTACCTGATGCATTGCGTTTCTTTGTTTACATTAAACATGACGTCATAACTTAAATAACGTCATCAAGTAGAACCCCTTTCAACAGAACCAAAATCGGAATCGTTACGGTATTTCCGTTTCTGTTTTTTAACAAATATTTAAGTAACAAACATAAAGTTTTAACAAACTTCGTCCCCATTTACAGGTTATGCCTGCCTAATATTACATGTAATGGTGCATGCTTCTTATTTGTTGCTCTTTTGCGCATAGTTTTTTTATACTGATTGCATTTCGTTGCACCTCTTTTAGACGATGATCTTAACTACAATAACATGTTTTCTCGAAATATATTTCTTGTTGAAGGTTCTGCCTTTATTTGTATAAAACAAACTGTAAAAAAAAATGTATGCCATAAAGAAATATAACACGGTTTGCCAAATAAGTATTCTATCAAAGTCTACGATTTTCAAAGCAATATAGGGTAAAAATATCACTAGCAAGGCAATCTCTAAATTCGATTTTTTTCAGTATTTATAAGTACCGTAACGAAGTCAGAAAGTCCTTCCTCATATCTTTCCTCGGTGTGAAAGAAAGTAAAGTTCAGCATTATTTTAAAACCATCATTAACTAAGATGTTGTAATTACAATCATGGTCATTGCAGTAGTTTGAAGGATAATTCTGTGTTGTGAAAGTTCCAGATGGTTCGTTGAATATTCCACCACATGTAACTGTCAAAGTAAATAATACAGATGTGTGTTACACAGGTAAATTTCACTCACATCAATTTCACGTGAATTTAAATTCGTGTGAATCTACTGTGAAATTTACATCAATTTCACCTCAAACGAGCTTATACGTGAAATTCACGTGAAATCTCTTTTTGAGAGTTTCACAATCTCATGTGAAACTCGCGTGAAATTCACATTTCAAAAAATATCGTAATTTTCAAATTGAATTAAAATCATGACCAATATCATTTTTTTTTCTGTAAATTTCACGTGAAATTCATGTGAAAAAACCACATGAGATTCGTGTGAATCTCAATTCACGTAAAATTCACATGAAAATTTTCAAGTGAGTTTGATGTATAAGCTCGTTTGACATGTTTGAGGTGAATCTCACGTGAAATTTTTCATGTTAATTTCACGTGAGATTCATGTGAAATTCATTTGAGCAAATTTTGCCTGTGTAGTAGAAGGCTAGTTTCATTGGACTATTTTTTTCAAATTAGTGAAGCTTTGGATCAATTTAAGAATCTTTTAGTATTCTTTATGAATTTCATTTGACATATTTCCCGTTTCAATTCTCTTTTGCAATATCAATAATCAGTATACAACAAAGCAATATGAAGAAGAATGACATGGCAACAATTTTTAATCGATATTCAACGGATTGTTTTTAAGAATAAATTTAGATTCTTACAAAGTGAATTTAAATAGCATTTTATTAAACAAGATTGACATATACAGTGGTAATTTACCTACTACTAATAATCACAAAATTAACTTTGTGTTACGTGTATTTAAAATTTCGAAAGGTTTTTTATTTTAACTGTTTTTTTTTTTTACTTCGTTGCATCAGTATCCAACCAACAGTTTTTTTTTTATCACCTTTGAAGCAAGTACATTATGAACCGTATCTGTGCAGTTATATTCTTGTGATTAAATACGCCTTTTCCGTATCAATGCCAACATTTGAATACCACCAATTGAACATTTGTAGCACGTTGGACATGTTAATTCGTTGTTCCCACTGTAACACTTTATCTGAGAAAATTGGTACGCGGGTATGTTAATGCTGTATTTTCGAAAAAATGAAAAAATGATACTTAAATTTCGACTTTTAATAAAAAGACTTTTTGACTCATTTATAGTGTATTTTGTTATATTTTTTAGTTTTGCTAGTAGGTTGACAATATAAATTTTCGTTTTCAAAAATAACATTCTCAAATTATCACGTGGTTATCACGTGACACTCAAAATCTATTTATAAACGTGAAAACAGTAAACTCAAAAGTGCTAGCGTGTAGACAGTCTTGTTTTTCTAAATATTGTTATCTGTGGATAGCTTATATACCAAAGTATTAGAAAAGTGCTACTCGCCTCCTTTGAATAAAAAGATTAAATACATAAACGGAGATTTTCGACTGAATTGTGCCAAAAATACTTTGACCTTCAGATATTACAACGTCTAACACTTAAACGGTATTAACAACATGAACCGAGTAGCAGTTTTCGAAAAATATTAATATTCAGCTTTCTGTACGTTAACTTGACCCAAAAATTCATCATTTCTACACGCTAGCACTTTTGAGTCAAAGTTAACGTGTTTCACAATTTTTTGTGTCCGACATTCTTTACAAACGCACAAGTGACTTTCAAAGGGAAGTAATTCTGTAAACAGAAATAAAAATTTCAGTCATCGGGAAATTATTGCTGATCTTTATTTAAATGTACTTTTTGTTGCATCTTCTCCATAACCAAATATTTAATAAAGGAAACAAACTATTTAAATATATATATATTTTACTCGGAGAATAGATCAGAATGATTATAATTACACATCGGCTTGGGGTATGAAGCCCCTTTTCTTTCTGTTTGGTATTTTTTGGCAAAAAAATTATGTATTGAATTTTTCTACGGACACTGTAGCTTTATCTACCAATAAAACATGACCTCCGTGTATTCGCACAACAGTGTGTGAAGTGTCGTTAAACACCATTCAATCAATCAGATAGCTCTTTGCATTCTATTTTGTCAGGTGAGGTGCCTCTCATGTTTGGGTTTTGCCACTTGTAACAGTGTAAACTTTTAGAGTGTACAATAAAATCATGAATCTTGCTCATTCTTCATAAATCATACAGACCCATACACTGTACATTATTCAGTCGTTGGTCACAGTGGCAATCACACCATATATAAATGACAGCTTGAAATATATATTCAATGTCCTGCTTTTTCTCTCTCTCAATAAATTTAATTACCACATGCTGATAGAAAACATACTTTAAGAAAAATAGATGATGATTTCATAACAAAAAAACTTATGGTGCCATGGTCAGTAAGTATGGGACTATTAAATCAATTTATACCAAATATGATAGTGCAAGAGCTAATGGAAATTTAATTATATTTTAAATCCTGCAACATTTTTTTCACACATACCCTTTATACACCATGTACACATTCAATGAATATTCTGTGTCTCATTCAAGCATACTTTAAACTCCAAAATATGTATTTATTCTATGTATGTATATATGTACCATTATCTCTGTAACTTATAAATTTGCAGAATATTTTCTTTTACAGCTAATTTCCTACAGCTTGTAGAGTAAAACTTTGGTTGACTTGCTTGTCTTGTTTGTATAAATATTTACCCAGGCTTAAAGCTTAAAGCACTTAAGATTGTCATCTTCAAACAATAAATATAGGCAAACTTAAACCTGTAAATATTATAGTGAAATTCAATTGGATGTTATCTAAATTATTATTGTACAATATACAAACAAAGCAAGCAAGGTAACCTAAGTCTTGCTCTACATGCTTTAGGAAATTAGCTGTAATCTCTTTTTAAGGTACAGGAAACAGAAATATAGGTATATATAGGGTGTAAAGTTTATTTAAAGAATATATAATAATAATTTTGCAGGGTAAAGAAAAGATGCTTTTTGAATAAAAATAATAGAGAAAAATTCTCATAGCAACTAATTGACAACCCCCTCACCCCCCAGTTCAGATCCCAATTAATGAATCTGTGGCCTAAATCTGTATAAATTAGAAAAATCATGAACTTGGACAACTGTTTTGATTATCTATATTTTATTAATATCAATATAATATATTATCTTTTATAATTGCAATGCTAACCATCAATGAGGTGTTTATTTTTAAGGATAAAACAGCATAAAACTAGCAGACATCAGTTTAAATCATGTTGAACTGAATAAGAAAAGTTATTATAATATTTATCATCAGTTAAAGCTTCATGAAATTAGATAATTGAATTAATATTGATAATTGCTCCTCAATAAGCATTATTTGGTACTTTCTGAAAAGGGGGTGTGAATGTTTTTGTAAGGGAATATATGATCAGTGTCTGAAAACCTTAAAGTTTTTCATTTAACCCAAGTAATTTAAAATATACATTCACTGATTGATTGATTTGAAATTGTGTATTAAATGCAGCTAACATGACTTATTTTACTTCATGTGGTATGTTTTTCAATGTGTCACAACTTACCATCATAACCAAATAACATAGATTTTTTTTGTTTTTGTTATAAACATGTTTCACAATCATTGAAATTAGGGAATGAGTGTTCCTATTGATGAATCTATATGCTAATTTGTATGTGAAAACATTTCATCATTCCTAACACTTTTGCTTTTGTTTCACATTATTATTAATAAACACTATTAATGATTTTGATTTTAATATTCCATGGAGCACAGCTAAATATAATTTATCCACTGAATGAAATCACAATTTGTACACAGTGACACATTTATGAAGTAAAAGTTCTGTGAAACATCCTCTCCTCAGTGATCATAATTAGGACACAATATCACATATGTATTCCACTTTCTTATAAATTTTTCCTTTGTTTGATCATGAACTAACACATGTTCCAGAATCATTGCAGTTAGTTATTCATTCATTTCAACATATTTCCTTTTGCTGAACCTGCTTTTTCATACAGTAAATTTTTTCTCACTTTTTTTTAATACAGTCAATTAACTTCTAATTTGTATTCCTTTTAGCACAGTTAAAACAGTCTTGATTCCATTAATTTTGTCACACATATGTATAAGTAAAGAGTTGTCTTTTCAGGAAAATGAATTTTCTCTTTATATCTCATGTACAGAAATCTGATATGAAAATAATATCCTTGTTTGGGTATCATTTGTTGATCTTCCTTAGAATGAAAAGTGCAGTCCTTGTGTCTTATTCATTTTATCAATTGTGCTATTGTATTGGAAGTAGCCATTGTTTTTCATTCATCTTAAAATCCTGCAAAAAAAATGATATTATTATACACAATATAATTAATTTATAAGCCCCATTGCTATATATATGCATAATATCTATTACTTCAATCATTGAACTTGATTTATATAATAATATGCTCTTAATGTGCCCTGTTATTAATATTTTGAACATAACAATTATCTTATTTATATTCTTATTCTGATACAAAAAGAGAACTTCAATATAATCAAATTTTAGTAAGCTTAATAGCTATAGTCCTTAGTATCAGCAGTGGTTGGTAAAACTAATAGTAAACTTACATGTTTGTAATAAAATAATTGCCATGCTTGTTTACTTTCTTAACACATAAATATAATAGACAGAGTAATCTAAACTCATAAGCAATTAATCTTAAAATAGCTTTCATATCACTTCATGTGACTAAAAAATATTAAAGTGTCAGTAACAATAATATAATATTTGAATGCTTACATCAAAATGCAGACTTCCTACATGTCAACTCACTTGGAAGCAGTAAAAAAAACCAGTGAATACAAATTCTGCAAAAGACAAATATAAAATTGCATAGTCAAAACTTTAAAGCAATAAACACACCAAAAGTTTTTTGTTAAACATGTAGGAAATAGGCAATAAAGGAGATACTTAAAAAAAACTGTTAGGTATTTAATCTGTATGATATTGAAATATTTACATCAAATTGAATGTAGATTGACACCTTTTAAAGTCACTTATTTGGATTAGCAAATCCTACAAGTAATCAAGTCTTTATGTCAATTGAATGAAAGTGGTGATCAATTTAAAATGTTCATGACTATTACTAAAAATTAAATTGGATAATATATTAACTGAGATGAGCAAATTCTCTCATTTTGTAAAATCTCAGTAGCCTGATAACTGAAATATAACTTTAATAATAGTACATTTTATTTGTTTGAACATGCATTTATGAGGGGGAGGACAGGGGTAAGGGAGACAGGGAGAAAGGGGGTAGGAGAAAGGAGAAATTGGGTGGGAGAAAGGAGAAAGGGGGTAGGAGAAAGGAGAGGAAGGCTGGGAGAAAGGAGAAAAAATAAAATATCTCTCCTTTTAAAAATTTTTCTAATATTTCAAGAAAAAATATCTCAAAAGGAGATGTTTTATTCTAATGGGAGAAAGGAGAACGGGGGTAGGAGAAAGGAGAAGGGTACCCCCTGTCCTGCCCCTCATTTATAAATTCTGGTATTTTTTGTAAACTTAGAAATGACAATGGATATATAAATACTATTTGTGAAACAAATCCATGTTTTATTTTAATAAAATTTATGCTTAAATCACAATGAAAAAAAATAATTCTGAATTGAAACAATGTCATTCTCTGTTTAAAATGTAAAAACACCAACACTGTTCATTTGCGTAGGTGGTGTATAAAAGTATAAACAAAAAATGACTAAGCTTAAGGATAGGTAGACTGGGTATGATAATATAGGGGGTGCACCCCTTAATTTACTACCAAAGTAAAAATGAATAGTTTTAATTTATTGCATACACTAAACCAAGGGGGAATTAAGGGGGGGGGGGTTGTAATTATTATGTAACAGTTAGCTTGGGAAAAATCAAGTCTAATAAAACTAATATTAAAACAATCTTTCTCCGAGCATTGTTTCCATTTAGCCAACTTTATTGATTCGTTGATTGATTCATAGGTCAACGGTTTTCGTCGTCGATTATCCAAATAAATGACGAATTATAAATGTTTTGATTCACTTCAACAAATTCAATAAGAAGAAATGGGTACCGGTGATAAAGAGTTACAATTTACAACGTATTTACCTCAAAATGTATGCTAAATCCACCTTTCCATTGTGATTTCCATGTGCCGACTTCTGTGACAAAGTGCTCAACAGCTGATAATAATGACTGTGACGTGACAAGCTAAACATTGACGTTGATGAATCTTAGTTTTTGGCGATTTTCTTACTTAAAACTGTAAGTGTTCAAGGGAACAATGATCATGTATGAAGATATTGTTAATGTCGCAATGCCGTTGTCGAAAAACAAGTTGATAAATCTTTGACCTCGGTGAAGCCAAAAAATCACCACTCTATAGCAAATTCTCCCAACGTCCGATTTAGCCAATCAAAATTCGTATAGTTTCGAAAATGACGTAATAGATGAGATTTCGATGCAATCACCAAAAATTGTAAAAAATTATTTGAAACCGCATTAACCTACCCGCGTATGTTTATTATCATCGAAATGAAATCAATCAACAGTAACATGTGTATTAGGTTTACATACCATTGCATGGTTGATAACATCTATGACTTTTGCGACAACAAGGACCTGTGTCTACTTCATCGTCAACATACGTTTGTTTACACCTACCACCTCCAGCTGTGCATTGTTGTGTATCTAGATATGTAAATGATATATATAATATGTTTCATTATTTCGTAATGTATATTAAAAAAAGTGTTTCGGAAAAACAAAAAAATTGTTTAACTAAAGTATTTGCATTTGCACCGAGTCGAAATCCATGCTGGTAAAATGCCGTAAATTTATCATTTGCTCGAAATCTCTTTTTTCTTATTGCGCTATCAAATATATCATTTGTTTAGAATGTAAATTCTTCCATGTAAATTTGACCTGAAGCCAATTTTGATGTTGTTTTTGTCATCTAGCACGTGTGTCACTATAACACAATGTGACTGTTGTAGTCGTATGTTTTACCTGTTTATCTATTACGTCTTTTGCCATTTCCATAGGGGTTAATTTTCCTTTAGGAATTTGAACCATTTGACCTATATTTTTCTCATTATTTAATGGTTGACGTTATAGCATTTAATACGTGTAACAATATTTTACAGAAGTAATTTGAGTTTATAAAATTTAAAAAGGATGTATATTAAAAATTAAAACTCTATTACTGACTGTTTAGGATTGTAAAACTCAAGTAAGTCCGACAAGTTATCATCAGTTGTTGAAACAAAAGATAAAACTGAACAAATAAGATATAAAAAAATATTATGTATCTTTAAGTGGTCCTTTATAATGAAAACCCGACTGTAATCAACTCCAAAAGAAAATCATACATTTCTTTTAACATATTTTCCGTTTCCAAAAGAATATCATACATTTCTTTCAACTTATTCACCGTTTTCATTCTCAATTGCAATATTAATAACCAGTATAAAACAAAGCAATATGAAGAATTGTATTTCTGTGTTTAGAAATATTGCCAATGGCATTACACCAAATTTTTATCGATTTTCAACGGATTGTTTTTAAGAATAAATTTAGATTTTTACAAAGTAAACTTAAATAGCATTTTCTTAGACACTTTTGACATATACAGCGGTGATATACTTACTACTTATAATCACAAATGTATCTAATGTGTTACGTGTATTTAAAATTTCTATGATTTTTTGTTTTAGCTGGTTTTGTTTTTGTTTTACTTCGTTACATCAGTATCTAACCAACAATTTGTTTTATCTTACCGTTGAATCAAGTACACAATGAACAATACATGTATGTGTGCTGTTATATTCTTGCGGTTAAGTTACGCCTTTTCCATATTAATGCCAACTTCTGAATATCACCTATTGAACAATTGCAATACGTTGAACATATTAATTCGTTGTTCTTATTGTTACGCTTTATCTAAGAAAATTAGTTTGTTTTTTTATCAACGAAATGAAATCAATCAACAGTAACATGTGTATGCAGTTTACATACCATCGCATGGTTGACAACATCTATAACTATTGCGACAACATGGACCTGTGTCTACGTCATTGCCAACACACGTTTGTTTACACATACCACCTCCAGCTTTGCATTGGCGTGTATCTAGATATGCAAATGATATATATATTATTCTTATTATTTCGTAATTTTACATGTTTTGATTAAAAAGGGTGTTTAGGAAAAACAAAAAAAATAGATTTTCTAAAGTATTTTCATAAGCACTGAGTCACAAGTTTTAATCTTGTTAAACAATGTTAAAAGATCAGGATGATCTTCAATCAGTAAATAAAATAATTTGTAATTATAACATTTATTACATAACAATTTATAGAATTCATAACATACATATACATGAAATACATGTATGGGGAGGTAGTTTTTAGTATTTAGACATTTGAGTGGTCATGGTACAAATACAATAAATTTCAATCAAACAGTTGTAAATCTCTCCCAACAAAGAAAGGTCACTTAAATTAACCAGATTTTTTTCTTTCACACACCTCTTAAAAATAGCATCAATTTTGTTGCTATGTTAGATGGGTAGCAGTTTATTTTTTTAATTAAAAGACAGTTTCTGAATTTCATATCCATGCACAACTGATGTACACTGTTATACAGAATAAACACCTCACTTAATTTAAATATTTTTTTCAAAAGGGATAGAAGGTACCTTTGTATCTATTTTATTTGTTTGTTTACATTTTATAAAAAGGAAAGTTCGATGAGGGGCATTTGATATAATACATGTCATGCATGTTGTTGTCAGAAGGGGTAACCCAAATATGCAAAACTTGAAGAAAATGATTTAAAACTTTGACTCTTTGATATGATTATACATGTAATGAACATACATGTAAACATGTAAAAATTTATTGTACATGTAACTGATATGTTTTTCTTAAATAAATTATTTTTTTCAATTGTTAATTGGTAGCTTATCCATGCTGTAGAAAAACATGTAGTTCATTACATGTACATGTATGTCTATATGATTTTTTTGTAAAAAAAAACCCAATCATATGTACAAAACATGTACATTTTATACCTAGTTATTTTTTTTAGAATAAATGCAAGTAACTGTTACTATAGATTTTATTGTATTATATTACATGTATTATGGCATGTATGGTCTGGAATATAGTTTGGAAATGAGTGAGGTTTTGGCAATTAAAAGATCATTAGGCTATACCCCATTTACAGGCTAAGTCATTGTAGATCATATACATGTACATGAACATTTTATTCACATTTTGCCAATTTACCTTTCTTTGTGTGTGATCATGGTTATGGTCCACCCCCCATAAAATTTTAAGAGGTACATGTAGTAACTTGTACTTGTTTTGAGATGAAACATAGAAAATGTAGGAGTTGGGTAATGATTTACAGTGTATAAAACATTTGTTTTAGTTCACCGAAGGTAACGATAAGTTACATCATTATTATTAGACATTTTACACCATGGTCTAGGGATCTTTCTGTTTTGATCATGCCTGGATACTCCTGTTATTGCTCTCTCTTTTCAGTGTATAGAGGGTGCATACAGCATGTACACTGTTTTTTCTGCTTTATTCCAATAAACAGGACACTTAGCCACACAGTCAAAAGAAAGTCAAGTAAAAAGCCACACATACAAAAATGTCCTTAGAAGTTATCAAGTTATGTCATGCTTCATTGCTTGATCATGCAGTCATGGATATTGACGATGCTATTTTCTATGTTATCTTGGTACTTCTTTACAAAGTATGAGTTGCAGTCTTATTGTCTGACTAGCTGATGTTCGTTGGGATGTCTTTGATCATGATACAGTCCTGATCAATTGAAAACTACAACAACAGGAATTCTCAAGCTTCTTTACCTGCATAGGACTCGGTAGCATGGTATACACATCAACAAGGCAACATGACATGCCACTGGCACTGGAAAATTTGTGAAAGGACTTGCCTTTGTCTAAATATGTTCTAAAAAAATATTTCCACATCATGCACATTATCTACTTAAAGGAGATATGGATTCCCGTTACAGTAAAAACGGGATAAAACTGTGTTATATCTAATTAAACACAGCAGATGCAAAATCTTTGCAAACAGGAAATGAGTAATTGTAAACATTGCAGTTCAGGAGTGAATTAAGAAAATATAGTCTTTATACTATTTATTCCTTTTAATTAAATATGAACCACTCTGTATTATCATAAACAGATAGAAAATGGCACAGGTATGTTTAATTCTATTAAAATAACGATTTTGGATGTTTTTAAGTTACATGGCAAATGTTGTTATGTAAGAGAAAGAAATGTTTCTTGAAAGGTGTTATCTCCCTTAGACCATTTTGAATAAAAAAAGAAATCAAATTTACTCAAAATCAAGACTAGGCTACATATTTTATGTTTTGATATTTTTTTAAGAAAATTATTCTCTTTAGGTTGCATATAAACATTTTCATTAAAACATCCGGTCAATTATTATACTGCAATAAGTGATGAAAGTTCATATTTGTCCCATATTCAATAAAGCACCAAGAAAAAGATACTGTGTTCAATGGTTTATTATTACACATTTAGCTCTTACTTCACAATATCTTTCAACACAAAAAAGTATTGTTGAATTCTGTGATACAGTGTGTATCAATTTTTCATAATTTTGCATGATTCTTAGCCAGACTGCTACTTAAAAGCGCATACATCCACGTGGTATATAGATATAGGAAGATGTGAAGTGAGTGCCAATGAGACAACTCTCCATCCAAGTAACAATTTAAAAAGTAAACCATTATAGGTTGAAATACTTTATTTAGGCTTCTTGATTCACTCTATTGCATAGGGAGAGAAAAAATGAATACATTTGTATTCGGACATTGATTATATGTTTTAAAGTATAATCAACTTTTAAAAATTGTAATGCACAATACAATGTCATGTTGTACATGCATTTGCACTTTTACAACTTTACTGAATCGTTCTATTGGTAATACATATGTTTAATTAACGTCTTGGATAGAAATATAATTAATGATTTATTGTTAAGTTCGAAATCAATGATATGTTACAAACAATACAATGATTGTTTAGATAGATACAAAATCATTAACTTAATAATTATTTCGTCATTGTTATGTTCTCTACTGTGACAAATATTGTTGATTTAACATACACATATTACAATTTCGACCAATTTTGAGACTTAATTAACGAGCCTTACTAACTCAATTATCATATCTGATGACATTATTCGCTAATTAATAGATAAAGGCAACAGTAGTATACTGCTGTTCAAAACTATAAGTTCAAAGACAACAAACAAAATCGGGTCAGAAACTAAAACCGAGGGAAACGCATTAAATATCAGAGGAGAACAACGACACAACACTGAAATGTAACACACACAGAAACGGACAGTAAGGCTCTGTTATAGATAATGCATATTTTAAATCTTAAAATATGCATTATCTGACTTATATACCGTCAAAAAATATAAATTTTATAAAGATTTGTAAAATTTAGTATCTATTTTTACCGACAACACTATAGTGGGATATTCCTTTCTAATGCGTTCAGGTTTTAATACGCCCTATGGCTCATTTAAAATGTGAAATAAAACTCACCAAATAATTTAGATATAAACCTTTTAAAAATTGTTATCCATACACAATAAAAATATTACTGTAACTGCATGAAGTAAGACACAAATGTATTGGTACCATCCGATAAAGGTGTATGACAAATACAAGACACATTGTAAGTTATTTATTTTACCACTTATGGAAAAGGGGGAGGGGTATGTTATTTCTATCGCGGAAAAGTTGTTATTCATTTAATCATTTTACTTGAATCGAATGAAAAATTCAGAAAGATTGCCTTTCGAATAGCAATACATTTTATTAAAAGGTAATCAGGATAAAATTATATACCATCTGCACCCGACCCGGCCTTTCGTGATTAACGTTAATGTGATTCAATAGAATATACAATTATTTTATTAGTTGATCATTTGAGTAAAAGGTATACTTAAATTTTAAAAAGATAGAACTGACACGAAGACGAATATAAATACATGTAGGTCACAGTATGATTTCCTTTTCATTGTGTATCGTTCTGAACATGCATGAAATATTTGCCACTGGACGTTAAGCAAGCAACCAAAAATCAATCAACCTATTCAGTTTGACTCTATAAGATTTTCAAAATCTTACACACGAATATGTTAAATTTGGATTTATTTTATGAAAGTCTACATTAAAATTTATCTGACCTGTTTGATAATGTTTCTTTATTATAGCGATAAACCAACAAATCTTCAAGTTATTTGTTTCTAAAATTAAATTGCGGGTCTACAATGACGGTTTCTTTTACATCTATCATCGGTTGTACTTTAGAAAATAAATTTCCAAATCGGCAACAAAAAACTATTAGACGAATAAAATTTTGAAGTTAACATGTTATGATGTTTACATGTATCAAGGGAAATAATGACCTTACACAGGTCATTATTTTATGCCTTGCAGCATATACCATTGAAACATGGTATCGTCCGGGTTGATTCTGAAAAAGAATGACCTGACGTTCTGAAAGAAAATAACTGCATATAGGTATATAATTTAAAGTTAATACGTCTTTATGATTCTTGTTTTTCCGTATATAGTTGATACAGTAATACGTACATATGTATTTTCTTCTTTGCTGTATAGGTAAAAACAAAGAAGTGGTACGCGTGCAAAGGAGACCACTCTACATCCAATTCACAATTAATTAAAGTAAACCATTATAGGTCAAAGTACGGTCTTCAACACGAAGCCTTGGATAACACCAACCAGCAAGTATGAATATAGCCTTACTGTTTTCAACATCATAATTCTCTCTGATTTATCGTTGGTGATAGAAGTTTTTCAGACAAATATTAAGCAGCCGGGGATACAAGAATGATTTAGCAGATGCTTGACCACAAAGAATACGCACAGTATAACTCAGTTTATAAAAAAACCGGAACAAAATGATATATAAATAAACAAAATACTATCAGTAACTGACATGCCAGCTTCAGCCTCTGAATCAAACTAATTGAATGAATATGTCTTCATCATATGAATATCAAGCACAAACCCTCATGAAGTTAGGTAAAAAAGGGTCCAACATGCCTACTTCTAATTTAAAAAATATGATAGTTAAAAAGATTTGTTTTTTGAAAATCAATCTGTAAAGCTTTAAAATCATATTATACTTCAACACTTACACATGTTTACGTCGAATATGTTTTTACGCAAGTGTCAAGTAGATCCCTGTACTTAAAAATCAATTCTTACACATTTGACTGTTGTATGTATTGTGCCTGTTTATTTGACGCATCATGTAAATATAACGGAATTTGACGAAACTGTCATTAAAGTGAGAGGGTTAGCGCTATAGAACCAGATTTAATTCACCATGTTCTACATTTGCATATGCCAGTACCAAGTCAGGAATCTGACAGTTCCTGTCCATTCGTTTTTGATGCGTTTTGTTAATTTGATTTTGTCATGTGATTATCAGTGTATATAAAGTGCGAATCCAGCTAGTTCATTTTCACTGTCATATGCGGGTATGTCTATTGTAGAATAAAGGATCATGGGAAAACTGTATTTGTTTACGTTTTGAAAATACCAAATTGATTGATTTGAAGGAAAGTTTTTACATATTTTCATTGGTAATGTCTTTATTATGTACAAACATAGCATTAAAGTTCAAAAAAGTGTTATAAAAGCAACATAATATAGCATGTCAAAGAACCCCAAATATCCATAAGGTCTTTTGTCTATAAATTTGGAGACCACGAACTTAAAAACGGGACCAAAAATATAAAAATGCATGCATGGGTGTTATTGAATGCATGACTGTAGCAATAGGATGAAGATAAAAAATATCTTATTCTGAGGTCTCGGGGGAGGTCTGATCCCAGAAACCGCTTACTGCCTTGTCAGATTCCGTCTCCCGCTTATACTATGCAGTTCTCATTTTTTGAAATTTTCCGTGTCCCGCTATACTTTATTTCTCCTTTTCACGACACAATCATTTGACTTTCACGTTTCACGCTTACAAAAAAATCGGCTTACCCCAACGCGACCCACTATTCTACTTTGTTCTCACTCATATTAAGCCCATTATAAATATATTAAAAAAGTTTGTTTATTATCCCTTGGTATCCCATCTCGTTTCGGTTTGAGCCACAGATAGATAAGATGTCATATGTGACAATGAGACAGCTCTCCATCCGAGTCACAATTTATAAAAGTATACCTTTATACGTCAAAAAACGGTCTTCACTTTTACTTTTCTCCATTGGTTAGATGTATAGGGGAAGGGTTGAAATCTCACAAACATGTTTAACCCCCCGCCTTTTTGCGCCTGTCCAAAGAGAGACGAAAGATACCAAAGGGACAGTCAAACTCATAAATTTAAAAAACAACCTGACAACGCCATGGCTAAAAATGAAAAAGACAAACAGAAAAACAATAGTACACATGACACAACATAGAAAACTAAAGAATAAATAACACGAACCCCACCAAAAACTAGGGGTGATCTCAGGTGTTATGGAAGGGTAAGCAGATCCTGCTCCAAATGCGACACCCGTCGTGTTGCTTACGTGATTACAAATCCAGTAAATAGTCTAATTCGGTAGGTCAAATTCATGAAAGGGAAAGGGATAGTAGTTACGACGTAAGGAACATATCCGATATCATTTGTGAAACGGTTATTCCATAACGGTCAATCAACTCGTGATGGCGTCCGTAAAATTTACGAAGGGATGATTTCAACTTCACCATTTGGAACTCTTGGTTTAATAGCTTCCTTGTGAACAGTAACCCTCTATCAAGAAAATCATGGTAGGAAATGCAAGCACGGGAATATCGTATCAATTGGGAGATATATACCCCGTATGCAGATGCTGCTGGAATGTTGCTACTTAGAAATGGAAAGTTCACAATTGAAAAGCTGAAATCATCTCTTTTGTCGTAAAGTTTTGTCTTCAACCGACCCTCATTGTCAATTTCTAGATGTAAGTCAAGATATGAAGCCGACTTAACTGTATCTGTAGTATCCTTTATCTCCAATTCGATGGGATAGATACGTTCCACATAGTCACCACATTTTGAATTGTTTAGTGAAAGAACGTCATCTATATAGCGGAAAGTAGAGTTAAAGGATATTGCTAACTTCTTATCTTTCTTCCTTAGAAGTTCCTGCATGAAGTCAGCCTCATAATAATAAAGAAACAAGTCAGCAAGTAGAGGCGCACAATTTGTTCCCATTGGGATGCCGACAGTCTGTTGAAAAACACGTCCTACGAACGTAACACATATGTTGTCAATCAAGAAATGAAGCATCTTGATAATATCGGTTTCAGAGAATTTTTTGTTTGAATATTCTTTACAAAGTAGGATTTATCCCTCCCTAAGACAAGATACACAGTCAGGAGCCTCTTGCCTTTGTTAGTCTTGTATTATTTTAATTTTAGTTTCTTGTGTACAATTTGGAAATGAGTATGGCGTTCATTATCACTGAACTTGTATATATTTGTTTAGGGGCCAGCTGAAGCACATCTCCGGGTGCGGGAATTTCACGCTACATTTAAGACTTGTTGGTGACCTTCTGCTGTTGTTTTTTTATTTGGTCGGGTTGTTGTCTCTTTGACACATTCCCCATTTCCAATCTCAATTTTATTCAACATGGAGTCTAAACTCACACCAAACAGCAATTAAGTTATAAAGGGCACCAGTGTTAAACCTTTTAAACGGGAAAACCAACAATTCAATATTTATCAAGATGTACGTAATTAGTGGTGAAGTGTCATGGAAATGGATAAAAAAAAACAAGGATATGGAAACGGAGAAAAAAAGGATAAAGATCCCTATACGATTTATGAGAAATTAAATGGAATACATTTGAAATCAATGTTATTTCTATTGAATTTATTTAGAGTGTTTTAAAACCAAACTTTCCTCCGTAAGTTAAATTTTATCAAATCCGTCTCTTACTCTATCTATTGTTTGAGCAAGTCGGCTAAATTACGGCTTTACAGCTAATTTCCTAATGCATGTAAAGCAAACCTTTGGTTGAATTGCTTGCTTAGTTTGCATAATTGTTTTTACAAACTTTGTAAATAAGATTGACATCTTTAAACAATATGTATCGGCATAGTTTAACCTGTATTTATATAATTATTATATTGATTGACAACTCATGTAAAAAAAGTCAGGACAAACTTATATAACAAGGTAAAATCGAATAGAGTGAAAAATAAAAAGGACAGAGATTACACTAAATAAAATGCAGGACAACATTTTACATACTATTCCCCTATTTCTTTAAAAAAATCATTTTTGAACGGGTTATATATTTATTATATATAGAATGATCGACGATATTACATATAAAACTTGACTACTCAATTTAAATGACAGATAAAGAAACAATGCCTCAACATTACATTTACATATTGTTTCAGAGTATCTAAATTATGCATTTATATCTGTATGAGTATAGTAAAAGTTGTCGAAGTACTCGAATACTCGTGTGCGTGATGTACATTTCATTATGCTTTCAACAACTATATGCTATCGTAACATACGTAACACTTTTATACGTCTTTTATCGATAAAACATATAAACCATTTAAACTTGGTATATTTAATGCATTTCTCTCTATTATCTTGATTGCATCCGAATATAATTCAAACGTATTAACCATTACATAGCAACACCTTATGGTGTAAAGTACGTTTGTCAACATACAATTACCGCTCCTAATAGAGCTTTCGTACAAATTGACGAAAGGTACGTATGCTTGACGAATCATACGTAAGACCCGTTTTAGGGATCCTTCATTTTGACATATTTAAATAATAGTTATGTATATATGATACATCGGAGCAATAAAACGGTTATTTTAGTGTATAACTGCGTTTTGAGTCCTGAAAATTAATGAAATATTAGCCACTAGACGATAAGTGAAAACTTCGCATCGATCTTCAAAACATGTGTACTCTTAAATCGTCATTTAAAATCCATAATATATATGGTGCAAAATTGACGATTTGATTTCTTGATATACAAAGTATTTTTTTTCTAAATTTATTCAACATTACTTTTTAAAAACGTTGAAACATCATTTCTTAGCAAATCTCGATATTCCACTATGACAATTTGCTGAAAGTGTACTGTAACAAATAAAAATAAATGTGAATCTTGTCGTTAGATTTAGACTAACGTACTTCAATAATGTCATTGAAATGTTCATCGGGAACTCGTGCTTAAACAATTCCCGCGGAAATGTGTGTACTCGTGGTTTACGTAGACAAACGCGCATCTGGTGCAGTCCTGGTACCTTAAATAACTATTAAGTTTTCATGGTATAACTCATGTACCGAATCAAACAAAGGGTTATTGTTTCCATTCAAGATTTCAAATTGTTAGCTGATATAGTAAGTTGCATGATTAAGCCGAATTGTATGGTCTTCCCTCTTTATGAATTGCCATGATTGCAGTTTGGTAATGTTGTTACTGTCGGTTTTGTTTAAATACTCCGACCTGACAAAATGTAAATCAATTCAAGCGAGAAAACCGGAATATTTATAAGAAATTATGTTGAAACAAGTATAACACACAGTTATAACAATGTAGATGTAAGGTATTCACCAGTTAGAAAAAAACCTGTATAATCAGTTTTACAAAACAGCCTATTGTTTATGTGCATTAACTAAGGCAACTCGGTTGCGACATTGGAAGCCTATTAAGTTGATTATTAGCATGACCAAAACCGTCAAATTATAACGTCCTATTTCGCATTTTTCACGGTACGCATAACAAAATATGTCTTGCAATAAGAATGGAACTAGACGTCGAGCTTTCATCTTGTGAAAAAAAAATAATCAAAAGGCCATAAACATATACTGCACTATCTAAAAACATGCGTGACATTAAATGTTCAAATACAAATCTTCAATTATTTACTTGTGCACATAGGTAGATAATAATGACTTTCATGTAGCATTTGATCTCAGTGATTTTCCAATTGATCTTTTAGAAGGTTAGACCAATTCATTTGTGATTTTGTAGTTGCGATCTACTGCCACCATAGGCATGTTGAATATATCATTCTTTGGATGATTATCGTAAAATAATGCCCGATGAAGTTTAATCTTATTGTTCTGCTTAATTGACAAAATCTTTTAGTATATAAAGGTTTAAAGTCCTTTGTGATTTGTTATATTTCATAAAAGGAATATGATTAGAAGTTCGCTTGATCTCATTGAATCGTTAGGCAACAGATTTAATAAATAAATACTCAGTGAATTTGAATTTAATTCCAAATGTGAGGTGTATAAAACATGTAAAACTAAACTTATTTAACAGTTGAAGTCAAGATATGTTTTGTGTTCACCATAATGAATTAGTTGTGCTATACGATCTGTCGGTGTCTGAACACACATGCGACTAGAAATATCTATAACCTTTTCTGTATTCACCATAGATACACATATTCTCTTTGGTGGAAGTTTGGCTTTACCTGTAGATAAAACCCTTAATTTTCAACGGGATAACACATCCCGCTGTTAGAATGAACTTCAGAATTCGCTTGTTCAAAAAGCACCTTATCTTTTTGTACTTTACAGAGTAAATTAAAATAAAACTAAATATCATTTTCACACATTAATACATATACACAGTCCCGGCTATCTAATTTGTCAATTACACAACATCGTTTTTTTCTCTGATTTTTATTGACGTCTTTACATTTAATCGATTGGATGTTTTCTGATTAATATCTTAGACGTAGATGCATGCTTGTTTTATAGGTTGTTATAAAGGAGGGACGAAATATACCAAAGGGACAATCAAACTCATAAATCTCAAACAAACTGACAACGCAATGGCTAAAAATGAAAAAAGCAAACAGAAAAACAATAGTACAAATGACACAACATAGAAAACTAAAGAATAACCAACACGAACCCCACCAAAAACCAGGGGTGATCTCAGGTGCTCCGGGAGGGTAAGCAGATCCTGTTTCACATGTGTCACCCGTCGTGTTGCTTATGTGATTACAAATCCGGTAAATAGTATAATTCGGTAGGTAACATTCGTGAAAGTGAAGGGGATTATAGTTACGACGTGAGGAACGTAATTGATATCATTTGTGAAACGGTTATTCCATAACGGTCAACCAACTCGTGATGGCGTCCGTAAAATTTACGAAGGGATGATGTCAACGTCACCATTTGGAACTCTTGGTTTAATAGCTTCCTTGTGAGCAGTAACCCTCTATCAAGAAAATCTTAATAGGAAATACAAGCACGGGAATATCGTATCAATTGGGAGATGTATACCCCGTATGCAGGTGCTGCTGAAATGTTGCTACTTAGAAAAGGAAAGTTCACAATTGGAAAGATGGAATCATCTCTTTTGCCGTATATGTTCCTTACGTCGTAACTACAATGTATAAACTCGACCAATTCACTAACAAACGAAATTTCCTTAAAACGTCGTTAAATCCTGATAATTCTTTAAAATAAGAAGAAAGGGAATATATTTATCCACACTTGTTATCTCTATCACATCCAAGTTGTATATTTATGTCATTGAATAGGCCTGGCGCATGAATATATTTGATGGTTAACGAAATCATAAATAGTTATCAAAGGTACCAGGATTGTAATCAAAACCTAGTTTTATAGATAGATACAACATCAACTTGTTTTACGGATGTATGTAGTCACCATATATTGACAAAATTTGATGAGCTTCACAAACATACATAATTGGTTAACTTGACAATGATTGGAATTCATCTGCCAAAAGTGTAAATACACACATCACAGATATACAACACAACTCATCATAAGGTATGGATTTTGCTCTTCGCTAAAGGGCTTCACAAATTAAATTCTGAACACTAAATTTGAGCGAGCGTATTGTTTTCTGGTTGACGATGATAGGTTATTTTGCAATTGAGTTATTTTATTTCTGATATGTATATCGTCACATAGATATCTATTGTTTTCTAATGAAATATTGCTTGGAAAGTTAATTTTGATTGGATACCGTCACTAATTCTGAAGGTATCAATTCCCATTTCATGCTATGAAAAAGTACTCGGAATTGCAAACTTCGCAAGACATAGATAAAATATATGATTTAATTTAGTTTTCTGTCAGTTTCACAAATACCCGTTTACTGGCTCTGAGAACGCGTCGCCAGTACACCCCATTTGTGACTATGGGTTCACCAATGGATGCCGTCGGAACTTATAATACAGTACAGTTATATCCTTATTGTTTGAATGAACAGAACAATTATCTAAATGGTACTGTGCATCTTCAATTTACTCGGTTTTCGAGTTACTATACCATTTCCTGCCTTTTCTTACAACTGACAAAATCAAAAGTTAGACTTGATCTTTCAATACAATTTTTCACCTGACACTTGCGATTAAAATAATATTTAACTTAATTACATGTATATTTTGATGTCTACTATGATTTTAAAGCTTTATAGATTGATTTTTGACTTGAAACTGTTTTACTATCATCCTTTTTATATGTTGGAATGCTTGTTACAAACCAAAGTTCAAACTATTGATAAATTAGGAAAACGAATGTGCAGGTAACATATTTAATAATGAACTTCTTTCTAATATTTATTCCACTTTGTGTATGTTGTGTAGAAGAATCATCTGTAAAAGAAAAATGAAATGAAATTAAAAGTTATATATTTCATAGATAAGAATAATTTATAACATGTATTCGTGAAGGTAGACGATATTTCGTTACCGTATAGCATTGACATAAACATTTATTTTTTTAGGCGTTTAATAAAAAGTAAATCAGATGGTATAATAATTAATTACTGTAGATCTTGTTTTAAGGTGGTACCTAACACTACAGGGAGATAACACTGTAAAGTTAGCTAAACGTTTTAATAACATTGTGTTGTAAAAGGAATATAAAGCTTCTCAATGATCAAAATTGGTGTTTGTCAAACTGCTATATAACCAGTGTAATTTTTCTGACAAAACGGTGGGTTCAAAATTTTTGAATTTTTTATAGTTTTGTTAAAGGGTCAAAGTAAATACTTTGACAAAATTTTATGAAAATTAAACGAGCCAAATTAATTTTAGTGAAAGTGTTGGGTACCACCTTAAATTTAGAATAAGGTATGTTATGTCTTGCACTTGAACATATTGAAATTAAGACATTAATAGAAAGCGATATACTTAAACTCAAATGAAAAGTATTAAATTTTACTTATTCTAATTACTAGTTTAGGATGCAAACTATTCAACATGTTCAACACTGTAAAATGTACACAATAAAAAGGATTATTTTCAACATTGCATACCGATGCATATTTTTCATTTTATGTTATGTTAACTATTGTTTGTCTATTGGTGTTGTCAGTTTATTTCCGACTTATGATTTAGAATGTCCCTCTGGTACCATTCGCCTCTTTTTTACTTTAACTACTATTATATATTTATATATGTGTTAAGTAGAAAAAAAAACAACATTATTATATGAAGGATATTATTACTTTTGCTTGATACATTTAAGTAAAAATTTTACTTGACAATTGTATACGATATTCGTTTCATTTGTATAATCAAAACTACTCATCCTTCTTAAGACCATTGATTTTCTAGCATATACATGTAAATGTATGCTTTTTTATTTTAAAGATTCGTTTTGCTCTGTCTGCTTCTCAGTTTCATATAACTATTTCCTTTTAACCAGTATATATTATCCATTTGATAGGATTAGTTTTTTACTTACTGGAATGTTTTATAACTGACACTGAACCCAGGTCTTGTTACAGAGTCATCAGTCTCGAAGTGAAGAATCATTTTATTGGAAGTGGAATTAAATTCTATCCCTTCAGTCGGTCCTCCGGACAAAGTATCTAGTAACGCCGCTGCTGTAATCGCACCATCATATACCTACTCAAAATCATTTATTTTAAATATATAAGGAATGCCTGTTTTTTCTGTCCTTGACAGCGTAGATGGTTATTTTACAGTGTGCACCACATGTTTATGTTATTTCAAATAGATATAAAAAATATTACAGTCATTTCTTAAAATTTAATTCTAAATTTAATTTTAAACCGTAGAAAACCTTGAAAAACGTTGAAGACGTCACGGTCACATGACTGAACAAATATGGTCTGATAGCAGAATAACTTCAGCCAATCAGAAGACGCGTTACATTCAAAATTAAATTATATAATGATATTTCAGTATCTCATTAATCAGAATGTTAAGGAACGATAACTTAACGTAAAACAGAACATTGGCATTGATTTTAAATATTTACAATAGATATGTTGCATACAATTGATGTTCATAGAGTCGACTGTCCCTTGCACTGACTATTGAGACGGTAAGTACTAAATGAACAAACTATGTTCACACTCCTTTCCAGTCCATCTGAGATCAACCTATAATTTATATGGGGACGAAGTCTTCTATTACAGTAGAAAATTCAATAATAAAAATAAATTAACCGCATTTTTCATTGTACTAATGAACTCAAAATTGTTCATTTTTTTTATGTCGCGTATTTTAATTTCCAGATCTGCGCAGAACATATAACTCTACTTCCTTTTTTGGTCTTGTTGCCGTGAGACTTTGATAAGTCTAATAAAATAAAGGAACTCAAGGAACACAATACCAATATTTCATTTGTAATCATTCTTTGTCTTGGGTATGAATAAACGTTACCTGATGCATTGCGTTTCTTTGTTTACATTAAACATGACGTCATAACTTAAATAACGTCATCAAGTAGAACCCCTTTCAACAGAACCAAAATCGGAATCGTTACGGTATTTCCGTTTCTGTTTTTTAACAAATATTTAAGTAACAAACAAAAAGTTTTAACAAACTTCGTCCCCATTTACAGGTTATGCCTGCCTAATATTACATGTAATGGTGCATGCTTCTTATTTGTTGCTCTTTTGCGCATAGTTTTTTTATACTGATTGCATTTCGTTGCACCTCTTTTAGACGATGATCTTAACTACAATAACATGTTTTCTCGAAATATATTTCTTGTTGAAGGTTCTGCCTTTATTTGTATAAAACAAACTGTGAAAAAAACCTTATGCCATAAAGAAATATAACACGGTTTGCCAAATAAGTATTCTATCAAAGTTTACAATTCTTAAAACAATATAGGGTAAAAATATCACTAGCAAGGCAATCTCTAAATTCGAAATTGTTTAAGTATTTATAAGTACCGTAACGAAGTCAAAAATGTCGAACAACCCTCTTCTCTCGGTGTGAAAGAAAGTAAAGTTCAGCATTATTTTAAAACCATCATTAACTATGATGTTGTAATTACAATCATGGTCATTGCAGTAGTTTGAAGGATAATTCTGTGATGTTAAAGTTCCAGATGGTTCGTTGAATATTCCACCACATGTAACTGTCAAAGTAAATAATTCAGATGTGTGTTACACAGGTAAATTTCACTCACATCAACTTCACGTGAATTTAAATTCGTGTGAATCTACTGTGAAATTCACATCAATTTCACCTCAAACGAGCTTATAAAAAACCGGTTTTTTTCTAAAGTGAACATTGATTGGTTAAATATTTCTCAGTCATGTCCTGTTTTTGAATTTGTTTGTTAGCTTTTTGGTCATGAATGTTTGTCTCTAATATTTAATTAACTGTGCATTTGTATTCAGATATCGCAGATCAAATTTATTCGTTCATTGTTTAATCATACGTTTTTTGATTGAGTTAAGTCTGCCAATTGATATTTTATCGTATGTTTTTCTTTGTTGTGATGTTATGCTATTGTTTCAGAAAAAGGGAGAAGGTTTGGATCCATTAAAACGTTTAATCCCGCTGCAAATGTTTGCACCTGTCCTAAGTCAGGAATCTGATGTACAGTAGTTGTCGTTTGTTTATGTAATATATACGTGTTTCTCGTTTCTCGTTTTGTTTATATAGATTAGACCGTTGGTTTTCCCGTTTGAATGGTTTTACACTAGTAATTTTGGGGCCCTTTATAGCTTGTTGTTCGGTGTGAGCTAAGGCTCCGTGTTGAAGGCCGTACTTTAACCTATAATGGTTTACTTTTTAAATTGTTATTTGTATGGAGAGTTGTCTCATTGGCACTCACACCACATCTTCCTATATCTATCTTTATACGTGAAATTCACGTGAAATCTCTTTTTGAGAGTTTCACAATCTCATGTGAAACTCGCGTGAAATTAACATTTCAAATAATATCGTAATTTTCCAATTGAATTAAAATCATGACCAATATCATTTTTTTTTGTAAATTTCACGTGAAATTCATGTGAAAAAATTCACATTAGATTCGTGTGAATCTCAATTTCACATCAAAATTCACATGAAAATTTTCGAGTGAGTTTGATGTATAAGCTCGTTTGAGGTGAATCTCACGTGAAATTTTTCATGTTAATTTCACGTGAGATTCATGTGAAATTCATTTGAGCAAATTTTGCCTGTGTAGTAGAAGGCTAGTTTCATTGGACTACTTTTTCAAATTAGTTAAGCTTTGGATCAATTTAAGAATCTTTAAGTATTCTTTATGAATTTCATTTGACAGATTCCCCGTTTCAAATCTCAATTGCAATATCAATAATCAGTATACAACAAAGCAATATGAAGAATTGTATTTCTGAGTTTAGAAATATTGTCAATGACATGACAACAATTTTTAATCGATATTCAACGGATTGTTTTTAAGAATAAATTCAGATTCTTACAAAGTGAATTTAAATAGCATTTTATTAAACAAGATTGACATATACAGTGGTAATTTACCTACTACTAATAATCACAAAATTAACTAATGTGTTACGTGTATTTAAAATTTCGAAAGGTTTTTTATTTTAACTGTTTTTTTTTTACTTCGTTGCATCAGTATCCAACCAACAGTTTTTTTTATATCACCGTTGAAGCAAGTACATTATGAACCGTATCTGTGCAGTTATATTCTTGTGATTCAAATACGCCTTTTCCGTATCAATGCCAACATCTGAATACCACCAATTGAACATTTGTAGCACGTTGGACATGTTAATTCGTTGTTCCCACTGTAACACTATATCTAAGAAAATTGGTATGTTTATTATCATCGAAATGAAATCAATCAACAGTAACACGTGTATTAGGTTTACATACCATTGCATGGTTGACAACATCTATAACTATTTCGACAACATGGACCTGTGTCTTCGTCATCGTCAACACACTTTTGTTTACACATACCACCTCCAGCTGTGCATTGTTGTGTATCTAGATATGTAAATGATATATATAATATGTTTCATTATTTCGTAATGTATATTAAAAAAAGTGTTTCGGAAAAACAAAAAAATAGTTTAACTAAAGTATTTGCATTTGCACTGAGTCGAAATCCATGCTGGTAAAATGCCGTAAATTTATCATTTGCTCGAAATTTCTTTTTTCTTATTGCGCTATCAAATATATCATTTGTTTAGAATGTAAATTCTTCCATGTAAATTTGACCTGAAGCCAATTTTGATGTTGTTTTTGTCATCTAGCACGTGTGTCACTATAACACAATGTGACTGTTGTAGCCGTATGTTTTACCTGTTTATCTATTATGTCTTTTGCCATTTCCATAGGGGTTAATTTTCCTTTAGGAATTTGAACCATTTGACCTATATTTTTCTCATTATTTAATGGTTGACGTTATAGCATTTAATACGTGTAACAATATTTTACAAAAGTATTTTGAGTTTATAAAATTTAA
This sequence comes from Mytilus galloprovincialis, assembly GCF_965363235.1. Classification (NCBI taxonomy): domain Eukaryota; kingdom Metazoa; phylum Mollusca; class Bivalvia; order Mytilida; family Mytilidae; genus Mytilus; species Mytilus galloprovincialis. The sequence goes on from NC_134842.1 coordinate 99,565,416, forward strand.
AAAGGATGTATATTAAAAATTAAAACTCTATTACTGACTGTTTAGGATTGTAAAACTCAAGTAAGTCCGACAAGTTATCATCGGTTGTTGAAACAAAAGATAAAACTGAACAAATAAGATATAAAAAATATTATGTATCTTTAAGTGGTCCTTTATAATGAAAACCAGACTGTAATCAACTCCAAAAGAAAATCATACATTTCTTTTAACATATTTTGCGTTTCCAAAAGAATATCATACATTTCTTTCAACTTATTCACCGTTTTCATTCTCAATTGCAATATTAATAACCAGTATAAAACAAAGCAATATGAAGAACTGTATTTCTGTGTTTAGAAATATTGTCAATGGCATGACACCAAATTTTTATTGATTTTCAACGGATTGTTTTTAAGAATAAATTTAGATTGTTACAAAGTGATCTTAAATAGCAATTTATTAGACACTTTTGACATATACAGCGGTGATTTACTTACTACTTATAATCACAAATGTATCTAATGTGTTACGTGTATTTAAAATTTCTATGATTTTTTGTTTTAGCTGGTTTTGTTTTTGTTTTACTTCGTTACATCAGTATCTAACCAACAATTTGTTTTATCTTACCGTTGAAGCAAGTACACAATGAACAATACATGTATGTGTGCTGTTATATTCTTGCGGTTAAGTTACGCCTTTTCCATATTAATGCCAACTTCTGAATATCACCTATTGAACAATTGCAATACGTTGAACATATTAATTCGTTGTTCTTATTGTACGCTTTATCTAAGAAAATTAGTTTGTTTTTTATCAACGAAATGAAATCAATCAACAGTAACATGTGTATGCAGTTTACATACCATCGCATGGTTGACAACATCTATAACTATTGCGACAACATGGACCTGTGTCTACGTCATTGCCAACACACGTTTGTTTACACATACCACCTCCAGCTTTGCATTGGCGTGTATCTAGATATGCAAATGATATATATATTATTCTTATTATTTCGTAATTTTACATGTTTTGATTAAAAAGGGTGTGTAGGAAAACAAAAAAATAGATTTACTAAAGTATTTTCATAAGCACTGAGTCGGCATCCATGCTGGTGAAATCTTAGTTCCCGTAAGGGTATCATTTGCTCGAAATCTTTTTTTTTAATTGCACTATCAACTATATCATTTGTTTATAATGTAATTTCTTCCATGTAAATTTGACCTGAAGTCAATTTTGATGTTGTTTTTGTCATCTAGCACGTGTGTCACTAAAACACAATTTGACTGCTGTAGTCGTATGTTTTACCTGTTCACCTAATATACATTTTGCCATTTCCATAGGGATTTTCCTTTTTGAATTTGAACTATTTGACCTATATTTTTCTCATTATTTAATGGTTGACGTTCTAGCATTTAATACGTGTAACAAGATTTTACAGAAGTAAATTGAATTTATAAAATTTAAAAAGGATGTATATTAAACATTAAAACTCTATTACTGACTGTTTAGAATTTTAAAATCAAGTAAATCCAACATGTTATCATCGGTTGTTGAAACAAAAGATGAAACTTAAAAAATAAGATATAAATGCATCTGAAAGTGGTCCTTTATAATGACTCATACATTAGTGTATAAAAACTACATGAAAAAAAAATAGATAACAACAACATGCTGGTACTTAGTTAAAATAACCTAATATAGTTTTACATACTGTAAAGATGTCTTACTTTTAACTTGATGATTTATCTGCGCTGCAGCACAAACAATGAAAAAGACAAATACAAATGTCATTTTGTTGAAATTATGATCGTCTAAGAACATGTAAATAGTAAGTAATGAATTAATGACAATAAATTTATATATAGTGTTGATCGTGGGATTGGCGTGTCACGTTGAATGCTATTTTGAGAGTCGTTGCTTCAATCTGTTGCAAAGAAAAAGAAAAAATTATACATTTTTATTCAGACATTGTTCAACACTTGTAAAGTTTAAACTATTTGAAAAAATGCAATACACTCGATGAGACATGTATTTGCACTTATTAACTTTGAAGATATTTGTTAAAGCAAGCTTTCTAAATCGACAAACCTGAATTGTTTGCGAATCTGACAGTCAAATCCCATGTGTAAAGTTTCAGGTGGTAAGCAGAAAATTCATTCATAAAATCTGAACTTGATGTTTAAGTTTTGAATTTTTAGCTGAAACTTGATTTTTAGCTGAGACATGATTTTTAGCTGAGACATGATTTTTAAGTACTTGGCACTTCCGTAAAAAACATAGTCGACCTAATCATATGTAAGTGTTGAAGTATACTATGATTTTAAAGCTTTATAGATTGATTTTCAACTTGAAAACATCTTAAAAAAAATATAGTTGTAACTATCAATATTTGTATACGGAGAAATGATTGTTTCTAACCAAAGTTCCAACTATTGATAGTAAATTCGAAAAACGAAGTATGCAGCAGGTAACTTATATAAATTACACATAGCTGAGATGATGACAAAGTAGATTGTTACACCAAGAAACCATAATTGTCAATCGCGGCTAAGCCAAGGTTGGCAATGCTTTTTCGAGGGGTTCCAATATGCTCCACCCCCCTCTTAGCTATGTGTTAACTTAATTATAATACTAATTGTCCTGTCATTATTGTCTTGTACAGATTGATTTTATTCTAAAAGTATTTTCGATGACGTCACGAACCTAACAAAGTTACGGGTATTAGAAAAAAGAAATAAGTAAAGCAAATGTCATCTTGTCGAAATTATGATCGTCTAAGAACATGTAAATAGTAAGTAAAGTATTAATGACGATATATTCATATATATTGTTGATCTTGGGATTGTCGTGTCACGTTGAATGCTATTTTGAAAGTCGTTGTTTCAATCTGTTGCAAAGAAAGAGAAAAAATTATACATTTATATTCAGACATTGTTTAACACTTGTAAAGTTTTAACTATTTGAAAAAATGCAATACACTCGATGAGACATGTATTTGCACTTATTAACTTTGAAGATATTTTTAAAAAGCAAGCTTTCTAAATCGACAAACCTGAATTGTTTGAGAATCTGACAGTCAAATCCCATATGTAAAGTTTCAGGTGGTAAGCAGAAAATTCATTCATAAAATCTGAACTTGATGTTCGAATTTTTAATTTTTAGCTCCGACGGCATCGTCAGTCGCGGCGCTAGAAAACCTCACATGCGACCATCAATGGATGCCGTCAGAGATTAAAATACCAAACTGTCTTTATTGATTTAACGAACAGGACGATTATTTCAATGGTACTGTGCATAATCAATTTACCACGGGTATTAGAACAAAGAAATAAGTAAGGCAAATGTCATCTTGTTGAAATTATGATCGTCTAAGAACATGTAAATAGTAAGTAATGTATTAATGACGATATATTCAATTTACAGATCTAACATTGTTGGATTGATGTTTAGACGAGTTGTATATACATTATGTACACAGCCATGTATCACCATCATTGATGGCGATCCGATGGATACATCTGTTGTAGGGTTGTCACTGACTAAGACGTACTTATGAATTTAATTATTTTCTGTGACTGTATCTTACATTCATTTGTAGGATCCTTTACTGTAGATAATTTAGCTGATCTGTAACCATAACATCTTCATGCCTTATATATCATGTACTGTAGTACGCCGCTGGATTAAAACTGACGTGGAAAGGTAACACATGGCCAGCGAAAGCTCTTTTTTTGAGAGCCCAGGTGGTCGTGTGGTCTAGCGGGACGGCTGCAGTGCAGGCAATTTGGTGTCACGATATCACAGAAGCATGGGTTCGAATCCCGGCGAGGGAAGAACCAAAAATTTGCGAAAGCAAATTTACAGATCTAACATTGTTGGGTTGATGTTTAGACGAGTTGTATATACATTATGTACTCAGCCATGTATCACCATCATTGATGGCGATCCGATGGATACATCTGTTGTAGAGTTGTCACTGATTCAAACGTACTTATATATATATATACATATATATACCGTGACAAGGTAACACTACGACTATTGAAGTTATATTTTTATATAACGGATATGGTCGATTGGTCTAGAGCTCTGGACAATAGGCTAAGTGATTGGTGCTGTAGTGTATCAAAGGTGTGAGTTCGAATCCCGCTGAGGGACGAACGAACAAAAATTGTCAGTATAAAATCAAACTCTAACACTGTTTGAAGTAATTTTCAGACTTATAAATATTGACTCGATTAGTTTTTATCTGCACATGCAGCTACTGTACCAGTTAACAGCAAAACAGCTGTTTTATCTTCATTGTTTTCAACACTTTAAATAATTAAGTTTTTAAAGTTATGTTATTGACACCTCGTAATGGGTCCTAGACAACTAAATGCTGCAAGATGGCAGATTATCAGCATGAGAGAAGCAGGGATGTCGCTGTAACAACTGCACGTATTGTTGGCCATCACCATCCCACTATAAGTCGTTTTGAGAATAAAAATCAGACAATAAATGATGTAAAGGCCCTTCCGAGAAAATGAAGACCCCCTATACCATTTGCTAGGGAAATCAAGCATAATGAAGGTTGGTCAGAAGGAAACCCATTTCATACAAGACAATCCTAAAAAGAGAGTGGTGGCCCTTCATGAGCCTTTTAATAAGAACTGTTCAAGATCGACTTATAGCTAATAAGACCATTTCGGAGACCTTTGCTTACGAACAAACACACAGGTTTCCATATCCAATGTAGTGCAGAGCTCGCCAAAGTTGGAAATTAGCATCGTGGAGGAAGATCCGTTGTTCAAATGGAATTCGGTTTATATTCCTTGGCCCGATTGTAGCCCGGATTTAAACCATATCGAGCATAAATAGGACACTCTTGGACGGAAAGTGCGCGAAAGGACACCCCAGTTCAAACACATCATGGATTAAACAATGCCCTTCATCAGAAATGTTGCTGCTACCGTAGCAACAAATTAGTCGATTTATTGCAGGAATCAGAAGACGTTTAGATGCAGTTAACCGTTTAAATGGAGGCTTCGCACAAAGTACTAATTCTTTAGCGAATAACGATCAACCATGATGTGAACAGTCATATGAAGATTAATTTTGAAATGTCTGACATTGTAAAGTTCGACTACAGTAAAAGTTGTAAAACGCATTTTTTGTACAAAAAAACACTTCATTTTGTTATTAAAATTGTGGTTATATAATTAATTATTTTTTTCAAATATTTTTTGTTCGTTTCAATGCCAATGTTATCATCATTTTTCCATGTGTATATTATAAAATTCTAGCAAATTTACAAAATTAACACGGTTTGGGTTGATATTTGTAAGATTATATTCATATACAGAATGTGTGTTCAGTCTTGTATTACCATTGCTGGTGATCTGATGTATAAAATCTGTCGTAGTGTTGTAACTGGTTCAGACGTACTTATAATAGTATTACTTCTGTGAATGAATCCTACGTTTTCAATATAAAATGATAAGGATTTAATATAAATTGTAAAAACGACAGTATTATATATTCTGCAATAAATGTTTTTGGAAACTATCTTTCTATATGTACTGTAAACAAAACAATTTACAATGGAATCCGAATGTACATATTAACAGACGTTCATAGCAACATCGACATGGACAATATTTCATACCACTATTAATGGTGAAAATGAGAAGATCTTTCACTTTATCAGTATATTTTTGAAAATAAAATTTCGTGTTTCAAGATATGAGATATTAACAGTTTTTCTAATTTCAAATGCATTTGTGTTGACATTTTGTTGCAAATTTACGAATATTCAAGTGCTGGCATATCAAAATAAATGATTATTAATCAGCATATAATATGACACTCATCTGCAAAGCTTTGATAAATGATTTCAGAATAAGGCATACTATACTTGACCAAGCAATTCTCAATATAACAGTTTGCCAGACGTTCGTCTTTTTTACACACGACTCATCAGAGGGGCTCGAATCAGAAAACCAAAATGGAAGACCAAATAGATTTAGTTTGTATTAACAGTTATGTAACTTATGTAGCTACAACAACGAATCAAGATGCAGATACATGTATCTCTTGGTTGAAATTCCAAATGACATAAAAGACCCATGGGTATTGTTATATTATTAACGCAGTATATGTAATGTCATTAATATACGCAAACGATGTAGTGTGTAGATTTGTATGCGAGATCAATAAAAAAAAATCATTTATCGTCTCCTTTTTTTTCGACTCATTGCATGGTATTATTCTCGACTTGTTATATTCGTATGTGTGGTGTTTCTTGTTTAATACAATAACTTGTTCTGTCATTGATTGGACATTTCATTCAAATAATTTCATTATATCTTATCATAAATATAAAGATGTTTCGGTTGGGGTATATAAAGAGTATTGTTTTCATAAACGGTGGAATTTCATGTATGTATTACTATCATATTTCATAATGGTATAGCTATAATATTTTGATAGATTTAAATCTAAGTACTGTTGTAATACCAGCTAATTATGCAACATGGAAAAGTTGTAGGCCCTGTGTTTCTTTGTTAATATAATTGATTATGCAAATCATTGATGTTGTTCGTGTAACATCTTTCTTTCTTCGTCATCAATATATTAATTATGATTTCATCAGCAAAATTTAACTTGTATTTTTTAATGTACTGTGATAATATGAAAATTATGCATATATATGTATTATTAGTTATTGTTATAAGAGAGAGGGACGAAAGATACCAAAGGGACCGTCAAACTCGTAAATCTAAAACAAACTGACAACGCCATGGCTAAAAATGAAAAAGACAAACAGAAAAACAATAGTACACATGACACAACATAGAAAACTAAAGAATAAACAACACGAACCCCACCAAAAACTAGGGTGATATCAGTTGTTCCGGAAGGGTAAGCAGATCCTGCTCTACATGCGGCACCCGTCGTGTTGCTTATGTGATTACAAATCCGGTAAATAGTATAAGTAGTTTGTCCCCGTTATAACCAAGACGATCCGGTACATCTCCAATTGCTAAATTATTCTTTTCTAGACTTATATATATAAGTATATGACATATTAAATTATCTACATAGCATATGCTACTTATTTACAAAGCTTAAAGTTAGAATTTCAGAATAAGGAATAGGATACTTGATTTAGAAAGCACTAGCTGTTTGCCAGGCGTGCGTTTTCCTTAACACAACTCATCAATTGGGCTCAAATCAGAAAATAAAATATTAAATTGGAAGACCAAGAGATAAACGTTGTTTGTATTGATAGTTATTTATATTGATGTAATCATATTATCCTTAACAACGAGTCAAGATCTAAATCGTCTTGGTTGCAATTCTAAATAATATACAAAGACACATGATGTTTTTTTTATAAATTGTTCTACTTGGGAAGTGTCGTGTAGGTATATCTTGAATTGCATGTGAATGGTTAAGACCTTATTTCATTTCAAAAAAGTAAATGTAATGCCATTAGGTCCGAGACCAAAATTGTGGTCCCTTGATTTTTGTTGTCCAAAAATATAGTCCCTATAAAATTTATTTCTCCATATTTAATGCCTGAAATTGCAAGTAGGGGGTGAAATTACACTGTAAAACAAATTTGGGTAAAGGAATTTTGAAGAAACGTAGTTGTAAAAGTTAAAAAATTGGCACTTCGGAAGCTGTCAAAAGATTTCAAGACGCCCTTAACATAAAAGTCGCAATATATTGAGTTAGAGACGATGAAGTTTTCTATCATTTTGATATAGTTTGTCCCAAAAGTAGTACAACGCACTGTAAAAATTTCATTGAGAAAGTGCAGGTTGGATTTTTTTTTAATATTCAGAATGTTTACACTGGAAGTTGTAAATATTGAGATCCTTAAAATGTGTTTATGATTGAACATTAAACTTATAATTGATTTGATAAAGGTATATGCTAATATAGATAAATATTGTTCTTCAAAGAAGTGGTTTACATAAACTGTGGAATTTCATTTTTTTTTTATTAATAATATATTATTTAATTAAGATATTGATATCACTACTCAAAAGTATCAGGATTATATTCAATACGCCAGACGCGCATTTCCTCTACATAAGACTCGTCAGTCACGTTCAGATTAAATAGTTGTGAAGCCAAACAAGAACAAAGTTTTAGAGCATTGAGGACCCAACATTTCAAAAAAGTAATACTTCGATAGATTCAAATAAAAAGCAAATTAAAGTACTTTGCTGAGATTAGCTAATTATACAATATAGTTTTTCTTTGTTAATAGATTTGTTTATGCACATTATGAAGTACATATAATTAACAGTTTATTTGTTAATTGCTTATGCAGATTATGAATTTCTTGATGTTGTACGTGTGACATATTTCTTATTTATCATCAATATATTGCTAATTATTTAGTTAATGAAATTTTACATGTATTTATCAAAGAACACTATAAATATAAATAATACGCATTTATATACTAGTTTTAGTTTTTTAGTTATTAGTTTTTTTATACAACTTTTCCTTATTTTTTAGACGTTCTACATGTTCTCGTAGATCTTCAATTTTCTGGCTAGTTCTTTTAATAGTATGTACATGTATATAGGATATTAAATCATTTGCTTCTTATTTGTCACTTATTTTCAAAGTTTAAAGTTACATTTTCAGATTAAGGTATAGTATTCTTGATTTAGCAATCATCAAGATAACAGTTTGCTAGTCGGGCTGATTCCTTACATACGAAGTACAAATGAATCCGCGTGAATCTAATCTTAGGAAAAAGCAGAGGTGCAATCTGAAGTTTTACACTAACATTTGTTAAATTTGAGATTCTGAAAAACGTGTTTGTAATTTGTTTCGTATAGGTAAAACATACAATGAATATTTAATCTTCAAAGTAGGTAGGTGTGTTTAAGTGAACGAATTCATTATAGGGGTACTGGCTAAGTGTATTTATGGTACAGACCACATACCTTTCATATGTCTCATTTTGTGTTCCTTCCTTTATGGTTTAATACTATAATGTATTCTTGCATTGATAGGACATTTCTTCACATAGTTTAATACGATATCTTATCATAAATATAAATATGTGTTTTGTTTGAGGTATATGTAGAGTATGGTAAACAAAGACTGTGGAATTTCGTTAATGTATTAGTGAAATATTTCAGTACGATATTGATATAAAACTTGGATAGATTCAAATATAAAAGCTAATTATGCAACATTTTATTTGTTAATTGATTATGCATGCAAGTAATGTATTTCTTGATGTTGTACATGTAACATATTTCTTATTTCGTCATCAATATATTATTAATTATATCGTCAACGAAATTTTACATGTATTTGTCAGACTACACATGCATTGGAAAATAAATATAATAAATGAAACGCATTTGCACCACCAAAGATACTACAAGAATGTGCCTAAAAAAATAGAAAAAAGTCATTCCCATGTTTCGCCTATCCCAATTCAGGAGCCTCTAACCTTTGTAAGTGTCCAAGCAAGAATTTCTAATTAAAGTTCATGTATATATTAGAAAGGTTTGTATTACGTTCATTATCAGTGAACTAGTACACTTTTTTGTTTAGAGGCCAGATGAAGCTTGCCTCCGAATGCTGGATTTTCCCTATGCCTTAAAGACAAATTAATAGCCCTACGCTAGTGTTTATTTTTTTGAGGATGGGTTGTTTTCTCCTTGAACATTCCACATTTCCGTTCTCAATGTTATTGATAAATCTGTCTCTGGTGCGAACAACATCAGCTGAGAAGAACGTGTACAATGCAAAGACACGAAGATCAACAAAATGATTCTGCTCTTCTTGTGTGTCACGAGCGGCGTTTCATGCCAACTCCAATACTTCAGCTGCTAAGTATTCTAAGACAGCTGCGAGGTACACTGGTGCACCGGCACCAACTCTCTCGGCATAGTTTCCTTTTCTCAAAAGTCTGTGGATACGACCGACTGGGAACTGAAGTGAAAGAGTCCCAGGCAATTTTGCTAAACTGATAAGTTATCACACCTTCACCTCGAAAACTACATGCAAATCGAACAACATTCAAAACTATTCAAGATATGTAACTGTCTACATGTACTACATTTCTTTAGCCTCAAACACTTGCTGGAGAGATCTGATTTATCATTTTAACTAGCCTCCTCCTGCAAGGGATGCAAAAAACAAACGAGTTCTTGCTTGCAAGCAAAAACTTAAGACTTTTACCGGTCACTTTACTGGCACGGAAGACACAGTCATGTTAAATGTAAAACTATAAATGATGTGTATCTTCTACAGGCTAAATTTGGTAAACAGAACCGCCATTCTTCAAACTATTAACGGCTATTGTAACGACTATGCAAACGAACCTTCCTCGTCGTTGACATTTGAGATCCCTTGACCATCGACTGACCAAGACAATCCCAGACGACAATACTAATTTATCTAGAAGGGGATAGATGCACAGATGAGTTTTTGTTTTGTTTTTTTGTTTCATCATTTTTTTATAAAAAAAAGACATGACATTCATCATTTATTTTAATCGATTACGAAACAACTAACCTGAATATACAATTCACATATATTTTTTTAGTGGCTATGACAGCTAAACCTTCATGTTCCTGTACAAGTTTGTTTGCAAAATAGGGTTTGAAGACGTCATGTTTGGTGTTGGCATCACTAACCTGTAAGCGTGAAGTACGTGGTTTTGTGTTCGAGAGGGGCGGACTGGAACAGTTGTTTTAAGATACCGAATAAATCAACAGAGAAATTCAATTTACAATTCAAATATACAAACTAACTGTTCAGTTTAGTGGCCATTTGATAATTCTGCTCATTTTCCAGAACAAAGTTTAATTGGCAAAATAAGGTTTGACGATGTTCAGTTCAGTGTTGGTATCCCTAACTTGTCAGCGTAGAAAACTTCCTGGAAGTGCATGGTTTTGTGTGCGAGAGGGCGACACTTCATCTGATATCGGCACCAATCTCCTCCTATACCAATGATGCTAACTACTTTATTTAAGAAGAATCAAATTTGTTAATGTTCAGATGAATTGAAAAAAAAGAGAATTCGCCAATGAGAAACACATCCAAAAACTTACACAACGAGTCATATAGGATTTTGTTGCTTTGATGAATAAAACTCAAAACTTGCAAAAATAAGTGGCTGACCAAGCAGAATACGGTACGATTTAAGATAGACTTAGTATATTTTTTTCCCTTTGTTATTACTTGCAAGTATCGTTTTTTTCTCGATTGCACATATTAATCAGTATGCCTAATTCAGAGTTTTTTATCAGGAAATATAGAAAAATAAAACATCAGTTTTCACTTTGTAATCTTTATTTTAAAGTTGATATTAGAAAATTGACTGGCGTTTTTTTTATTTTTAAGCTGTCAAGAGCTATTAAATAAAAAATTATTGTTCAATCGATTGAAAACAAAAACACATACATGTAGTATGCATACTACAAAAACATTCATTAAAAAACAAAATGAAAAAAAACTACTACAATTAGGGAAAGGAATTGTACTTTAAATTTATCTTAAATGCTTAAACTATTTGTTTTCAGTTGGTTTTTCGGTGTGTGCTCTGGACCTGTTTCGGCATCGGATTTGATCTTGTTTTCTCTTGTAAATTTTTCATATGGAATCATCGACATGTCGTCCTTATATACCACTGGCGAATTTCGTTGTGAAAAAGTGGTTTTTACTTGATGATTCCCGCCATTGTGTCAGCCCAAAACAATGCTGAATATCGCATGATACGGTGCTTTTTGTCCGGAATTTGCTTTTTGTCCGCTTTTTTTTGTGTCCGATGATTAAAGCAAATATGGCCAAAACCATCCTTAGGGTATCTAGTTTCGAAAAAGTATCCGATGACCCCGCCCAATAATCAAGATGGCCGCCATGTCTAAAAATAGAATATCGGATAAAATGTAGATTTTGCCTTATACATCTGAAACAAACGCAAAGACCCAATCTGACAAGGAATACAAATGTTCATCAGGTCAAAATCTATCTGTCCAAATATTTTCAGACACATCAGACTACGCTTATTTGGGTTGCTGCCCCCTGAATTGGTAATTTTTAGGGAAATTAGCAGTTTTTGGTTTTAATTTTATTGAAGTTTTATTTTGCAGTTTTTGGTTTTAATTTGATTGGAGTTTTACTTGGTATAACGATTTAGCCAACAACTTAGCTAAATTCTTTCAACGACTTAAATAACTCTTTTAAACAACTTAAGGATGTACACCTCTGGGGAGCCAAAAATTTCTAGAATTAAACTTTTTGTTCTAAACCTGTTTTTTGGGTATATATCACTGTAAAAAATAATGGGCGAAGAAAATATCTTATGGTGGTGCACTTCTTCTTTGCTACGGCCCTTTGAAAGTACCCAATTTTGATGATTTTCCCATTTTTCATCTATTTTTACCTATTTTTGGGCTATAATCATGAAAAAAAATCACATTTCCACAATTAAACTTTTTGTCATACTTTCAATAAAGATGAAGGGGACCAAACTGAATAAATTTGAATTAAGGTAAGGTTTGCGTACACAGGGAGATAACTCGAATTCAAATAATTGAAAAAAAGGAGGGATCCGCCATTTTGAATTGCTTTGATTAACCAATGTTCGATAACTACAATATTATCGAAAATAAAACAACACCTACCTCAAAATCGCCGTTTTGATGTAATTTTATCAAAATTTGAATCGTACAAGTAACGTTATGACCTTCAGTTTGTTAGTTTTCATTTATATGACGTAACATCTTTTTGCAAAAACCATTCATAAAGTTTTGCGGAATTTTATTTTATTTCATTTCATAAATGTACATTTTCATGCCCCCGCCGTAGCAAGGGGTTATTGAGTTTTATCCTTGTCTGTTTGTACGTCCATCCGAATGTATGTCCGTTTTTGCAAAATTGGTTTCCGTTCTCTAACTTTAGTTTGCCTCAACCAACTGATATATAAAACTAATGCATAATGCTTTTTACCACAAAAACACAGAATAAATTTGAATTTTGATGTCGTCACTTTTACAGTTCTAGATTTATGAGGGGTCGGACAGGGTACACATTTCTCCTTTCTCCCGTCCCTTTTCTCTTGTCACCCGCCGTAAAACCTTTAAAAAAAACTAATGTATGGGAAGCTCATTTCGATTTAATATCTTGTGTTTTGATGGCTTGTCCCTGTCCTGTCCTTTCACAAGATAGAAGTGTTGTTTATTCTGCTTCAAAAACCCCGATAATTTTTTCACTGACTGTTAAGCTGTCTCTTTCATTGAATTTGTAAGTCTGATGCACGCCGTTTCCGATTTTTTATAAAGTATAAATACAAATTATAGAAACGCAGGATTGAGTGAAAAACGGCACATTTTTTGTGACACTTTTAGTCAATTTCGTTTTAAATGGTTGGAATTTACATAATGAGCCACTGATGTGTTTTACTTATAGAGGATGCATATATATATTCTCAGATATTTTTATTGCATAATTTTTACGAATGACAGAATGTTGACTTGGTCTTTCAAATGTACAGTTTGCAAGGTTTATCCGCAAATATGCACACAACCAACACGTTTACATCATTCGAAATATATGTTATTTTATCAATCACTTTTACAACTGACGGAATGTTTCTAATCGTAATTTTTTTTATGGATGCATTAAAAATGTGTCTTTCATACACAACTATTGTATTGTGTTGTCTTGAACATACCTGAAGTATTTGCCACCGGACATTTTACAACCCCTAATCAAACAAACTTCTATGCATATCAGTCAACTTTGAATTAATTTATCTAAAAACAAGGATGGTAACATGCGTCTCTACACATGCACGGACTCACTATACAATCTGGGAAATTGTTAGTTTTTAGTCTTTCTCCGTATATATATAAGAGATCATAATGACGACGCTCAGAGTACTTTTATAAGGTCCTTTTCTGAATTTTTCGTTTCTGTTCTCTACCTTAAGTTTGCTTCAACCAAATGTTATAAAATTTATACATAATGCTTTATAATGGTTTATATTTATGCAAGAGGGGGCATCATCAATGTCCCATGGACGCATTCCTTCAAACTCAGAGTCTTGTACATGTATTAGTACACAAGTATGACCAAATTTAAACACCTCCCCTTCCGACTGATAGTTGTGGGCATAAAAGTTAAGGGACGACATCAAAAGTTCAATGTAGGATAAAAAAAAAAAACTTAATTCACATAGTTTGTTCACTGACCCCCTCCGCCCTCTTACCTTAATTTGGGAAAAATTTGATTGACCAATATGGATATATGTAAAATCGATGTCAAATTAATAAAAACCTGCAGCAACTTTTATCCCCCCCCCCCCAAACTATTTGAATTCAGTTTTTTTTATCCTACATTGATCTTTTGATGTCATCCCTATGTTAATCACTGTTTTCTCTCATTGACTATGGTCAGTCCCAAAGTGTTACAAGACAAAATGATTCTTTGTAAAAAGATGCTATTAAAGATGACTCTCTTCTTTGGAGATCAACAAACAAAATATTTTTGTGTTTTACAGAAATGACAAGATGAACACATAACACCTTTTTCCGTAAAAACGAGTTCGGGGAGATACCAATTTTATTAGCTCATTATAATACAAATAGTTAAATCCTAAAGTTCACAGTTTTTAACAAAAACGGTGGACCCGGAAAAGGATATTTTTGGCTTTTTGTTGCCATGGCAACGGGTTTTTTTAACCCAAAAATTCAAAAATCTTGTTTTTATGATCTTTTTATGATTTTTTTAATTAAAATTTATTATTAATGAATGGACCACAATTATTTATACATGTTTTGTTCAGTTTTATTTTTTTATAGTCACTCGCATACATTATTATTTCAAAAGAATTCAAATACAATTTTCCCTAAAAATCGTCAACAATCGGAATTTTGAACTTTTCACATGAAAAAACTGGACGGGCGATGTTTGATTTTTTTTCATTAAATGATTGGGTACTCCTCCCTGAACAAAATGATGTATCATATTGGTGTAATATCACTAAGAAAAAAATCCAGGTTTCATGCAAACCTTACCTTAAAAAAAACTATAGGTAAGTGTTAATATAAAAAAGTTTAATCATATTTTGATGTTTTTTTGTGTCAAAATTACCATGTTGTCATTTTTGTAAATTTGTGATTTTTTTCCTTTTTAAGTACAAATTGCATATTTTTTTCAACTTCTTTGTCATAAACGATTGAAAATATACATATCTAAGAAATTTGAAAAGAAAAAAGGGATGCGGGATGTACATGTTTCAAGAAAAATAATTTTGTGTATCCGTTACCCATTTTCTTAAAATTTTGGCTAAAAAGACTGACTTGATTGGTAATAAAATTTGAAAAATTAATTACTCAAAAACTACTCATTTTTTCACAGAATTATGTTTGATTATCAGATTTTTCAAATTCATTGATATTTTCCACTTGTATCACATATTTTAGAAATAATTCCAGAACGAGATTTCAACGAGACTGAATGAGACTGAAACGTCAGAGGAATACATCCTTAACGAACTTGTTTACTTAAAACTACTTGTTGTAAATACACAATTTTTTAACTGAGTTTGATTATAATATATTTTTTTATTCATTGATATTTTTCACTTGTATCACATATTGATTTGTAAAATTCAACTGTCTGGGTAACCAGTCAAGTTCAAGATTTGATTTGATATCTCTTTTTTTTAATAGAGTAATTACCCGATACAGCCATCTTTCTTTGGTTGGTTCTGTAACTTCATATTGATTATTATTTGAAATATACCGAAAACTCAATAACATTTACGGATTAGTATCAAAAGTATCGCATTTCAGTGAGGAAAAAAAACCAGTGAAATTTCAGATGAAATCACTGTCAACTATGAATTTTTGTGAGCTTTTTTAAACCTGTATATATTGTCATTCCAAAATCATTGCTGCCTAGAACAACACGAAAACTGTCATTGATTGAAACACTTCTTTCAGTACTGGATGTGTAAATTTTTTATCAGGACCTGAACCGAAAGCAAGAACATCATACTATTCAGTATGCTAAAAATAAGTGTAATGAAAGCGACAGGGCGGATCCAGTCATTTTTAAAGGGGTGGTCCAGCTACATGTCCCCATTCAAATGCATTGCTCGTTAAAAAAAACGAGTCCAACCCCTGACCCTCTCCCCCTTGAATCCACCACTAAGCGGGTACGGTATATAGCTTTGTACATTATGTAAAGCTTCATCCATCGATAAAGTTTGTTTGTTGCTAATTTTAGCACAAAATATACCTCAGCGGTTTTTATCGTTCGACTTCTGTCATGTTGACCAATGTGAACTATCTCCAATATTTATTAAAGCCTCTGGATCACAGTGGGTGCCATATTGACTTTGTTTTTAATTCTAAAACGTGCTTTGCATATAGAAATAAGGAGATGAGGTATGGGTGCTAAACGAGACATCTTTCTAAAAAAGACATAATATAATAAAGTAAGCAGTCATAGGTTCAATGCCGAAAGTACGCTATAAATGACCCCAAAATTACTTGTGAAAAACAATCCAAAGTTTTATAGCTGACTATGCGGTATGGGCTTTGCTCATTGTTGAAGGCCGTACGGTGACCTATAAATGTTAATTTCTGTGTTTTTTTTTGGTCCCTTGTGGACAGTTGTCCCATTGGCAATCATAATGGCTGTTTATAACGTCTTTACACTAAATCCATTGGATGTTGGATGTGTACAGATTGATAATTTAGTCTTAGATGCATGTTTTTTTATTAGTTGTTAGTGGCTTTGAACTAGCTGTCAGATAACTGCGAGTACTCTCGTATCTGTTCATTGTGTCTTTTTGTGTCGGGATGTATATTACCCGGCCACGTCCACTTGTATTTTTGTCCATCTGATGAGTTAAGCCTTTTTCAACTGATTTTTATAGTTCGTTCTTATGTTGTATTGTGATACCACTGTCCCAGGATAGAGGGAGGGTTGGGATCCCGCTAACATGTTTAACCCCGCCACATTATTTATGTATGTGCCTGTCCCAAGTCAGGAGCGTGTAAATTCAGTGGTTGTCGTTTGCTTATGTGATACATATTTGTTTTTCGTTCATTTGTTTACATAAATAAGACCGTTAGTTTTCTCGTTTGAATTTTTTTACATTTTCTTATCTGGGCCTTTTATAGCTGACTATGCGGTATGGGCTTTGCTCATTGTTGAAGGCCGTACGGTGACTTATAGTTGTTAATGTCTGTGTTATTTTGGTCTTTTGTGGATAGTTGTCTCATTGGCAATCATACCACATCTTCTTTTTTATAAAAGATCCAATTTCTATTCAGTTGAACTAATAGTAGAAATAGAGATATATTGAAATAAAAAAAGAATTGTTTAGTTAACGTAAAGCATATATGAAAAATGTATATAAGTCACCGATGAGTTGAAAAAGATATTTCAATTCTAATGTCCCATAAAATGTCATTATTGCACCAAAGGGAGATAATTTGGAGCTTTTTCAGTGATACAAACATTTAAAAAATAAATCTGTTGCCAAAATGATTCGATATTTTCGGTTGATTTTTGTGCCAAATCATAAAGTTAAACTACATGTAATAGACAAGTGTAATAAATAAAAATTGTAACGAAAACAAAAATGATTTAATTTTTGCTAAAATGTTTTATCCTCGAGCCTCCGAAAGAGCAAGTATTGCACAAAAATAAAGAAATCATCCTAACGAAACAACTCTTGAAAAGTCATCGGCTATTCCTCGATGGCTAAAGGCTATTTATTTCTGAAATTGTTTCGCTATTTTGGGTGTTCAAGATGTTACATGCAGCTAAAATATTGGTAAAACATTAGAAAAAAAATACTGTTCTGTATAAAAATGTACACAAAAATAAACGAATGAAGGCCGCTGGAATGCAGTCCAGGACTCGGATAAGCACTGTGGCACCGTTAAAGTCCACAATTCCTCTAAAGTCCACAACACCGCTAAAGTCCACAACAATTTTACGCTAAAGTCCACAACGCCGTTAAAGTCCACAAACTTTCCGCTAAAGTCCACAAAATGACCTCCGCTAAAGTCCACAAGAAAACACCGTTAAAGTCCACCATTACATGTTCCGCTAAAGTCCACAAAAAAGCACCGTTAAAGTCCAAACATTTTTTTTTTTTATTATCAAAAGATCAATTTTCTGTTTCTTACACCTGATATTATAGATTTAATTAAAAGCATGGACTTTTGTTCTTAGAAAGTATATCTTGTCAGCATAAATTATATTTTTGATGAATGAAAAGATTATAGTATTTTCTTTATCACCAAAAATTTGATCTTTGTGTTGCGATTTTTTATCAATCAAACAGACAACATTTCGGAAAAGTTATCCAGCTATAATACTATTTTTATTCTTTAGTAAACATTTGTTCATCCACAAGAAACTCCAACATAGCGTTCTCTATATGCTGGAGACATAATTTGGTACGGAAGCGTATTAGCGCCACACATTTTTATTTTTTTTCCTATGTTTGCGTTTAACGCAAACCTTTGCGTTATAACGCAAACCTTTGCGATATAACGCAAACATTTGTTTTATCTTATTTCTTATTTAAGATTCAAAGGAAACAGTAGGTATTAATAGAGGAGGCTGTATATATTAAAATGTATCACCTTTGTAGTCATTGCAAAGTAAAATGCTTGAATAATTAGATCATATCATTGACTAATAATGAGCAGAATAATATAATATTTGGTATGAGTGCAAATAAGAAAACTCTCCATCTAAGTCACTATTCGTAAAGGTAAACGGTTAACCATCATAGGCCAAAGTACGGTCTTCAACACGGAGCATTGGCTCACACTGAACAACAAACTACAAAGGCCCCCCAAAAACGATATCCATGTTACTACTAGTATATATATTACAAAGAAAATTGAGTAAATTGAGGTTATACCGAAGAAAACAAATCAACCCTGCTAATATAGCTATAACCGAATATAAATATACTTCCAAAGTAAGCTCTTGTTTGGGAACTGTGTAAAGTAGGTTAGATTCAAACAAGCTACCCTTTGGCAATAAATGTATAGAATGAAGATATTTTATTAATAAAATTATGTTCTCTCTATTCAAATTGCTACCCAAGCATCTTAAAAATACTTCATTATATTGAAATGAAAATTCAATGACTTTCTATCAAAGAATCTTGATCATATTCTGAAGTTTAAAAAAAATGTTTCCTTTTTAATAATTCATTTTAAAGCAGAAAGATCATTTTGTCTATTTGACTTGGAGGTTTCGCAATTGTATGACATTATTTTTTATCTTTCAATTTGAATATGACTATATACTAAACTATATCTATTTTCTTGTTAAATTATATCCTTTTCTGATGCACAAATCAGTCTTAATTTATGTATAATTGCACTTTAAGTATTCCATTATTCCTATGCATATTTATTATAATGATTTGGCCTTGTGTGTATGTTTCTTTATTTTATCTACTAGTAAATCACATCCGAAATGAATGACAGACGGACATATATACAAAACTTAATGAATAATTGAAATCAAGATATTTGCGTTATAACGCAAAGGTTTGCGTTTAACGCAAACATAGGAAGAAAAAAAAATGTGTGGCGCTAATACGCTTCCGTAATTTGGAGCCTATATTTGACAT
Organism: Mytilus galloprovincialis; assembly: GCF_965363235.1. NCBI lineage: Eukaryota > Metazoa > Mollusca > Bivalvia > Mytilida > Mytilidae > Mytilus > Mytilus galloprovincialis. The sequence continues at coordinate 99,585,052 of NC_134842.1, forward strand.
TTAAATTTCCTTTGCAAATATCTATAAAACATAAGTAAGATGTCAATTTAGTGTCACTCTGTTAGGCTCCACAGCAGCCAAAACGGTCCGTAAATCTCAAAAATACACTTTGACCCATCATGTTCATGTTTGAAAGCAAAATAATGATAAAGAATACCACACATTCATGCATTTTGTGGATGGGCGTCAAGTTGGTTACCTATTCCCTATTCCCTATTCGTTACCTATTCCCTATTCCCTATTCGTTGCCTATTCGTTACCTATTCCCTATTCCCTATTCGTTACCTATTCGTTACCTATTCCCTATTCCCTATTCGTTACCTATTCGTTACCTATTCCCTATTCCCTATTCGTTGCCTATTCGTTACCTATTCCCTATTCCCTATTCGTTACCTATTCGTTACCTATTCCCTATTCCCTATTCGTTACCTATTCGTTACTTATTTGATTTTAAATATCCTTCCCCCTTTTTAATTATGGCATGGAATAGTTTAATATGGCTGCCGTTACCATGGAAACGGCACAATTGTGAAAAAAATGAGCTTTTGGTTTTTGGTGAACTGTTTGGATATGCTTCAACTCAGAATCATCATATTTTAAAACAATGTAGGTGCCCACTATATACAGGTGTTGGATGATTTTGGCGATCATTGGAACTACTATGTTGCCATGGAAACTACACCAAAATTTTCAAAATTCTCAAAATGCTCAAAACTTCATGAAACTTCACAGTAATGATGAGCAACGTTGGAGTTGGAATTTCCAAAATAGGTCTTGTTACCATGGAAACAATGCAAAAAGGTCAAAAATTTCAAAAATAAGAATTTTCCGCAAACTGGATGAAACTTTACAGGAATGGGAACTGGCATAGGCAGAGTTGGATTTTTAAGTTAGAATTTTCAAAATGGCCGCCGTAACCATGGAAACAGCAAAAATATCAAAAATTCAAAATGTTCAAACTTAATGAAACTTTGCAAAAATGTTACTAGACATCTGTAGATGCTCTCTATGACTTTGGAATTGTCAAAATGCCTGTCGCTCACCTGGTAATAGGGGGAAGGGGTGCCTTCCGTTATTGCTAGCAATTACAAATCTAGTTGTTAATAGTCTTACATATGGTAATAGTTCTGAATTGGTTGAGGTAAAATGATCTTTTTATGACCTATTTATATGTGTTTGTGCTCAACCGATCCTTTTACTTCATGTTCGATACGCATTTGTTCCTTACTTGTTTTTTATACGTTCTACCTTTTAACTGCTTTATGTCCGTATGTTTGAAGATGGATCTTGGTTCGACGGGATGAAATCACCGTGTTAGCGCTTGCGTAAAAACGAAGATGTGGTATGATTACCAATGAGACAACACTCCACATTAGACCAAAATGACACAGAAATTATCAACTATAGTTCACTGTACGGCCTTCAACAATGAGCATAGCCCAAACCGTGTAGTCATATATAAAAGGCCCAGACATGACAACCTTATACAATTCAAACAACAAAACTGACGGCCGTATTTCATATACAAAAAAATAAACGGAAATATGTAACACAAAAACAAACGATAACTACTTAATTTCAGGCTCTTGTCTAGGGACAGGCACATACTTACATAATGAGGTAGAGTTAAACATGTAAGCAGGGTGTACATCGTTTCGGAGCATGCTATTACCTTGTTTAATTCGTTCCATCACTGGCTTATAATTCGCTTATAATACGTGTATCTTACGTTGCACCTTTTAAAACATGATTTTCAATTGTGTTGTTGTCTCTGGTGGAAGATTTGGGCTCTTAGAGGTGATATAACTCTATAAGTGCATTTGTATCCGTTCCAGCGGTCGGATAATACCTTTGTTAAATATTCGTTACTAATTCGCTTTTAAAAAGTTTGTTGTACGTTGCACCTTTTAGAAAAGGATTTCCAATTGTGTTCATATCTCTGGTGGTAATAATGTGTTCTTATAGATGAAATACCCCTATAAGCGCATATGTACTCGTTCCAGCGATCGGTTAATACCCTGTTACCTATTCGTTACCTATTCGTTACCTATTCACTTATAGTACGTTTGTTGTACGTTGCACCTTTTAGAAAAGGATTTTCAATTAAATTCATATCTCTGATGGTAACAATGTGAGATGAAATGACCCCATTAGAGCGCATGAACCCGTTCCAGCGCTCGGTAAATAACCTGTTACCTATTCGTTACTTATTCGCTTTTAATGCGCGGGGTATACGGTGCACCTTGAAATAAATCGTTTTTTAATTGTGTTCAGGTCTCTGGTGGTAACAATGTGTTCTTAGAGATGAAATTACCCTATTAGCGCGCATGTACCCGTTCCAGCGCTCGGTTAATACCCTGTTACCTATTCGTTACCTATTCGTTACCTATTCGCTTATAATACATTTTTTATACGTTTGACCTGTTAGAAAAGGATTTTCAATTATGTCCAGGTCTCAGACGGTAACAATGTGTTCTTAGAGATGAAATGACCCCATTAGAGCGCATGTACCCGTTCCAGCGCTCGGTAAATAACCTGTTACCTATTCGTTACCTATTCGCTTTTAATGAGCGGGGTATACGGTGCACCTTGAAATAAATCGTTTTTTAATTGTGTTCAGGTCTCTGGTGGTAAGAATGTGTTCTTAGAGATGAAATGACCCTATTAGCGCGCATGTACCCGTTCCAGCGCTCGGTTAATACCCTGTTACCCATTCGTTACCTATTCGTTACCTATTCGCTTTTAATGCGCGGGGTATACGCTGCAACTTGAAATAAATCGTGTTTTAATTGTGTTCATGTCTCAGGTGGTAACAATGTGTTCTTAGAAATGAAATTACCCTATTAGCGCTCATGTACCCGTTCCAGTGCTCGGTAAATAATCTTGTTACCTATTCGTTACCTATTCGCTTTTAATGCGCAGGGTATACGCTGCAACTTGAAATAAATCGTGTTTTAATTGTGTTCATGTCTCAGGTGGTAACAATGTGTTCTTAGAGATGAAATGACCCCATTAGAGCGCATGTACCCGTTCCAGCGCTCGGTAAATAACCTGTTACCTATTCGTTACTTATTCGCTTTTAATGCGCGGGGTATACGGTGCACCTTGAAATAAATCGTTTTTTAATTGTGTTCAGGTCTCTGGTGGTAAGAATGTGTTCTTAGAGATGAAATGACCCTATTAGCGCGCATGTACCCGTTCCAGCGCTCGGTTAATACCCTGTTACCTATTCGTTACCTATTCGTTACCTATTCGCTTATAATACATATTTTTATACGTTTCACCTGTTAGAAAAGGATTTTCAATTATGTCCATTTCTCAGGTGGTAACAATGTGTTCTTAGAGATGAAATGACCCCATTAGAGCGCATGTACCCGTTCCAGTGCTCGGTAAATAACCTGTTACCTATTCGTTACCTATTCGCTTTTAATGCGCGGGGTATACGCTGCACCTTGAAATAAATCGTGTTTTAATTGTGTTCATGTCTGGTGGTAACAATGTGTTCTTAGAGATGAAATGACCCCATTAGAGCGCATGTACCCGTTCCAGCGCTCGGTAAATAACCTGTTACCTATTCGTTACTTATTCGCTTTTAATGCGCGGGGTATACGGTGCACCTTGAAATAAATCGTTTTTTAATTGTGTTCAGGTCTCTGGTGGTAAGAATGTATTCTTAGAGATGAAATTACCCTATTAGCGCGCATGTACCCGTTCCAGCGCTCGGTTAATACCCTGTTACCTATTCGTTACCTATTCGTTACCTATTCGCTTATAATACATTTTTTTTTAAACGTTTCACCTGTTAGAAAAGGATTTTCAATTATGTCCATGTCTCAGGTGGTAACAATGTGTTCTTATAGATGAAATGACCCCATTAGAGCGCATGTACCCGTTCCAGCGCTCGGTAAATAACCTGTTACCTATTCGTTACCTATTCGCTTTTAATGCGCGGGGTATACGCTGCACCTTGAAATAAATCGTGTTTTAATTGTGTTCATGTCTGGTAGTAACAATGTGTTCTTAGAGATGAAATGACCCCATTAGAGCGCATGTACCCGTTCCAGCGCTCGGTAAATAACCTGTTACCTATTCGTTACTTATTCGCTTTTAATGCGCGGGGTATACGGTGCACCTTGAAATAAATCGTTTTTTAATTGTGTTCAGGTCTCTGGTGGTAAGAATGTGTTCATAGAGATGAAATGACCCTATTAGCGCGCATGTACCCGTTCCAGCGCTCGGTTAATACCCTGTTACCTATTCGTTACCTATTTGTTACCTATTCGCTTATAATACATTTTTTATACGTTTCACCTGTTAGAAAAGGATTTTCAATTATGTCCAGGTCTCAGACGGTAACAATGTGTTCTTAGAGATGAAATGACCCCATTAGAGCGCATGTACCCGTTCCAGCGCTCGGTAAATAACCTGTTACCTATTCGTTACCTATTCGCTTTTAATGCGCGGGGTATACGCTGCAACTTGAAATAAATCGTGTTTTAATTGTGTTCATGTCTGGTGGTAACAATGTGTTCTTAGAGATGAAATGACCCCATTAGAGCGCATGTACCCGTTCCAGCGCTCGGTAAATAACATGTTACCTATTCGTTACCTATTCGCTTTTAATGCGCGGGGTATACGCTGCAACTTGAAATAAATCGTGTTTTAATTGTGTTCATGTCTGGTAGTAACAATGTGTTCTTAGAGATGAAATGACCCCATTAGAGCGCATGTACCCGTTCCAGCGCTCGGTAAATAACCTGTTACCTATTCGCTTTTAATGCGCGGGGTATACGCTGCACCTTGAGATAAATCGTGTTTTAATTGTGTTCATGTCTCAGGTGGTAACAATGTGTTCTTAGAGATGAAATGACCCCATTAGAGCGCATGTACCCGTTCCAGCGCTCAGTAAATAACCTGTTACCTATTCGTTACTTATTCGCTTTTAATGCGCGGGGTATACGGTGCACCTTGAAATAAATCGTTTTTTAATTGTGTTCAGGCCTCTGGTGGTAAGAATGTGTTCTTAGAGATGAAATTACCCTATTAGCGCGCATGTACCCGTTCCAGCGCTCGGTTAATACCCTGTTACCTATTCGTTACCTATTCGTTACCTATTCGCTTATAATACATTTTTTTATACGTTTCACCTGTTAGAAAAGGATTTTCAATTATGTCCAGGTCTCAGACGGTAACAATGTGTTCTTAGAGATGAAATGACCCCATTAGAGCGCATGTACCCGTTCCAGCGCTCGGTAAATATTTTGTTACCTATTTGTTACCTATTCGTTACCTATTCGCTTTTAATGCGTGGGGTATACGCTGCAACTTGAAATAAATCGTGTTTTAATTGTGTTCATGTCTGGTGGTAACAATGTGTTCTTAGAGATGAAATGACCCCATTAGAGCGCATGTACCCGTTCCAGCGCTCGGTAAATAACCTGTTACCTATTCGTTACCTATTCGCTTTTAATGCGCGGGGTATACGCTGCACCTTGAGATAAATCGTGTTTTAATTGTGTTCATGTCTGGTGGTAACAATGTGTTCTTAGAGATGAAATGACCCCATTAGAGCGCATGTACCCGTTCCAGCGCTTGGTAAATAACCTGTTACCTATTCGTTACTTATTCGCTTTTAATGCGCGGGGTATACGGTGCACCTTGAAATAAATCGTGTTTTAATTGTGTTCAGGTCTCTGGTGGTAAGAATGTGTCCTTAGAGATGAAATTACCCTATTAGCGCGCATGTACCCGTTCCAGCGCTCGGTTAATACCCTGTTACCTATTCGTTACCTATTCGTTACCTATTCGCATATAATACATTTTTTTTATACGTTTTACCTGTTAGAAAAGGATTTTCAATTATGTCCAGGTCTCAGACGGTAACAATGTGTTCTTAGAGATGAAATGACCCCATTAGAGCGCATGTACCCGTTCCAGCGCTCGGTAAATAACCTGTTACCTATTCGTTACCTATTCGCTTTTAATGCGCGGGGTATACGCTGCAACTTGAAATAAATCGTGTTTTAATTGTGTTCATGTCTGGTGGTAACAATGTGTTCTTAGAGATGAAATGACCCCATTAGAGCGCATGTACCCGTTCCAGCGCTCGGTAAATAACCTGTAACCTATTCGTTACTTATTCGCTTTTAATGCGCGGGGTATACGGTGCACCTTGAAATAAATCGTTTTTTAATTGTGTTCAGGTCTCTGATGGTAAGAATGTGTTCTTAGAGATGAAATTACCCTATCAGCGCGCATGTACCCGTTCCAGCGCTCGGTTAATACCCTGTTACCTATTCGTTACCTATTCGCTTATAATACATTTTTTATACGTTTCAACTGTTAGAAAAGGATTTTCAATTATGTCCAGGTCTCAGACGGTAACAATGTGTTCTTAGAGATGAAATGACCCCATTAGAGCGCATGTACCCGTTCCAGCGCTCGGTAAATAACCTGTTACCTATTCGTTACCTATTCGCTTTTAATGCGCGGGGTATACGGTGCACCTTGAAATAAATCGTTTTTTAATTGTGTTCAGGTCTCTGTGTTCTGAAAATCCTTTTCTGAAAGGTGCAACGTACAACAAACGTATTATAAGTGAATAGGTAACGAATAGGTAACAGGGGATTTACCGAGAGCTGGAACGGTTACATGCGCGCTAGTAGGATAATTTCATCTCTAAGAACACATTGTTACCACAAAAGACATGGAGACAATTAAAAATCCTTTTCTAAAAGGTGCAACATACAACAAACGTATTATAAGTGAATAGGTAACGAATAGGTAACAGGGTATTAAACGAGCGCTGGAACGGGTTCATGCGCTCTAATAGGGTCATTTCATCTCTAAGAACACATTGTTACCACCAGAGACCTGAACACAATTAAAAAAACGATGCAACGTATTCCTCGTGCATGAAAAGCTAATAAGGAACGAATAAGAAGCAGGGTATTAACTGAGCGCTGGAACGAGTACATATGCGCTAATAGGGGTATTTCATCTAAAAGAACACATTATTACCACCAGAGATATGAACTGAATTAAAAATCCTTTTCTAAAAGATGCAACGTACAACAAACGTAATATAAGTGAATAGGTAACGAATAGGTAACAGGGTATTTATCGAGCGCTGGAACGGGTACATGCACGCTAATAGGGTCATTTCATCTCTAAGAACACATTGTTACCACCAGAGACATGGAGACAATTAAAAATCCTTTTCTAAAAAGTGCAACATACAACAAAAGTATTATAAGTGAATAGGTAACGAATAGGTAACGAATAGGTAACAGGGCATTCACCGAGCGCTGGAACGGGTACATGCGCGCTGATAGTGTAATTTCATCTCTAAGAACACATTGTTACCACAAAAGACATAGAGACAATTAAAAATCCTTTTCTAAAAGGTGCAACATACAACAAACGTATTATAAGTGAATAGGTAACGAATAGGTAACAGGGTATAAAGCGAGCGCTGGAACGGGTTCATGCGCTCTAATAGGGTCATTTCATCTCTAAGAACACATTGTTACCACAAGAGACATGGAGACAATTAAAAATCCTTATCTAAAAGGTGCAACATACAACAAACGTATTATAAGTGAATAGGTAACGAATAGGTAACGAATAGGTAATAGGGTATTAAACGAGTGCTGGAACGGGTTCATGCGCTCTAATAGGGTCATTTCATCTCTAAGAACACATTGTTACCACCAGAGACATGAACACAATTAAAAAACGATTTATTTCAAGGTGCAACGTATACCTCGTGCATTAAAAGCAAATAAGGAACGAATAAGAAGCAGGGTATTAACTGAGCGCTGGAACGAGTACATACGCGCTAATAGGGGTATTTCATCTAAAAGAACACATTATTACCACCAGAGATATGAACTGAATTAAAAATCCTTTTCTAAAAGGTGCAACGTACAACAAACGTATTATAAGTGAATAGGTAACGAATAGGTAACATGGTATTTATCGAGCGCTGGAACGGGTACATGCGCGCTAATAGGGTCATTTCATCTCTAAGAACACATTGTTACCACCAGAGACATGGGCACAATTGAAAAACGATTTATTTCAAGGTGCAGCGTATAACCCGCGCATTAAAAGCGAATAGGGAACGAATCAGTAACAGGGTATTATCCGAGCGCTAGAACGAGTGCATAGGCGCTAATAGGGGTATTTCATCCAAAAGAACACATTATTACCACCAGAGATATGAACTGAATTAAAAATCCTTTTCTAACAGGTGCAACGTATAAAAAAATGTATTATAAGCGAAAAGGTAACGAATAGGTAACAGGGTATTAACCGAGCGCTGGAACAGGTACATGAGCGCTAATAGGGTAATTTCATCTCTAAGAACACATTGTTACCACCTGAGACATGGACATAATTGAAAATCCTTTTCTAACAGGTGAAACGTATAAAAAAAATGTATTATAAGCGAATAGGTAACGAATAGGTAACGAATAGGTAACAGGGTATTAACCGAGCGCTGGAACGGGTACATGCGCGCTAATAGGGTCATTTCATCTCTAAGAACACATTCTTACCACCAGAGACCTGAACACAATTAAAAAACGATTTATTTCAAGGTGCACCGTATACCCCGCGCATTAAAAGCGAATAAGTAACGAATAGGTAACAGGTTATTTACCGAGCGCTGGAACGGGTACATGCGCTCTAATGGGGTCATTTCATCTCTAAGAACACATTGTTACCACCAGACATGAACACAATTAAAACACGATTTATTTCAAGTTGCAGCGTATACCCCGCGCATTAAAAGCGAATAGGTAACGAATAGGTAACATGTTATTTACCGAGCGCTGGAACGGGTACATGCGCTCTAATGGGGTCATTTCATCTCTAAGAACACATTGTTACCACCAGACATGAACACAATTAAAACACGATTTATTTCAAGTTGCAGCGTATACCCCGCGCATTAAAAGCGAATAGGTAACGAATAGGTAACAGGTTATTTACCGAGCGCTGGAACGGGTACATGCGCTCTAATGGGGTCATTTCATCTCTAAGAACACATTGTTACCGTCTGAGACCTGGACATAATTGAAAATCCTTTTCTAACAGGTGAAACGTATAAAAAATGTATTATAAGCGAATAGGTAACAAATAGGTAACGAATAGGTAACAGGGTATTAACCGAGCGCTGGAACGGGTACATGCGCGCTAATAGGGTCATTTCATCTCTATGAACACATTCTTACCACCAGAGACCTGAACACAATTAAAAAACGATTTATTTCAAGGTGCACCGTATACCCCGCGCATTAAAAGCGAATAAGTAACGAATAGGTAACAGGTTATTTACCGAGCGCTGGAACGGGTACATGCGCTCTAATGGGGTCATTTCATCTCTAAGAACACATTGTTACTACCAGACATGAACACAATTAAAACACGATTTATTTCAAGGTGCAGCGTATACCCCGCGCATTAAAAGCGAATAGGTAACGAATAGGTAACAGGTTATTTACCGAGCGCTGGAACTGGTACATGCGCTCTAATGGGGTCATTTTATCTCTAAGAACACATTGTTACCACCTGAGACATGGACATAATTGAAAATCCTTTTCTAACAGGTGAAACGTTTAAAAAAAAATGTATTATAAGCGAATAGGTAACGAATAGGTAACGAATAGGTAACAGGGTATTAACCGAGCGCTGGAACGGGTACATGCGCGCTAATAGGGTAATTTCATCTCTAAGAATACATTCTTACCACCAGAGACCTGAACACAATTAAAAAACGATTTATTTCAAGGTGCACCGTATACCCCGCGCATTAAAAGCGAATAAGTAACGAATAGGTAACAGGTTATTTACCGAGCGCTGGAACGGGTACATGCGCTCTAATGGGGTCATTTCATCTCTAAGAACACATTGTTACCACCAGACATGAACACAATTAAAACACGATTTATTTCAAGGTGCAGCGTATACCCCGCGCATTAAAAGCGAATAGGTAACGAATAGGTAACAGGTTATTTACCGAGCACTGGAACGGGTACATGCGCTCTAATGGGGTCATTTCATCTCTAAGAACACATTGTTACCACCTGAGAAATGGACATAATTGAAAATCCTTTTCTAACAGGTGAAACGTATAAAAATATGTATTATAAGCGAATAGGTAACGAATAGGTAACGAATAGGTAACAGGGTATTAACCGAGCGCTGGAACGGGTACATGCGCGCTAATAGGGTCATTTCATCTCTAAGAACACATTCTTACCACCAGAGACCTGAACACAATTAAAAAACGATTTATTTCAAGGTGCACCGTATACCCCGCGCATTAAAAGCGAATAAGTAACGAATAGGTAACAGGTTATTTACCGAGCGCTGGAACGGGTACATGCGCTCTAATGGGGTCATTTCATCTCTAAGAACACATTGTTACCACCTGAGACATGAACACAATTAAAACACGATTTATTTCAAGTTGCAGCGTATACCCTGCGCATTAAAAGCGAATAGGTAACGAATAGGTAACAAGATTATTTACCGAGCACTGGAACGGGTACATGAGCGCTAATAGGGTAATTTCATTTCTAAGAACACATTGTTACCACCTGAGACATGAACACAATTAAAACACGATTTATTTCAAGTTGCAGCGTATACCCCGCGCATTAAAAGCGAATAGGTAACGAATAGGTAACGAATGGGTAACAGGGTATTAACCGAGCGCTGGAACGGGTACATGCGCGCTAATAGGGTCATTTCATCTCTAAGAACACATTCTTACCACCAGAGACCTGAACACAATTAAAAAACGATTTATTTCAAGGTGCACCGTATACCCCGCTCATTAAAAGCGAATAGGTAACGAATAGGTAACAGGTTATTTACCGAGCGCTGGAACGGGTACATGCGCTCTAATGGGGTCATTTCATCTCTAAGAACACATTGTTACCGTCTGAGACCTGGACATAATTGAAAATCCTTTTCTAACAGGTCAAACGTATAAAAAATGTATTATAAGCGAATAGGTAACGAATAGGTAACGAATAGGTAACAGGGTATTAACCGAGCGCTGGAACGGGTACATGCGCGCTAATAGGGTAATTTCATCTCTAAGAACACATTGTTACCACCAGAGACCTGAACACAATTAAAAAACGATTTATTTCAAGGTGCACCGTATACCCCGCGCATTAAAAGCGAATAAGTAACGAATAGGTAACAGGTTATTTACCGAGCGCTGGAACGGGTTCATGCGCTCTAATGGGGTCATTTCATCTCACATTGTTACCATCAGAGATATGAATTTAATTGAAAATCCTTTTCTAAAAGGTGCAACGTACAACAAACGTACTATAAGTGAATAGGTAACGAATAGGTAACGAATAGGTAACAGGGTATTAACCGATCGCTGGAACGAGTACATATGCGCTTATAGGGGTATTTCATCTATAAGAACACATTATTACCACCAGAGATATGAACACAATTGGAAATCCTTTTCTAAAAGGTGCAACGTACAACAAACTTTTTAAAAGCGAATTAGTAACGAATATTTAACAAAGGTATTATCCGACCGCTGGAACGGATACAAATGCACTTATAGAGTTATATCACCTCTAAGAGCCCAAATCTTCCACCAGAGACAACAACACAATTGAAAATCATGTTTTAAAAGGTGCAACGTAAGATACACGTATTATAAGCGAATTATAAGCCAGTGATGGAACGAATTAAACAAGGTAATAGCATGCTCCGAAACGATGTACACCCTGCTTACATGTTTAACTCTACCTCATTATGTAAGTATGTGCCTGTCCCTAGACAAGAGCCTGAAATTAAGTAGTTATCGTTTGTTTTTGTGTTACATATTTCCGTTTATTTTTTTGTATATGAAATACGGCCGTCAGTTTTGTTGTTTGAATTGTATAAGGTTGTCATGTCTGGGCCTTTTATATATGACTACACGGTTTGGGCTATGCTCATTGTTGAAGGCCGTACAGTGAACTATAGTTGATAATTTCTGTGTCATTTTGGTCTAATGTGGAGTGTTGTCTCATTGGTAATCATACCACATCTTCGTTTTTACGCAAGCGCTAACACGGTGATTTCATCCCGTCGAACCAAGATCCATCTTCAAACATACGGACATAAAGCAGTTAAAAGGTAGAACGTATAAAAAACAAGTAAGGAACAAATGCGTATCGAACATGAAGTAAAAGGATCGGTTGAGCACAAACACATATAAATAGGTCATAAAAAGATCATTTTACCTCAACCAATTCAGAACTATTACCATATGTAAGACTATTAACAACTAGATTTGTAATTGCTAGCAATAACGGAAGGCACCCCTTCCCCCTATTACCAGGTGAGCGACAGGCATTTTGACAATTCCAAAGTCATAGAGAGCATCTACAGATGTCTAGTAACATTTTTGCAAAGTTTCATTAAGTTTGAACATTTTGAATTTTTGATATTTTTGCTGTTTCCATGGTTACGGCGGCCATTTTGAAAATTCTAACTTAAAAATCCAACTCTGCCTATGCCAGTTCCCATTCCTGTAAAGTTTCATCCAGTTTGCGGAAAATTCTTATTTTTGAAATTTTTGACCTTTTTGCATTGTTTCCATGGTAACAAGACCTATTTTGGAAATTCCAACTCCAACGTTGCTCATCATTACTGTGAAGTTTCATGAAGTTTTGAGCATTTTGAGAATTTTGAAAATTTTGGTGTAGTTTCCATGGCAACATAGTAGTTCCAATGATCGCCAAAATCATCCAACACCTGTATATAGTGGGCACCTACATTGTTTTAAAATATGATGATTCTGAGTTGAAGCATATCCAAACAGTTCACCAAAAACCAAAAGCTCATTTTTTTCACAATTGTGCCGTTTCCATGGTAACGGCAGCCATATTAAACTATTCCATGCCATAATTAAAAAGGGGGAAGGATATTTAAAATCAAATAAGTAACGAATAGGGAATAGGGAATAGGTAACGAATAGGTAACGAATAGGGAATAGGGAATAGGTAACGAATAGGCAACGAATAGGGGAATAGGGAATAGGTAACGAATAGGTAACGAATAGGTAACGAATAGGGAATAGGGAATAGGTAACGAATAGGTAACGAATAGGGAATAGGGAATAGGTAACGAATAGGCAACGAATAGGGAATAGGGAATAGGTAACGAATAGGGAATAGGGAATAGGTAACCAACTTGACGCCCATATTTTAATGTGGTGCTCAGCAGATTTCCATCACTCATTGGTTTGCATGTTTGTTTTGTTTTCAAAAAGAAAAATGAATTTGTTTCAGAATGAAAGATGAATTGAATAAATAATACGCGGATGTGGTTCTGTATTGTGTATTATCCATGATGTGTACAAGTACATTTTTTTCAACAATGCTACATGTATATATGTTCCAGACAATATGAGTATTTGAACCGTACGGGTACGGTCTGGACCATATAAGTATACCTGAACGTATGCTCGTACCGTATGAGTATACTCGTACGGTTTAGTACGAGCTCGACCATACATGTGCATTTGTCAAATTTATCAAGAGTCAGAAAATGAAATAAAAACTTTAACCAAATACAAAAGTGACGCTACATTTTTTAGTATGAAATTGAGTTCAAATGCTCAAATTGCAATTTAAGTTATTGGAAGTACATACATGCATATTTTGGAAGATAAGTTTTTAGAACATTTAGGAATGTTACTTCAAAAACCGTCAGTAAAATATAATGGTCAGAAGTATTTGTCACCTACAATTTGTTGTTATATATATATCATGAAAATCTACGTTTTTTATAACAAATATTAAGGGACTAAATCATGTAAGATTTTAATCAAAATTAGTACCAATAGAAGCAGAACTCTCATAGGTTTATTTGTTTATTTGGTAATATATCTACTTTGAAGCGTTAATTATCAATTTCTGATGATTTAACACAAAGTTTTTATTTTATCCAAAAATTTGATTTGAACCAGGAGAAAAACAAAACTAACCGAAGAAAAATATGACCAAATTTTAATAAACAAATATATATTCAGAAAATTCTACGCCTTTCAACAAATGGTTTGTGAAAATCCAACCGTAAATGCCGTCAAATATAAAAAAAAATTTGCATTCACTTGCCGATGTATTTGTTTGTTGAGAAATCCAGAACTAATAAAAATATGTGTTTATGGGCATTGGAGGGTGTGGATATAGGATAACGGCAGGGTGTGGATATAGAATAAAGGCGATAGGAACGTTCATCTTGAATTGAGCCCGAACACCAACAATTGTTGAACTATCATATAGCCATATTGATTGATAAAATTTACGTCACATCAAAGTTCACGGTAACGCTTTCAGAGTTAATTTCCTTTCTTTATTCTCCTTTAAAGATACTTTTTTAGTATTTTGAAAAGACTAAATGGAAGACTAGTATGAAGTTTTAAGCTGAAACTTTTACGAATTATATAATATCAAAGAACGTTTCTGTTCTTTTCAATACAATTTTATTGGTTACTGTAGAACAGATTTAGCGTTTTGTGAGTTTATACATATTAATCTTGTGAGTAATTTTACATGTGATTAAAACACTTTACCAAGATAAACAACTACATTGTAGTGTATATATTTTTTTAAGGCTAATTTATGGGTATCGGTTTTCCCGTTTGAATGGTTTTACACTTGTAAATTTTGGGGACCTTTATAGCTTGCTGTTCAGTCATGGTGAGCCAAGGTTCCGTGTTGAAGGCCGTACCTTGACCTATAATGGTTTACTTTTATAAATTTTAACTTGGATGGAGAGTTGTCTCGTTGGCACTCATACCACATCTTCCTATATCGATCAAATCAGGTTTTATTGTGACATTTTGGTAGACACCCATTCAACGCATCGATATACGATACTAATCGATAAAAATATAATTTAAAGCTTAAAATATTATCTTTTTTATTTAGAATTTATCATATTGGCTTCATTTTTCCGTTCTGAAAATCATAACACATTATTTTTCGTTGTTTTCTATAACGAACACCGAAATTAATAACGTTAAACGTTGGTTAAAAGTTTTCCGACAGGAGACCTTTGGGAATTCATAAACTTAGTATTTTTTTGTTTATAATATACAAGATTGTTGCCTGAATGAATGCCGTTCAAATGTTATAGATTAGGAGGCATCTTTGCTTTGTACATTAATTATGTCAAAAAGTGATTATATGCAAAGAATAAGAGAAAAAAAGTACTTGTAGAATGCAGTAATAACGAATTTACAAACTTTTTAGAAATGATGTCCAAATTGGCCATCATCATCATAATACAAAGATCAAAGTTAACGGAACAAAATAGTATACTGTCCTTTTTTCACGTATCAAACTGATAAAAAAAAAATACTACCGAGAAGAAAGGCCCATGCTTTGTATTGTACGAACGGGATAAAAAAAACGAATAATATATTTTTAACAATAAAAAAATATGGTGTGGACTTTAACGGTGCTTTTTTGTGGACTTTAGCGGAACTTGTTATTGTGGACTTTAACGGTGTTTTCTTGTGGACTTTAGCGGAGGTCATTTTGTGGACTTTAGCGGAAAGTTTGTGGACTTTAACGGCGTTGTGGACTTTAGCGTAAAATTGTTGTGGACTTTAGCGGTGTTGTGGACTTTAGAGGAATTGTGGACTTTAACGGTGCCACAAAGCACATTTAAAAAATGACAGGTATAAGTCTAACACTTGCTTTTTCAAAAATTAAATCTATATTTATAAATGGTAATCTTTAAACAAACAAAAATTGAATGTTAGTTTCACAATTCAAACAACAGATCGATATCAAACAGAAATGTTTCATTATCATTTTTCGGCTACAATGGGTATATGAAACATCCAATGTCGAAATATCAACAAAGAGTCCTAACAAAGAATTGTTCTGTCAAGTTGTGCAACGAAATTTCTACAGCACATGGTAGTGACAACACTAGATGTGTTAAATAGGATCCAGCGGAAAGCTAGACTTTGGTCGGCGAAGGTAGCAAATTGTCGGTGTGACCATCGCTGACGGCTTTTGGTAACACACGATATGGTTGTTGGTTAACAGATTTTTTTTTACGCCGGAAAGCCGTTAAAATATCACCAAGGAAAGGTCACCGTACTCTTAATTTCCACGCAAACTGATATAGCTCCAAAGATTTAACCATGAACACCAATGGACACTCATGTAAATTGGAAAGCCACGCGGAATCAATATCGGAAATGCTTAAGACAAATGCATCGGTCATGCTAGGCGTTTGTTGCTTTATGTCTCGATGGACATGGCCTATCATTAAAAGATCCTTTTGCGGAACTTTACAAGAAGGGGGTGATTTCATTCCATAAGCCAAACTTTACATGTCGATAGTAAAAGCATGTAAGTTATATTTTAGTTCAAAAGGAAACGTTCGAACTCGAAGTACGTCCGTTCAAATAACCCTGTCTTCACACAAGTTCCAAAAATCGATCAAGCGAAAAGTATTCGTAGTGGGTCTTTAAATTCATTTTTAACCAACTATGCATAGTTCTAATGATAATAAACTAGATTCTCTAAAGAGCCTTTCTGATCACCTTGGTCTATATGCATATTCAACAAAGGACACTCCCCGAAATTGTAAACAAGAATAAAAGTCATGAAAAGATCAGTCAGATTTAGTAATCTCAACATTATAATTTATTCAATTCATTTCAGAGGTAGGCCTTGTCTCTAAATTGGCCCATAACACTTGCCCTTGACCCGTACGAGTAAGTCAGCAAAGGGTAAGGCCAGTACCTTGGTATATAAAAAAGTTGAAATAACTTATTGCCGGCTGTCCAAGAGATTCTCCACGTGGGGCATAGTACCAGAGGTAGAGGTGGGCATTGCCTTAAAAAGGCATATATAGCACTTATGCCTTAGACCCGTACGAGTTTGACAATAATGAATCAAAAGGGGAAGGTGGTACCTCTGTTTACAACGAAGTCGAAATGAACTATTGCCGGCTGGCCAAACTAAAAGGTTTTCCACGTAGGCCATTCTATCAGAAGTAGAGATGGTAATTGCCTTTAAAATGGCATATTACACTTATTCCCAAGACCTGTACGATTTTGCCTGCAAAGGGTTAAAAAGGAAAGGTGGTACCTCTGTTTACAACGAAGCCGAAATAAACTATTGCCCACCTCTACCTCTGGTATAATGATCCACGTAGAGCGTCTCGGAGTTTGGTCTACCGGCTACAATTTTTTTTTACTTCGAAGTGAACAGAGGTACCAGCTCCTCATTTTAGCTCTTTACTGACAAACTCGTACGGGTCTAAGTTATGCCATATAAGTGTTATAGCCAATTTTAAAGACAATGCCCACTTCTACATCTGGTATCATGGTAAACGTGGATCATCTCTTAATTTTGGCCATCCGGCAATAGTTTAGTTCGACTTTGTTATATATCAGGGAACCCTCCTTACCCTTTGCGGACTATCTCGTACAGATTTATGAAATAAGGAGAATGGGTCATTTTAGATGCAATGCCCACCTCTACCTTAAATTTGTTTTAATGGCCCACATGGAGAATTTCTTAGTTTGGCCAGCTGGCAATAATTCATTTCGACTTCGTTGTAAATAGAGTTACCACCTTCCCCCTTTTAACACTTTGCTGACAAACTGGTACGGGTATATGTCATAAGTGATATACGCCATTTTTTAGCCAATGACCACCTCTACTTCTGGTATCATGGCCCACGTGGAGAATCTCTTAGTTTGGCCAGTCAGCAATAGTTTTTATCGACTTTGCGATATACAAAAGGTATCCCCTTACCCTTTGCTGATTAACTCGTACGGGTTTAGGCCATACGTGTGATGGCCATGTTAGAGGTAATGCCTACCTCATCCACTTATATAATGGCCCACGTGTAGAATCTCTTAGTTTGGCCAGTCGGCTTAATTTATATTTTCGTTGTAAAAGAGGCATCGCATCCCCCTTTTAACCTTTTGCTGACAAACTCGTACTGGTCTAGGGCATTAGTGCTATCAGTCTTTTAAAGGGGAATGCACTCATTTACCTCAGAATTAATGGCCCACTTGAAGAAATTCTTACTTTGGAAAGCCGGCAATAATTCATTTCGACTTCGTTGTAAACAGAGGTACCATATCCCCCTTTAATCCCATTGATAATACCGCGTACTTGTCCAGGGAATAAGTGCTATATGCCATTTTTGAGGCAATGACCACCTCTACCTCTGGTATCATGGCCCACGCGGAGAATCTCTTAGTTTGGCCATCCGACAATATTTTAGTTCGACTTTGTTATATACTAGGGTACCAACCTTACACTTTGCGGACTAATTCGTACGGGTCAAGATCATACGTGTCCATGATCATTTTAGAGGACCTCTGATATTATGGCCCGCGTGGAGAATTTCTTAGTTTAGCCAGCAGGCAAAAGTTTATTTCGACTTCGATATATATACCGGGGTAATTCATCCCCCCTTTTAACTCATTGCTGACAAACTCGTTCGGGTCTATAGCATTAGTGCTATGAACCATTTTAAAGAGAATTACTACCTCTACATCTGGTATAAGGGTGCACCTGAAGAATCTCTTAGTTTGGCCAGCCGTCAATATTTTTTGTGGACTTTGTGATATACAAGAGTATTCCCCTTAATGACCAACTCGTACGGATCGAGGACATTAGTGCCATGGGCCATTTAAGAGGCACTGCCTACCTATACATTTGGTGTAATGGCCAACGTGGAGAATCTCTTAGTTTGAAAGCTGGCAATAATGAAGTTTATTTTTACTTCGTGATATACCGGAGAAACCCATCCCACTTTTAATTCGTTGATGACAAACTTGTGTGGATCCAGGACATAAGTGCTATCAGCCATTTTAAAGGGTATGACTACCTCTACTTCTGGCATAATGACCCTCCTGCAGTATGTCTTAGTTCAGCCAGTCGTCAATAGGTTTTTTTAGACTTTGGGATATTAAGAGTATTCCCCTTGCCCTCTGTTGACCAACACTAACAGGTCTACGATATTAGTGCTACATGTATGAGCCCTTTTAGAGGCAATGCAATATCTTGTGAAAGAAACGAATAGTTCATGTACAAATCATTTATAAAGTGAGTATGATCCGTATTTAACTCCTAAAAGGACATGGTGTTTCGAAGATCAAAATGAAACCTGCCAAAATTATACACATTTTTATATCAGACATAAAGCAAAATTAGCGGACAAAAAGCAAAATGGACAAAAAGCAAAAGTGTCGGACAAAAAGCAAAATTATCGGACAAAAAGCAAAACGGACAAAACGCAACGGCATAAAGCAAAAGTGTCGGACATAAAGCAAAATAATCGGACAAAAAGCAAAACGGACAAAAAGCAACGGACAAAAATCAACGGACAAAAAGCAAAAGTGTCGGACTAAAAGCAAAATAATCGGACAAAAAGCAAAAGCGGACAAAAAGCAAATTGCGGACAAAAAGCACCGTATCAATCGCATACAAAAAATGGAATGGATGTAATTAATGTTCAGTTAGCACCAGGCGCTGCAGAATCGAAGGACCATACTGGAACAGGTTCAATGATTGTATCAACTTATATCAACGAAACAATAGCTATACGCGAACTGCATGGCCAATCGGTGTATTCAACATATTCGTGTTTAACTGTGATCAAGATAAAATGATATTACCCTTTGAGTCAATTGTCCTGTTCCGTAAATATTTAGATAAATTATAACAAATTAACTCTAAAATAGTGTAAACAATATTTATTCAGAAACAGATAAATAAATGCGAACATAAATACAATACAATGGATTGGAAAACAAGTGACAAGTCACTTTTACAAATTCCTCTCCTTTTAAATGGCAAAATCAATTACAATGGACAGAAAATGTACAATTATATAATATAATATCATGGAAAAAGAAATCAAATGTAATGGAAATTAAAATATAATGCAGATAGTATTTTTAATATTGGGTGACATGTTGTTGGGCCAACAAGAATAATTATATGAATCTCTTAGTTTTCAATATATAGTCTTGGACAATAAGAAAGTTGTTTTTATTGTCTATATCGGTAATATTCGGATCACCATATAGTAACATATCTATGTTAAGTGTACCAACTTGGTTAACAAAAAGGGCTTCACGAGTTCGATGATAATTGGGACAGTTTAGAAGGAAGTGTTCTGAGGTTTCTATCTGTTTACATTTACAAAATGGGTCTGATTCCAAATTTTTCTGATACAAGTGATCCCTAAGACTACTGCTCTCGGTACGGATTCGGGCATGCTATATCTGGCCTAGTCTACTGCCTGCATAATAATAATTTGGTATAGAATGATTTATCTCAAGAAATGCTTTAAGTGGCGCGATAGAACCAGCATTTTTTATATCTGGG
Organism: Mytilus galloprovincialis; assembly: GCF_965363235.1. Taxonomy (NCBI): domain Eukaryota; kingdom Metazoa; phylum Mollusca; class Bivalvia; order Mytilida; family Mytilidae; genus Mytilus; species Mytilus galloprovincialis. Next base: position 99,605,466 of record NC_134842.1, read on the forward strand.
GGGAGGCTATTCCATAGTCGAACTGTTGATGGAAGGAAACTATTCATATGATAAGTAGTTCGACAGGGAACTGATGGAAAATTATTTGCATAACGAGTTCTATACTGATGAATGTTTCTAAACTGATCGGGAAGGATATCATTTATATAACATGGGGTCTTTCCATTCACCATATTATGAAAAAGTAAAAGTTTATGATTATCTCTTCGCTGTTGGAGAGTCTCCCATCCGCATTCAGCCAAAAGTAAGCGTAGACTGGTGAGTTTTGTTGCACCAGTAACGATGCGTGCAGCATCGTAATTTACATGTTCAAGCTTTGCTTTTAAGTATTCGGGACAGTTATCCCAGACAACATCAACATATTCAAGTAATGGGCGAACACAGCTAAAATACATATTTTCAAGAGATCTTCTGTCTAGCCTATATTTTAGGCGACGCAGTAAGTTTAGTCGAGGTAACGTCTTTGAAATAATTTTTTCGATGTGATGATTCCATGTCCCATCACTCGAGAAAGTTAATCCCAAGTGCTTATGAGTTTGAACTCTTTTTATAATGACGCCATTCATATTCAAAGGGGGATGATAATCTGGTTCGCTTTTGCGTGAGAATACGATGGATTCTGTCTTAGACGGGTTAAAATTTACTAACCATTTATCCGCCCAGCTATTTATTTTACACAAGTTGCTGTTTAAAGAAATCGACGAAACCAGTGGATTATCTACAACAGCATAAATACATGTATCATCCGAAAATAGTTTAATCTTACAGCTTACTTCGTTAATAATGTCATTAATATAAATAAGGAACAGCAAGGGCCCGAGAATTGAGCCCTGGGGTACTCCAGCATTTACATCAGCCCAGGAAGATTCTACTCCGTTTATGACCACCCTTTGTTTTCTGTTCGACAAGTAATCTTTAAGCCATAGGAGAAGGTCACCAACAATCCCCATCATTTGCAACTTATAGAGCAATCCCTTATGCCACGCACGGTCGAAGGCTTTACTTATATCGAAAAATATGAACCTGATATCTTTGCCTTCGTCTAAGGCTTTGCTAAGAACGTTACAAATGTATAAAAGCTGATTTCTGGTCGAATCATTAGACATGAAACCAGACTGGTGCTCGGAAATCAAAACTCGTATGAAGTTAAATACGTGCTTATATACACAACGCTCGAAAACTTTACTCATCACCGATAGAAGAGATATTGGTCGATAATTACTAAGTATGCTTTTATCGTCATTCTTGAAACAAGGAATTACATTAGCTAGCTTCCATACGGACGGGAACAACTTCGTTCTAAGACTTAAGTTGAAAATAGCGCGTAGTGGTTTTGCTATAATATCGACAACCGGCTTGAAAATACGACCGCTTATAGCATCAGGCCCCGAAGCCTTGATGACATTTAAAGTTTGAAGAATGTCTTTAACTTCGTACGTTTCGAAAACGATACTACTTAATCGTCTATCTGGAGGGGTGTCGTCCCTAGGCAGTAGTTTGTTGCTATCGTCAATATTAGACTGCGACGCAAAATAGTCATTAAATGCCTCGGTCTTTTGTTTATCGTCCTCAATAATAGAGCTGTTTAAATTGATAGGCGGGATATTCATGTCTCGAGATTTTAGGTTGGTTATGCGGTAGGCTAAATTCCACCAAATTTTGGTTGAAGACATGGTTGTTCTAAGCTTTCCGATCAGTTTGTCATAGAATTTTGTCTTCTCATTCCGTATTACGTTCACAGTTTTGTTACGACTCCTGCGAAATTGTAGTCAGTTTTCGGGACTATTTGCCTTTTTCGCCTTCTTATAAATACGGTTCCTTTTTCTAATAGTCCTGCGTATGTAATTATTCATCCACGGAGGATCGGTTTTCCTAACAGTGATATTTTTATTTGGAATAGCTTTCGAAGCAAATTCTATTAATAATTCGGAAAATCTCTCGACGAGCACATCGACGTTATTGCTAGATTCAATAAAATCGTTCCAGTTAACATCTGAAAGCATCCTACGGAAAAGGTCGTAGTCGCCTCTGTCGTACAACCATATTTTGCGTTTGAAACACGTATTTGACGATTTTTGAAATTTTAGTATACCGTAAACAGGAGAGTGAAATCGGATATTAGCGGGAAGAAACGGTTGGCCTACATGGACCAAATCTACTACGTTTTATTTGTTACTTAATACCAAATCAATAATAGATGCTGAATTTTCACAACAATTTGTAGGTTCCTCTACAAATTGGGTCATGCCATATCTTGTGAAAATTTCCTTCATCTTAGATTGCCTCGGATTCATTTGGTCGTCATTAAAATCGCCTACAATTACGATGGTCTCAATGCCGGTATATGAAGCAAGATCAAAAGAGTGCTCTATATGATTCAACAAATGCTGTGGTGAGTTGGGAGGCCTATAGAAAGTACCGAGCAAAAAGGGTCGATTCTGTTTTAACTTTAGTTCTAGCCAAACACTTTCTACCCCGTTTACTTCTAAGTCACATCTCCGTTTTGCACAAAGACAACTTTTCACATAAACAGCCACCCCACCACCCATACGATCTACTCTGTCGTGCCGGAACGGCTTTACAAAATTGTCTAACAGAACATCATTTTCGAGTACATCTGGCCTTAACCAAGTTTCCGTAACGCAGAGTATATCCAAGTGCTGAAGTTCGACATTTATTAAATCTAGTTTAGGCTCTAAACTCTGAACATTTAGATGTACAAATGATATATATTTATGTGCGGTTCGCGTATGATTTTTGAAGTATGTTATCTTTCTATTGTGTTTTCACAATAGTTGTAAACCGGTTTTGGCGGTCAGTATATAATGAAAGTTTGCACGAGATTTAACTATCGAGGTTTGGGCAGTGACCATTATCGTACGTTTCCTTTGTATTGAAGTTTAATTTTCATTAAAAATTCTGTTTTTTTAATGTATTGAAGTTGTATGTAAAGAATTAATGTGTTTTGTATATATTTTGTAGATGTTTGATTGCTGTCTTTTACCGGTATTGTTGATTGTGTGATGTTTATAAACCGGGATTTGTTTTCGTAGATGCATGGTTGCCGTATTCAAAACATGAACTGTTAATGGTGTTTGATATTAGAAATATTGTGATCTCTGGATCTATAGTTATTAAAATTGAGATGGTCATTGCGCCTAACAGTACCTAAATATGTATTTAATTTTCTATTATACCTTTATCGTATAAAGGTACATATCTGAATGTGCTCAGATATGTATGCTTTACAAAAATCTAGAGAGATTTAGCACATAAATACTTTATGTTCGTTTGAACACAGTGAATTTAGAACATAAATAAATTTGGAGAGACAATGCTTGAATTCATCAAATGAGAGGTCGGATACGGATGATAATGTGGATTTATCTGAAGAATATACATTGTAGCGATGATGGACCAGGATTTTTTTTTCTATGTCCCCAGACAAAAGCAAAACTAATAACAATATAAATAGCATAATACATATTACAATTTTCATTATTACACAATATATGATACAACACTTTGGTAAAACATTTAGTATCCAAGCCCAACTGTATTTGGCTTCCTTTTGACAAAATATTTCATTATTAAATGATAGGTTTTCTTTTAGATTAATTCTGGTTTTAAATTCAGATTTACATGTGATTAACAATAATATTACAGGTATGGCACCCAAACTATACTGCATAAATAAATTTGCAAAAACAATATCATCCAAGTTTAACAACTTATTTTCTTTTACTCTTGTGGCTCGATTGTAGAAGAGTCCCACTCTGACTTTGTAGAGTACGCTGGAAATACCCATCAAGTAACTTTGGTATCCCAAGAAGCGTAACAGCGAGTCATAGTGGTCATTTCTTCTACATTCATCATTTTCAGCCTTAATATATTTATACAATTGTCACCAGTGCTATTTACATTTCCATAAACTATAACAAAATAACTACAATTAAAAACAAACATATTTACACACTTAATGTTGGCGACTTCGAATACACAACTCCAGAGAGAGATTTGTACTTAAATTGTTAGTACAACTTAAATTATTGAACCGTGGGATGTTTTATTAGGTCAGGTGACCAGATTGATGAACGGCAAAATAAGATATAAACAAAAATGTAAGTAGTAGTCAAACAAAGTGTTAACAACGAATCAATAAAATACTATAATTAGATAACAGATTGAATTGATACGGGCAGAATATTCCTTCGATTTGATACTTTCCTACCGGACAATAGAAAGCGAGAAAAAAAACTTCTTTTGTCGAACAAAGCCTAAGTAGAATAGACTTTTAATTATGTGAATCTATATATTTTTAATGTTGATTTTTTTTTGCTATCTTTAAAAGTTAACTTTCAATTAGACAGAGTATGCATTAAATTACAGAAGGATACATTTCCGTCATGTGCAAAAATTACCTTTAAGTCCCTAAATTAAATGATATACATTAAGTTTTGTAAGTACACAAGTTAATAAAAGTATGTAGATGAAGTCAAGACCTTCTTGTGGTCAAATTATATCAGATAACACAGTACAATATGCATAATGGTTTAATTGGTTAAAGTACATCAAGACATTATTCCATACATGTGTGGATACATCGCTTGGGCCCCGCTTTGGTATTGCATCATTTGTGGAGGAAACATCATGTTGTTTGGTTGAAAATTAGGAGTACCAGGGGAACGCGCGATAGGCATATCAGCAACATTGTTTTCTATATCACTTCGTCTTGGACCTGGTTTACCGTTTATGAAGTCATTCAGTTCAGATTCGGTAGATACAATGCGTTTATCATCGTTAATGGCTGATAAGAATATTTTTCCGTCCAATACTGAGGAAGATTTGAGTTTACCCTTTCTCACTGCTTCACGAGCTAAGAAAGCAACTCTACTACGTGCCTTGGTCAAGTCCTGACTAATCCGACACCATGTAAATCTGGGATGTTTCGGATATTTTTTGTTGCCTTCAAAAATTCAGCACGTTTCTTGGTATGCGTAAAGCGGGCAATGATTTGCTTGTGGCCTTCTTTTGTTGGTAAACGATGGGATACACTTATGTCGTTACTTTGTAAATCAACTTCAAGTTTAGATGCTATATCGCATAGAATTTTTGTCGTATCTTCACTCTGGGTATAAGGAACCCCGCTTATTCTAATACAACTCTTCCGGCTGTGCTGTTCTAAGTCGTCCACTTTTAAACTCAGTTTGCCTACCTCGTTTATGGATTTTTTCAGTTCAATGTTTTCCGTTTTAAGTTTTTCAATCTCAGTAAAGAGAGGAACGGTTAAGCTTTTGCAATACATCTGTAAGTCGGATTTTAGTTCATTGCGTAGGTCTTCGAACATTATGGCTTTAACCGCTTGTGCTAGTCTATTAACATCGTTGTCTGTAAAAATTGACTGGTTACTTTGTGTTGATGGGTTAGACACAGGAGGTTGGCCTTGTTTAGGCATAGTTACAGTTTTAAATTCGTTATCAGTGATAAGTTTTTTGCTTGAAGGTTTTACGCTGAAGCTTTGGCTTTTACCCGGCGATGGTTCCGTCGAGTGTCTTCTGCGTTTTTGGCTTGAGATAGTTTTTGACATTTATTGCACATGCACCATAAGGATAATTTGTTTTTTACGGTGGCAGAATGCGGCCATGAAAGAAAAAAAAATTATGTTGTTCCCTCAAGATACTATGTCGTTCCCTCAAGATGCTATGTCGTTCCCACAAGATAGTTATCTCGTTCCCTCAAGATACTATGTCGTTCCCTCAAGATAGTTATCTCGTTCCCTCAAGATACTATGTCGTTCCCTCAAGATAGTTATCTCGTTCCCTCAAGATACTATGTCGTTCCCTCAAGATGTTATGTTGTTCCCTCAAGATACTATGTCGTTCCCTCAGGATGATATGTCGTTCCCACAAGATAGTTATCTCGTTCCCTCAAGATACTATGTCGTTCTCTCAAGATAGTTATCTCGTTCCCTCAAGATACTATGTCGTTCCCTCAAGATAGTTATCTCGTTCCCTCAACATAGCAATACAATTATATTGATTTATTCTTTATTTCCAACTTCGAAACGGTGGAGTATGACGTGGAGTTACTTCCAATTCACTTTTTAATCAAATGCGGAACAATGCAAGAACGAGAAATTAAGAGCACCGACACGAAACACGGAAAATAAATAAGGGGAAATACGAAGCACGCACATCGAACCAAACACGAGAAAACGAGAAATAAAACACCAAATCACGAAAACACGTAACATGAAAAGGCCGAAAACGTTGCACGAAAATAACCCTTTACCACCCTCTTAGAAAATAAAATTAAAAATGAGCCACAAAATGTTTTATCATCTCCTATTCCTGGATTTCTAATACATTAACCTAACTGTTTGTGTTGTACATGTGCATATGTATGTAATTAGTATCTTCCTTAGATTTAATTTTCAAATGTTAAAAGGGTGAAAAATAATTCCTTTTCTGTGTATCCATGGCATATTCTGCAATTTACCATAAAATATTGCAAAAAGGGGTAAACATGCATGTCACATATCCCCCCAAAATTTGGATCAAACTAGAATTTCAATGCTTTTGAGTGATACCTTTTTAGACACTGTTTTCATAAATCTTCCTAATGATTAAATAAAAAATGGGTGTCTTTCGCCTAATTTTTTCGTAAAATCTAATCACAAAGTTCGTGCGACAAAAAGTTGGAAAAAAAAACATTACAAAAATTGCCGGACCAATGTATGGTATGGACATACAAATACGGACTGTCATACAGAAAACAGCCTATATTACATACATTATATGATCTTGATGTTCATATAAACCCAATACGAAGGCTATTTTAATACTCAGCTATCCAAAAATGAATTTTATTGCACACTAGCTCTTATATTTGAAAAATCCTCAGGGGCCAAAATGCGAAACTACACATCTAACTGTGGAGTGCTACCTTTACTGGACTCCGGGATCGGGTGTTTTTAAGCTCGGGATTTCGGGATTGACCCTTTCGGATCCGGGAATTCTCTTTTTCGGATTACGGGACGTCGGGATTTACTTTATTTAAATTCGGGATTTCGAGATTTCGTGTTTTTAAGCCCGGGATTTCTGGATCAGGACCCATCCTATCCCCTTTCAGTTATTCTCATTAAATACAGAATTATTATATCATTATTATTATGCAAATATTCTACTTTTGGGATCTGGCCACGTCTACAGTTCCGCTTCGAAGGGCGAAATGAATCATATATCAATACAATTTTAAAATCTTGAGGGAACGAGATAACTATCTTGAGGGAACAACATAGTATCTTGAGGGAACGACATAGCATCTTGAGGGAACAACATAACATCTTGAGGGAACGACATAGTATCTTGAGGGAACGAGATAACTATCTTGAGGGAACAACATAACATCTTGAGGGAACGACATAGTATCTTGAGGGAACGACATAACATCTTGAGGGAACGAGATAACTATCTTGAGGGAACAACATAACATCTTGAGGGAACGAGATAACTATCTTGAGGGAACGACATAGTATCTTAAGGGAACGGGATAACTATCTTGTAGGAACGACATAGCATCTTGAGGGAACGACATAGTATCTTGAGGGAACAACATATTTTTTTTTCTTTCATGGCCGCATTCTGCCACCGTAGTTTTTATATCTGTGTATAAGTGTATTCTGTATATTCTGTTTACGTTGTTATCGTTGACTGACCAATAGGTATTTACTTGAGTATGACAACAATCAATACAATACAAATACAAATACAAAGTGTTTTATTGTCAATTATGATGCCCAATAATTTGAGCAGTACAATTAAGTTCAATTTCATACAAGTGATTACATATTGATTACATTTATTATTTAACAATTAAACAAAGTCAAGTCTTTTTCACCCAAATAATATCTGCAAAAAAGATGAATATATATATATATATATATAGTTTTACAATATAATATAGATGGACAAACTACCGGTGACTAAACTGTATCTAGAATTGATTTTCTCTCTTTGAATAAAGTACACAATAATAAACTTACTTTTTTAATTATAACATTATCCTCAGATGACATTAACCATATTAATTTTGATTAATTTGGGAGGCTTTTAAAGTTTTTGTTGACCTTATTTAAGTAATCTATATATTCAGATCTTTTATTTTCTAAAACAGGACACTGAAGAAGAAAATGAATTTCATCTTCAACTTCAGTGTTACATAATTTACATATTCTATCCTCCACTCGAAGCCCCACATATCTGCCTCTTTCAATTTCTAATTTATGTGCACTGACTCTAAACTTAGGCCACGCTTTTTTAATTTGTTGGTTTACGGATTTTCCCCATGAAAAAGTCGGGTCGGTCGGTCGGGAAAAAAAAGAAAAAAAAATATCTTTCAAGACAGAAAAAAAATGCAAAATAAATATACATTTCACCTTTCTAACAAAATGTTTTTTATGCTATTTTGTCATCATTTCAAATTTTAGTTCGATGAAATATTCTTGCTCAGCTGTCATAAATATCGCATGACATTGTCTAATGATTTGCCGTAAAAAAGGGTTCACAGACAAAGACGAAATTAAATCGTCTTTTCACAAACAAGAAAAACAAATTCGCGTAGCTCTTAATCAATTCCAGAAAACTTGGTGAGTAATGATCTTCAAAAACGAAAACTGATAAAGAAAAAATGTAAAAAACGTCGTACGAAAATAAGTTTCAACACACGTGTCAAAAACGTAATAGACTCGTCCACGGAAAACACGAGAATACCGGGTTTATAGTCTAGTGTCATGCATTCCCGTTTTTAATCCAAATGGACGATATATTTTTTTTATTATCCATGAAACAAGAAAATTCTAAATGACTTGTTGATATTCAGAACTTTTACTTCCAAGGTGCTTTCCACCTGTCCACATTTGGACAAGTCTATTTCTATGAGATTATGCATCTTACAGACTGATGACAAATAAGGGAAACGAACTTATTGTGTAATGGGTTTTAAACACAGATTTCGTTCCGCAAAATTATTTGCGTAAACGACATTTCAAGGTCAGTTATAATTGATTTGTCTATTTTTAGAAACGTAAACTGGAAGTTTTAGTTTTTCACAACAGAGAGTGTTATCAATTTTGTTAGTGATTCATGCATTTCATTTCATAAAAAAAGAATAATTTAATAATTATTTTTTAGGGATAATGTATTTGTTTGGGTCGGCGGGAATAAAAAAGCATGATAAGTCAATTTTATTTTTATTCTAGGAATCGGCAAAATCGGGTCGGCGGATCCGTAAACCAACAAATTAAAAAATCCTGGCCTTAGTGAGCAGTCGCCTTTATTCCTCATTTAAAATTAATAAGTATTTTTCCATATAAATATTTTCTTTAAATAATCTGTAAGTTCTTAGTTTATTTCCATGCTGTTTATTTTGTCTATCATTGTAAAGTTCAGATTTCCAAATACAAGAATATTTCTGTTTTAATTTCCGGTAAATTGGTGATTTTAAATCCATCTTTGAATTTTTAATAAGTTTAAGATCTATATCAAGATATTTCATAAGAATAGCAATGCAACTATACCAACTATTTTTGTTTAAACTATTTAGTGATCTAGAGACATTCAGGGCTTCAGAGAGAAGGATATCATCAGACTTAAATATATATTTATAATATCTAAACATATTTAAAATTACTTCAAGAAATAAGGGAAATCTTCCCATTTCACCCAATACAGCTATATTTGTAGATTTTTTACTTAAACCCAAAGAAAATTTACAGAATTTGACATGAACACTTTCTTGTTTCATGTCCTTGCATAGTTTAAAAAGATTATGTTCATTTTTATTTAGTTTATTTATTACTGAAGATCCCCATATTTCACTCCCATATAAAAACACAGGTTTCACAGTATGATCAAATATATGTGAAAGTGTGTTAATTTTAGGTTTATATAAGTTAAAACTTTTTTTATATTTAAATAAAGCTTTCAGTCCCCTTTTATATAAATCATCTTTAGCCTCTGTAAAGCTTCCACTTGCGCTTACATAAATTCCTAAATATTTATAGCCCCTAGCCCTTTCAATAGGTATATTATTAATATTAAATATTTTTTCATCTAGTTTTCCTGTTTTATTAAATACTACTGATTTAGTTTTCTTTATATTTATTTGGAGCCCCCATTTATCACAGTAATTATATAGTTTATCAATACACCTCTGTAGACCATCAGCTGTTTCTGACATCAATACTAAGTCATCTGCATACAATAAGCAATTAAGGTGTAAGGAATTTAAAATAGCAGGTTTACATGTCTCATCAAAACAGTCAAGAATATCATTTATAAAAATTTTAAATAAAGTGGGGCTTAAATTATCCCCTTGTTTGACTCCTATGTTAGATTTTCAGTCATAGAATATTTGTTTACCTTTACACAAAGTTCAGTATTATGTATGATTCATTTTCCTTTACAGAATACTTCTTTGGCTCATCTCTGGAGTATTTGGAACAGTTTTTTATAGCATTTTTATTCCATTTTACAAGAGCAGAAAAAATAACGTCTGTCCATCTTGCGCATGCGTACTCCAGTAAAATAGATATGACTTTCGTATTTTCCATTTAAAATATTATACATTTTGTAAAGCGGAATTAGCAGTTTCAATAACAAATCCTTTTAAGCTGAAAAACGACTTCGGGCAGTTGTAACTCATTCATAGAAACTCTTACACTTACACTCTTTGTTTTAAACTGTAACTAGGCCCAAACCATCCAACAAGTCCTACAATTTGAATTTTTTCGTTGGTTGAGAGCACTGTGATAGTAGAACTTTAATAATGAAAACAATAAATAATTAGAATTTTTAAAATAATTTCAAATTACTGAAAAATTAACATCTCCATAACATAATGAAGTAGCATTTGATGTTAAGTGCTTGACTAAAATATCGCTGTAAAACAAAATTCAGCTTTTACTCAAATTTTGATATTTATTGATTTGAACAAAATATAATACCTCACTTAAACATTACATGAATAACATTCATAGTGCGGGAATTTCTCGCTACATTGAAGACCTGTTGGTGACCTTCTGCTGTTGTATTTTTATTTGGTCGGGTTGTTGTCTCTGACACATTCCCCATTTCCATTCTCAATTTTATACTAACAATCACGAAAGGTATAACTCTATCAACTTTTAGGGGCATTTTCATAATCTTGTTCTGATTTCTAAGGTTTTTCTTTTTTCTTGTTCGATACACGACTGGAATCGTCGTAATGTTTTCACTTTGCATATTCTATACCATAAATAATCTAAAAACTCGTCGTAAATTTATTAAACCGGTGCAAAATTCTGGCCAGCTCAGAAAACACATTTATTTTGCTAACTTTTCGGGGGAAAATTGTTGATTAACTCCTCTAAACAATTACTGAAACACTGTTTGTTTATCAAACATAAAAATCACAAACTGGTATTGAATTCAACTATTAAAATTTTCTGCAGGATTGTCTAGTTGTCTTAATAAGGCGACACAACCGACATTATTTATGTGCCTGTCCCAAGTCAAGAGTCTGTAGTTCAGTGGTTGTCGTTTGTTTATGCGTTACATGTTTGTTTTTCGTTCATTTATTTTACATAAATAAGGCCGTTAGTTTTTTCTCGTTTGAGTTGTTTTTAATTGTCATTTCATGGCCTTTTATAGCTGACTTTGCGATATTTGCTTTGCTCATTGTTGAAGGCCGTACGATCCAGAAGAAATAAATATCCCGACAGTGCGTGGGCTGTATAGCTAGTCAAGGACATTAATATTTCAAATTGTGTGACCTTCGAATGACTGTCAATGAGAAAAAAATCCGTCCGCCAGAAACGAAATGTTGTATTTTTACGAAAAAAATTATTGGACTTCATGCGGCCTTCTCCGCATAAACACATTAACAGACCCAGCCATGTCAAAATGTTATACAATGCAAACGAGAATGAAGCAATTTGGGTTGATATAGTGTGCTCCGGAAGGGTAAGCAGATTCTTTTCCACATGTGACACCCATCGTGTTGCTTGTATAAGTACGAATCTGTTGACAAGTGTAATCCGGTTGGTAACATTTGGGGAAACGAAGGGCGGGATTGTAGATATGACGACTGGAACATGTTCGTCCGTCATCATCTTTGAAACAGATACTCCGTTCTGTAACGGCCAACCAACCCGTGATGTCGTCCGTCACATTTTCGAATGGATGATTTCAACTTCACCACTTCGAAATCTAGGTTTAATAGCGTAAATTCTTGTGAGCAGCTCCCTCTATCAAGGAAATCATCATAGAAAACACAACCATTAGAATTTCATATCAACTGGGAGGTATCAACTAGATATGCATACACTACTGGAATGTTGCTACATTGTACATACATGTAGAATAAAACAAATACGATTGGGGAGCTGAAATCAGGTCTCTTGTCGTAATGTTCAACCGACATCATTGTTAATTTCTAGATGTAAGTCAAAATATGAGGTTGACTACGCTGTATATGTTGCATCATTTATTTTTAGTTCGATGGGATAAAGGCGTTTAACATAGTCACCAAACTTTGAGTTATTTAGTGAAAGGACATCATCTTTATAGCGGAAAGGGAAGTTAACGGATAATGCTAGCTTCTTTTCATTCTTCGTGAGAAGCTCCTATGTGAAGTCAGCCTATGAATAAAGGATTAAGTCAACAAGAAGGGGAGCACGGTTCGTTCGCATGGGAATGCCGAGTGTTAGTTTAAAAAACAAATATGTTTTCAATTAAGAAATCAAACATCTATATAATTTCAGTTTCAGACATTGTGTAATTTAAAAAAGAGTGGTTGTTTTACAAAGTACGACGTATCATTCCCTACGACAAACTACTTGACGTATTTACGTTGGCCATTTTTTTTTATGAAACATAACAGGACCAAGTCTTTTAATTTGTCTATGAGGAATACTGGTGTTAAATTTAGAAAAGTCAAATGTTTTAATACTAATGCAAGATGCAAAAGTCTTTAGAATAAGTTTTTCTGTAACAGATCTTCAGAAATTTTATCCACATCTGATGCCCGCCGCATCTAGAATAAGTAGTAACTTTGAAGCCCGGCTTTGATTGCTGATAAAATTAATGTTAATACTTTAGAAAGATGTTTCTCGGAGCACTTGGGGCAATCGCATTCAAATTGTTTAGGTGTAATACCACCAAATCATGGTACGTCACATCCGGTTGTATACGAAAGTAGGTCTAAAAAAATATATATTCCCTTGAATTTGACCGTTGTAGGTAATTAATCCTGCATTTTATTGCAGTAAAACTATTTCTGTGTCATAAACATATGTCTTGGGTATTTCAAAACACCTTTATTTTTTATTTGTGATTTCTATACAATTTTTTGTAATCTTGAGGTTACATGGTGACTAAACCTTGTACACAGATAGAATAAGGGGAGAAATTTTATTGGTTAACTTTCAATGATGGTTACTTTATTATATGCAATGAAATGTTATGTGAATTTTTTTCTATAGAACTGGACAGGATAAAACTTTACTCATGTCAAGTATTTCTTCATCTGAAACAAAGATAAATTCTGCACAATTTTTTGAAAAGTGCAAATTTAACAAAGACTAATAGGGGAAAATCAATGGTGGTATTACACCTTTACTACAGTAGTGTTAGATTAATAACCTTTTATAATAAGTGTATTCAAAGAATCAATAAGTTACTGTAATCCAACTAATTTTAGCGACTTTCGCAAGTGGAAAAATAACGCGTTGATAAAAATGTTTAGTGATGAATAATGAATAATGAAATAGTTTATGTTTCAGTATTCAAGTTGAAATAATGCAATAGAAACCTAAAGGGCAAAATACGCGTGAAAATTAAGAAATAGCCAAAATGCAATATCTATTTTTGAATGTTCACGCGTATTTCGATTTTCAGGTCCTTCATTACTCCTCTAATATGCGTTGTGGAACATATTGACTATATACCTTTTGTTCCTCTATTAATAGGGTTTCGAATGAGGTATAAGGTATATATGTAATTAGGGGCTGAAGGGTCGCAGCAATCCATTCCATTATTCAAAATATCCATTCCATTATTCAAAATTGGCTATTTCTTAATTCTCATGCGTATTTTGGCATTTAGGTCCTCCATAACCCCTCTAATGGTCATTGTGGCACATATATTGTTATAACTATTTGTTCCTCTATTAAAAAGCTTTCAAATGGTGTATATAGTGTTCCTTAGTTATGGGCTGACGGGTCGCATAAGTTCATATTTCATTATTCAAAATAATATATATTTCATAATGTTCACCCGTATTTCGATTTTTATGTCATTCGTTACTCCTCTAATATGCGTTGCGGAACATATTGACTATACAACTTTTGTTCCTCTATTAATAAGCTTTCGAATGAGGTGTAAGGTATATCTGTAAGTAGGGGCTGAAGGGTCGCCGCAGTCCATTTCATTATTCCAAATATCCATTCCATTATTCAAAATTGGCTATTTCTTAATGTTCACGCGTATTTTGGCATTTAGGTCCTCCGTTACCCATGTAATGGTCATTGCGGCACAATTAATGGTCATGTTATATCTATAAAAATGGGACGAAGAACAGCAAAGGTAACGTGACAACAACAAAAGACAACGTTGAGTATTTTAATATTTATATATACGTTTTGGTATTCAAGTCGTCCATACATTGAACCAAGGAATTTCTGTTAAAAATAGTTAAGGAAATCCACTAGTTTATACTCCGAAACAAAATAAATGAATGCATTACGTTATTTATTTTAAAAAATGTTTTGAATTTGTAATGTTTTTCTGATATTAATTTGAATATTAAATTTTGTTAGGTAACATTAAAATGACGACTTCAGAAATACGGAATATAGTGTCACAGTAAAAAATATATTTTTATCTCTTTATTCACTTTTCAACTTGAATACTGAAACAGAAACTATTCATTATTCATTATTCATAACTTAACATTGAATTGTGAATAATGAACTATTTAATTATTCATTATTGAATTTTGAATAATGAAAAATGAATAATGGACGCACAATAGAAAATCGTTCAGTGGAAAAACTTGCAAGACCAAATTTGGAATTGTTTAAAAACGATGTCGTTTTGACTTCGCAAATAATCAGCAAGTATGTATAACTGTTTTGTAGTGCAATTCGGAAAAGCACTATTTTGAATGCAATAAATCGAAACTTTTAATAAATGACGTTGCAACTGAAATTCGACATTGAACATTCTCAGTGCAAGATGTTTGCCAAGTAGCCGTTGCATTTTTTTTATATGTACGAGGGTCTGGGTGGGGGAGGGGTTCCTTCGTTACATATGTTTTTTTACATTTTTTTAATTCTTTATTTTTTGCACACTATTGTGCACTTTTTGGCCATTATGCTCTATTTTGTAAATCCGATCCAGGGGTTATTATTCTAATTGAAATTGATCGTATTACTAAATTGACCTGAAATGATATGACCTGCGAGTGTTTTGCTCTTAAGTTTGGTTGTTTTGTGAATAGAGTTGCAGACCCTCATGTACGACATATTTCAAACATTGCATCAACACAAATACCTCAAATATTAACTGTTATTTTTTTTACATCGAAAGAAACACCATAATGTTACACACATATATTCAGTTTTATAGCGCAATATTTGTAAACTATATAAAAATAGGCATATATGTTTGCCAGTGAGACAACTATCCAACAGCATGATAGATCAAATGACGAAGTCATTAGATATAGCAATTATAGATGACTATACGACCCTCAACAATGTGATAGTCCACATTGAAATTGACCATTGTCAAGCTTAAGTCAGTATGAAGTGTCAAGAAAAATATGTGCAATTTTCATTATAGAAGGGGCCAGTCTGTATATCCCGTCTAGATTCATTTCAAATTTCACATTATGAGACAGAGAAACACTTTCAAAAGACACTGAGATTGCAGACTATAGCCTTCAACAAAACAAATGATTAAACACGACAAAGTGAACACAAATAAACGTCTTGAAGAGGGACGATCTTTCATTTCTTTATTCTGTAATTTTCTGTATAATGTGTTCTCTATTCATTATCTATTTTGCCCATTATTGTCCTTTTTTTTGTGCCTATTTCACTATTCTTTGGGTTTCTTTTTTCTTTAATTCTGCAGCTTTTGCCCATTTTCTCTGTTAAACCCAATCCAAATAATCTTATATAAGAGTTGATATTTCTACATAAGAAAATGCCTGTACCAAGTCAGGAATAAGATAAGATGAGATATATTTATTTCCAATTAAGGACCAACAAGAGGCATATATAGAATACAAGTATAAGGAAAAAGAATATGACACATGTTATCCATTCGTTTGATGTGCTTGAGGTTTTGATTTTGCCATTTCATTAGGGACTTTCCCTTTTGATTTTTCACTGGAGTTCGGTATTCTTGTTATTTTACTTTTTGCCACTGATTAACCTATTCACCATAGACCAATCGACAAGGACATACATTTTATCAACTATGAATGCATGGAAACTGCAACCGTATTGTAAGACCTTAAAAATGGCCGAAACCCATACTTAAGGCGGCTTTACCCAACCGATAACCTGCGACAGTATTACCGGTTTAACGGCATTCTATAAAGTGGAGTGACAAATCGGGAAAAGTCGCTTAGTTAAGGAGTTTAATCGACCGAAATACCTCACGGCTGACATTTCAGATGAAAATAGAATAAACATCATACTTTCATTTTAGCCCTGTCGTAGTGTTTTCCCACGATGCAGTTTTTTTTTTTTTTTTTTTGTAAAATCGCTTTCAAACACGGAAACGTTTATAATAAATTCCCGAAAAAAAGATATCATAAAAAAATATGAAAAGACAGTATATTCGGTTGAAAAGGACTTTACTCATCAGATCGTTTGAAATTTATTGATGGAATCTTTTTTATTCGTATTACTACTATATTACGTCTATATACCATTGAAATAATCTTTATATTTATACAAGATTTACACTTCGAGGATATACAAAACTTTTCTCTCGGGAACTTCTTTAGACAAACACACCTATTAAAACGTGAACCTAACTGCAAGCATTTAAATTTGGTATTTTATAAACAATAAGAGAAAACCAGGTGATTTGAACAGTACATCAGAGAAAGATTTACAATTTCCACGAGTTGAAATACGTTGACCACATCTAATTTTATTCATGTTATATTATCCATATACTAATATACTGAGTGAAAAACGGATAAGCAACATATATTTTTTATTTCTGATTTACAGAAATTAACTTTACTTTAAAACAATAACAATGCAAACACTACTGAAACAAAGAAAATAAACCATGAGCAGATGGGGATCCAGGGTTTGAAAAAAAAACACTAGTCAACACTTTTAAAGGAACACGTTTAACGTGTAAACTATATGCAATGTATGCATATATGTTGCTCCATATGGGAGCTGGGCACCCTGTACACCCCTAAACCTGCCTCTG
Source organism: Mytilus galloprovincialis (assembly GCF_965363235.1). Classification (NCBI taxonomy): domain Eukaryota; kingdom Metazoa; phylum Mollusca; class Bivalvia; order Mytilida; family Mytilidae; genus Mytilus; species Mytilus galloprovincialis. The sequence goes on from NC_134842.1 coordinate 99,622,970, forward strand.
ATATGGTTACAAATTTACTAGACAAAAATTAAGATATACAAATATTTACACAATTTCAAAATTATTATTTTTTTTTATTTGAAATATATGTTGGAATTCAAAACATTTTTACGCAGTATATTTATCTATTGCAATTACAATTTTATTCTAATATTTAAATCTTGACATGACAGTTATTGCAATCTTTTCGGTGATTATATTAATTAAACTTTCGTAGTGTTTAATCAGATGGTTCACTTATATCAACATCGTCCTTTAAATCTGTTATAGTCGCGTAGTCCGTATAAAAAGGTCTGTGGGAAATTTGCACTTCTCAAACATTCCAAGAACGCCTTGTCGCAGTTGCAGTTTTTGTAGTCGCAAGAACCTGGATTATCTGCAAATGAATAAAAAGAAAAGAAAAAAAGAAACCAAACATATCATAGTCTTCTTATTGTATTTTCATATGTGTTTTTAAAAATTAGAAAATCAAATGAAGAGCTTCGACCTTCCCAAAATGATTATTTCTCAACAAAAGCATTTTTGCCGGAAATTGATAATTGTTGGATGGTTCTAGGGTAAAACATTTATTAAGATGATTATCAATAAAATAAGTAACCCTATATCTCCTTTTGCTCATCTATAAATTGTTTAATTTATTCAATTATAATAAAGAGGGTGGAATGAGACTACTTACTTGTACATTTGATTGACAAGCTGGTCCATTCGTAGCTGTAATCGTCCAGATGAATACCACTGCATCCATCCACATTATTCTGGTCATAGCATCGATCATGTATCATACAACATCTACAAATGAAGAAGATAAAAATATGTACCTAACATCACTGAGTTTTGCTGCATTTCGATTATGTAAAATATAAAGATTCTGTTGAATTTGGGCAGCGAACGAGTTCAAAAAATGCATCATAGTGTCGAGCAATTTATATTTTACAAAATCATATGATGAAAATATGATAATTTTATGATGGTGATCGGTTTGCATTTTTGTGCGTTTTCGTCATAGAAATGATATTGTTCTTTGTCTCACCAGCAAACCGGAAGAGGACTTGATATTATCTAGGTAAAACTTATCACTTTCGTTTTAAATATTATGACGTTGGTAATAAGTCCGGGTCTGTTTGTTTAAGGCCGGGTAAACGTATTTTCCGTCACAAAATCGTGATATGAATTTTACGAAAAGAATGAAGCAAGCGGAGGTAAGACCGATTTTAGTAAGTTTATTGCTTCCAGCAGTTTCCAGTTTGTGACAGGTCAGTTATGTAATCATACTTTTTTTTTCCGTTTCCGAATCTTTAAGAATATACCGAGTGCCAAAAGGATAAGCACACTGAAAATTTCTATATTTTGGATTTGGAAATTTTCCCAAATTCCACATTTGTAACAAAAAAAAGTCAGTTATGAATGTCCCTATTGGTATCTTCCATCTTTTTGTTTACTTGTGCGTACCAAAATATGTTCCGAAATCTCCTCTTAAATTTAAAAGGGCGGCTCACCTGTCAATGTTGTCTTGTGGTGTACCGCTTCCGCCTACTCCACACCAGCATCCATAGTCTCGAAGATAATTCGCAAAAGTATAACCCAAGTCAAACAAATGACCGATCTGATTGAACATATTCAGGAATGATCTTTTGGTTCTATCAGCACGCCCTTCAAAATGAAATGTACAGATATTAATAAACAGACATGGTCCGAAAACTAACAGTTGTTATATAAATAAATCTTACGGTGTAAAGCATTCAAAATCTCGCAAAATTGTTAGAACAATAAACACGATTAACGTGTAAAACAATGTAAGAAAGAAAGCATTTTTTTTTAATGATATGATGTCCCCGCTCAGACTTTGATATCGAAACACATGATAGTATTTTCGTGCGCACATCACGTGTCTCTTGATCAGGTATGACCATAAGCAAAAGTTAAGAAAGACAACATACAAAAATATGAAGAGGGCCTATAAATAGATCAGACTAAATCATCATACACGAAGGCTTGTGCGTTTTGGAACTGTAACCATAGCTTTTATAGAATAATTTACTGGCAATTATCAATCAAAATGTATCATTTTAATCATACCAATCCCTATAAAGACATGAGCTTTTATATATTTAATCCTGTTTGGCTGTTTTGTGACATTTTGTGAGCTGTATGCTTCCACACTCGTCTGGAATAATCCGAGGACTGCCGATGGCATTGTTCAATGGTAAACCAATAGATATCCATTTGATTTTTATTTTATTTTTGAAATACCACTATTAAAATCATATGACGCAATAGAGACAAAGATAAAAGTTTTTTTTTAAATATGCATAATTTAATTCCTTGCGACAGTCAATATTCAATGCTGTAGCTATTTTGCGAATATGTATATAAATAGATAAAAAGTAAAATATGTTTTGTTGTTATCGAATGCGTTACTGTGTAACTTAAGGGATATCAGCAAAAAATAAGTCTAGTTTTGTATATACGCATTGAATGAAAATATCGCCGAACGTTTTAATAGATATATGATGTGTAAAATACACCTAAAATATTCACAGGACTTATAGATTAATTGCGTACATTCATTGCGTAGAAACAAACTATCAATGTATGTTTTTCATTCCTGAATTGAAAGTTTCTAATCAAATCATGAAAAAAAAAAGAATAGAAAAGACCAAACAGTATATTTAAACGCATTGTGTTTGTGAAACAAATTACCGTTTGTCTATTTAGATCAGATATGAGGATCTGGAATGGGGTCCTCCATTTCTGTATTTTCTAATTTGTATGTCATTTTTCTGTATTCCTTATATTTCTGGTCATTTTACTCTATCGTTTATATGGTAGCATCCCATTATTCTATATTCTTTATTAGTATCATAGTATGCCTATTTTACTCTATCCTCTTTTTTTTGGGGGGGGGGCATTTTTCAGCAGTATTGACCCATTATTCTCTATTCTGGTAACCCAACCTAGTAGACCCTCAGTTTTGACAACATTAGTCATACATACCTACTGAAGCGATCAGTACCAAAACGCATAGTGAAACTCTGAAAACTAACCCTCCTCGAACATTCTGAAAAAAAATCTTGACAATTGTAAACTTTCATCTGATTTCAACACTATAATTCCTATAGTTCTATCGAATTAATTACTCCATTAATATCTTTAAATAAGTTTTAATAATAATATTATATTTCCGCATAATAGATTGCCTTTATTTCTTACTCCTTCCCCTAATCATCGACAAAGAATAAAGAAAGTAAATAATGCACACCAAACAAGGATTCTCAACGCAGTATGATTTGTTTCGTAATAAGGAAAAGAGGAAATGTTGAAAAGGGCAGGCTTTTAGCCTTTACACGACCTCCTAAAATACATCCCTTCAGATAAGTTTTTGCAATGAAAGACAGCATGAATGACCCCAAATAAAATATGTCATATTCCCTTTTTCGACAATCACCAGACGTGGTTGTGTATTTAACATCCTATATAATGCAACATACATTTAAATGCCAGACATGATTCCATTTCAAGTTTCCATATGTGTATAATTCATAACAGTCAAACTAATTTTCAAAAATTTTTACTGACTATCTATATTAATTTAATAATACTTACAAATTAAAATGTAGTTTTCAAACAACTACAATGACTATATTTTAGAAATAAGTTTATATTACTTACCATTGTGAAAATTTCAAATAAGCTGCGTTCGTGAAATCATATGTTTAAATCAGCAGTTCGTTTGTTACTTTATACAATACATCCAGGACATTCCTGCTTCCTGAATTTGTAATTTTTTTTCTACAATATATTTAATGTATTAATTTTTCTGTAGTGGATCCGTTTATGCACAAGTGGTATCCGTACATGTATATACATGTATGTTTTCCGTGTGATAAAGACATTTTAGTGTTTTCCTCCTGAGGAGATTTTCTAATTAACTGAAATAAGAAAATATAAATAATACCACTTACTCCTTCGATTTGAAATCGATGATTTATCATATTTTATTTTCTTATTTTCAAACTTGTTCAAGATTTTGATATTACTCTTAAATTGTATGTGTAGATTTTTTTTTAAATGTAACAAAAAAAACCTACTATTTTGAATCCGTTTAATTTATTATACATCTATATATTAATGTGGTATGTTTACTAATGAGACAAGTATCCACCAAAGTTCAAATGAAGTGAATTTAAGGAATTATAGACAACCGTACGGTCTTCGACAATAAGAAAAACCCATAATTTAAATTCTGCCATGAAAGGCCCCGATGTCTTTAATCTTTGCTACAATTCCCAGTGTCTAAGCTTCGTTAATGGTATTGGGATGGTGTATTTTTAAAACAGTGTTAAAATTATGAACGTCAAACTGCAATTTTGATGGGTTAAGACAAACTAGTTTTCTTAGTCAAACTTGTCTAAATTTGTTCTATCGGTAATGAAACTACATACTGTTAGTGTTCAGATATAATTTCTTACATATACAAATTAACGAGGTCTATCGCGGCAAAAATTGTACAGAAATATTTAACATTTGCCTTTTTTTATACACTGGATAATTATTTGAGGTTATGAATACATTATAAAGTCATTGAAGGATCTTTCAAGTATAATTTATTTAGGTTTTTAATGTTCAATAAGGTTTCAAACACTACTTTGGTTGATCCCATGAATGAAGCAAGTACATGGGAAATGGTTCCTGCCTCTTTACTCATTGAAAGAACATGCATCAAAAACTTTAACGATATGGCCATGTTCTGTGAAGTCTTCTTTTCTATGGTTTCTATGCAAACTCTTATTTTCATTTTTTCATTTTTTTTGTTGTAGTTATCGAAGCTTTCTTTGCCGCAAGACAGCTAGGCTAGTGACATTATTATTTCCCTTTTTATCTAATTAGGGAGTATCTCTTTGTGCTGTTATACGTTTCTAAGTGTTTGTTATGATTTTGCAATGAATTCTCCCCATTTGTTTCTAAATTTAAGATACTATTAAAATATTTCTTTTTATAAAGGTATTGATGAGGAGGCATTCATTTCAGTCTGTATTTCTGGAGTTTGTAATGTTTTTTCGTACATGTTTCACTCGTTATATAAACACAATTTTCAGCAACACTGTGCTATTTCGTGGCGATCAATTGTTATTTGCGGAGGAAGCTGGAGTGCCCAGAGAGAATCATCGACCTGCGACTGGATAACTAACAATCCGTAGTCAATTAATATTGGAATTGATATCACCTGCCATGTGTTGCAGTTGTTAATAAGGATTTTCCATCCATGGCGGATTGTTTGGTTATAACATCATGTAACAGTCATATATATAAATCCTACAAACTAGTGGAAGATGCTAGGGCAACCAATAACTTTATAATTTAAAAATAACAGACAACACAGAAATTACAGACGGCCCCAAGCCCCAAAAAAGATTAAATAGCGGTTATTAAGGTAGATAGGGTGCCTTCCTCCATCTTGGATTTTGAAATACCAGAAAACAATCGGTCTATATCTTTAATGAATTAAGTTTAAACATATTTTATTGTCTAAATATACAATAGGATTGGATACAAGTTATAACAACTTAAGAAAATCCTCTCCATATAAGTACAATATACAAATTTTCAAGATGACAGCAATTAAATATTTCAGTACAATATGAAAAATATATACAATTTTATATTATGTTTAAACAGTATAACAGTTGGATACGAGTACATTTTAAGATACAGCAATATTAATCAAAGAATCTTTTTGTATGGCGTATATAACTATGTACATTTCTGAAAAGGATTGTGTTTTGTTCGACAGTAATTTCGTCTGTTCCAAATAAAATATGTTCTATAGATATATCAGCTAAGTGTTGAATGTTTTTAAAGAGCTGATTTCTAAAGTTTATGTAGAGTGGACATTCTAAGAAAAAATGAATCGAATCTTCTAATGGACACCCACATTCACAACTGGGGTTGTGCAAATTTTGAGAGTAGTAGTTAATTCATGTGTAAGAATTTTCATTTCAATACAGAAAATGACATGTTTTATATAATTGTGGTTGTATTTTCCAAAAAAACAGAATACTTTTGTTTGATTTAATTTTTTCCAACTTTGCCACATAAGGGGAGGCAACTCAAATGTAAGGGCAGATAATTCAGATAAAGTTACTTTTACAATACAATGTGTTAGAAAATTACCTATTTTATTATGTAGTAAGAAAACGGGTCCCGTGACCCCATTTTTTCTTTTTCTTAATTGAAAGCATAATTTAAGAGCTATCTTCTCATATTTTATCTCAAAATTTTATGGTGTAGTTTTCGTTTTATGGCAGAAAATTGGGGTTTCCGTGCATAATCTATACAAAATCTGTCAATTTTGCACAACCTGTAGCGTAAAAATAAGCCCCGTGACCCATGCATTCTTTTATTTATTATTTTTTAAAAGGCATGATATAAACTACGTTTTGGCAAATTACTAAAAAAATCTATGGATTATAATTTAGACACCCCATCTACTTTTATTAACTAGTGGCATGTGTCGTGATAACGAATTTTATGTTAGCATGGGGTTATATAATTCTTTGTATAATTAGCGATTTCATGAAAGTTTAAACGATTTTGTCAGTGTACAAAATTCGGATCATCAGGGATCTTTTCAAAATAGTTTATTAGAAAAATAAAATTGGGAATGGAAATGGGAAATGTGTCATAGAGAGACATAAATTTAGGTATTGAGCTTTGCGTTAAATATAGACACATTTTGTTAAAATAAATTTGATTAACGGTATCCAAATCAAACTCTGAAAACCAGATAAATGACGAAGTTGAAAAGAATTTGACACTCAATTTTGTTGTTGTTGTTGTTATAATCATTGAATTCATGAAAACTGTCAGAATGCGTAATGTTCAAATACAGATTGAAGAAGTCTGATAAGTATTTTATTTTCTACATAATTATATTGATTAAAAAAGATTCTTAACGGCAATCGCAAGTATTACTGAGTTGCATTCAGGATTACAAATTAAATTGCAATAAAAATGTTAATCGTTTATATTTTTTCATAAATAATTATCCTTTTTTTATAAAGTTATATTAAAGTAAATAAAAATGCAGCAGATGATGCTTTAATTAATTCAACAAACGCTGATGACCTAGGGATGTATATTTGATTAAAAGTTGTAATGCATATTTTTCTCCCAGGCATGTAACAGCTGACGGTAGACATTTCAGCGAATATTGAACTATCGGCCACAAAGAACATAACTTGATATTTTAACTATGAACTGACTTTGACTAAAAAATATTTAATTTTAATGTTATAAAAAACAAAGGATATAGGCTATCCATCCATGACATAAAATCAGTAAACGCATAGGTAGGTGCGTAGCTACGTTTACGTCAAAACGCCCGGGCGTACACTTTGATAAAAAGATATTTTAATATAAAGAATATAAACAGAACTGGTAAAAGCAAATCCACAATGCAATTCTTTCTTCAATGGCTTGTAGTTTTGACTGAAAGTAACGAAAATTCCCCATTTCAACCAAATAGTATCAAATTATGTATTAAATTTTGTTCAATTTCTGTCAAAGTCTGAAATATGTGAATTCTAATCACTTTGCTTTTCTTTAAAGCAATTCATTATCTGCTGAAATTCGATGTGGTTTGCATTATTTTTCGAGCGTGTGACATTCGTGTCGCAAAAGCGAGACATAACGATTCTAAACGTCGGCTTCGTCAATGATACTAAAGTTCAGTATGGGGTAAAAAACATTACGGAAGTTGCACCGAAACTAATTGTGATCAAATGAGTATCCAGAGCATAATGGTGAAATAATGTGTATTCATAGATTGTCTTGAAACTTGACCAGTTCAAAAAAAAATATCGAAAGATTTTTTTTTTAAATCCTTTAAAGGACTGCGAGAGGTCGGATTCGGCTTTGGCGGAAAGTCAGTAATCTCAGGCGTGAACCAAGGTTTCACAGAACTAATAGTGCATTTTATCATTTCTGTTAAAATTGAGAACACATTTTAAAGTAACTGCTTTGGACATTTTCTCTAAAATCAATGACCATTAGATTCCAAATTAACTGACAATGAACGAATTAAACATAAAAAAGTTTTTTTTAAGAATGTTACTATTGATAGCAATAGTATCTCATTCTAAATACCCCCCCCCCTTCCCTTTTCGAACCTACAACCAGAAGGTGCTATGAAATGGACCCGCTAAGAATCCTCATAATTCTTCGCCAAGGTCCGGGCGTACACGTAAAAATGACCTAGCTACGCAGGCGCGGATCCAGAGGGGGGGGGGGGGTTCGGGGGGTTGGAACCCCCCCTTTTTTTTGGACGATCAATGCATTTGAATGGGGACATGTAATTGGAACCCCCCTTTGTCCTGGGTTAGGAACCCCCCCTTTTTAAAATGGCTGGATCCGCCCCTGCTACGCCACTGATAGCAACAACAAAAACAGACAAAAAACAAAGGAACAGCGTTTTTATTGCTGTTCGTCATTTTAAAATCACAGCGGGGCCTTCAACACAGAGCTTTAAAACTGTCACCTCACTTCAAGTGTTAGACGGCCCCCTGCACCGGTTTGAACGGAATTCTTCGCAAAAATAACTTGGATAGACTTTGTAAAACCTAACAACACCTAATCGGGCCCAGTCAAAAAAGAAAATACTCGAAAGTAGTACAATGTCATATTTAAATAAAAAATGTTCCTACGCATAGTTGTAAATCTTAAACTAGGTAGCATATTTTAGTCATTAATCAGATGATAGGTAAGTAACCCCCCCCCCCCCCTCAAAAAAAAAAAAAACCCAAAAAAACAAAAAAACAAAAAAACAAAAAAAAAACATCAAGTGTAGTACAATGTATAACGTGAATTTGAAATGTTTGAATAAGAGAAAACCCTCATACTTTTAAAAAACTTAAAAGTTTTAATCCCATTTTCGTGAAAATTTTCATTCCTTTGGTATTTAGGATAAAGCCTTACAGTGTAAAATTATAAACAAAATAAAGTCTAATATTCATATATCTTCTCCGTTTAATTTATGTTGAAATACAGCAAACAAGCTTGACAATGTGCTTTGTTTCAAGGTTTTGCCTTTTTTTTATGTTGATACAGGTATTTACATCCATATAAATTTATTATAAAATCAATCAACCCCCTACATACGCATATAGGAGATATTTGTAAAAATTACAGCTCGACATATACTATTGTACAACACACCTTTCTTTTATGAGAGATCGGATGTTGAAACATACATGTAGATTTGTATTCGTTTCTATTAATGTTTAGTTGCTGTCTCACAGATGTTTACCCATCATCTTTATTTGTTCAAAAGAATACTAGGAATCAATTAAAAACTAGACAAAGTGATGCTCCTAACTCAACTCTGAAGTTACTGTATTATAACAAAGTCTATGTGAGACTTTCTTTAAGATATGTTTGTGTCTAGGTGACACAAATGATGCCCTCGCATATGTAAAATTTTATTTTAAAAAAGCTTAAAGTTGAGCATGGGAGCACTTAGATTTATGGTTCACTGTAGGAAGACCTCTTATGCAAGTTTATACTCCAAAAATGACAAAGTTCAAGTATCTCTCAAAAAACAAAAACTAATAAAAATCAAAACCGTGACCACATACACACCTTCAATATATTTACAAACAGCCAACTAAGTGAAAACTTCTTAGCATTCAAACTGTAGGTTGGGTTATGCAGAAACATTATGCACCCCTTTTGCATGTACACAACCATGTATATACTTAAAAAATGACACAGTTCAACTATTTTCAAAAGAGCAAAAATTAATAATTATCAAAACCCTGACCACATACACATCTTCAATATATGGCAAACAGCCAGCAAAATGAATACTTCTTAGCATTCAAACTGTGGGCGGAGTTATCCAGAAACATAATGCAACCCTTTTGCATGTATATACTCCAAAAATGACAAAGTTAAACTATTCCCAAAAAATGCAAAAAATAATAAATATGAAAACCCTGACCACATGCACACCTTCGATATAACAATGTACAAACAACCAGCAAAGTGAAAATTTCCTTGTATTCGAAACTGTAGGAGAAGTTATGCGGAATAACTATTTACACATAATGGAACGGACGGACGGACAGGGGTAAAACAATATGCCCCGACTTTTAATTGCGGGTGCATAACAACAATAATTGGTACTTTATCTGTTTAATATTATATAACTATGGCAGGTAACCAGTTTTAGTTGCAAATAATGTCAAGTGATTAAAGGCGATCTTCTTATCAAGTTCTGGTGCTGAAAACCTTTGCCTCTGAGACGGTCGTTTACATGTTGATATAATGAGACATTTGAAAAAGGATCATATGTCGTAACCATTAGTTGAATGGTACATCAGATAAAATTCATTCTGTAATCCCTCTTATGAAACCTCCAGAGCCATGGGCTGTACAGCTATTTTCATAAGGAGGTTCCCAACCCAGGATAAAGGAGGGGGCAATAATATGTCCCCTTGCAAATGCATTGATGGTAATAAAAAGGGGTTTCCAACCCCAGTTACCCTCCCCGTGATCCGCCACTGCCTTCCCCAATCACTTCCACCACACAATACAATGAAATATTACTCGTACATTGACCAAACGACTTTCGTTAACCTTGAAACAACTACTGTAACATTTGCCTAGGATTATGACAACTGTTTAAATTTCTATTTTGGAAATAGAAAAAGGAAATGAAATAAACTGATAAGCTTTTTTTTTAATAGCTTAAAAGCATATTGAATAAATTACATACGAATAAATCATTTAAGGCGAGAAATTATGATTGTAGTAAAAGCTTCAGGAAATTTGTTATTCTAATTACGTTTTCCTCTGGTAATATGTTGCGATATGCTTAAACTGAATGTTCTGGTATAAAAGTATTGAAATTAAATCAGAAAATTACTCTAGAATTTTTCATTATCTGGAAAAGATGTCACGTGTTCTGTTTGCAGTAGCATTGGTCGTCCTCGTGTCTCAGGTAGGAAGTTTAATTTCAGGGAAAATGCATTCTTGGTATATTTTTCCCCAAAAAAACTTTACATAAAATCATGACTAGATATGATATAAAATTCATATACAAATCTTCCTAATTTTTTTATCATATGTTTTTGTTTAAACTGGGTATTTAATTCAAATACTGAAATGTATTTATATATGGGTTGGAAAACTTTCAAAGATAAAAAAAAAAAGAAGTCTACAGGAAAATTCATAATCAAGGCAAATTTTGTCATTTGTTTGGTTGTCGGGTTCATTACGTTTATTTTTAAATGGAATGTTTGTTTTCGTTTCTAAGAACACAACGAACTTCAATTAAAATAATCATTAAAACAAGAAAATTGTCGTTGCAATACATTTTCATTGACAGTTGTATAATTTTAAAAGCTTACTATTAGCCAGCCGTATGTCTACAAGTCTTGAGAAAACAATACATGTAGCTAAAGCCATAACTGAAGAAAAAATATATTGAGATCTTATGTATTAAAGTAATATATTCACACGTACACGTGTTACTGTTGTGCCTATAATTATCCTAACTTACAGGTGCTTGGGAAAAGTGCACTGGATTCAAGGTAAGACAATTTATTTATAATATCTTATTATATAGAAAACTATTATTTATCCTCAAATCAGCCAACAATTGCAGAAATAAATTTTTGCTTTATTTGTACTTGTATAATAAATTCATGTTACTATATGTGGATATTTCTTTTTGTGTAGTAGTTCATTTTGGAGTCCTCTTCGCGGTCTGCGTTTAAACTTTGTCGACTTCTTTGCAAAATTAGAAACAATAAATTCGATTTTAACAACTAAAGTTTCAAATGTCGGATAGAAATTGCAGGCTGTAAACAATACTCACTACGAAATAGGAGAAAAACTCGGCAAGCCTTGCTTTTCATCCTGATTCTAAAGCTCATACAAATAAATTTTATATTTTCCGACAATGTTCATAATTTTTATATTGTATACATATATTTAAAAAAAAAGTCACAACATTTTAAGAAACCGTTTCAGATAAGTTCACTCTAAAATCGCAATTAATGCTCGAATGTGTACCTACCATGAACAGCTAACTTATGCCGCTGGTGGAGCACCGAAGATAACCCAAATATTTAGGTGGAGTTCGTGTGACTCAGTTATAAGTGTTCTATGTAGTGTTTTAAAAACTTGTTTGTCTTCTTTCTTAGCCATGGCAATAATAGTTTCTTGTATTGGCTGAACACTTATGAATTTTAAATGCGTCTCTTTTTGAATAAAAAACAGAGAAAATCAACCTCATGTAAAATTTAGTGTTGATGGCAGATTACAATAACGGACAAGAAAAAAAAATGTTAACCTGGTGAAAAAAATCGCCATTGCAAAAAGTTATTTAAGAACTGATTTCATTTTGTGCCAAAGTGATACTGCAGTGATAATTTAAATTAAGATTTGAAAAGACAATTTATAAAATGTGAATTATTTAACATTATATCATCTCCTTTTCCAAAACTGGAAATATTTGCGATAAAATAAGACATCGATAACGTAAAGTTTTTTTTCCTAATAAAAAAGGTGGTGGCAACATGTTAACAACTCTTTTCTATTGTAACATACAACACAGTACATTTGCAACAAATGCAAAGTATCAATATATTTTATTTTATTACAAAACACATTGTGAGGACATTGTAGTTGGAAACAAATTAAACAGATGTGAATCGAAATTTTCAATCTCAATTAACAAAATATTTTATTTTTGATCAGAAATCGGATATAAAGATTGTGTTGACCATATATTTTAGGGTTGGAGTTCTCCCTTTTTGTGTCTACAAGTTTTTATAGCATGTTTCTACATTGTTTTGTTTTTGCCCATTATTCTCTATTCTATATTTTTTGTCCTAGTTTTCATTTTTCTTTTGCTTTGTGAATAGTTCTGCAGATTTGTTCCATTATTCTCCATTCTACAAATAGAAACCCCATCCAGATTTAATTACCACTCTTAGTCCAAAAGGTCATTACACTTGTCTACCGGTAACACCGCTTCCTTGTTTATCGTGATGCTGTCATATCTCGTTAAAACTTCTGTGTGTTCTCCCTTTATGCTGACTTCGTCAAAATTGTCTGGTCCCAAGTGTTGCTGGGGAATTAAAATATGCATGGTCTCTCTTGGTTTTCTTTCTGCCGTAGGTAAAATCCTTGCCAAAGTAGGCGTCCGTTTTGCTGTGTGAGATGTATAAGAACGCAGCCACGTCCGGTCTTAATGTACACTTTGTATTATAATGGAGTCTTTTGAAGAGAGAAAAAAGAGAATGTCGCGCTCTCTGCAAAAACGCTTTGAGGGGTCCGTAGGTGGCCTATTGCGACAATTTTGTCCCTATCCAATAAACCCTTATTTTCCAGTGGCAGTCCATATTTCATGAACTTCTTCAGGGACGAACACTATTACAAGACATCCTTATCATGCGTGAAATAATTTTGGTAAACAACAAGATTTCATCTTTTTAAAAGAAACTGTACAATTCCAATTCCTCAAAAAGTAACTAATTATAACTGTGAATCGAACGTTAAGTTTGCACCATGATAGCTTTTATGTGTAATTTATATACAAACTGTAGTTTATTTTTCAAAATTATATGTACATAGTTCAGGCCGTCGACTCTCTCGTTTGAATTTTAGAATCGTCATTTTATAGTTTCTCATCTGCGGAATCATGGTAATGGGTATTTCTCATTATTGACGGCCGCGCGGTGACCTATAGTTGTTAACTTCTACGTCATTTGGTCTCAAATTCTATACTGAGCGGAAAAGTGTGAAATAAAATTTTCCAATTTGTTGTGAAAAATTTATTTTTGTCCTAGAAATGAAATACACTGTAATATAAAAAAAGAAGATGTGGTATGATTGCCAATGAGACAACTATCAACAAAAGACCAAAATGACAGAGACATTAACAACTATAGGTCACCGTACGGCCTTCAATAATGAGCCAAGCCCATACCGCATAGTCAGCTATAAAAGGCCCCGATAAGACAATGTAAAACAATTCAAACGAGAAAACTAACGGCCTTATTTATGTAAAAAAAAATGAACGAAAATCAAATATGTAACACATAAGCAAACGACAACCACTGTAAGCTGGTTTACTGAAGTATATCTCCAATTTAGTGTTTGTGGTTACTTCATTATACATAAACTTACACCGGACTTATATTTTATAGCAACGGTCACTTCTATATTAATTATGTTTTTGTATTCTTTCAGCATAGAGAAGCGGGATGGTAAGATAGACTATATTAAGTTTACAAATAAAAAACAAACAAAAATGTAACAGAGGAAAACTAAATAAACATATCCTATTGAATAAAAAGCAAAGTGCAGGCTATTTGCCGAAGGATTAAGTAATCCCCCCCCCCAAAAAAAAAGACAAAAAAGAAATTGAAGATAAAAATGAAATTAAAAAGGTCACTCTTAAACATAGTCTCATTAGATCAACAGTATATGATGTTCAACAATATACAAGAGTAAACGTCAGTTCTAAATCGCTTGTAAACGAGTGAAGACAAGTTATTAAAATTCACATTTGAGCGAGATAAACATGACGAAGTTTAACTTTTTTAAAAGAATTTACTTGTTAAATGTTTATGTGCTGTAACAAGTGAGGAATCTCATCGGTCTTCGTCTTCATATACATCTGAATATGTTTCGTCATTAATGCACTTCATTGATGCTTCTAACATAGCCGTTGTTTGTTTTCCCTATACAATGCTAGACTAATTACACCTTTAGTATGAGCCTTTTAGTTGGTTATATTTTTGGGTGACCGTCTCAATTTAGAGCAACCATATTTAACCAATGAACTCCTCGTACATATACATCAACTTTATATTAACAAACCAAAATTAAAAGAAAAACTGAGGGAATCGTGTAAGGTAAAGCAAAGCAAGGGCGACTTGGTCGACAGCTAGGATAAGCTTATCCTGCTTTCACGCGGTGTGTGTTTTAGACACATAAAAATAAGTCTCTCATACATGTAACGTGTGATATAGACACTGTAATTGGTCAACTAATTTGTGATGGGGACAGAAAACTGGTGTAGTGTTGACTGACCCGTGTAATTTAAGATGGTGACAGGAAGAGCTAGATTTTCCTGCTGCGTTGAAGACTCATTAGTGGCCTACTTTACTGCTCTTTGGTAGTTTTGTTTTCTCTATGACACATCCCCGTTTCTATTCTCAATTCTTTTGTGTAGTGTCGATTTATGAAGCATTTCTTTATGGCCTTTCTGGATACGCCTTTTAAATATAGGAACTATTTCTTGTTTAGGTGGAATGGCTTGTGGTTTATGTGCTAGTAAATGCCCAGGAGGATATACAAAACCTGTGGATGAAATGGGATGTCTAAAGTGTGATGTTTGTATAAAAGATGGTTTGTACAACACTTTTGTTATAAACCCATCTAGTGACATTGTGTAATCACATATTATTTAAAAAAAAATCTTAAACCAAAACTTCACAGTAGATTTCATTTTTCGCTAATACCATAGCCCTCCCCCACCCCCCCACCCCCCCCCCCCCGCAACAACAAAAAAGGGAAGAGACAATAAAAAAGAACAACAAATGAATCACATAGCCTGTATTTATAAAAATCATAAAAATATGATGGTTTACTTGGCAATCAGTTTAATATGCATATTTCATCAAACTAAAACACACAATAAAAAGACGTGCACAGTCATTTCAACTACAAAAGGATATTAGCAACAAAAAGGATATATAATGGTATCATTTCTACAGGAATCTACTTATAGTTGTCACTTGATTCAATATATTTTATCGGACACCAGTTTGTTTTGTAACACGACTCCGATAGAAATATCAAATACAGTGAGTTATATCCCATTGACTTTTATTTCTATGGTTGTCGTAACAGTTTTAGGAATGATTTATGTTACGACTTTTAAAGATGGAACTAATTAATCAATATTAAAAAGTATTGAGTTAGAATTCAACAATAACATGATAGCCATGCAGATTTCTCCTGGTGCCATTTTTAAAAATTTTGTACCTTAACAGTAATCCATTTCGATAGTAAAATATCAAGGCTGCGTTTTTTTTTATATAAAATAAAGAGATAATTCCGATTATACGGTATATGAAACAGGACATCTATAGTTGTATCAATTCAATGATTGCTTATCTATTTATCTATCTAGTGAATTTACTCATAATTAAAATGACATTCATTGAAGAGAGGTAAGGTAATTTTCCCCAGGAAATTTACAGTGCCATTTTCCTGGTATTTCAAACAAGGGTATTTTCCCCATTGCATTTCACAAAAGTGTCAGTGTTTAAAATATGTGCCAGTGTTTGCTTAAATTAACACCATGAAATTTTTGGTATATTTTGTGTATCTTACTTAAATGAATTGAAGGATATTCATAACAAAAATCAAAATGATATTGGAAGTATGCTCCGAATTATATTTCAAAATCAACGGGTGTCCTTTAATTCAAAAGTAGATTCTGTTGCACTCTTTGATATTAAAATTACAGGATAATGTTTAACCAAAGGAGTAGGTCCGGTAAGGACCGTTTTTGGCCTCAAATTTCAGGTTCATCTGACGAAAGATTTTGACCACTTTTTAAACACTTAAGTGTCTATTTCATTTGAATCAATTAGTTTATGTGAGAAATTTTACTGATTCAGTTATTAAAAACGATCCGATTCAAGCTGTAATATGAAAAATCTACCAAATATGACGTACAATGTCACTTTTCAGATGGTTTATGTCAAAAATGAAAGTGGCCACATCCGTGTTCATCCTCAACCTTTATATATGTTATGTTTTATCATCAAATACAACTTATTTCAATATTAAGGAAGAACACGAATGCGGCCACTTTCGTTTTACACGAAAACCGTCTAAAAGTTATCTAAAATGCTTGAATTGTGAATATTTCATTAATTTAGCATGACTTAATGGTGCTAGTACCCGATATATGTGCATTGTATTGTCAAAATCAGCCCATATTATGTAGCAGAAGCATTCTACTGTTCAATAAATAACTAAAAGTTTACATTTCAACAAATTTGTAAAACTGCTATATTTTGGGGCCCAAAAGGGGTCTTACCGGACCTACTCCTTTGGTTTGTAACCTACATGAAGTGACTAAACTTCAGTAGAAATTTAATATAAATACTTGTAAATCCTATATATCTGAATTTGTTAGGTACAGAAGGGCACTATTCGTCTTGCCTGAACATCATGTCATGGTTATAATCTTTTAATACGGTTTATATGTTTTTATTTCAGTTAAAAGAGATGGTAAGTTAACGTTTCTTGTTTATAAATTAGCAAACACAGAACATGCTGTCTACTTTGACAAATGTTATAAGTTGCATAGTGTAATAGTGACCTAATACGATATATTTGGGGTCTGTAACTTCTATATAGGATGAGAGCGAAGCTCGAGTCCCCATATGGACTATACTGACCTCATATATATCGTATTAGGTCACTATAACATTTTATAACGAATTTATCTTACCGACTATTTTAACATGATAATTTCGACTAATGGCATATCAATGTGACCAAGTCTTCAGTTTCGTTAATATTAAGAACATACTTCCATTGGTCTATACAAAAACAAATGCCAACATTAACAACTTGTTAGTTTTAAATGTGTTTTATGAATTTATTTCAATCGTTCATCACCAATTTCTTCGTCTGTTGAAACCTTTACGAATTTCCTCAACAGCGTGTTGTTTTTATAAAGGGACGTAAAACACTACTAACCGTGTATTGAAATAATCCCTGCATACTAACCTAATATGGAACCCTACTAACCTAATATGGAATATACACGGTCTCCACGCGGTTGCTTTTAACCAATCATATTCCTAGAAATATATAAAAGGTAAGATAAATTAATATATATGTTATGCATATCATATGAGTCTGAATGGGGAGGATGTTATGTAGTTAATAAAAATTGAAATGAACCATTTCAAAGTGTATATTTTCCAGACCGTATGAGTATTTGGACCGTACGCGTACTTTTTCAAAATACTCATACGGTCGGACCGTACGCGTACGGTCTGACTTATATTAAGAAGGTGGTCAAGTTTATTAGATACAAATGCATATAACTGATCAACAGAACTTAACTCTCAAATTAATATCAAATAGTTCAATTTAAATGAAATAAAAACGTATATTTTAACTTTTTAAAAAATTCACACTAATTGTAATTTAAAATCTGTTAATCTCTTGTATTTAGCATGTCGATCTGTACTACAGTAATTTTGATCACTGAAATTGAAGATATCAAAGTAAACATAATGTGGGAGGACAATTTTTTTTAGAATATTTAGCAACTTTACAAAAAAAAAAAATGCAAATGCAAAGGAACATGCATGAACTGCAAACATGATTAAGTAAAAAAAAATACGTAACTTGTGTCACCTTGGGCGAGAGTACCAACATAGGATTCATATATACAATGAAATAAATATTTAATTTCATATGTTTGTTTGTTCGTTTTATCCATCTAACTGTAATCATAACAGTTTGTAAAACTTAAAATAAAGATTGTGATAAATGTTTGTTTATATTTAACCCATATGACCCAATAACATGTATAATCAGCTCGTACTGGACCATACGCGTATACTCATACGGTCCGACCGTACGCGTATGGTCGGACCATATGAGTATACGTATACGGTCCGGACCGTACGCGTACGGTCCAAATACTCATATGGTCTGGAACATATATATTCAAAACTATTAAAAAAACTGTTCACAACATATAATTCATACTCGGTTAACGTATCTACCAAAAATGAATCAAAATCCCTGTCAGTAAAGCGTGGAGACAAAAAAATCTATTTTAATCAGATTTAATATTAACAATTCATTACGCTTACCGGTTCTATCAGAAAATTTGTCCAAGTAGAACATCATTTAAAATATAAACCTGAAATGAATTTGAATAGATTGCACACCAATTCAGTAATTATGTTCAGTATCCGAAGTTTGCCGACTGAAGAAAATAAAATTATAGATGTCGTACCAACACCATGTTCTTTGATGCGACCAGTTGGTAAAGTATGTTGTGGATTCCTAAAATATGTTAAAACAGTCACATTTCCTTTATATCTAAACTCATATACTAGCACCTGTGTTTCGATCAGTAAACCACAATATGTTTTCTTGGTCAAGATGAAATTTATTTTAAATAAGAAAACAGTATGTGAAGTTTGCAGTAGTTATCAAGCAGATGAATGTAGAATCACTTCGTATTATATTATTGTAGTAGGATGTCCTGATTGTTATCTTGATTGTGGGGCGGGAGCTTCTCCCAAAATGGAAGGTGGATGTCCAAGTTGCACAGAATGCGTCAAAGATGGTAAGTCTTTGTGGAATATAATAATAAAAAACATTTCAAACACGATATCACATGAGGGCTATTGCACACAAGGGTCACTAAAAATGATTGCCAGATTTTGCTCAAATACTTGTATATTAAAGCTTCATTTGCGTCAAAGATGGTAAGTCTTTGCGAAGTATAATAAAAAAACAGAAGAATTTCAAGCATTTCCACCGGGGTTATCTTTTCCTGGTCATTTCAAACAAGGACATTTGTGAAACGGTATTCAATGTTAGTTTAAATTAACAGCATATGGCAACTTAATTTTGGTTATTTTGTAAAAATTTAAATTAAACTTCTCATAAAATGTATTTTTTTCGTGAGGAGAAATAGTATTCATTTGGTAGTAATATTACTATTATATTTCAATGAAGATAGAAATATCATTCGAACCAAAAGTTGCAAAAATATGTACAATTTGTAATATTGTAATTGATATTGATAGCGCTGACCAATTTTATACTCTATGGATATGTGAATGATTATTGTAAATTCGTTAATGTATGTCAGATATACTCTTTCGTGTTGATATTCCTGAATGGTGGTAAATTATTTTATAGAAAATATGGAGTGTGGGTGTAATGTATTTTATATTTTATATGTTTGCATATAGTCCATGATATCTGAATTTGTAAACTGAAGGAAAATGTAGGAATTGACCTGGCTGCACACAATTTCAAGATTAGAATTTGCCAAATTAATGTGGTATACATTTTTATTTTTGCAGCGAAAAGAAATTCTCCTCCTGGTAAGCATAATTAATTATTCAAGTATTTAATAAATTACTAAGCATAGCAAATGATGTCTTTGAAATATACTATGATAACTAAATTTCTTATATATAGATTATATCACTGCATCGAGTGTGATACGATATTTGTCCACTCGAGACAGTTAAATTTAAAACGCGAGGCTCGCCGAGCGTTTTAAATATTTCGAATTAAACTGTCGAGAGTGGATAAGTATCGTATTACACGAGATTAGGTGGCGAAATCTCTAATGATTTTCAAACAATATACAGGTAAACTTATTCCTTCTTTTCTGTAAATAGATGTGTTCTTTTTATGTGACGTAATCAGGCATGGTCGCATTTTTTCATGCCGTCACAATAGGAACTTCAGAGGAAAGCAAGAAACATTCGACGTCATAATAGGATTAAGAACTGAGATCAAACGAACCACGCGTTGATTAAATGTTTTTATACAATAGGTGCAGAAAGAGATAAATTGACGAAGAAGTAGAGAAACATGTATATATATAAAGGCTGTTATATGTACATCTTCCTCGTGTTGTCGCATATAATGGTTGAGTCTACAAATATTCACCAACTTAATAGTACAAACGGAGACGTGCTTTAACTGCATCCAGTGTTGGACCACTACAATATTCTTTCTTTTGAAATACTACAAAGTTACTTGTCCTTTTTGTCTTAGAAATACACATACAATTCTTTCAAATATTACAAGTTTGTTGAATGTTTGTATCAAACCAAGGAAACAATTAGTGAAAAATAATTACCACAAAATTTTAACAGTTAAAACCTTTATCATGTTTATTTGGAATCAGGTGTAAGAAACGAATAAATTTAACATGCTATTTAATGATTTAAATAATACAAACTGTGCATTTTTAGGGGCCAGCTGATGACCACCTCCCTGTGCGGGATTTTCTCGCTGCGTTGAAGACCCAGTGGTGGCCTTCGGCTGATGTCTGATTTTTTGGGTCGGGTTGTTGTCTCTTTCATATACTCCCCACTTCGATTCTCAATTTTATATTTTAACAATAGTGGTAAGTGATGTATGTGCCGGTCTGTTGAGGAATAAAGCTTAGTTTACGTCTACATATATAAGTAAGTCTCATATCCTTTAATTTATACCTGTTTAACCATACTTTATATTTAGCACCAATTTGTGCAAAATGCAGAAAGGGATGTCCAGCCGGCCAGAGAATCCGTGATTGTACACCTGCAGACGGTACAAATGTGGTTTGTGACTGCGTACCAGGTAAGTGACATTCACGGGGTTCATTCACATGCAGTCAGATTTATAAACTAGAACAGAAACTCTGTACTGAAACAAACATACAAGTAATATTATGTTTGTCCACAACAAATTCGACTTTGAAAAATTAACACAAAAAATTGCAGCAACATTCAAGGAAGGCACATGGCGCGAGACACTTAGAATGGTCATTTGTCGTCATCGAATATGGGAGTTTTTAATTGCTTTTTCTGTTGATTGATAGCGTTTGATTTTGTAGGTTTTCATGAACTGTCCCTTATATGAGTTTGCAATGAAGTTCAGACCCTGTTAAAAGTCATTTTCGCACATCATATAATAATTTGTAAGCTCGTAAAAATGAAGAATTGTCTGTAATTTAAAAACAAGAATCTGTGAATGCAGCTAAACTATTTTGTTTTTGCAGCAAAGAGAGCAGGTAAGCCTAAATTTATTATTCATGTCTTAAAGATTCTGGTTTGATTTACAAATTGCAATGTACAATAAGCTGCAAAAAAAAATCTTTGCAGTATGCGATTTTTACCTTGATTGATGCACGCCCGTGATGGAATATATTAGTTTAACGTAATATTGCGCCAATATATATCAAATATACATAACAACTAATGTTATAATTATATAATAGTTCTTGAAAAACTGGTCATTATCGTGATATATGGACTGCCCACAGGACAGTGGTATTGACTAAGATAGTGATAATGACTGAGCCGAAGGCGAGGTCATTATCGTTGTTGCAGTCAATACCACTGTCCTACGGGTAGTCCATATATCACGATAATGACCAGTTTTTGAAGAACTATTATGTTTATTACATTGAGAAATCATGTTTTCGAAAATTCGCATAATTTCGAAATGCCTAAAGCAAACTCGATTTGTTCTATTATTTTTATGGCAAAGAGTGAAGACAAGTCGTAGTAATACTGCCATTCATTTTAGTGCAATTTTTCAGTATATAAATACTTAATCAAGTTCTCTATAATTTTATAATTAACGAAAACATATAGTAAACAATTCAACAACTGAAATATAATATTGAAAACAGGAAAATGTTTTATTAAAGGAACATCTCTCTACTAAACAGAGAAACTACGCTCCACCGGTCATTAACAGAGAAACAACGCCCCAACGATCATTATCAGACGGAAACCACGCCCCAACGGTCATTATCAGACGAAAACCACGCCCCACCGGTCATTATCATGCAAAAGTTTGTTAACGACCGGTTTTCTGGTCCGTTTTTATTCTGTTAATGACCGATTGAATTTATTACTGAAGAATAATGAAAGTCATGTGGCCCCTTTTTATCCAATAATAGAAGTTTATTCTTAACAGATATAAAATTACACTTAATTTTGTGTTAAAGTTATATTCGTAGGCATTCATTTACTTATATTTAGTATCTGCATCAGTTAATTTTCAAACTGATCCACGCCTAGATAGATTGAATGTTGATTGTGGCTATTTTTAGACACTATATATAATATATTTGATTATGAGGGTCTGGATATGGAGCGCCGAAGGGTGACTTGAGGATAGAATTATGCTTATGCACGTATTCTTCTTACAAAAATTAGGCGTCCGTTTTGCTGTGCGGGTTGTACAAGTTCACAGCCATGTCCGATCAGAATGGGGACGTTTAATCCGTTTTCCCTGGCAGAGAGAGAGTGTTAAGCTCTCTGCACTACATAAACCCTTCTAACAACTATTTGAGTGGTCCGTAGGTTGCCTTTTGCAACGCAAACTGTCTATCCATTAAACCCTCATTGTCCAGTGACAATGTAAATTTCACCGACATTACTGCCGGACAGTCTCTATAAGATGACCTAAGTATTGTAATTATTGTTCATTATTCTAGTCCATAACATGCATGAAATATTTGCCACTGAATTTTTAGCAGCAAACAATCGAAAATCAATCTGGATAAGGATAAACTGATAAAAGATACACTGATTAAGATTTAACAAAGTATGACCCATGTTTCGTCTTCAAAAGACTTATAATTGGCTATCAATTAAAAGAGGGACGAAAGATACCAAAGGGACAGTCAAACTCATAAATCTAAAACAAACTGACAACGCCATGGCTAAAAATAAAAAAGACAAACAGAAAAACAATAGTACACACGACAAAACATAGAAAACTAAAGAATAAACAACACGAACCCCACCAAAAACTAGGGGTGATCTCAGGTGCTCCGGAAGGGTAAGCAGATCCTGCTCCACATGTGGCACCCGTCGTGTTGCTTAAGTGATTACAAATCCGGTAAATAGTCTAATTCGGTAGGTCATATTCATGAAAGGGGATTGTAGTTACGACGTAAGGAACATATCCGATATCATTTGTGAAACGGTTATTCCATAACGGTCAACCAACTCGTGATGGCGTCCGTAAAATTTACGAAGGGATGATTTCAACTTCACCATTTGGAACTCTTGGTTTAATAGCTTCCTTGTGAGCAGCAAACCTCTATCAAGAAAATCATGATAGGAAATGCAAGCACGGGAATATCGTATCAATTGGGAGATATATACCCCGTATGCAGGTGCTGCTGGAATGTTGCTACTTAGAAATGGAAAGTTCACAATTGGAAAGCTGAAATCATCTCTTTTGTCGTAAAGTTTTGTTTTCAACCGACCCTCATTGTCAATTTCTAGATGTAAGTCAAGATATGAAGCCGACTTAACTGTATCTGTAGTATCCTTTATCTCTAGTTCGATTGGATAGATGCGTTCCACATAGTCACCAAATTTTGAATTGTTTAGTGAAAGAACATCATCTATATAGCGGAAAGTAGAGTTAAAGGATATTGCTAACTTCTTATCTTTCTTCCTAAGAAGTTCCTGCATGAAGTCAGCCTCATAATAATAAAGAAACAAGTCGGCGAGTAGAGGGGCACAGTTTGTTCCCATTGGAATGCCGACAGTCTGTTGAAAAACACGTCCTCCGAACGTAACAAATATGTTGTCAATCAAGAAATCAAGCATCTTGATAATATCAGTTTCAGAGAATTTTTTGTTTGAATCAGAGTGATTCTTTACAAAGTAGGATTTATCCCTCCCTAAGACAAGATACTTGTATCTACGTTGGCCATTCTTTTTTATGAAGCAAAGTAATATCAACTCTTTCAATTTGTCTTTTAGTTTGGAATGTGGAATACTTGTGTACAGGGTAGAAAAGTCAAATGTTTTAATACTGTTAAATTAAAGTACGAATTTGAAGAGTATAGATTATCCAAAATTCCGAGAGATTTTGTGAAAGTTTGTAAGGCACTGGTAATATTAAAAATTTTATCAAAGTAGGACATCATTAAGATAAGAAATTTAAATGCATAAGAAATCAATTTTACCACCTCGTTGTTTTCAGGTTCGTTATCCGAAGTGTGCCAATAAAACAGCCTTATAGATTGTACACAAACCTCTATATCTTTTAAATGATTATTTGGTTCTGTAAATTATTTCATGGATTCCTTGAAATTGAGAACAGCAGACATATGTATTTGCTCTAAAGTAAACTCTTTATCTAGTAGGAAAACTTGCGGGAAACATTTTTCATTATCAATGAACAATTTGTTTCATGTTAACCACAGTATGTTAAAGTGTATAGTATTTAGCAAGGGAATGAATGCAGTATCCACTGTGTAATTTATGTTTTAGTTGCATGTGCTATGTGTCATCTGGATTGTGGGGAGGGATCCTCACCAAAAATGGTAAATGGATGTCCTAGTTGTACAGAATGCGTCAAAGATGGTAAGTCTTTTGCGAAGTATAATAATAAACAGAACCTTTTCAAGCATTTCCACCGGGGTTATCTTTTCTTTTAATTTCAAACAAGGTCATTTGTGAAAAAGAATTCAATGTTAGTTTAAATTAACAGCATATGACAATTACATTTGCGTAGGTACGATATTTTCAAAATTGACAACTTAAATTTTGGTAATTTTTGTAAAAATTAAAATCGAACTTCGAATAAAATTAATTTTTTGTTAGACGATAATAAATTTCATTTAGTAGTTATACTTCGAAATGTATTTCGGGAAAATGCAAATATCCTTCGAACCAAAATATATATATTTTTTGTTATATTGTAATTGATATTGAAAGCGCTGACCAATTTTGTATTCTATGGATAAAGGAATAATTATTGTGAATTCGTTAATGTTTCTCATTTATACGCCTTTGTGTTAAGATTCCTGAGTGGTTGTAAACCATTATATAGTAAATATAGGATTTGGGTGAAATGTATTTAATATGTTTGCATATAGTCCATGATATCAGAATTTGTAAACCGAAGGAAAAGGTAGGAATTGACATGGATTCACACAATTTTCAGATACGAATTTGACAAATTAATGTTGTTTACATTTTTATTTTTGCAGCCAAAAGAACTTCACCTCCTGGTAAGCATAATTAATAATTCATGTACATTTGTATTTAATAATTTATAACTGAGCACAGAAAATGATGGCTTTGAAAATGTACCATGATGATAATCAAATCGGTATACATGATTGGGAGGCTGTTGAATGTTTATCTACTGAGTATTGCGCATATTATGATTGAAAGTACACACTTATTAGTATCAAACCGAGACATCCTTTTACTGCCATATAGCTCTGGAACACTATAATATAATATCATTTCGTTTTAAATACTCCAAAGTTACGTGTCCTTTTTGTCTTATTAAAACACACATGTGCAAGTTTGTATCAAACCAATTGAGTTTATTTGTAAACAAATCACTATCAAAAGATTTTAAAACTTAAACCCTTCATTATGTTTATTTGTAAACAAGTGTAAGAAATAAATTAAGTTATTTAATGATAAAAATAATCAAAACTGTACAACATTATAACGCCTCACTATATTGTAAATACAGATACAAATGCATGCAAACATTATCCCTATGAAAATCATAATGAACATAATGAAAGTAAGATACGGGTTACGGATTAAAATGAGACATTATATACGATATGTAGGATACCGTTCAAATATGAAGCTGTATATTTAGACAATTTATAAAATTGCAGACAAAAAACATATAGATTGTATAGTAATAATAAAGGCTTTGTACTGATCATTTTGAAGTTATGTCATAGATCTGTTAAATGTAAGAACAGATGAGTTTTATTAAAAAAGGAAAGGTAAAACTTATTAGAGAAACAGATTTCACCACTATAACTCTCATGTTGTGATATTTTTCTACGCCGAACAGTTAAATTATAATCATTTAAAAAGCTCGACCAGACTCGCTCTTTAATATTAAAATTGAAATTCTCAATAAAAAAAATATCAAAACACAATTGATGTGATAACAAACCTCTATATACTCTTAAGTATTTCTCTTTTTTATAAATTATTTTAACAAAGGTGGTAATAGTGATCAACAGTACCAGGCTTATAATTCAAAACGCCAGACGCGCGTTTCTTCTAAATTAATGTAAGACTCATCAGTGACGCTCAGTTCAAAATATTATTAAAGCCAAACAAGTTTAAAGTTGAAGAGCAATGACCCAAAAATCAAAAAAGTTGTGTCGATTTCGACTAAGTTAATATATATAAAAAAGAAGAAGTGGTATGATTGCCAATGAGACAACTATCCACGAAAGATTAAAATGACACAGACATGCCTGGGATAATGAAATCCGTACTATTTGGAATATTTAATACTTTTGCAAACACAGTTAAGTGATGCATGTGAGTTTCGATCAATTTGTAAATTAAAGTTTATTTAACGTAAAAGATTACGGCTCATATCCATTAATTTATCAATAATTTTACAAAACTTTTTATATTTACCACATACATACAGACGTATGTATGATCTATATACGGCCTTTAAAATCACGGTTATGAGGCTCATATCTCGATTTTGATTTACTCTCATTTAAATATGCATATCAATCATTTTTATCAAACTCTATTTTAAGCACCATGTAGAAAATGCAGAAAGGGATGTCCGGCTGGACAGAAAATTCGGGATTGTACACCCGCAGACGGTACAAATGTGGTTTGTGACTGCGTACCAGGTAGGCGTACATTTATTGTGTTCATTCACACGTAGTCAGAATCCTTACCTAGAGCAGTCACTTTGGACTGTAGCAAGCAAACAGGAAATGTAATGTTTGTCTTCAACAATTTCGAATTTGAAAAATTAACACAAAAAAAGGCAGCAACATCAAAGAAGGGCAGATGGCGAAAAAACGATCATTTAATCGTTTATAGCATGTGTCTTTATCCGTCTATGCGTCCTAAATATATTAATTCTCAGAAACAGCTTGACATTAACCTCTCTCTCCTAGAATGATCTTTTGTCCTCTTCGAATATAGGAGTTGTTTATAGCTTTTTCTGTTGATTGATAGCATTTGATTTTGTAGGTTTTCATGGACTACACATTTATGAATTTGCTGTTTTGAATATGAAAATTTGCTCAAGCTCGTAAAAATCGAGAGTGACTTGTCCGTGATTTAGAAATAATAATGTGTTAAGGAAGCTATTTTTTTTTTTTTTTTTTTTGCAGCAAAAAGAGATGGTAAGCCAAAATATTTTATTGATGTCTTAAAAAAGTTTGCAAAAAAATTAATTGTTGCATATCTTGCTAAACAATAAATGTGTATTTGTTTTTTAAACACACATACTAGTATCATATATCAATATAAACACTCAAGATTCTGGTTTTGATTTACAAATCGCATTGTACAATAAGCTGAAAAAAAATCTTGACAGCATCTGATACTAACATTGATTGCTGCACGGTGTGATGAATTTCATTAGTTTAGCGAAATATTGCGCCAATATATATCAAATATTCAAAACAACTGCTTTTATACTACATTGTGTTGTGTTAGAGTTATATTTTTAGGCATTTATTTGATTAAATCTAGTAACTGCATCAGTTAATTTTCAAACTGATCTTCCCTTAGATCAGTAGAGTAAATGTTAATTGTTACTATTTTTAGACAATATATATAATATTATACAATTATAGTCTTTGTATGAGGTCGATACAAGGATATATTGTCCTGAAAGAAAGAATACTGAGAACGAAGTCCGAGGTCAATATACTTATTTGGGTCGATATATCCTGTATTAACCTAATACAAAGGCTATAATTATTAATTTCTGACCATATTTGTATCAAAATACTAGTAGTCATTTGATTTTGTTGGAATTTTATAGATATCATATTGTCTCCTAGACAATAACACCATATTAGTTGTTAATTCATTTCTTTTTTTTTTTGTTTTTTTTTTTTTTGTTATTTGTTTACATCCTATGTATATGAAGATTTTTGTTCTTCAAATAATCGATCAAAGATATTTTTTATATAACTTTTAACATTATCGCGAAATTCATTACATGAAGTCACAAAGCAGATCGGTAATTAGATATTCTAAAAGTAACCGTGCAATATGCTTTTTGCTGTCTGCCGTTTATTTTGTCTACCTTCGAAAATACAGTTTAACATGTGAATATCTTTGAACGTATCAAATAAGTTAAAATATACGACTTGATAATATATTTAATTGTGAGGGTCAAAGGGTGACTCGGGGATAGAGTTATGGTCTTCTTCCTACCGGCAAAAGAGGGACGTTCGTTCGGCTGTGCGGGTTTTTAACAAGTTCACAGCCGTGTTCGACCAGAATTGGGACGTTTAATCCCTTTTTTTCCTGGTACATGCGGGAGAGAAAATCATTTTACGAGCTCGTTGTTTTTTTTATGTTCGTTATCTGAAGTTTGCAAATGAAAACATCGTTATAGATTGTGTACAAACCTCTAGATCTTTTAAGCGATTACTTTGTAAATTATATGGAATCCTTTAATTTGAGAACTGCAGACATATGTATTTGCTTTATAAGTTAACTCTTAATCTAGTAGGACAACTTGCGGGAAATCTTTTTTCTTATTCGATGAGCAATTTGTTTCATGCAAAACACAGTATGTTAAAGTATGCAGTATTCAGAAAGGGAACAAATGCAGTATCCACTGTCTAATTTATGTTTTAGTTGCATGTGCTCTGTGCCATCTGGATTGTGGGGAGGGATCATCACCAAAAATGGTAAATGGATGTCCAAGTTGTACAGAATGCGTCAAAGATGGTAAGTCATTGCGAGGTATAATTATAAATAGAATGATTACAAGCATTTCCACCGGGTTTATCTTTTCCTGTTTATTCAAATAAGGGAATTTTGAAAAGGTATTTAATGTTAGTCAAATTAACAGCATATGACATTCGTCATTTTCGTATTACGATATTTGCTAAATTGACAACTCAAATTTTTGTAGTTTTTGTAAAAAGTTTAATTTAACTACACATAAAATGTACGTTTTTTTTTAGGAGAAATCAAATCTATGTGGTAGATAAATTACATATTGTATTTCGGGAAGATACACATATCATTTGAACCAAAATTTTACCAACATATATACAATTTAAGATATTGTAATTGTTATTGATAGCGCTAACCAATTTGTATTTTTTCGACATTGGAATAATTATGTTGAATTGAATAATGTATTTCTTTTATACTTCTTTGTATTTAAATTCCAAAATACTGGTAAACCATTGTTAGAATATACGAAATTTGTTTGGAATGCTTTTTATATATTTGCACACTGTCCATGATATCAGAATTCTTAAACGGACGGAAAAGGTAGGAATTCAGCGGGGTGTACATAATTTTAACTTTAGAATATGCCAAATAAATGTGGTTTAATTTTTATTTTGCAGCGAAAAGAACTTCACCACCTGGTAAGCTTTACTAACTATTCATATATATATACAGGAAATTACTAAGAATACCAGATTCAGCCTTTGAAAATAAACCATCATGATTAAGTTTGTTATACATTAACATGTATGCATATTATGAGGGTCAAGATTGGGAGGCTGTTATATGTACATATATCTCTTGTTGTCGCATACATGGTTGAGACTACAAAAAACACAAACTTTTTAGTACCAAACGAGCACGTGCATCGACTGCCTCAAGCTCTGGACCACTACAATATTCTATTTTTTGAAATACTCCAAAGTTACGTATCTTTTTTGTCATAGAACTACACATGCACACCTTTCAAATATTACCAATTTGATGTATGCTTGTATTACACCAAGGAAACAATTGATGAACACTACTTTTTTAAAGTTAAAACCTTTATCGTGTTTATATAGAATCGGGTGTAAACAACGAATATATTTAATAAGCCGTTTAACGCTGTTAGTAACCCACTCTATGAATACTTTTACATTAGTGGTAAATAATTAAATAAATGGGGACGTTTAATCCCTTTTTTCCTGGTACATGCGGTAGAGAGAAAGTGTAACGCTATCTAAAATCCAGAAACCCTTGTAACAATTATTTGAGTGGTCATTATGTGGCCTTTTGCAACGCAGACTGTCTATAATTTAAATTCTCATTTTCTAGTGATAGTATTCATTTCACCGACCTTGAAGTCGGACGGTCTTCATTACAGGACCTACGTATTGTAAACTGAACGTTTAGCAGCAAAAAAAGAATCAATCAATCTGGAAAAAGATTACCTAATTACAGAGAAAAAGATTACCTAATTAAAATTACCTAGATTAATTGTTTTAAAGTAAATTTTAAAATCTTCAAAACACTTATAATTGGTTAAAATGGTCAATTAAACTACGATTTTAAAGAATATGGATGATCCCAGATTCCGAGAGAATTTGTAAAAGTTTGTAAGGCATTGGTTATATCAGAAAATGTTTTCAAAGTAGCACAGTATTCAGATAAGACATTTAAATGCATAAGAAATAATTTTACGAACTCGCGGTTTTTTTATTTTCGTTATCTGAAGTTTGCAAATGAAAACATCGTTATAGATTGTGTACAAACCTCTAGATCTTTTAGGCGATTACTTTGTAAATTATATAGAATCCTTTAATTTGAGAACTGCAGACATATGTATTTGCTTTATAAGTTAACTCTTAATCTAGTAGGACAACTTGCGGGAAACCTTTTTCTTATTCGATGAGCAATTTGTTTCATGCAAAACACAGTATGTTAAAGTATTTAGTATTCAGAAAGGGAAAAAATGCAGTATCCACTGTGTAATTTATGTTTTAGTTGCATGTGCTCTGTGCCATCTGGATTGTGGGGAGGGATCATCACCAAAAATGGTAAATGGATGTCCAAGTTGTACAGAATGCGTCAAAGATGGTAAGTCGTTGCGAGGTGTAATTATAAATAGAATGATTACAAGCATTTTCACCGGGTTTATCTTTTCCTGTTTATTCAAATAAGGGAATTTTGAAAAGGTATTTAATGTTAGTCAAATTAACAGCATATGACATTCGTCATTTTCGTATTACGATATTTGCAAAATTGACAACTCAAATTTTGGTAGTTTTTGTAAAAATTTTAATTTAACTACACATAAAATGTAGGTTTTCTTTTTGGAGAAATCAAATCTTTGTGGTAGATAAATTACGTATTGTATTTCGGGAAGATACAAATATAATTTGAACCAAACTTTTACCAACATATATACAATTTAAGATATTGTAATTGTTATTGATAGCGCTAACCAATTTGTATTTTATGGACATTGGAATAATAATGTTGAATTGAATAATGTATTTCTTTTACACTTCTTTGTATTTAAATTCCAAAATACTGGTAAACCATTTTTAGAATATACGAAATTTGTTTGGAATGCTTTTTATATGTTTGCACACCGTCCATGATATCAGAATTCTTAAACGGAAGGAAAAGGTAGTAATTCAGTGGGGTGTACACAATTTTAACTTTAGAATATGCCAAATAAATGTGGTTTAATTCTTATTTGCAGCGAAAAGAACTTCACCACCTGGTAAGTTTTACTACCTATTCATATATGTATATATATATATATATATATATATATATATATATATATATATATACAGGAAATTACTAAGATTACCAAATTCAGCCTTTGAAAATATACCATCATGAGTAAATTTGTTATACATGTACATGTATACATATTATGAGGGTCAAGATTGGGAGGCTGTTATATGTACATATATCTCTTGTTGTCGCATACATGGTTGAGACTACAAAAAACACAAACTTTTTAGTACCAAACGAGGACGTGCGTCGACTGCCTCCAGCTCTGGACCACTACAATATTCTCTTTTTTGAAATACTCCAAAGTTATGTATCCTTTTTGTCATAGAACTACACATGCACACCTTTCAAATATTACCAATTTGATGTATGCTTGTATTACACCAAGGAAACAATTGATGAACACTACTTTTTAAAAGTTAAAACCTTTATCGTGTTTATATAGAATCGGGTGTAAACAACGAATAAATTCAATAAGCCGTTTAACGATTTTAGTAACCCAAACTATGAATACTTTTACATTAGTGGTAAATAATTAAATAAATGGGGACGTTTAATCCCTTTTTCCTGGTACATGCGGTAGAGAGAAAGTGTAACGCCATCTAAAATCCAGAAACCCTTGTAACAACAATTTGAGTGGTCATTATGTGGCCTTTTGCAACGCAGACTGTCTATAATTTAAATCCTCATTTTCTAGTGATAGTATGCATTTCACTGACATTGAAGTCGGACGGTCTTCATTATAGGACCTACGTATTGTAAACTGAACGTTTAGCAGCAAAACATCAATCAATCTGGAAAAAGATGACCTAATTAAAGATACCTAGATTATTTGTTTTAAAATAAGACCCGTGTTTCATCTTCAAAACACTTATAATTTGTTAAAATGGTCAATTAAACTACGATTTTAAAGAATATGGATGATTCCAGATTCCGAGAGAATTTGTGAAAGTTTGTAAGGCATTGGTTATATCAGGAAATGTTTTCAAAGTAGGACAGTATTCAGATTAGACATTTAAATGCATAACAAATCATTTTACGAACTCGTTGTTTTTTTTTATTTTCGTTATCTGAAGTTTGCAAATGAAAACATCGTTATAGATTGTGTACAAACCTCTAGATCTTTTAAGCGATTGCTTTGTAAATTACATGGAATCCTTTAATTTGAGAACTACAGACATATGTATTTGCTTTATAAGTTAACTCTTAATCTAGTAGGACAACTTGCGGGAAACCTTTTTCTTATTCGATGAGCAATTTGTTTCATGCAAAACACAGTATGTTAAAGTATTTAGTATTCAGAAAGGAAAAAAATGCAGTATCCACTGTGTATTTTATGTTTTAGTTGCATGTGCTCTGTGCTATCTGGATTGTGGGGAGGGATCATCACCAAAAATGGTAAATGGATGTCCAAGTTGTACAGAATGCGTCAAAGATGGTAAGTCATTGCGAGGTATAATTATAAATAGAATGATTACAAGCATTTTCACCGGGTTTATTTTCCTGTTTATTCAAATAAGAAAATTTTGAAAAGGTATTTAATGTTAGTCAAATTAACAGCATATGACATTCGTCATTTTCGTATCACGATATTTGCAAAATTGACAACTCAAATTTTTGTAGTTTTTGTAAAAATTTAATTTAACTACACATAAAATGTACGTTTTCTTTTTGGAGAAATCAAATCTATGTGGTAGATAAATTACGTAATGCATTTCGGGAAGATACAAATATCATTTGAACCAAACTTTTACCAAAATATATACAATTTAAGATATTGTAATTGTTATTGATAGCGCTAACCAATTTGTATTTTATCAACATTGGAATAATAATGTTGAATTGAATAATGTATTTCTTTTATACTTCTTTATATTTAAATTCCAAAATACTGGTACACCATTTTTAGAATATACGAAATTTGTTTGGAATGCTTTTTATATGTTTGCACACCGTCCATGATATCAGAATTCTTAAACGGAAGGAAAAGATAGGAATTCAGCGGGGTGTACACAATTTTATCTTTAGAATATGCCAAATAAATGTGGTTTAATTTTTATTTTGCAGCAAAAAGAACTTCACCACCTGGTAAGTTTTACTAACTATTCATATATATATATACAGGATATTACTAAGAATACCAAATTCAGCCTTTGAAAATATACCATCATGATTAAATTTGTTATACATGTACATGTATACATATTATGAGGGTCAAGATTGGGAGGCTGTTATATGTACATATATCTCTTGTTGTCGCGCACATGGTTGAGACTACAAAAAAGACAAACTGTTTAATACCAAACGAGGACGTGTGTCGACTGACTCCAGCTCTGGACTACTACAATATTCTCTTTTTTGAAATACTCCAAAGTTACGTATCCATTTTGTCATAGAACTACACATGCACACCTTTCAAATATTACCAATTTGATGTATGCTTGTATTACACCAAGGAAACAATTGATGAACACTACTTTTTAAAAGTTAAAACCTTTATCCTGTTTATATAGAATCGGGTGTAAGCAACGAATAAATTTGATCAGCCGTTGAACGCTGTTAGTAACCCACTCTATGAATACTTTTACATTAGTGGTAAATAATACAATAAATGGGGACGTTTAATCCCTTTTTTCCTGGTACATGCGGTAGAGAGAAAGTGTAACGCTATCTAAAATACAGAAACCATTGTAACAACTATTTGAGTGGTCAGTATGTGGCCTTTTCCAACGCAGACTGTCTATAATTTAAATCCTCATTTTCTAGTGATAGTATGCATTTCAACGACCTTGAAGTCGGACGGTCTTCATTACAGGACCTACGTATTGTAAACTGAACGTTTAGCAGCAAAAAATCAATCAATCTGGAAAAAGATTACCTAATTAAAGAGAAAAAGATTACCTAATTAAAGATACCTAGATTATTTGTTTTTAAGTAAGACCCGTGTTTCCTTCAAAACACTTATAATTTGTTAAAATGGTCAATTAAACTACGATTTTAAAGAATATGGATAATCCCAGATTTCTAGAGAATTTATGAAAGTTTTTAAGGCATTGGTTATATCAGAAAATGTTATCAAAGTAGGAGAGTATTCAGATTAGACATTTAAATGCATAAGAAATCATTTAACGAGCTCGTTTTTTTTTTTAATTTCGTTATCTGAAGTTTGCAAATGAAAACATCGTTATAGATTGTGTACAAACCTCTAAATCTTTTAAGCGATAACTTTGTAAATTTTATGGAATCCTTTAATTTGAGAACTGCAGACATATGTATTTGCTTTATAAGTTAACTATTAGTCTATTAAGACAACTTGCGGGAAACCTTTTTCTTATTCGAAGAGCAATTTATTTCATGCAAAACACAGTATGTTAAAGTATGCAGTATTCAGAAAGGGAAAAATGCAGTATCCACTGTGTAATTTATGTTTTAGTTGCATGTGTTCTGTGCCATGTAGATTGTGGGGAGGGATCATCACCAAAAATGGTAAATGGATGTCCAAGTTGTACAGAATGCGTCAAAGATGGTAAGTCATTGCGAGGTATAATTATAAATAGAATGATTACAAGCATTTTCACCGGGTTTATATTTTCCTGTTTATTCAAATAAGAAAATTTTGAAAAGGTATTTAATGTTAGTCAAATTAACAGCATATGACATTCGTCATTTTCGTATTACGATATTTGCAAAATTGACAACTCAAATTTTGGTAGTTTTTGTAAAAATTTTAATTTAACTACACATAAAATGTACGTTTTCTTTTTGGTGAAATCTAATCTATGTGGTAGATAAATTACGTATTGTATTTCGGGAAGATACACATATCATTTGAACCAAACTTTTACCAAAATATATACAATTTAAGATATTGTAATAGTTATTAATAGCGCTAACCAATTTGTATTTTATGGACATTGGAATAATAATGTTGAATTGAATAATGTATTTCTTTTATACTTCTTTGTATTCAAATTCCAAAATACTGGTAAACCAATTTAGAATATACGAAATTTGTTTGGAATGTTTTTTATATGTTTGCACACCGTCCATGCTATCAGAATTCTTAAACGGAAGGAAAAGGTAGGAATTCAGCGGGGTGTACACAATTTTAACTTGAGAATATGCCAAATAAATGTGGTTTAATTTTTATTTTGCAGCGAAAAGAACTTCACCACCTGGTAAGTTTTACTAACTATTCATATATATATATACAGGAAATTACTAAGAATACCAAATGTAGCTTTTGAAAATATACCATCATGATTAAATTTGTTATACATGTACATGTATACATATTATGAGGGTCAAGATTGGGAGGCTGTTATATGTACATATATCTCTTGTTGTCGCATACATGGTTGAGACTACAAAAACACAAACCAATAAATACCAAACGAGGACGTGTGTCGACTGACTCCAGCTCTGGACCACTACAATATTCTCTTTTTTTTAAAATACTTCAAAGTAACGTATCCTTTTTGTCATAGAACTACACATGCACACCTTTCAAATATTACCAATTTGATGTATGCTTGTATTACACCAAGGAAACAATTGATGAACACTACTTTTTGAAAGTTAAAACCTTTATCGTGTTTATATAGAATCGGGTGTAAACAACGAATAAATTTAATAAGCCGTTTAACGATGTTGGTAACCAAACTATGAATACTTTTACATTAGTGGTAAATAATTAAATAAATGGGGACGTTTAATCCCTTTTTCCTGGTACATGCGGGAGAGAAAAAGTGTAACGCTATCTTAAATACAGAAACCCTTGTAACAACTATTTGAGTGGTCATTATGTGGCCTTTTGCAACGCAGACTGTCTATAATTTAAATCCTCATTTCACCGACCTTGAAGTCGGACGGTCTTCATTACAGGACCTACGTATTGTAAACTGAACGTTTAGCAGCAAAAAATCAATCAATCTGGAAAAAGATTACCTAAGAAAAGAGAAAAATATTAACTAATTAAAGATACCTAAATTATTTGTTTTAAAGTAAGACCCGTGTTTCATCTTCAAAACACTTATAATTTGTTAAAATGGTCAATTAACTACGATTTTAAAGAATATGGATGATCCCAGATTCCGAGAGAATTTGTGAAAGTTTGTAAGGCATTGGTTATATCAGAAAATGTTTTCAAAGTAGGACAGTATTCAGATTAGACATTTAAATGCATAAGAAATCATTTTACGAACTCGTTGTTTTTTTATTTTCGTTTTCCGAAGATTGCAAATGAAAACATCGTTATAGATTATGTACAAACCTCTAGATCTTTTAAGCGATTACCTTTTAAATTATATGGAATCTTTTAATTTGAGAACTGTAGACATATGTATTTGCTTTATAAGTTAACTCTTAATCTAGTAGGACAACTTGCGGGAAACCTTTTTCTTATTCGATGAGCAATTTGTTTCATGCAAAACACAGTATGTTTCATGTAAAGTATTCAGTATTCAGAAAGTGAAAAATACAGTATCCACTGTGTAATTTATGTTTTAGTTGCATGTGTTCTGTGCCATCTGGATTGTGGGGAGGGATCATCACCAAAAATGGTAAATGGATGTCCAAGTTGTACAGAATGCGTCAAAGATGGTAAGTCATTGCGAGGTATAATTATAAATAGAATGATTACAAGCATTTTCACCGGGTTTATCTTTTCCTGTTTATTCAAATAAGGGAATTTTGAAAAGGTATTTAATGTTAGTCAAATTAACAGCATATGACATTCGTCATTTTTGTATTACGATATTTGCAAAATTGACAACTCAAATTTTGGTAGTTTTTGTAAAAATGTTTAATTTAACTACACATAAAATGTACTTTTTTTAGGAGAAATCAAATCTATGTGGTAGATAAATTACGTATTGTATTTCGGAAAGATACACATATCATTTGAACCAAACTTTTACCAACATATATACAATTTAAGATATTGTAATTGTTATTGATAGCGCTAACCAATTTGTATTTTATCGACATTGGAATAATTATGTTGAATTGAATAATGTATTTCTTTTCTTTTATTTTATTATGGTTTAATTTTATTTTGCAGCAAAAAGAACATCACCACCTGGTAAGCTTAACTAACTATTCATATATATATATATACAGGAACGTACTAAGAATACCAAATTCAGCCTTTGAAAATATACCATCATGATTAAATTTATTATACATGTACATGTATACATATTATGAGGGTCAAGATTGGGAGGCTGTTATATGTACATATATATCTAGTTGTCGCATACATGGTTGAGACTACAAAAAACACAAACTTTTTAATACCAAACGAGGACGTGCGTCGACTGCCTCAAGCACTGGACCACTACAATATTCTATTTTTTGAAATGCGCCAAAGTTATGTATCCTTTTTGTCATAGAACTACACATGCACACCTTTCAAACATTACCAATTTGATGTATGCTTGTATTACACCAAGGAAACAATTGATGAACACTACTTTTTAAAAGTTAAAACCTTTATTGTGTTTTTATAGAATCGGGTGTAAGCAACGAATAAAGGAGTAGGTTCAGTAAGACCCCTTTTTGGCCCCAAAATATAGCAGTTTTA
Organism: Mytilus galloprovincialis; assembly: GCF_965363235.1. Classification (NCBI taxonomy): domain Eukaryota; kingdom Metazoa; phylum Mollusca; class Bivalvia; order Mytilida; family Mytilidae; genus Mytilus; species Mytilus galloprovincialis. The sequence goes on from NC_134842.1 coordinate 99,661,865, forward strand.
CAAAATTGTTAAAATGTAAACCTTTAGTTATTTATTGGACAGTAGAATGCTTCTGCTACATAAATATGGGCTGTTTTTGACAATACAATGCACATATATCCGGTACTTGCACCATTACGTCATGCTAAATTACTGAAATCCTCATAATTTTAGCATTTTAGTTAAATTTTAGACGGTTTTCGTGTAAAACGAAAGTGTTCATTCATAATATTGAAATGTAAGTTGTATTTTATGATAATACATAACATATATAAAGGTTGAGGATGAACACGTTTGCGGCAACTTTCTTTTTTACCAAAAACCATCTGAAAAGTGACATTTTTCGGCATAGTAGGTAGATTTTTCATATTTGAGCTTGAATCGGATCGATTTTAATGACTAAATCTGCTAAAATCTTTCACATAAACTAATTAATTCAAATAAAATAGACACTTAAGTGTTTAAAAAGTGGTGAAAATCTTTCGTCAGATGAACCTGAAATTTGAGGCCAAAATCGGTCCTTACCGGACCTACTCCTTTAATAAGCTGTTAAACAATGTTAGTAACCCAAACTATGAATACTTTTGCATTAGTGGTAAATAATTACATTAGATGTATGTTTCATCATAATACGTAATTTTGATTGGTTAACAGCAATCTCGCATCATTCTAAAATTAACGAAATGAATTATAACTGTGATGATAACACACATTTCCAGAATAAAGTGCACAGAAAAAAAAATTAATAAAAAACCTTGCCAGTAATCAATTTTCATGATAATGGCGAAAAGTGTATCTATAAGTATTGAATGCTTCTTTCGGTTATTTCTTAGCGTTGTAAACGCGTTGACCGTGAGCACATTTTTAAAATGAAGCACTGCCGCGCTTTAATCAAAATGTACTTCGTTCAATGCTTTTACACCTGGTGGAGATTTATTTCCCCGAGGGTATCACCAACCCAGTAGTCATCACTTTTTGTGCTGACATGAATTATCATTGATATGGTTATATTTATAAATTAACTGTTTACAAAATTTAGAGTGTTTGAAAAGCTAAGGCTTTTCTACCTCAGGCATATATTACCTTAGCTGTATTTGGCAAAACATTTAGGAATTTTGGTCCTTAATGCTCTTCTTCATCGTACTTTATTTTGCCTTTTCAACATTTTTTGGGTTCGAGCGTCACTGATGAGTCTTTTGTAGACGAAACGCGCGTCTAGGGTGTACGTCAGTGCCGATCAATTTGAGAAATAAAGCACATTTTATGTCTTCATATAATTGAGGCTCATATCCTTTCATTTATAAATAATTTTACCATACTTTATAATTAGCACTAATATGCACAAAATAAAGAAAGGGATTGAAACCAGATTATTTCTCGTAATAATAAGGACACATATACATTTAAATATCAATATTTGTACCTCACTTACTTCTAGCACCATGTAGAAAATGCAGAAAAGGATGTCCAGCTGGACAGAGAATCAGGGATTGTACACCTGCAGACGGTTCAAATGTGGTGTGTGATTGCGTACCAGGTAAACGTCCATTCATGGGGTTTATTCACATGCAGTCAGATTTATTAACTAGAATAGTAATTTAGTACAGAAATTAACATACAAGTAATGCAATGTTTGTCCCCCACAAATTCGAATTTGTAAAAATGAGCACAAATATGACTACCACATTTAAGGAAGGCAGATGGCGCGAAATGACCCACGCCTCGTCTATGGCCATGGTATTTATCTGTCCACCCGTTCTAAAGATATAAATTCTCAGAAACAGTTGGATATAAATCTGTTATACTGAGAAGGATCAGTTGTTGTTATATTCTCTTTACCGTTCTGTATCGTCCATTTCATTCGACATTTAAACAATAGCATTATAATTTAAAACATTTTATTTATTATAAAATGACACCTAATGAAAGAAATTCATCTTTATCAACTTAACCAAAAATTTTTTTTGGGTAGTTGATTATATTGTGTATAGGGACCTTGAATGTCTTTTTGAGTATTGTGACAATAATATTTGCGATAATTTTACAAAAAGCTTTTTTGAATACGTGATGTTTATGTTAACTATCGTGTGTTGTTTTCATACAGTACCACTTTTTTTCGACAATTTTACGGGAGTTATATGACTTTTCCCATTTGCGAGAGTATTATAACAACAAACCCTTGTGAAAGCAACTTCTTTATGAGACTGTATAACAAAAACATATTTTGCTCATGTTTTATATACTAGTATAATTTGCAATTATGTTTTGTTGACCATATTATACCTATGCATTGATCTAACTTTTTTTAAGCGAGTGAAGAGGCTTTATTTTAGTTGTTATTATAGTTGTGTATCAATGTCACTCTGTAAACACAACTATTCTGAAAACATTTGAATAAACTTATTCGGACAATTGGTAATTATGGTGTATTTCAGAAACAAGCTTTTATTCTGGGTTTATATTGTAAATGTTCAATTATTTGCTAAATAGTTTCACAAACTTGATTTCAAGTTATAACTAAAACAGAAGAGTTCTAATTGACTGCCAGCAGCCATGACACTGTGTTCAAGGAGTACAGGAATTGACCACCCGCTTAATTACACACCCTTTTTATCGAATGATTGAATTTGTTTCAGCACATATTTTGTAATATTTGACAAAAGTTGTTTTCAATATTCAGATTTTTTAAATTCTTTTCTTTTCCAGATGAAGGCAAAAGAAACAACTTGGTTGAACGAGGTAAGGTTCAGAAACTAGGTTATATGTTTTGATTCACACTAGTTTTGTGTATCCTGCACATATCAACGTATAACTTGTTTGTCAACAGATTGATTGTTAGATTAAATGTTGGTGTTTATACGCCACTTTTGGGCCATCATGGCCGCCAGTTGTTATGGGTGCAGAGAGACAGAGTGTACAGAGAAAACCGCCGACCTTCAATATGAAAACTAACAATCCTAGTCAATTAAGAGTGGAGTCGAGTGCACACACACGGTCGGAGTTCAAACCCACAACCTCAGTGTTGACTACTGGCTTGTGATTACAGTAGTAGAACTACTTAGATAACTTGGCCACCGAGGCCCCTTTTTGTCAACGTAGGCAGGGATTTATATTAGAGGACAATATCCGAGAGAAGGCGAGAAGGAAACTTAGTGTTTCAAATTATGGTTTTAATAATAAAGCACAAAACCAAAAAGTCCTAAAAATACAAAAACACGAACCCCACAAAGAATATTCCAGTAGTCATTATGAAGATGACTGAAGTATCCATTTTGTGTTGTATGTTTGTAGATGTATGTGCTAATTGCCATCTGGATTGTGGGGAAGGATCCTCACCAAAAATAGTAAATGGATGTCCAAGTTGTACAAAATGCGTCAAAAATGGTAAGTCTTTGTGAAATATAATAATAAAAATAGTTCCAACCCAACTTTACACTAAGGTAAATTTTTCAGGTCTTTACACACAAGGAAAAACATAATTGTCAGAAGTTTCTGAAATAACTGCATATTACAGTTGCATGGACTTTGTTTGAGCTTTTCAAAATATTAAAGCGTATTTATCATGTTTATACATGTTATAGACATTTACCAAAAGAAATACTATTCCTACATTTATCGTAAAATTTGGCTTTTAATTTTTTGATATTTTCCAAGAACGAATTATTCTGGATGAAAACATGGAAAAGTGAATATTGATTGACAAAATGCTCAATAATACTGTATACTGTGTTATAGAAAAAAAGATTTCCTGCAACATATTCAACATGTTAAATTCAAACTTTTGACCCACAAAACAATTCAACTTGCAATATTGATTAGAACTGTTTGCGACGACTATGCATAGCTTATACTGTTTGATTCTATTTTGGATAGGCGTTTGAGTTATTGCTAGTAAAAAAAAATTTGTTTTTTTAAATTGTTGGATTGTTTTCTACATGTTCTAGTAACCGCAGTTCACAGGAAATTTATACTATGCATTCGAACAGGTATATGGCAGTTGTTTATCGCTTGTTCTGTTCATTGATGGCGTTTGCTTTTGCAGGTTTTCATAAATTTCCCCTTTATCAATTTACAATGGAGTTCAGTCCCTTTTAAATTCCTTTTTCGCACATGATATAAGAATTTGTTAAATCTAAAAAAAAATGATGAGTGACTTGTCTATAATTCAGAGAACAGCATAAAAGTATGTTAATGTTAAAAATGATTTATTTTTGCAGCAAAAAGAGCATATTTTATGTATGTCTTTAAAAAAGTTAACAAGTAAAGAACATTTGGTATACCTTGAAAAACAATATATATCTGTGCGTTTTTTAAGCACAAACATTATTTATAAATATAAACGCCTAGCATTCTGGTTTTAATTTAATATAGCAATGTACAATACGCTGCAAAACATTCTTTACAAATTCCGATTTTTACTTTGATTGCTGCCAGCGCGTGATGAAGCTTATAAGTTTAACTGTTGATTGTTTCTATTTTTTGAGACTATATATAATATATTTAATTATGATAGTCAAAGGGTGACTCGGAGATAGAATTATGGTCACTGTAGGTCTTCTTCCTACCGGCAAAAGTGGGGCGTTCGTTCGGCTGTGCGGGTTGAATAAGTTCACAGCCGTGTTCAACCAGAATGGGAACGTTAAATCCCTTTTTCCTGGTACATGTGGTAGAAAGAGAGTGTAACGCTTTATAAAATAGAGAAACCCTTGTAACACCTATTTGAATGGTCATTAGGCGGCCTTTTGCAACGCAGACTGTCTATCATTTAAACCCTCATTTTCCAGTGATAATATACATTTAACCGACCTCGAAGTCGAACGGTCTTTATTAAAGGACCTACGTATTGTAATGTATTGTTAATTATTGTCATTCCACACAAAAGCCATTTTTGAAAATTTGGTCAGTGTTGGATTTAAATAACAGTATATGCCAGTTTTATATTTATAATTTCCTTTTTATTAATATTTTTACAAATAGCTGGTGATGGCTCAAACTAAAAGTCATAAAAAATGCGTGGAAATTTTAATGTTATCGAAATTATTGAATCAATGCATGCATATATACTTAACTTTTTATATTGATCAAACATCTATAAAGTATAATCAACACATGCTATTTCATTCACTGGTTGATAATTGCAAGCTTATTAACTTTCGAGTTTGTTGCAAAAGTTTACCGGATCGTTATATTGATAAACAACAAAAACAGAGCACGTACAAAACGTGACAGATAAAAGAATTGAAAGAGCGTTGACATTTGTTGTAATATTTTTCATGCGTTTCAATTGAAAAATATGCTTTTCCATAACAGTTATTAAATGATTTGTTGTATTGAAATTGTTCTTTAAGAATCTATTTTTACTATTTACCTTCAAGAGCACGATTGCTTACATTCTTTAATCACGGTTTTTCCTTCGCACTTGCGCTGAGAGGTGTCCGAAGTTATAACGAGAGGTCTCGTAATAAAGGTCCTTGCATACGAAAAAATATCGGAGAATTTGTATTTTGGAAGTGAATTATTCTATATCAGTACATTAAGATGAAGATTTTGATAATGTAACGAATTTCTTTTTATACTCTTTTAACAGAGAAAAACCTAGCCATTCAAGTTTATAAATCCTATTCAACTTTTTTTTTTAATTTGAAATTTCATATTACTTAAAGTAATAGTGGGTTTGGTGAAAATGTCAGTATATACTAAGAATCAATTGAAGATTATTCCGGAGGAAAAGTAGATTGTTTTGGAATTTGATATTTAAGTTCCAGTATATTGTTCAACCATTTGAAGACTACAACCAAGTGACAGTAAATTAAGGGAAATATATGTTTTATATTTATTGCATGTAGTCACTGATATCAGATATGCCCTTAACGGTTGGAAAAGGTAGAAATAAACGTACCTTACACAATTTAAAGGTTGGAATATGTTGATGCAGTTACAATTTTTATTTTTGCAGCGAAAAGAATTCCTCCTCCTGGTAAGTATTTTAGTGTGTATTTAACATTTTTCATGAATTAGTAAGCAAAAAAAATCTTTTCTATCTTGTAAAATATATCATATATTTGTTATTTGTTTATAGATATCATGGTGATCTGGATTGTGAGGCTGTTATATTGTTATATGTACATCTACATCTATTATGTAGTCTCGCACATACTGATTGCGATTACAAATATACTTAATTTAGTAGTATTGAACCGCGACGTGCTTATTCGCCAGGAATATTCATACTTGGTTAATATAATAAGCCAACCAGTCTGGAATGTACTTATTCCATATTTGCCTATTAGATATCATAAAAAGTTTAATAGTTAAGTTTATTATTTTTTTATAGGTGTTATACAACCAAATCATAGTACGTTAAATCCGGTTGCATACGAACAGAGGGTCGAAAAAAAATATTCCGTTAAATTTGACAGCTGTAGGAAGTTAATTCTACATTTCATTGCAGTAAAAAATGTCTCAATCATAAACCTATATCTTTGGTGTTTCAAAGCACCATTCTTTTTTTATTTGGTGTTTCTTTAGAACATTTGTGTGAACTTGAGGTTACATGGTTACTCAAGCTTGTACACAGAAAAAAGGGATGCACATTTGATTGGTTAACTCCCAATGATGGTTATTATCTTATATGCAATGAAATGTTATGTGAAATTTTGTCTGTGGTATTGGACAGGATAAAACTTTACTCCTATCAAGTATTTCTTTATTTATGACAAAGATTAATTCTGCACATTTTTTGGAAAAGTGCTAATTTAAGAAAGACTAATCGGAAGGGGGGGGGGGGTTGTTTGTTGGTATTACACTTTAACTTACCTTTCAATTAATAAATGTTTTGAATCCTGCTTATATCGAACTAAGGATATCAATTTCGATCAATAACTACGGTATCAGCTGTTTATTGTCGTAATGATAGACACCTTCAAAACTAGGATAATGGAACAGCTGGTCTTAACAAAAGTCTTTTTGAAAAGGGTTCACCATAGTTTGTAGACAAGTTTACAGGTTTATGTTTATCATGCTCTTCCCTCAACTCACGGATAAGATAGTTCAAACCCCGTATTTTATCGTCGACAGATTTTCTTGGAGATCGGATATCTTCGTTATTTTCCGTTGTGTAAACCCTACGCCGATGTGACTGAAGGTTGGAGTGCCTAATAAAATAATAACCAAAACAAGAAAGTATAACGTGGTGTTGCCTGATCCTTGTAAGCACTGTGTACTTGCTATGTAGAAGATATCGTATAAATTTGCGGTTACATCACTTCAAGTTGGTCTTTTAATCTTTTAAGAGATCAGTTGATAATTTGTTATATAGATTTCGCAATTACAAAAAGTGCACACATATTCATCTTCCTTATCTGCAATCCGTCGAGTGAAGGACAGTTCGTGGTTCTGTTGTGCTGTTTTTGTGTGCTGGCCTATGTTGTTTTACGTGTTCGTTTTTATTCTGTGGTTAGCATATCGAAATGTACTATTGTATTGTTTATTTGTGTATTTCTCTGTCCTGAATATTCTTGCATTTATTTTTAGTGTACTCCTGTCATGGAATGTTGTCACTTTAATGTTAGCCACAACACCAGGTTCAACCCACCTAACCATTTGTTTATTAAAATGTCCTGTATCAAGTCAGGAAAATGGCAATTGCTATCTTATAATTCATTTCTGTATGTGTTGCATTGTCGATTGTTTTTTTTTTGCACTTCAGCGTTTCTGTTGTTTCGTTGATTTCCTCGTATAGTTGATGTGTTTACCTCAGTTTTAGTTTGTAACCCGAATTTGTTTTCTCTCAATCGATTTATAACTGTCGAACAGCGGTATACTAATGTTGCATTTATTTATAAACTTATAGCTTTGCTTTAATATGAAGTATACATAATTTATTCAATATATAATACAATATGTACAAATGTGTAACAGACACCACACAGATGAGTAGTATCAATTTTGTATTTTATTATTGTAGTACCATGTCTTCTGTGCCTTCTGCATTGTGAAGAAGGGTCGTCTCCACAAATAGTAAATGGATGTCCAAGCTGCTCAGTATGCGTGCCAGATGGTTAGTATTTGTGATACATGATTATAAACTATAACACATATTTTTCGAAGGAAGTGAGGTACAGATATTATGAAAAACAATTAGTACAGTGTTGGTTATATAAATCGCATACTTGTAATGCACGGATGGTCGTGATTTTTATTGTCGAGTTTTTCTGATTTCAAAATGTAGGTTAGCTATTTCACTTATTACGTAATGAAAGTTGCATAGTACTAAAGGATAAAGGCATTCTTTTCACACTAGAACCATTCCCCTATGGCATTTCACAAAACTTGATTTTTTTTAAAAGTTTGTCAGTTCTTTTTCTTAGCTAACAGTATATGCCAGCTTTGTATGCTAAGACTATTAACGATATTATGGCGTATTAACTCATATTCTACAACAATTTAAAACTCCTATAGCATTTGTATAGCCTGTGATATGGCCCGAAACAGATTTTATCTAAAAATTAAATTTATCATCTTATTCTATAAATTCGAAAATAGTGTCTGGTATCTGAATTTGTTTAACGGTAAGGGAAGGTAGAAATTGACCTGTCTGTACACAATTTATTTTGGGAACAGGATAATGCATTTTTATAATTTTTTGCAACGACAAGAACTTCTCCTCGTAAACATAAATGTTTTCTTTGTGTATATAGTGAATCAGTAAGCCAGGCAAATGTTATATATCTTGTCAAACAAACCATTATATTTGTTTTACATGTATATACATTTGCGGGTCTGACTGGAAAGATACCTGGTAGATACTTGTTTAAATGCTTAATTTAAAAATTTGTCAACGGTAGTGAAGGGTACGATGAGTTTGGAAATGATTTCATGGTAATAATCTGTTATGATGTATATTTTCATTTTTGCAGTTAAAAGAGATGGTAAGCATAAATATGTCATTTATGTATCTTAACACTAGCACAAAACGTAATGACACTGTTCGTTTCCCTAAGTTTGTCGAAGAATACCATAGATTTTGTAATGAAGTATTGGTCTTTGAAGCGACCAGGTGGTAAAAAGTGAAATGACAAAAATACTGAACTCCGCGGAAAATTCAAAACGGAAAGATCCTAATCAAATGGCAAAATCAAAAGCTCAAACACATCAAACAAAAGGATAACAACTGTCTTATTCCTGACTTGGAACCGGGATTTTGTATCAAAATATATCATGGATTCCTTAAATATGAGAACATAGGACATATTTATTTATGTATATTTTAACTCATAAACTACATTTAGTTCAGCATGTTCAGATTCTATCATTAATAATTTATGTAGGTATTTAAACACTGTTTTGATATTTTACATTTATATAATGATTCTGACTATGAATACTGTATGTACATTCTTACCATTGTCATCAGACTGATGACTGAAGTATTCATTTTGTATCTTGTAATTTTAGTAGGATGTGTTGCTTGTTTTCTGGAATGTGGAGCAGGATCTTCACCAAAAATGGAAGGTGGATGCCCTAGCTGCACAGAATGCGTAAAAGATGGTAAATTTGTAGAACTATTTTTATAAACTGAGGCACATATTCAAAATATAAATCGTTTCGGACTAATAAGTTTCAACATTATAGCGTTTTTCTGAAAGGTATTGAAAGTCAAAAGATGGCCTACAACTTCATTTTTAGAAGATTATTTATGTCAGATGCTAATACATATTTCCTTCTTGATTTCAAAAACTCTACAGTTCCATGAGTCGGGTTTTGTCTTTTTAAATAACATAATTAACACACTGCTGGATACTATTTTATTATATGGACATGCGTAAATATTTGGTACTTCGTGAAAATATTACAAATTTAAATATCTGTTTTCTAGTATTCTGTTTGTATGGCAATAATTGCAAGTATATATTGTTAGTACAATCATATATCCGATAAAATAGAGAATGGAAATGAGGAATATGTATAAAGAAGCAATCCGACCAAAGAGCAAAAACAGCCGAAGGCCACCAATGAGACTTTTGGTTTTCCGTAGTTCCATTTGAAAGGAACAAGTACTGGCGTTAAGGATATGAATCAGTATACAGAAATTGAACAAAGTAAAAAAGACAAAACATGTCAAACGCTATATATTCTTCAAGAACTCCACACATTACGTTAACTACAAAACCACAGGAGGACAAACACAAAATACAGGGTACATCAGGGTAGCGACTGACGCCAAGCCTTATAGTAGAACAGGGCAGAAATATGACATACGTTTCTGTGAAAACACTCTGTTTTAATTGACATGTTTGCAATTGTGTTCTCCAGAATATCTGAATTGTCAATGTATGCAGTGAAATATGTTTAGTTAATGAGTAAATTAATTAACTTAATGAGACACTTATTTATGTATTCACATATCCTATCTTCTTTCAAATGCATAGGAATGTTAATGTCTGTTCACAAAACTATGATATGTCACCATATTTAATTACAATGTATAGAATCAATATTTCTTTTTAAAATATAGATGGTTTTGTTTCTTTTTGCAGGTAAAAGAGACGGTCTCTTTGAACGAGGTAGGTATGAAGTCATGGTAGTGGGTTTCACAAATTCATGTTAATTACAAACTCAACGGTACCGACCCAATGTCATTAAAAGAAGGGAGTAGCAGCACAACCTCGCAAGGAAAAATGGCGTACATGTAATGAGATCAACAAACGCAAAACAAACAATATCGGAGATAGCCCAAACCGAAATATAAGTCGTATAGTTTGCTAAAGCACATCCGTATCTAAGTTATAGTAGACGATCCTGAATGTTAAATATAACCCTCATTAGCATTATAGATTCCTACCTGATAAAAAAAATAAAGTAAGAATGCAATCTTTAACAATTATACGCCTAAACTAAAAAATAACACGCAATAATAGAAACAAAACAGCAGTCTTCAAAAGACAAAAAAACATGAACTTCCAAACATAATGGTGATTATAGATATATGGAAGCGTGTGGAAGCGTATTCCACGGGGATAAGTTGCATTCCGAAATGTCTGAAGTGAAGAAAAGACGAGAGAATATTTTGAATTCAATTATCTATTCATTTGTCAAGTGTTATATCGCTTATAGGTATCACATACTCATGCATCATTGCTACCAAAATGTACAAAATAAGTTTCCTCATATTTCTCGTCTCAACTAAAGTCTCATTTAGATTTGCATATCAATAACATTTAACAAATTTGATTTTTAGCACCATGTAAAAAATGCAGAAGGGCATGCCCAGCTGGCCAGAGAATCCGTGATTGTACACCTGAAGACGGTTCAAATGTGGTTTGTGACTGCGTACCAAGTAAGTGCAGATTCATGGGGTTCATTCATAGGGCATACGATTTCTCAACCAGACTATGGACTTTCAAATGAAAACATGTGATGTAATGTATCCCCCCAAAATTCAAATCTGAAAAATGAGCACGAACACGGCTACCATATCCAAGGATGTCAGCAGGCGCACAAGGGTTCCATTTATTCTTAATGATAATGATCTTAATTCTTCAATCCGACCGAAACATATCAATTCGCAAAAACAGTCGTTCACTTATAGAAGAAATATATGTATTCATATTGTCTTAAACGTCCTAATCGTCCGCTTTATTCGAGAGAAAAAAATCGGAAGTAATAGAACTCTTTCTTACCATTTTGTTCTATTATTGAATTTGACATTTTATATAAGAAATTCCTCTTTAACTATTTTACCAAAAACACGCATGCAGTAAAGTTGCCTTTTTGGTTGATAGGACCTTAAATATCTGAAAATAACATTTAATTGACTGTTGATTGCTTGACACCTCGTGGGATATTCCCAACGAGAACAAACGAACAACAAATACGATAATTAGGTCCGATATTAGAAGACAACTTGATTTGAGGTCTAGAAAATGTCGACTGCCGCGACAATATTTGGGTATATTGGACAAGGAGAGACATTAAACCTTGCAACAGGCCACATAAAGACCTTTCAATGAGTTGTTGCAATGGTTCTTAACATGTAGAGAGCGTGACAATGTCTCAACAAAAGTCATGGGATTTAAAGTCAACATTCTGACCAGACATGGCTTCGTTTTTATTTCATCTCGCACAGCCGAAAGGACGACACACTTCGATCGGAAGAAGACCAGTAGTGACCATGTTTTTATTTTCAAGTCACCGTTTGGCATCAGAAATTATTGTTAACATATCTCATCTGCTATAGTTTTACATAAACTCTTCTTGAATACTTGATGCTTATATTTACCGAAGTGTTTGTTTTATATAAAATACCACTATTTTTAATCGACATTGGTACGAGAGTTTTGTGACCTTGACCATTTGCGGAAGGATTATATAAACAACCACTTGTTTAAAAAATCTTTTTTTGTGACTGTATACAAAAACGTTCTCGTCTTCTTGTATATTATATATTACGTTTTGCTAGCATGTGTTGATATGACTTTTTTGACGAGACTCGAAGGACTTTTGTTTTGATTAGGAATTGTACTGGTGTCACCTAGTAAGCACAAGTCCTCTCAGAAAACTGGCTTGTTTGCAATCATGGTAGTGGGCCAGAATATACCGCCTCCAAATTGCACATTTTCTAACAGTTGTTCACCATAGTTTATTTCAAAAACAAGCACAAGCTTTAATTCAGCATATTTTCTGTAGATGTGTCTTTGTATATTACATAGTTCCATTAACTTGATTTTGAATCAATACTGAAACACAGACAAAGGATTTTGAACCGACTGCCAACCGATCGATGAATACACGAATTGCACACACACTTAACTACACGTCTGTTTTATCGAATATTTGAATTTTCTTCTGAACATGTTTAGGAATATTTGACAAAATGTTTTTATTCAATATTCATATTTTTTTAAATTCATTTTCTATTCAGTTGAAGGAAAAAGAAACAACTTGGTTGAACGAGGTAAGGTTCAGAATCAGATGATTTAAAATTAAGTTCATTCATACTAGATTATTCTTCCATGCAGATATCTTTGTACCATTTTTTTGTAAATGGTGAGAGAGATCTATATTGAAAGGAAAATGTCCGAACGGAAGCGAGAAGGTATTTTAGTTCTTCAAACTATAATTCCACTATCCCGTTCCCTTTTCACGAATGTGACCTACTGAATTTGTTTTGTTCACGCAGAATTATCTATATTATTAAAATTGACGCGACTGTCATGCAAGTGAGAGGTTAAGCGCTGTAAAACCAGTTTCAATCCACACTTTTCTACATTTGAAAATGCCTGTACCAAGTCAGGAATATGACAGTTGTTGTCCATTCGTTTTTGATGTGTTTTGTTATTTGATTTTTCCATGTGATTAGGGACTTTCCGATTGAATTTTCCTCGGAGTTCAGTATTTTTGTGGTTTACTTTATTCATATATTATGCAAATAACGATCCGGCAGCAGTCCTAAAAAATCCAAAACACAAATCGCGACAAAAATGTCCGATGAACATGGGTTAGTGAAGGGTATTCTCCGGTGATAAGTTGCAATATGAAATGTCCGAAGTGAATACAAGACGACGGAGCTTATAGTTTAAATACGAGCAAACTTTGAATATATGTTATCTATTTCTGTTTTAGTCTGTCAAATCTTAAAACATTTACAAGAATAACAAAACAATGCATGGTTGCCAACAATGTACAAAAAAGCTGTTTAATGAAAAAAGTATCAATCATATCTAAACATTAGGAGTTAAGTGTGAAAAACAAATATTTGGTAATGTGATTAAAAACTATTTAACCATATAGTTAAGTTATGTTGTTAGTGACAATCATTATGAAACATAATGCTCATTTTCCCTCTCTAATACAGGCAAATAAACATTTATAAATCAATGATATTTACCAAACTTCATTTTTAGCACCATGTAGGAAATGTAGAAAAGGATGCCCACCTGGTCAAAGAATCCGAGATTGTACACCTGAAGACGGTTCAAATGTGGTTTGTGACTGCGTACCAGGTGAGCGTTTATTTATGGATTTCATTTACACAGTATCAGATCCTTAAGCTAGAACACGGACACCGGATTGAAATAATTAAACAAGTAATGTAATCCCCTCTCCCTTGCACATTTGAAATTTCAAAGGGGGTCTCACATTTAAAGGAGCCAGAAGGCGTGATCATTTTCCATTCCTTGTCTTTGATAGTGGTCTCCATCTGTTCTTTCGGCCGAACACTATCATTATCAGAGGAAGTTTAAAATCAACCTTCCATATTAAAAAGAATCATTGTCGTCATAATGCATTTAACCTTCTATATTTGTTGACTATAATACGGGAGTATCACGACAAGTTATTTGGATGGAGGGTTGTCTCATTGGCACTCACACCACATATTCCTATATCTATCTAACTTTATGTTTTGTTTTCATATCACAACCGTATTAACAAAATTTCTCTTATTCTTTTTTATCGAAGGTTCCCATGCTTTGAAGGATAATTTGCTGAGCCAGAAAGTAGATAATATTGTTTTGTCAATTTGATTCTGCATTTATTTTAAAAATTTCTTTTCTATTTCAGTCGCAGGCAATAGAAACAATTTGTTTAAACGAGGTAAAATTTTGAATCTATGTTGTATATTTTGTTGAATTGAACACATTCACAATGGAATCATGTGTAATACAGATTTCACCAAATCAATTTTGTTTACGAAGTTAGGGGATGAATATTCAAAGAACAATTGATTAACGAGGCATTTCGCAGAAGCGGGTAAAGGAATTAAATTTAGAAAATAATGATTTAAATAATGTTGACACTTTTCCCCAAATTCGCTTCAAATATATACCTTTTTGAAGGTCAGTATTAAATTGCCTTGTGTTGTAATCGGTTTACGATATCGTCCGCAAACTGAAGGACATTTTACGGAAAAAAGGTTTACAACATAATCAAATACAAAATAATAAGTACATGTAACAACAATGAAACAAAATATATGTTTGGAACACTCGTCGTGTTAAATGCGACAAAAGAAACTCTCAAGTCGATAAATGCAAGAAAGGAACGACCGATGTATACAAAAACAAAATGATTACATTAAACGACACATATGATTAGTTAAAACAAAAATGTATGAACATGAAGGTTTTGCTAGCAACTTATATAGGCATAGGCAAATCATGGTAGACCATAATGATATTAGAAACGAATATCAGAATTAAAGTGATGTTTTCAATTTCAAAATCGTAACATCATAAATACATTTGTTAAAATTACTTTCATTCCCTTGGTGATATTCATGTAATCAAAACTTTAATTAAATGGTATAAATCCATATTTAAACTTTTGTAATATATCTTCAGCACCATGTAAGCAATGTAGAAGAGGATGCCCACCTGGAAAGAAGCTACCCGACTGTCCACGAACAGACTGCGTATGCGTACCGGTACGTGTTTCACCTATTATTTTAATTTTATAACTTGATTTTCTGTAATGCATTCATAGCAAACTGTTATCCCTTTAACGCACACGCACGCGCTCTTTTTCGACATCATTCAAAACCCTCCGATCATATTTCCCATTTTGATTTGTCTATTTTAATAACTAACGATATTTGAATATTTGCTAATCAGTGGACTAATTTCGTCTTTATCCTGATTTTGGTTGGTTTCGATAATTTCTGACAAAGAACCTTATGAATGAGAGTTAGATTCAGGTTAAGCATGCGAAAGATTTAGGGATAATATTATTCATTGAACCGTTATATAATATAAGTGTCGCGGCTGGTCATGTATATTTTCTACTTGTCGTAGCTACTGTCCACAATCCTACCTCTATTGTACCTGGACCTTTTAAACTGTTTCGCTTCATCATTTATAACTTTTGGTATCTCCCACACATTTTATATAAGAACACATTTAATAAGAAAACACAATTCAGAAACATGACAAAAGGATGTAGTAGAGTGTTTTAACACACTTTCTCATATTCCTTACGACATGAAAATTCAGTTTAACATATTTTGCAGATTCAATTAAGTTATATTTACAATAAACATCCAATATGATATGTGATGAGTTTATCATGTGTAATAGAACACTATAAATGCTACATGTGATCATACCTGTTAGTATACTTTTATACGTCGGTTTGTTTATATTTATACGGATAAGAACTGTTTAAGACTGTAACCCTATCGACATTACACAATTAGATGTATAGAGGTCAGCATTTGATATTCGATAATATAAAAATCCTGTTTATCCTACTTAAGAAATTGGAAGTCCGCAGGAATTTCAAGCATTTTTTTGGGGTGAATTTTGTTTAATGACGTTTTTTTTTATATTCACAGGCAATGTTTAAGATGAATAAGTTGATCATAAATGTGTGGGATCAATCATCATGACCATAATAAAATAGATTTACGTGAAAGGTCCATTGCAATCTTACAAGTTATGCTTAACTAAACGTTGTGGAAGACGTATATCTGAACGCCACAGTTTGAAATGAGGAGTCTGACATTTTTTAAATGAATTAAAAGCTTTTGTTCTTTTACAGGTATAGATGTGGAACTTATTAGACGATCCTGATTGATGACTTGCCAGTATGTCATAAAAAAGAAATACAACATTTAAAGCCAACATTTTAGAGATACAAAATAAAATCTAGATATGTTACTATTGTCATTATTTTTTTTGAATTTAAAAAAATGTTCCAATATATACTGCTTCTATAACCGGATTGATATCTTCTTTGTTATTTTTTTTTATTTGAATGCATGCTTCTTTTACATCTAATGTTCATTTGATAATACCAACATGATCTGTGTGTTGGAGTTTTTCATCAACAACACATTAGTAGTAATTAAAAAATAGAATGATCGAAGCCGTCTGTAGGCATATTCAAAACAAGATGTGGTATGATTGCCAAAAAGACAACTCTCCAAAAGAGACCAAATGACACAGAAATGAACAACTATAGCAAAGCCCATACCGAATAGTATGGTATAATTGGCCCCGACATGACAAATGTAAAACAATGCAAACAAGAAGACTACAAACAATGTTGATGTATAACAAATTGTACGCCTCTCCTTTGTTCTTTCCTTATTTGATACTGTTATGTGTCAGAATTTGTGCATCTACATGTAAAAGAAAGAAGACCAAAGAAACAAGATTATTTAATTTTACATTCAAGTATTCAACTGATATTCCGTCTATTAACAATAATAACGTTATCTATATGCAAAAGTGAATACATTTAATGGAGTATTTCTTTCCATTTCGTGGATACCAATTTCCTTGGATTGAGGAAAAAACTTATATTTTCGTTGATATGATACCGTTGATTTGCAAATGTCTACAAACAAACCAAATATTATATGATAAAGTATGTTTGGAAGATACAAATATTTTACTTGGTTAAACATTCAAATTCGTCGTTCACCTGAACACACGAGTTCCAAGAAAATTGGTATGCATCGACAAATAATTAATCCACAGTATACAGCTTCAAACATAAACTTCTTATAATATAACTACAGTATTCATCAAGTACAAGCTGTACGATTTAAATTTTGAACTCCTTGTTTCTCCTTGAACAGAAATATTCCAACTAGACCCACGAATCAAATATACCTCTCTTAACTAACAGGGTAGCAAGAGCTTGCAGCTGTAAATCATACTTTTCGAAATCTCATCGGTGCATATCAAGCGGCGAAAAGCAAACATCAATCATGTCTCAATTGTTTCACTTATATTTATGCATGTTAAAGGATTCTAAGAAGAGAAGGTTCAGCAAAAAGCCCTTTTTGGCCCCAACATATAGCAGTTTTACAAAATTGTAAAAATGTAATCTTTTAGCTAGTTACTGGAAAGTAGAATACTTCTGCTTAAAGGAGTATGGGCTGTTTTTAACAATACAATCCACATATATCGGATACTAGCATCATTAAGTCATGCTTATAAATTACTGAAATCTTCACAATTTTAGCATTTTAGTTAAATTTTAGACGGTTTCCGTCTTAAATAAAAGTGCCCGCATCCGTGTTCATTCATAATATTGAAATGTATGTTGTATTTGATGATAATACAAAACATATATAAAGGTTGAGGATGAACACGGATGTGGCCAATTTCATTTTTGACAAAAACAATCTGAAAAATTACGTTTTTCGGCATATTTGATAAATTTTTCATATTTAAGCTTTAATCGGAGCGTTTTTAATGACTCAATCAGTTAAAATCTTTCACATAAACTAATTGAATCAATTGAAATAGACACTTAAGTGTTTAAAAAGTGTCCAAAATCTTTCGTTTGATGGACCTGAAATTTGAGGCCAAAATCGGCCCTTACCGGACCTACTCCTTTGCATATAAAACTGCCAATAGTTTCCTCCTTTTTGAAAAAAAAACCTGCGTTTTAATGTTAAATTAACACGATGATTGTCCCTATCGAAAACCCTTATGCTTATAAGCGATAGAAAAATGACATTGAACGTGAATGAGTTTAGATTCACGAGGACTTTGACTTCTGATTAGTGAATTACATTTCAAGGAATTTTTATACATCGAGTCTCTAAGCGGTGATGAAGTACTTGTAATTGATATTATGAAGAAGAAATTTAATCGATTTTTTAAAAGATAAAGAGTATCAAGGGAAAACTTAAAACGATATTTTATAGATAAAGGGTGTCAAGGGCAATTTTTAAACCTAGGTAAAACATCACATAAATAAGTAATAGTATGAACCAGAGGTCAATGTTTTCTCTTTTAACTACAGTGTAACCTGTGTAATCCGACACACTTAGAAAAAAATGTCAGAATGAGTAGGGTGTCAGAAAAACGGAGGATTTTATCTGCAAGGATATGCATCGTTAGCGACCATGACAGTACTAGTGTGTCAGTGAAATCGGGATGTTGGAAAACTCAGGTGTTGGATTAGGCAGGTTACACTGTATTGGTAAAACCGTTATAGGAAAATCAATCTGGATATTTAAAAGACATCAATGAATAATAAGGAAATATTATTAATGAGGAAATATGACACATATAAAACGAATAGATCTAGGTAGGACACAGAACCAAAATTAAGAAACACAACAGTATACATGGACATTTACAAAGATATAAAAATGGAGAAATTTCTACCTGTACTTAGCCTATTAATATGTTCGATAGCTTTGAATGAAACTGACAACACTACATTATCTAACATTTTTGAGAAGGAAACAAACAGTACAACATTATCGTACATGTTTAAGAAGAAAATAAACAACAATGTACCATTTAACATCAATAATACGGAAAGAGACAACACTACACTGTATAACATGTCTAAGAAGGAAATGAACAATTCTACTTTATCTAACATGTTTAGGACGGAAGGAGACAGCACTACAGACTGCAACATGTCTAAGAAGCAAACAGACAAATTTGCATCACGTAGCATGTTTGAGAAGGAAGAAGACAACACTACATCATTTAAAATGTTCGAGAAACAAACAGACAACAATACAGTATTTAACATGTTCGAGAAACAAACAGACAACAATACAACATTTAACATATTCGAGAAGGAAGTAAAAAACACCACATTATCGAACATGTTTGAGACGGAAACAGAAAAATATACATCTATTAACACGTTTCAAAAGGTAACAGACAACACTACATTATATATATATCTAACATGTTTGAGAAGGAAGCAGACGACTCTATATCATTAAAAAACGAAACATTTTCTTATCTGTCGAACGACTCGATTAGATATATATCAGGTAAGAAATCAGACGAAACGTTACTTCAATGGTATTACATCGTACAAGATCGGTATTGCTTTTAGTAAATTATTAGTCCTCAATGATATCTTCAGATATGTAGTCAGAACTTCGATACTGACACGAACGATATTAGATCGTCCTCAAATTTGTCCCTCATTACATTTTAAAGTTGAATTTATTTATTGTGTTATTCAAATGGTTCGATTCTTATCCTACATCATGTTCATGTCCATGCTTTTTCAAGTTTCGGCATTGACTGCTTCGAATTAAGGGTAATCCAGCAAAAAGAAATCTCGCACGCTTTGAAATTTTTAAGTTTTATTCCATTTATTGTATATGTATGACATACATGTCATTAGATAGCTAATCATTTATAAAGCAAACAAGTTAACTCGAACCAAAACTTACAATTCATTTTGTACATAACAATAGACGAATCCGATATTCCCCGTCTTTTACTGACCAACACCTGAGACGTCAAACTAAGTAATAAAATGTGTCATGTATCATCAATTTATAGTCCAGGCTAATTGAAAACAATTGATTGCCTCATACTAACTGTAAAATATGTAGTGATTTTCTCGGAGTAGTGATCTACTGTTTTGACAACTGTGTACAAATCACATTGATTGACACCCCAATACAAAAATACAACTACAATGAATCCTTGAACGACCATCACACAGAGAAGAATTTGTACATTCTGTGTCTTTATGTGAAATATATAAATTATCACTGAATTTCAATTAAAAAAAATAAGACTACCAGTTTTTGAAAATCTTATTTTCTTTTAATCAAATATGCTTTTGTTTTTAATTATAAAACATTCACAGACCATAGTATCCAAGAGCATGTACAAAGACAATATTGATTAAACTAAGGTATACTTTGGATGTTTTACCCAATGAATAGATAATATAAGCTGTATTTGGCGAAACCGTCCGGCGTATTGGTTTAACAATGATTTTCAAATTCGTATGTACTTTTGTCTTTTAAAACGTTTTGATTTTTGATCGAGATTTTCTTGTGGGAAGTTGGAATATATTATAAAATATAAAAATGTTGTATTAATTTAAAATGAATCTAATTTTTATTACGTTATCTTAGTGTTGAATGTTCTTTATACATTCGTGAATTGCTTTGAACAGAATTTTGATTATAAATAAAAGAACCTTCTGAGTCTAAAATTATACTGTAAATTGTAAAAATATTGGAATTAACCGTCGCCACGATATAGTTTTGTTTTGCGCTCAGGCGGTGAAAAGCAAACATCAATCATACCTTATTTGTTAAACTTATTTTATTGCATGCAAAAGGATTCTAAAATTTGCATATACCAATACCAATAGTTTCCTCCTTTTTGAAAAAAAAAAACAGGCGCTCTAATGATAAAGTAACACAATGAATGTCCCTATCGAAAACCCTTATGCTTATAATCTATAGAAAAAGGACATTGAAAGTAAAAGAGTTTAAATTCACGAGGACTTTGACTTCTGTTTAGTGAATTACATTTCAAGGATTGCTTGTACATCGATTCTCTCAGCGGTGATGAAATACTTGTAATTGAATTTATGGAGAAAAAACTCTAAATAAAGGCAACAGTAGTATACCGCTGTTCAAAACTCATAAATCCAGGGACAAAAAACCAAAATCGGGGTAACAAACTAAAACCGAGGGAAACGCATTACACATAAGAGGAGAACAACGACATAACACCGAAACGTAACACACACAGAAACGGACCAAGCATCAGACAAAACACCACGAGAATAACAAATATAACAAGAAACCCAACTCATGAATTTGGGATAGACAAGTACCGTGCCACGTCTGATCTCAATATCTTAAAAATAAGAGAAAACACAAACGACTCAACGTTAAAATGCAACACACACAGAAACGAACAATAATATAACAATGGCCATCTTCCTGACTTGGTACAGGACACTTTTAAAGGGGAATACAAGTGGTGGGTTGAACATGGTTTTGTGGCATGCCAAACCTCGCACTTTAATGGCAAAGTTAAATATAACATTGAAATGACAACATAATATTACAGGACTACAATACAAATAAATAGGAGAACATATTAGACAAAGAAAAACATGATTAATAGATAACAAAAAGCATCAGGTATAAAATTCAATACGCCAAAAACGTGCCTTGTCCACACAGGACTTACAAGTGACGCCCAGATATAAAAGATCGAAAGTGAAAAAAGTACAAAGTTGTACAGCACTGGAGATAAAAAGTTGAAAAGGTTTCGCCAAATACGGCATTGTTTTTATGCCCGGGATAAGAACATTCTTATTATATCTAAACGATCTTTTAAAGATAAAGGGTGTCAAGGGAAATTTTAAAACCTAGGTAAAACATTTCATAAATACTACGTAATAGTTTGAACTAGAGGTCAATAATTTCTCCTTCAACCACAGTGTAACCAGTGTTATCCAACACACTTGGGGACCTGCACAAAATGTCAGAATAGGTAGAGTGTCGGAATACTAAGGTGTTTTCTCTGCAAGGATATTGATAGTTTGGGACCATGACAATATGTCAGGGAAGTCGGGAAGTTGAACAACTAAGGTGTTGGATTAGGCAGGTTACACTGTATTGGTAAAACCGTTATATGATTAATCAATCTGAATATTTTAAAAACATAAATAAATAATAAGGAAATATGACTCTTATAAAACGGAGAGATCGAGGAAGGACACAGAACCAACCTTAAAGACAACAATATACATGGATATTTACAAAGATATAAAAATGGAGAAATTTCTACCTTTACTTAGCCATCATTTGATATGTTAGGGAAACAAACAGACAAAAATACATTTTATAACATAATTGAGACGAAAACAGACAAATATACATCTTTAACACTTATCAAAAGGTAACAGGCAACACTACATTATCTAACATGTTTGAGAAGGAAGCAAACAACTCGATATCATTAAAGAACGAAACATTTTCTTATCCGTCGAACGACTCGATTAGATATATATCAGGTAAGAAATTAGACGAAGAGGGACGAAAGATACCAAAGGGACAGTCAAACTCATAAATCTAAAACAAACTGACAACGCCATGGCTAAAAATGAAAAAGACAAACAGAAAAACAATAGTACACATGACACAACATAGAAAACTAAAGAATAAACAACACGAACCCCACCAAATGTTACTTCAATGGCATTACATTGAACAAGATCGGTATTGCTTTAAGTAAATTATTAGTCCTCAATGCTGTCTTCAGATATGTAGTCAGAACTTCGATACTGACACTAACGATATTAGATCGTCCTGATAGTTGTCCCTTTGTTCATTTTAAAGTTGAATTTATTTATTAAGCTGTTCAAATATTTCGATTCTTAACCTACATCATGTACATGTCCTTGGTTTTTCAAGTTTAGGCATTGACTGTTTCGAATTAAGGTTAATCCAGCAAAAGAATCTCGCACGCTTTGAAATTATTAAGTTTCATTCTATTTTTTTTTATGTGTATGACATACATGTCATTTAGATAGCTAATCATTTAGAAAGCAAACAAGTTAACCTGAACCAAAACTTACAATTCATTTTGAACATAGCAATAGAAGAATCCAATATTCCCCGTCTTGTACTGACCATCACGTGAGACGTCAAACTAAGTAATAAAATGTGTCATGAAGCATCAATATATAGTCCAGGCTAATTGAAAACAATTGATTGCCTCATACTAACTGTAAAATCTGCAGTGATTTTCTCGGAGAAGCGATTTACTGTTTTGACAACTGTGTGCAAAAAGTAAAATCACAAAAATACTGAACTCAGAGGAAAATCAATTCGGACAGTCCATAATCACATGGCAAAATCAAATAACAAAACGCATCAAAAATGAATGGACAAGAACTGTCATATTCCTGACTTGGTACAGGCATTTTCAAATGTAGAAAATGGTGGATTGAACCAATCAAATCACATGGATTGAAATCACATGGATTGGGTATCAAATCACATGGATTGACACCCCAATACAAAAATACAACTACAATGAATCCTTGAACGACCATCACACAGAGAAGAATTTGTACATTCTGTGTCTTTATGTGAAATATATAAATTATCACTGAATTTCAATTAAAAAAAATAAGACCACCAGTTTTTGAAAATCTTATATTCCTTTAATCAAATACGTCGTTTTTTTAATTATAAAACATTCACAGATTATAATATCCAAGAGGATATTCAAAGAATTTCTTGATTAAACTAAGGTAAACTTTGGATGTTTTACCCCAGGAATAGATAATATAAGCTGTATTTGGCGAAACCGTCCGGAATATTAGTTTTACAATGCTTTTCAAATTCGTATGTACTTTTGTTTTTTTAAACTTTTTGATTTTTGATCCAAACGTTACTATAAAGGATATTCTACACGAAAAAAAATCATCTGATCCTTTAGTTGTAAAAGACTAGTGATACCATACTGTATGCAAGTCTTAGATATATATTACATAATTGTTATTGCGATACTCTTGTTAGAAACATTTTGCTAATATTATGTCTAAATATGTAGTATACAATATAATATAATTAATTCGTATATTTTAACAAATTTGATTCGTTTAGGGATAGTCACATATTAAACTATATTTTCGAAGGTAGAGAGAAAATGGCGGATAGGAAAATGCATATTGCACAGCAAAAAGCATATTGCACGGTTATTTTTATAATATCTCAAAACCGATATACTTTGTGACGTCATGTAATGAATTTCAGGATATTGTTAAACGTTTTGAAACAAATGATATCTGTGATCAATTATGTAACGAAAAAAATCTTCAAATAATTAAATTTTAAACAAAAAAAAAAGTAAATGAAATAACAACTAATATGTTGATATTATCATGGAGCAAATATAATATTTATAAAATTCCAACAAAATCAAATAACGATTTTAATACAAATATGGTCGGAAATTAATAATATAACAAATAAAGCCTTTGTATGAGGTCAATACAGGATATATCGACCCAAAGAAGTATATCGACCTCGGACTTCGTCCTCAGTCAATATACGCCTTTCATGTCAATATATCCTTGTATCGATCTCATACAAAGGCTTTATTTGTATAGTATCAAACATGTTATACAAGTATATGTTCTTAATTCCAGAATATGGAAATGAGACAACTTGTGAATTTACAAATCTAGAGGAGAATATCAAACCATCTACTTTTGAAATTATATATCCTCTGCATAAGTCAAAGGACATGTTCGTAATAATATTTGACGACTCAAATTTGATTACCATTGAAATAGGTAAAAAAGATTCTCGAAGTTTACATAAATTGGCAGATTTTTATCGTCGATGGATAACTGTCAAAAATATTCAAAAACTGTTCCATATTGTTACAAAGAATATTGTATATCGAAAGCTATTCTGCAATCCGTTAGAAACATACAACATCAGTTACATTGCAAATACAGTAATTCCGTACTTTTCCGATATAGGAATATATTTTACTGACCATTCAACCTATTGCACAAGACAGTTCAAAAGTGTCGTTGAAACAAAGAACAATTTTCTAAATAATAATGATATCAGCCTCTTCCTAAGAAAACGAACTTTTTGTTGGAAATATTTGTACTTCACAAATCAAGTGATCACAAAATTGTCTTCGAGAAGCTTGAACTCAGATAGAAACATTTTATTCCATTGGATTAATTTGCCATCATATTCAACCGAAATATCACTTTTTGTTACAAACAAGCAGCATTCATGTATAGACCAGTTTATTTCATACAGTCATCTGGACTGATTCGGTGAAAAAACAATGGAAGGAGACTATCTCTTGATTAATTATATTATAGAATTTAACTCTGCAAACAACTGTTTAGAAATTTGGCATGGGTGCCTTAACGGTAATGTAATGTTTGATATACCAAACAGAAAAATAGCATATGCACAAGTAGTTCTAGCAGCTGAAGTTATAGTAGTAAACGCTTTTGCTCTATATCTATTCATTCAAAAAAAACAACAGAACTCCAGTGACGATCGTTTTATCAGCCTTAGCTGTATCTGACACTATAACTGCAATATTTATGGTTCTTCCCGTTTTTATTGTATATCAACATAATTACCATCATATTAGAAACACAGATAACACCCTGGTTATTTACATGTTTACATATCCACAATGCGCTGTATATGGCACTGTCTTAGATTTAAAATATTTGTTCCACTTTATTTCTGTTCTAATTACTTTGCTGGTGTGTCTACAGAAAACAATAGCTGTGTCATTTCCCATTTGGAGCAGACGGTATCTTAGTATTAAGATGAGCACTTTAACATGTTTGTTTATTCTAATTTTTAGCATCACTCTGTTTAGTCCTATAATCAAACTTGTTTTCCATTTTGAGGAAGTTGCAGGCAGTTGTTGTAAAAATTCTAAATATGCAGATTATTTTTTAAATACTTATATGTATATCTATCTAGTAGTTAACCTCTTGACATGTATAGCATGTGCAATCGTAGTTGTATGTACTATTTACATATCATGCAAATTGACAATCTTAAGAAGCAGTTTGCCATGGACTGATAATGCTTTTGTTCTGAAAAGGAACCGAATTTCAACAATTATAGTAGTTCTAATCTGCATAATTTTTGTGCTATCTGAATTAGCATACATTATTATGATTATAAGTTTCTTATTGTATTTTTATGTTCCTCAAAGTGAACTTTATAATCAATTGCTATATTCGATGCGACCAATTGTAGAAATTATTTTGATTATTGGGTTTTCTTTGAACTTTGTAGTTTATATTGTTATGAGTAGGAAATTACGACAACAGGTGATGATAGGCTTAAGAAAAATTACAAGATGTTGAGGACATGTTTTGTATAAATATTGAAGGTTTGATAGAACGTGTTTACTTTGATTTTCTATGTATATATTTTTTGTGTTTTACAAATACCTTGAACTATTGTAGAATCTTATTATATTTTATTCAAGAACCAAGTTATAATAATCTTGATGTAATAGCGGTTTATATTTGAAATAACAATTATTTTAAATGTCATTAGTGAATATGTAAGATACAACTTTTTTTAATATAGACTCACAGAATAAAAATAAACAAACACCATGGTATCGATACGTTTGCATATATGTTATAATGTGTTTTGTTATTTGTTTGTTTAAAATATTTAGCTTAAAGAATATAGAACTATTTAAAATAAAATTTCAATTTTGAAGATGAAGTCTTCCAATTCTATCTGTGTCTGGCATGAATCCTCATCACGTAGAGACTGGCGTCCGGTGTCGTCCGTAGTTCTTCATTTTGTTTTTAACAAAAACTGTTCTCCTCGGACCAAACTTAGCCACACTCATCAACTTGGAATGCAGTTTATAATAAAAAAAAGTATCTAGTTACCCCATTCGAAAGGATATACCTGGCTTTGAAAGAACACAAATGGTAAAATACGTGCTTTTTCAATTTTATTAAAAGTGTTATACATATAAAGAGTATGAAAAGAGCAGAAATCTTCAGAGAAACTTGAAATAAAAAAAATTACCAGGAGACAAGATATACAACTCGTCAAATAGCCGAAATTGTCAGACGACTTCCTAATTGAGTTGTTATCCATTTTATGATGGTTTCATCATTGCGCTTTTGTTGAATACATGTACTTGCTACAAAGTGGCGACATACAAATTTATGTTGACAAAAAGAAACGGTAGAATAGGTACTGGTGTACACTGATTCAAATTTTCAAACACCCTGAAACGACCCGACACAAATATATAGCTATAAATTGCAACTTTTGTTAAGCGTCTTCAGACGCTCTAGAATGTATAGCAGTGAACAAAGTATAATACAAATACATAATTCCTAGGAATAACCTGTTAAATTTAGTAATCCATTACGTTAAAATTTAATTTTGGATGTAACGCGTCTTCGGATTATCTGACGTTGTTTTGTTTATCAGCCCATAGACATAATTTAGGCATGTGACCGTGACGTCATCAACGTTTTTCATGGTTTACTCCGGTTCAAAATGGAATTTTAAGTAATTATAAGTACATGTAATGACTGTATTTTTTCCCTGTCTATTCGAAATAACATACAAAATGTGGTGCACACAGTTAATTTACCTGAAACGTGCATTATTATTATTATTATTATTATTATTATTATTATTATTATTATTATTATTATTATTATTATTATTATTATTATTATTATTATTATGTGATTTCTTCATTCAGAGAAACTATCGCCCTCTGCTTATGTCCAAGTTGTACAAGTTATTGGTTCACACGTATATATAGAATTTTAATTTTGGAAACTTGAGGATTTTTGAGGTATATGTTTGTTAGAACAACACTAAACGTGATAATTGCAATCATATGCAAAAGTTTTATAACAGTCTGATGTCGCATAATCCCATTTATAAAGACATTTTCTACCACATGAAAGTAAATTCCCTCTACTTAGAATGCGTTTAAAAGCACATCTCTTTGTCTTTTTAAGATCCTATGATTCAGTCTGTATTCGTAAATGGATTCCACGCGAACAGTTTACCACAAGAGTAATATAATCCATTTAGATACGACAAGGCTTAAGGTTTCTGATGATTTAGCAACACTGTGCCTGAAATAAAATGGCATAAATCCGATTTTTCAACTGTTTGTACTAATGGAGGACGCATATATAACGTAAACTCTTGTTTTCTATTCAGACTGTAGCACCTATCCGCTAACATCTAGTCAATCTTTGCTACAGAAACAAAAAAGTCTGGCATTTAGGTGTATGTCTTATCTATACAAATAAATATTAATTTTATGTACTCGACTCACTTCTTTGTTTTAAGAATTTCAGTGTTATAAACATTTCAATTCCAAAAAAGCTTTTATATAGCTGTAGCGAGAAATTTGAATATATTCAAAAGTTTTTTTTATGGGTGCAAGAAGAAAACAATGCCATGATTTACCAGAAATTTTAATTATGAAATGTCATGAAAAATATTAGAGATTTTTTTGTAATATTTGAGAATAGGTTTCAGCAAGAAATACCTGATAGATACATAATTTAAAAATAAATCGAGATGTTGGTGAATTGTTCAAGAAATCGTTCTGCCATTAAGTTAATTGTGTAATTTCAAAATGCTGTATCGGATAATAGAGTAACATAAGCATACCGTCAGAAAAACGCAGCTCAACAAGAATATATATAAAACCATCAATTTAGAATAAAAAAGGCTGTGATATAATTGCCAATGTGACTACTATCCACTGAAGACCAACACGAAGTAAAAGTCAGAAATTATAGGTCACCATTGAAACATTTGAATTAAATGTATTGAATTTATCTGTATTCAGAAGAAGAATTTTAAATCAAATACCATGTATGACTATTTATATTGAATCACAGCTTAAACAAATTGTTCCTTTTTTAAAAAACAGAAAATAAAATACATTCTCAAATATAATAAGTCGGTTACAGTTAAATAGTTTAATTTCTTAATCCCCTCTACTGAATCTATTTGTAAATAAGACATTTTTACATAATTTGATTTTTTATTTTATTTTGCAGAACAGTTTCTTATTTTTTTTGCTTTTGCTTAATTTGTAAACTTTTAAAATTAGTTTCCACCGCTGTATTCGCTTACTTAGGTAGAATAAAGCAAACATCAATCAATCAATCAACCAATAAAATGTTATTATGTTTTGTCGATTTTACTCTTTCCAAATTCTTAATTTTGATATAAAACCAGTTTTACCTGAGCAAAAACTCATTTCTTTTTGATACAAATGTAACTTATAAACGAGAATGGAGTCTGTATATATCATATATAAGTCATTATAGTCCTTCCTTACGCCTATATAACCCAACTCCGTCGCTCCATATTTCTCGTATCGATACTTACTGCATGTGTCTAATTTAAGAGGGACGAAAGATACCAGAGGGACAGTGAAACTCATATATCGAACATAAACTGAAAACGCCATGGCTAAAAATGAAAAAGACAAACAGACAAACAATAGTACACATGACACAACATAGAAAACTAAAGAATAAGCAACACGAACCCCACAAAAAACTAGGGGTAATATCAGGTGTTCCGGAAGGGTAAGCAGATCCTGCTCCACATATGGCAGTCGTCGTGTTTCTTATGTGATAAAAAATCCGGTAAATAGTCTAATTCGGGAGGTCCCATTCATGAAAGGGAAATGATACAAACTATTATAAAATCAGCATGACCCTCTCTCTCCGTTTTATTTATAGACAGCTTTCTTTCTCTTCATTTTAGTTACAGCAATTCGATTGGCAAATCAGGGTAAGCAAGTTCTATCAAGGGCATCGAATGTTTCAGGAGCGATAAAATTTTAAATATCGAAATTATATATATATATTGAGTAAAATTTTTAAACGATCTTTTATAAATAAAATATATCATTTAGCATATTTTTCCATTACAACACTTTAATAGACCGTGGTTTAACTTGTTGCTAGGCCAATTTTACTCTAGCCCTCAATCTCAGTTATATGAAAGGTGACATCTAGAGGCATATTTGTCTGAAATTATTATCTCATTACAATTAAGCCAGCATATCTTGCATATCACCATATTTTTTTTTAATGCACTATTAGTATATTATAAGTTACATGGTGTGTTAGTGACCTAATATGGGATATATGGGGTCAGTAAATTCCATATGGGTTGGGAGCGAAATTATTTATATTGAAGAAATAATTAATGGGGGCTTGAATATATCGTGATTTTACCCTGAGCGCTAGCGAGGGGTAAAATATCGACATTAAGGTACAACCCGTGGTAAAATCACGATATATTTAAGACCCAATGAACTATACCGATTCTAATAGGACAAATACGGCAATTCTTTTGGATCGAAGCGTTCTAGCTGGAGGCAAATATTTGCCGTTCTCATTAATAAACGCACTATTAAATATTGTCCTTGGAGAAGATTACCTTAGCCGTATTTGGTAGAGCATTTCTTTTGGAATTTTGGGTCCTCAATGCCTTTCAACTTTTTACTTGTTTGGCTTTATACCTATTTTGATTTGAGCATCACTGATAATTTGTATGTGGACGAAACATGCGCCGGGGGTATTAAATCATAATCCTGGTACCTTTGATAAATATGCCAACGATAACAACTTGTTAGCTCTATTACATGTATTATTTTTTGTGAAATTATTTCAACCTTTTATCATCATTTTTTTCGTCTGTTAAATCCTTTTTGTTTTTTCCTCAACAACGTGTTGTTTTTATAAAGAGTTGTGACATAATTACCTATTTTAGGTATTTTTGACATATAGCTCTTCAACGATTTTCGGTACTTATCTATCTTCGGATTTCAAATGTTTGGCTTTGAGCGTTCCTGATGTATGTAAATCCAGAAAAGCGCTCCGGACGCAAGAAATTATTAAACGTGTTGTTTTCAATTTTTCACATCACTGGGTCGATACCTCTGCTGGTGGACCATCAGTCCCCGAGGGTATCACCAGCTCAGTAGTCAGTGCTTTTGTACTGACAAGATTTAACAAACTATTCTAAAATTGTCCGTTAATAAATTTTGAAACTAATATGAAACTAAGGTTTCAACTCCCTCAGCATGCTCAGGCAAAGTTGGCTTTAGATGAATTTGGCTATTTTAGGTATTTTTGACATAAAGCTCTTCAACGATTTTCGGTACTTATCTATCTTCGGATTTCAAATGTTTAGCTTTCAGCTTTCCTGATGAAGGTAAATCCAGAAAAGCGCTCCGGACGTAAGAAATTATTCATCGTGTTGTTTTCAATTTTTCACATCACTGGGTCAATACCTCTGCTGGTGGACTACATGACGTATCAGTCTCCGAGGGTATCATCAGCTCAGTAGTCAGTGCTTTGGTACTGGGTCTGACTTGATTTTGCAAACTGTACTAAAATTGTCAGTTAATAAATTTTGAATTTTAATATGAAACTAAGGTTTCAACACCCTAAGGGCAAAGTTGGCTTTAAATGAATTTGGCTATTTATTTTAGGTATTTTTGACATATAGCTCTTCAGCAATTTTCGGTACTTATCTTCGGTTTTTAAATGTTTAACTTTGAGCTTTCCTGAGTAAGGTAAACCCAGAAAAACGCTTTGGACGCAAGAAATTATTAAACGTGTTGTTTTCAATTTTTGTATTGTTTTGAAAGGGAAGTAACTTTTTTCTAACCGCATATGGTTGCTAACCTTATATGGTAACTCACCATGTATTTTTAGAACACCCTATTTCAAGTATACACGTGTAAGCCATTAATCAATCATATCCCTATACATCTATTGGAGGTAAAATTATTTTGTATACATCAAACTTAAAACCCTCACCCGCTAATACATATTTCCTCTTTTTAACTTTGCTTTGTGAAGCTTAGTGTTTTTCGTAGAATATTTTATCGGCTGATTTTACAGTTTGTATTTTTTGCTGTGTTAAGAAAACGCTCGTTTGTCATTTTTTATTTCTGAAATATCCAAATAAAAGGTCGAAGATAGATAACTATATTTTAATATTTCAGTATCGACTAAAACAAAAGTTCAACATCGATTGAAAGAATATTTCATTATTGACTGAAACATTACTATAACTCTGATTGAAAGAATATCTAGAGACTAACTAGTTAAATCAGTGAGGACATCTGCGTGCATTTATAATGTATGAATGCGGAGTTAATATATCATTCACATTTATCGCGAAATTTTACACCTGCAATACGGTATTTACATTCAAGTCATCCTCAGTGATAGTATAGTGCATGTCGTATTTGAATGTCTTGTTAAATGACCTGCTAATTTTTAAAATTTTATATAGCAGATTTTGTATCAACTCTTCATCTTAGTCACTATGCAAGTTATAGTTAAAGTACGCCCTTCAACTCGAATCTTTGGCTTACACCGAACAGAATGCTACACAGGGACGGAAAAAAACTTAATCTCTAACTATTCAAACAGCAGTGTGAAATACTGTGATTGGTTGCTCATTGTCTTTGAAGCATCACAGAAGGATATTTTGCCACCCTTATTTTGGACATTTGATTTAAAGAGGTTAATGTTGCTCATGTGCCTACATTTTGGCATTTATCAAGAGGTCTTTTAGATTTTCACTATAGCTGTAAACATACATAATGTGTATTCATAAAAGGGAATAATGCAAAGACACGCTTTTCCGTGAAATCATATCAGTACATCTTTTCCATTCGATTTTAGAGGATATTAATCTTTGTCTTAATTCGTTGACCGGAGTGTTCGTGTCTTTCATATCTTTAGAGATAAAACAACGTATTGTGTGTCCATCTGGTGCATTCAAACACGTCTAAAGACAATGTGACTAAGCAATTGTCCAAGCTTATTTTATTTGTTATGTATATTCTACTTAGTCTTTGTTATTAATATGCTTTCTAATTCATATTTCATTATTGCTATCGCCATGTGACCTTTGACTTTTGAAAGAATATACTTGAACACACGTGGCATGTATTGCTTGGTCGTTATATATTTTTTCATTGTTTGCAATTATCATTCGTATAAATAACAAAAACTCTAAGAAATTTCCATCTACAGTTTGAATTGTCAGTATGTTGTGTTTACTGTATGTGTCGAGTGGCTTGTTCTTTTTTTCATTTCTTGTGTTAAAAAATGTCACTGGTTGCATGACGTCTTTCGAGCATCCTCAACGGAAATTTTGTCGCAGTAGTTTTGGTAAGTTAGAACGAAAGTATAATATATGTCAGAGACACAATCAATTTGAATGAATTTTAAAATAAACGAACGCTTTGATTCATATTTCATGTATTTCTTTACAATAAATCGTGTACATTCCAAATTTTTCAATAAAAGTATGATTATAACGACGATTTCGGTTTGAATTATTTAAAGAATCATTCAATTGGAGTTGATAGCACAAATAACCCAAACATGAAAATGTTATATATTTATTTTGATTGTTTCAAACGAGTT
This sequence comes from Mytilus galloprovincialis, assembly GCF_965363235.1. Lineage (NCBI taxonomy): Eukaryota > Metazoa > Mollusca > Bivalvia > Mytilida > Mytilidae > Mytilus > Mytilus galloprovincialis. The sequence goes on from NC_134842.1 coordinate 99,695,597, forward strand.
ACAAATGCATGATTAAACATAATGATGACACAGTTGATACAATTGTAAATTAGTATTCAATAAAAAAAGGTATACAAATTATGCAATTATCATGAGTATAAAGCTTTATAAGTAATCCTTACTTTCAACTTTATATATAATTATTGATTCAAATCCGAGTGTAAGTTTTGTTTAATATCCAATTTAGCACTTGTATCACTTTATTTTATATACATTTTGTAGTTTCTAAAAGTAGAAGTATACCACTGTAGAAAAAAAAATGTAACAGCATGTCTTGCAATTAAGAGAATTAAGCCAATAACATATTATGAAGTTGAGATGAAAAACACCAAACATTGTGATATTGTCAAATTATTCCTTAAAATAATAAGTTTTAAGATGATAAGTACTATATTCTTAGAAAAGGTGAAGAATTTTTGTTTTCGTTTATATATTTATAGATTATCGTTAATCATCTCAACGTCCCGGCTCAAGCGAGAAAGGCAATCGAGTTGAGATGACCAATGATAATATGTTTATCGCTATTTAACATATGACGACGTTGTCAATTTCATGTCAATTTCGTTAGCAACGCCACGTGTCTGCTTAGTTTCTAGCGATACTTGTCCATCTCAAGCAATTAGCATGATATGAAATATTATCACAAAAAGAGATCGACGGAAAATGCATAAAAAAGCGATAAATCGTATTATAGGTAATTATGGACTTATTATTGACAACCTTAGCGAAGATAAGTGTATTGTTTTTCAATTAAAAGGATCTTTTAAGATGTTTATGTGGGTCTATAGTATACATCAAATCAAGAATGGAAAAGGTAAAAATGTCAATGATACAACAACCCGACCAAATAGAAGGCAATTCCTAAAGGTAACCATTTGGTCTTCAACCCAGCTAAAAATCCCTCACCCAGATGATGGAGGCAGCTGGCCCCTAACAAATTGTTTACTAAGTTATTAAAAATGAACCTCACACTTAACTCCAGAACATATGAATGAACTTATTTAAAAAAATATATACAAGTCTTACAGAGACAAGAGTTTTAATTTATATAATACCCAATGTCAAGGTAACGTTTCCAAAGATTTGACATTGTATATGAATATGGCAAATTCTTAATTTACCCCTCAGGCTTAAAAAGTCATTCTTAAAAGAGATGTTTTACTAATTTAAAAGTGAAAAAGTTAAAACGGAGCCACAAATAACAACAGAAAAAAGCATCAGACTCAACATCTCGCGATAGAACAGTTTTATCGTGTTTTACTCAGTAAATAATAATGCTACCACTTTTATTTTGTATTAAACAAACAATCAGAGTGACAAGCAGAAGAAATTATTTAAAGGGTTCTAAGCACTTTACATAAGTACTTAAGCAAACACAATAAACAAATATATTGATCACTCGTAAAATTGTGTGTTTATATCATCATGTAAATACTTCCCTTTTCTAGTTATCCATGCGATGGTAAACAGTGTCAATAAAATAGACGGACCACCTGACGATGCAGGGACAGATAATCTTGCTGTGTATAAATACGATATACTTGTCATGAAGAAGTTGAAGGTAAACTTTAAAGTGAATGTGTTGACTTTTTACAGCACTTGGCTAAATAGTTATCAAAGGTACAAGGATTATAAGTTAATACGCCGACGCGCGTTTCGTCTACATAAGACTCATCAGTGACGCTCAGATCAAAACAGTTAAAAAGCCGAACAAGTACAAAGTTGAAGAGCATTGAGGACCTAAAATTTAAAAAAAAGGTGACAAATACGGCGAAGGTAATCTACTCTTGGGATAAGAAAATCCTTAATTTTTCCAATAATTCAAAGTTTTGTAAACAGGAAATTTATAAAAAATGACCATATAATTGATATTCATGTCAAGAGCGAAGTTCTGACTACTGGGCTGGTGATACCCTCGGAGGCGAAACGTCCACCAGCAGTGGCATCGACCCAGTAGTGTAAATAGTTATCAAAGGTACCAGTATTATAATTTAATACGCCGACGCGCGTTTCTTCAATATAAGACTCACCAGTAACGCTCAATCAAAACAGTTAACAAGCAAAACAAAGTACAAAGTTGAAGAACATTGAGGACCTTATTGTAATCTATGTCACTGTATATTGGGATTATTGTCTCACCGACAAAAACCAGTAATATCTTTTATAAATTACTGCATATACTCTTAAGGTAATAACTTTAAAGACTATTTTATTTCACAGGGACCTTTCCAGATGAGGTCAGACAAGGAGGTAATAGTTGAGACGACAGGGAATCGTGACCTCTGTTCTCTCAACCTCACTGTTGGAGAAGAATATGTTTTATCAGGTATTTGGGTGTGTTTATGTAGTTATGGCTATTGTTGCGTGATTGATATGTATAATATAACATGTATAACCCGCCTGATAAGTTTGTTGGCCAATTAGTCGAATGTCTTCATAAATTATTTGTATGGTTTTAATATTGCATCGTGTGGACTGATAAGTCTTCCTCCTGACTATTATACCTTTTCAACAATTGTCTACACCTACAGCTGACACCGACTACGGCATTTAAAATGTAAGTGGTCGTCTCAATATATATATTATAACAAAAGTACAATTATGGAAAGAATACAACAGCTATTTTCCTAAGTTTTGTAGGTATACAAGTAAAATAACAAAAATACCGAATATCAAAGAAAATTTTGAACGGAAAGACACTAAAAAAAAAAGCAAAATTAAAAGCTTAAACACATCAAACGATTAAATAACAACTGTCATATTCCTGTCTTAGTACAGCATTCATTTATGTAAAAAAAACCGGTAGATTTTATATAGTCATGTTCAATTTACAAATCAATTCATTTTCATATATGTCATATTTGTGTTTTATCAAGTCATTTTTATATATGTCCTATTTGTTTTTTATCAAGTCATTTTATATCTATCATTTTTACGAGTATATTGAGATATATGATAACTAACCAAACAAAAGCCGCTGCAATTCTATTTGTGGATCTTCAGATCATCAAAAACTAAGTCGATATTTATCAATTTTGGACTTTTGACTAAGTCAATATAATATGAAGAGGTTGACTAAAAAATATCCTTAACTTGTATTTTCCATACTTGTATGCATATAATGCATTAGGAAAATAGCGTTCAATATTCTTTCTGTGTATATTTAAATTGTAATTTGCAAGTATTTTGCGTTTAATTGTAAATTATCAACGAAATTGATTTTATGGCTTGAGTCGGTACGGCGTAAGTGAGAAAAACAATCGAGTTGAGATGACCAATGATATTTGGTGTATCGCTATTTTACATTTGACGACGTTGTTAATTTCTTTGACAACCGGCACGTCGCCTTTACGTTTCTATTTTTTTCATATTATTCAAATATGCTAAGAAAGGAAATTATCTGTCATTAAAATCAAACAAAAAAAAGGGAAAACTAAAAATATCAATATATTATTCTAATATGACGTGCTTCTTTCGCTTTGTAAACAACACCGTGTGCAAATTTTCTATATATCTATGCTAAGCGCAGACTCAGAGATATACATAATAATGGATGTGACAATATACCTCCAACGTAAATACACATGTATTCGATTTTATTGTATTAGAAATTGTAATAAAACAAAAGACAAAAGAACTTTTATTTTTATTCGGATACATAATAAAAAGACTTAAGATATTGCAACTAGTTGTGTTTATTTCCTAAAATAAGCTGTATTTTGTGCAAAGTCAATTTCTCCACAATCAGGGGTTCGTTAAGGGAAGAAAATAAGCTTGATATTTATGTTACGATTTTATGTCACGAAAATAAAAACTATTTTGTAACCATCGAAGTTCGTGTAATATTGTATTAAAACGGAATTCTGAGGTAGGTTTTATTTTATTTTCTATTCTATTGCATTATTTGCATATTAACTGATTTTTCGAGTCAACATTGCAGCTCCTTCGTTACGAAATATCAATTTTGGATTTGACGGTATCTTATGAGAAAGCAGGTAAATTAAAAATCGCAAATATTTGGTTTGACAATTAAGCATATTTTTTCATGCGGTTATTAACGAACTAAACAGTACAATCTAAAGATTTATGAGAATATTTGAGCTTTATCTAAGAAGGAGTAAAAAAGAGCAGCTACACACACGGCATACCCACCCTCGCTTCTGTATTTGAATGAACTTATTTGTCCTATTAGAATCAATATAATTCATGGAAGCCTTATATTTGTTTGAAATTTACACATGGCCTGGGCCGTGATATTCGAATTTTATTCTGAATTTGAACATGTTGAACATCTTCATAGCTTGTTTACCAGCATAACATATAACCTTCTCAGTATAACATTACTAAAAATAGATATATTACGATTTATGATTTAATGATCTATTAGGCAACAACTGTTATTGATATGAACAAACATTAAAAAACGTATAGCTTTCATCAGTGGTCAAAATCAAATGTGGTTAGAAAGTGTTTAAGGTCCAAAGATGACCAAATGTGCAAAAAAAAAAAAAAAAATGCCTGATTACTGCAAAAGCAATTAACGAATACATATAAGGACAAACAGTTAGTATCGGGAACCACCGATTAATATCATTCGTTTTGTGGGTGTCTTTATGTAGTGGCTATTGTTGCGTGATTGTTATGTATAATATAACCCGCCTGATACGTTTGTTGTCCAATTAGTCGAATGTCTTCATAAATTATTTGGATGGTTTTAATATTGCATCATGTGGACTGATAAGTCTTCCTTCTGACTATTATACATTTTCAACAATTGTCTACACCTACAGCTGACAACGACTACGGCATTTAAAATGTAAGTGGTCGTCTCAAAAGTAGTAAAAGAGGGACGAAAGATACCAGAGGGACAGTCAAACTCATAAATCGAAAATAAACTGACAACTTTATGGCTATAAATGAAAAAGACAAACAGACAAACAATAAAACACATGACACAACATAGAAAACTAAACAAATAAACAACACAAACCCCACCAAAAACTAGGGGTGATCGCAGGTGCTCCGGACGGGTAAGTAGATCCTGATAGTAATGGTTGTATATAATTGACATTGATCAATAATTGAATTGAAAAGGAAAATACAACACGTTGCTTTTTTTTTATCACAGCGATATTATTTTATTTTTGAATTGAAAATGAATGAGAGTCTGTATGGGGTTAACAGAATAGACATAAATAGACGAATACTATAGAATCACGCACAAAAATAGAAAAGAGAAAAGAGCCAGATGGTCCCGTTGGAATTCTCGATCTGTAACTTTGTTACTATGGGGACGATGAAATGTATTTACTTGTTATATTAAATTTAAATCGAGAAATGAGCTGAGGTTTTTTAGCAAGCGAAGCAAGCTTCCGGCATTGAAAACTTGTACAACTGGATATCAATAATCGTTTTATCGGAGATGCAATAGTTTCAGATTAGAATAGATTCTGTTTTTAACTTGACGGTCAAATGCTTTGTTTTTAAATAATAAGTATTATTTGAAAATGGCGAAACCACAGATAGTCAACAAAAGCTGTTTGCAAAATATTCGTTTTATTGATATCGTTAAAATAGAATATGAAGTACATATGTACTTCAATGTATATTTCTGATACATGCATGTTATACATGGATGATTTTTTATCTTTAATACGACCCGTCTATTTCTCCTGTAAACTGTATGTGTCAATAGTCGGTGTCGAGAGTTGTTGAAAAGGTTTACTATATTGTAAACAAAGACACTAGATTTTCACCATGGTTCAGCTCATTGAAATTTAGATATTAATATGTCATTAAGTTATTGTGTAGATATTTTTCAGTGCTATATCATATGTAATTGAGAGCCATCAATCAGTGAACGTGTCAAATATTTTGATTAGGACTCAAAACTATAGCTGGTGGATTTCGAAGCCTTTCATCAGATATTGTCTATAATATGAAATACCTTGCGACAAGGCCGTTGATCCGGAACTACTTATTAGGGAGGGGAAGAGAAACATATAAAAGAAACTGTAATCGAGGATGTACGGTGAGTAAACGAATTAAACTCGAATTTCCATTCAACATAATCAAATTACTAGTCTTGGAAAGTTTAAAAACCATTTTTGACTGAGAAGGATTACTTTTTTTTTAATTGTGACTAAGCGTCACATGACACCCACATGGTGACAAAAGTGCCGTTTGATAATATATCAATTAAAATCACATTCTGACTTTGAAAAAAGTAAAATCACAAAAATACTTAGTTATTATTGATGATTTTTATTCGGTTGTTGCAGTTTTATCAATTTGTAATGGTCAGATAAGACTTCAATAAAAAAAACCTACAAAACGATATAAAAAAGAAGATGTGATATGATTGCCAATGAGACAACAAAACAGAAATTAACAACTATAGGTCACTGTTCGGCCTTTAATAATGAGCAAATCCCATACTGCATAGTCAGCTATAAAAGGCCCCGAAATGACAACGTCTAACAATTGAAACGAGAAAACTGACAGCCTTATTTATGTACAAAAAATGAACGAAAAACAAATGTGCAACACACAAACAAACGACAACCACTGAATTACAGGCTTTGTTTAACATAATGGAGAACAATGGACAAACCAAACACATACATACATGTAATAAGGAATAGGGAATCATTGGCAGCCTATTTAAAAGAATAAATAGGTAAGAAAAAACAACCATATGGTATACAGAAGTCACCTAAATGAGAGGAATTGATATAAACGAAGACGCATACCTTGCATGGTTCTTTCATTAATATTTGAATGCTAGCTTTAAAAATATATAGTACACCCGTTAACTGAAATGTTGCCTTGTATATTTTCAGGATATTAGCTCAGGATCTAGTTATTGCAAGACGCCAGATATGAATGGTCAAGCAGCGATCGTTGCATTACACTGTTTCTTAAACAATGCAATCTGTAAAAGGAGAAACCGTCAATGTCAGTGGTACAATGCAGACAGTTGTTAAATTAGTGTCCAAGCAGTTCCTTAAACAATTAAAAATAATGTACGATATTTGTTGATTGAATTTAAAAAGTTAAGCAAACAATCAAGTTGAATTTCTTGTTGTAAACAGAAGCATCATAAATATTTATAAACACATAATGATTTCACCTCACTCCAAGTTACACATTCTGCCTAATATACAAATCATAAAGAAAAACTTATATGCCACGGTGTATGATGAGTAAACGTTTTGTAATTGATTTTTCTGCACCAGATGCAAATGATGCACATTTCAGCAAATAATGTCTCTTCAGTGATGTTCGAAGTCAAACATTTTTGAAAATAAAAAGCTTATACAAAAATACGAAGAACTATACACCAAAAAGGACAACAAAGTATAGCCAAAGACATGTTAGGAATCAGAGCATGAGACAGATAACAGAGAACAGATAGGATATTTGTTTAATCATTTTATTGATATGGAAGAATATAAATACACAGAATTTCTACAACCGCCCAATGGCAGAATCAAAACTGATTGTATGTGTAATCATATTCTTCAACATCATAAAAATGGCAAATAAATAAATAGAACTTTTATGATTCATAGAAAATAGAGGCAACAGTAGTATACCGCTGTTCGAATATTCTAAATCGATTAAGAGAAAACGAATCTGGGTAACAAACTAAAACTAAGGGGAACACATCAATTGCAAGAGAACTACGACACAACAGGAACACAGCACTCAAATGTAACACAAAAAAAAACGAACTGTCATATAACAATGGGCATTTTCCTGAATTTGTAACGGAAATGTTCAGAAACAAAATGGTGGGTTTATCCTGGTTGTGTGGCTATCCAAACCTCGCACTTTGATGGCAATGTTAAATATTACTATAAAATGAACCATAACATACAGTACAATATATGTATTAACAATAAAATAGAGAATACTCAAAACAATTGCTGGAATGTGTTTGGATACTATTGATCTTGAGTCGTCAGCTGTTACCCACAAACAATAGGTAAAATTGATTTAACACTATGTTGAATAAAGAATATGATTTCTTTATTTATTTTAATTCTAAATAATCATTATACATCATAAGCAACACGACGGGTGCCACATGTGGAGCAGAATCTGCTTACCCTTCCGGAGCACCTGAGATCACCCCTAGTTTTTGGAGGGGTTCATGTTGTTTATTTTTTAGTTTTCTATGTTGTGTCATACAATGTCATATGTACTATTGTTTTTCTGTTTATCTTTTTTTCATTTTTTAGTCATGGCGTTGTCAGTTTGTTTTAGATTTATGAGTTTGACTGTCCCTTTGGTATCTTTCGTCCCTCTTTTATAGCCTGAGATATTCATGATATAAAAAACACGAAAATCCCTTGAAGGTTATGATAGTTATCATTATAAATATAAAGATGTGTAATCTTAAGAGTGCGAGGAAAGTCGTTCACGCATTGTCAAAAAGGCAATTTTACGTATACAGTGTTTTGTTAAAATTATCAATGAACAGATATTTAAACAGAAAGACATTTTAACCAAATTTTCGTAAAACGTAAAATTTCAAAATAACCAAAAAATCTAAGAAACATTCTAAACGAAAAGTCCCTATGCAAAGTGGAAAATTAAAAGCTCAATGGATTACAAATGTACTGGTCCTGATTTGTCCAAACAGACATGCTGTGTGTATATACGTTTGGTATCAACATTTGCTCTAGTTACTAAATACTAATAAAACAAATTGCAAATGTAGGTTATTTAGTCAAGAATGTTCAATCCCAAAATCGAATCGCAGTCCACTCATATATTTCTTGAAGGTCAAAGTTAGTCATACAACATATCAGTAAAATACATAAACTGATGTAAAACAAAATATGCTCAACATAGAATGACCTTCAAACAGGAACAACCTTGGGTAATGTAATACAAATCATCACCAATACCGAAATTTAATATTTGATAACTATTTACACCACTCGGTCGATTCCACTGCTGGTGGACGTTTTGTCCCCGAGGGTTTCACCAGCCCAGTAGTCAACACTTCGGTGTTGACATGAATATCAATAATGTGGTCATTTTAATAAATTTCCTGTTTACAAAACTTTGAATTTTTGGAAAAACTAAGGATTTTCTTATCCCCGGCATAGATTACCTTAGCATTATTTGGCACAACTTTTTGGAATTTTGGATCCCAATGCTCTTCAACTTTTTACTTGTTTGGCTTTATAAATGTTTTGATATGAGCGTCACTGATGAGTCTTATGTAGACGAAACGTGCGTCTGGCGTACTAAATTAGAATCCTGGTACCTTTGATAACTAATACACATTTCGATCCTGACTAAATGATAATAGAATAAAATCTACATTGATCTATGTCCAGTCAAATATATCAATGATATATGTCTTTATTGTTATTACCATTCCATGTCCTATAACTTAATGTGTTAGCCACTAACTGAAGGGTAATCAAGCTGACCATACTGATCTATCATAAAGCACAGTGCTAGTACAGAAGGAGTAAACACGTTTAGTTCTTCTGATTGTATATACAATACAAATACAAAGTTTATTATTGTCAATTATGACGCCCGATAAGTTTAGCAGTACAATTAAGTTCAATGTCATACAAGTAATTACATATTGATTACATTGATTATTTAACAATTAAACAAGGTCAAGTCTTTGTCAACCAAAATTTTCTGCAGAAATAATGTACATAGTTTTACAATATAATATAGATGGACAAACTACCGGTGGCTTAACAGTATCTAGAATTGATTTTCTCTATTTGAATAAAGTACACAATAATAAACTTACTTTCTTAATTATAACATTACCTCAGATGACATTAACCATATTAATTTTGATTTATTTTGGAGGTTTTTAACAGGACACTGAAGAAGAAAATGAATTTCATTTTCTATCTTCCTCTCGAAGCCCCACATATCTGCCTTTTTCAATTTCTAATTTATGTGCACTGACTCGGAACTTAGTGAGCAGTCGCCTTTCATCCTCATCCTCATTTAAAATTAATAAGTATTTTTCCATATACATATTTTTTTTAAATAATCTGTAAGTTCTTAGTTTATTATTACCATGCTGTTTATTTTGTTTATCATTGTAAAGTTCAGATTTCCAAATACAAGAATATATCTGTTTTAATTTCCGGTAAATTAGTGATTTTAAATCCATATATGATATCTGTTAAAACATGCAGTTTAGTAAATGTCGATTTTTTTTGGTGTCCAACTTTGAACACACAATCATGTAAATATAATTCATTTATTAGCAATATACAAGTTTTTTAATATCTGTTTTCTTATTTTTTTAACCTCTGCAATCATTTTCACCGCAATAATGGTATTTCTATTTCAACTGCATCTGTATTTGTTATTGTATTTTCCATATACCAAAAACACTTTTTTCATTTATCTTGTGATTTGGTTTGTCTATATATCTACATGTAAAACATTTGACTATTATGAATGTAAAGCAACAGTTTTATGTGGTTAAATCTATTTCAACATTAATTGTGCAATATCTGATCATGTGATGTTGTATTGACATTATAAATGTTATTACAGGTTTAATGACACGAAGCTCCTGTCTTTATTAGTGATGTGGTTTATGTCACCCATTATCTGTACATGCACAACATCATCTAGATCCTGCTTGGTAACTTTCGTACATACTTCTAGTAGGTACATGTTTATACGAATTTTTGTTAAATCGTTCAATGTAGTTGTTTGTGGTTTTGTTTAGGTTTTGACATATTTTGTGATTTCTAAACGTATCTAGCTACCCTAATTATATTATATAGATATAGGATGATGTGGTATAGATACCAATAAGACAACTCTCCATTCAAGTAATAATTTATCAAAGTAAACCATTGTAGGTCAAGGTACAAGATGGAGCCTTGGCTCACACCGAACCACAAGCTATATGTTTATTTATTGTATTCAATTGCTTCAACACTGATTATTATTCCATCCACAGTAATAACTTTCAGAATGTTGTACTTATAGTTTTTGTCAAGTTTGCTGTTGATAGTTTTATTGCATGTGTTGACTAGTGTGTTTCGTTGCTCACCGTCTTTAGGGCATCCTCAAAGGGCATATTGTAACAGGTATTTTGGTAAGATTACTATAATATGTATGTGTGTTATTTAGTTATTATTCAGCATACGGTGAAAATACTCTTCAGTTATTATCAAGAGTTAGAAAAATCTGTTGTCGTATTTACTCTATTTGTCAAGTGGTTGTCCAATTTTCATTTCGTGTATCAAATAGTGTGTCTGATTACTCACTGTCTTCAGAGCATCCTCAAAGGAAATGTTGTTGCAGTTATATTGATAAATTCTTACTAAAGTAAACATATGAAAGAAACAATATCACGTGCACCACTATAATTGTTCACACAAAGAGCAAGAGGACTTATACTTTATTTATCTGACAATGTGATTTTATCAATACAGGTCGCGAAAAAACGTATACTGTATAGTTAGCGTATATAGGCCCCGATATGAAAAATGTGAAACAATTCAAGAGATTAAGATAACGACCTAATATATATCAAAACAATTTCCATATATGACAGACATGAACCAATGGTAACCACTAAAACTACAGTTTTACTTGGCACTGACACGAACATAATGTGGAACATGATTATGAATATGTATTTTGACTAAATTGGCAATCAATGTTTCTTGAGCTACATTTGGTCAAAATCAACACAATTTGGTTATCTTTTACCGAACTATGTATTGGGTTTGCTTAGTTTACTAGTGATTATCAACGATTTATAAGAAAAGATGGATACATTTATTTTTTTTTTTGCAGATTTTCGTTATTTTTGTTTTATCTGGAATCAAAGAACTCAACGGGGGAAAAGGGGGAAAAAACGACACTTTTTTTCGTAAAAATGTCTGAATTCATTCACATATTGTTTAAATTCTGAAAAATCCAGTCTTCACATTTTGAGTAGACACTTGCCTACTGTTTAAGAAATAATTCATGGGGGCTTGAATATATCGTGATTTTACCACGGGTTGGCCCTTTATGACAAATATTTTACCCCTGAGCGATAGCGAGGGGTAAAATATCGGCATAAAGGGACAACCCGTGGTAAAATCTAGATATATTCAAGCCCCCATGAATTATTTCGATTCTGATAGGACACATACGGCAATTCTTTTGGATCGAAGCGCTCTAGGTGTAGGCAAATATTTGCCGTTCCCATAAATAAACGCACTAATAAACTAGCGTAAAAGAACGGAGCAAACTGCATTAGTGACATGCTTAAACTATTTAAAATAATGTATTTAGACAGTTTTGGATGAATTTGAATGATAATTTATTTATATGTCTTATATGATGTACAATAAAGGGCTTTCGCCACATTTTAGCATCATTTGTGTATGTTTCCTTGTGATGATTTTCGGATTCACAAGCGTGTATTTTCCCGTAAAATGCTTACATTCTAACGTCATTGTTCTATGACGTCGGGTATCTCATTCATAAAAAAGCATATGACGTGGGAGTACAATCGGAACAGCACTGGCAATATATTCATATTTTACCACGGGTGTGTACTCAAAGCGTTTGAAGGACGTCATGTTAGAATGAAGAATAAACCACGCCATTTATATATATTTTGATAACGGTCTCACTCTTCTGTGTTTTGTATCACGGTTATACATGACAGCATAAGTAATGATCATTTTTTTCATTATTGCACCGTTTATGCAATTTTTTTACTAGTTGTTGATATCAAAAGCCCTGGTGTAACAATTTAAAAAAAAATAAAAAATACGTTGTTAAATATACGAGCAAATTGAAAAAAATAATGACCAAACTGGCAGCCACACGTTAATTATTATTCCAAAATTTTACTTTCATAAATGATTTTTATATTTCACAGTGACTAGCTTTTTGATAACAGCGGGAATATACTTTTGTACAAGAACAATATAAAAACAGCCATTGTTGCAAATACCTGTTAGCCAATTTCAAACGTCTGCCTCCATTAAATGTGAACCAGGAAATATAAATATCCGTCGAAAAGGGTTCGTGACATGAATCCGAATGCCTGTTGTGGTAGCAAAGTATTTTTTTTTTCTTGTTTTCTATGAAAAAAAGAGATGAGTTATTATTGCCAATGAGACGTTTTTTCCAAGTACAGTTGATGTATTCGTTTATAGTCAACCGTTTGGCCTTCAACAATGAGAACTATCCATACGGTATAGTCGGTTATAACAGGCCCTGACACAAACATTTTGAAACAATATTCGTTTTTAACAGTGTTGATGAACTTGTCAGTCAAAATTCTACAATGGAAAAAAAATATATAAATAGATAAATAAATGAATAAATAAGTAGAAATAGGACGAAGAAAAACTCGTCCCGATTCCAAATCATCCCAGACCAAATCTTCCTACAATAATCTGCTCACCATCAATTGTTTACAAAATGATTCCACTATAATGACTACTGACATGATATAAAAGGAGTTTATTTCTACCCTCTACCCTTAGACATACAAACTCACCAACTAAGGAAAAGAATTCAAGTATTCGTTAAAATGCACGTGCATGTAAATAGTAACAATGTAAGATAATGTTTATTAGGATGTTGTTACATCATTTAATGAAGTCCTTGTTCTGATTTTAGTCCAATATTCACTGTTGTTTATTGTATTTTAGTCCAATATTCACTGTTGTTTATTGTATTTTAGTCCAATATTCACTGTTGTTTATTGTATTTTAGTCCAATAATCACTGTTGTTTATTGTATTTTAGTCCAATATTTACTGTTGTTTATTGTGTCTGAACAAATTTATTTACACTACATAAAATTGATAAATATATAGGGTTTTCGATTATTTCATCTTATTTAAATACGTCGTCTACATTAAACATACACTGTATTGATTCAGGGGAAGGAAGCATTTTGTCAGTGAATACATTTCCATAATCGTTTTCGTTTGATTTACAAATATATTCATCCAATATTTATTCATTAATGAAACAATGTAAATGAGCGTTCGTGTCTCTGTAAAGATAAATAACTTATCTGTTTGACCATATGGTACATTCAAACACGTTTAATGACAATATGCATCAACAATTATCCGGACTATTTTTTCCATTTATATTTTATCTTATTTTTTTTATTACTGCTATCTTTAAGTGACAGCTGATGTCCACATTACGTTACACGCGGGGGTTTTATTGTTTTGTCGTTATTTATTGTATTCATTCATATAATAGAGTCAACATAGGTCAATATACAGCATTTAACATCTACAGTTAGAAAATTTAGCATGTTGTTTGTACTGTATTTTTCAAGTTGGCTCCTTTTTTCATTTCATATGTTGAATAGTGTTTTGGGGTGCTCACCGTCTTTCGAACATCCTCAAAGAATATTTTGTCGAAGTTCATTTGGTAAGTATACATATATAAGAAACACATTTAGTTGATAAGAGTTATTAAATAAATAAGCCGTACTAACACACTGTCATTAATTTGTACTTGTAGCTGGTAAAATGTTTGTGATGACGTATATATACAAAAATAAAAATTCAAATACTTTTTGCAAAGATCAGCCTGAACATAAACTCTCCTTTTTAAAGTTTGTTTGTAACATGCATATAACAAACGTAAGATTAAAAATAAAAACGATGACACAATTGAATAAATAATGCACCTTTTGTTGGTTTCAAATAATAAATAACTTAAAGTCTGAAATATATCTCCAATTTGCATCTATATCTGTTAACCGATAAGAATTTTAAGGAAAATTCATTTTTCAATTGTCCCAATAAACCAATATCTGACCAAGAAGCATTGATATACAAGATGAGTACCAGGTGAGAAATGCACATAGTGTTTCAAGGTGTTTGTCATTTTTCTTTTCATATGAATAATAATCAGTTGAGCCTACACATGTGTTTAAGCTAGTAAATCTGTATGAATGATCACCTTCAATTATATAATTAAAAAAAGATTACTCTTACAAAACTTGATTTTTTCGAAAAACTAAGGATTTTCTTATCCCAGGAATAAATAACCTTAGCCGTATTTGGCACAACGATTTGTAACTTTTGATCCTCAATGCTCTTCAACTTTGTACATGTTTGGCTTTATAAATATTTTGAAATGAGCGTCACTGATCAGTCTTAAGACGACAAAACGCGCGTTTGGCATACTAAATTATAATCCTGGTAAATTTGTGTACCTTTGATAACTATTTACTTATATAAGTACAATACAAAATAGTAATGTGTTAAACATTACTTGTTTTTGCTATTTTGAAAGCTACTTGTTTAAGTAAACCCCCTGACTCATTTCTATGATTATTATTATTATCATAAAAAGCATTAACACATTTCCATTTGATAGAATGTTGCTACAAAATATTGAATATTTACATTTTGGACACTAGAATATTTTTTTTCAATGTATATGATGTAAATATTGAATTCTTTTGTTTCAGTAATAAGGGGGACGGTGAAAAGTGTCGTTAAAATAGATGGACCACCTGAAGATGCAGGGGCAGATAATCTGGCTGTGTATAAATATCGAATACTTAGTAATAGGAAATTGAAGGTAAAGTAAACATTTCAAGGTATGGTATGATTGTCAAAGAGCCAACTCTCCAACAGATGTAACTCAACAAATGTTGGCATAATTTGTCGTTTTAGAATAGTAAATGAAATACGCATTATTTCACTGTTCTTATTACAAACATAAAAAAGTGAACTCATTGATAGAAATGATAGATTTAACCGATCAAAAAGTTTTAGTGTTCCTTTTTAGAAATATAACCCTGAAAGCAAGAAGTGTTGTAATATTGAAAATGCATGTGTCGATCTGTTTTGGTAAATTTCTGAAGAATAAATAAAAATATTCAAGAATAATTGTGTCATAGTTTGGCTTTTGATTTATATTCAATAAAATCTTTCTTGCCCAATTGAAATTTTACAAAAAATCAACAAAATTAAACAATTCAATTTTGTATCTTTCTCCGATTTTAATTTCACGCTATGCAAGTGTATCTATACTGGTAACATTTCCAAGTTATGTCAATTAGACGGAAATAAAAACAGAAATATCATATCTTGAAACCAGTACGTAAATAAAACAAATAATCTATGAAAATGATATATTTCCCCAAAGGAGGCGTGGTGTTTGAAACCTACATAGACGCCAATACTGTTTTGCAGTTAATTAAAACATTAAAAAAGGCCAACTTTCATTATTTTTAATTGAAAGTACATAACGTTTAGTAATAGAAAATGTGTTTGTGTTAAGGTACAATTACTTTTGCACGTTAGATTGGAAACAAAGCTCAAACTCGTCTATAAAAGATCTTTTAACTTTATGTTTGTTATGAAAAAATAACAGAGAAAAAAATCCAGCCTATTTGTCTTTTATATTTAGCCTATCGAAACCTGCGCTTTAAGTTTCCATGGCCTCTATTTGTTGAAATCTCTTGATCTTCATTTTATCCTAGTTAGCGTGTGAGTGAAAAGGCTTTATCATAAGAAAGAGAAACGAGCACAAACATATTTTCTCTTTATTGTATGTTGTTTTTAATAACCATTATTAACCTGACACATTTTTATCTTGAAACAATAAATATTATTCGGGTCAAGCCTTGACATTTTCTGAATTAACTGCTATAAAATGTGTGCGATTTATTCAAATCAAATGCTACATATACTTTTAAGGTAATATCACTCGTGAGTATTACATTTTACAGGGCCCTGCACAGATGAAGACAGGCAACGAGGTTATAGTTGAGACATCGGGGAATGGCGCACTCTGTTCACTTAGACTGACTGTTGGAGAGGAATATGTCTTATCAGGTATTTGTAGATTGCTACACTTAACTTGTGAAATAGAAGTTCGAGTTCTAAACATGCTAGATGGACTACATTTTGAATCTCTCTCATTTACGGGTGCGACATGTAGAGCAGGCTCTGCTCACCCTTCTGGATCACCTAAGATCCCCCCATGTTTTATGGGACACATTAAAAAAAAAGAAAATAAAAAATTTCATATCAAACATCTTATCTCAATGTTTATATCAATGACGCTTTGTGATTCATTGAATTTGAAAAGATATTTTTCAAGAACAATCGATATCAAATTCATTTTTGTTGGTGACAATATTTAGTTTTTATCAAATCAGCTTATTTGCTTTACTTAATGTTTAAGTTTGATATCAAGACAATTAACGAATGAAAAACAGCGACATGTATGTACTATGAGCATGATGAGTCTGAGACAAGTCTGGCAATGTCTAGCAATTCATTCAACCTTCAAATAACTGTTCATTGTTCATTTGTTCTATATGTAAGACGATCCTCATTGAAATAACTAAAGTTGGCGTAATTACATATATACAAACACGTATTTTTATAGAAAACACTAGGAACTAATATAAAAAAGAAGATGTGGTATGATTGCTAATGAGACAACTATCCACAAAAGACCAAAATAACACAAACATTAACAACTATATGTCACCGTACGGCCTTCAACAATGAGCAAAGCTCATACCGCATAGTCAGCTATAAAAGGCCCCGATAAGACAATGTAAAACAATTCAAACAAGAAAACAAACGACCTTATTTATGTAAAAAATGAACGAAAAACAAACATGTAAAATGGGGCTTTTAATGAGTGGTTTTAGATAAAACCACTCAATCATAGCCCCATACGAATACATAATATAAAAAAAACCAATAAGAACTAACTCAATAACGGCTCGAAAAGTATGGAACTCCCTTTTAATTAGAATAGGTCTCTTTATTTATTATTAACAAATTGTAATTAAGAGACTTTACATCATTCATTATAAGTGGTTTGTCGAGTAGAAATCAGTCAATACATTTTTCAATTATTTTAATTAGGCGTTAAAACTGCAGCAGGAGAGTATCGAAGCCTTTCCTCAGATATTGTATATAAGATCAAAGACCTTGAGAATCTCCCATTGGTTCGGGATTATTTGTTAGGAACTGATAGAAATACGTATAAAAGAAACTGTAACCGTGGGTGCACAGTAAGTATACTACTCTGGTGGATTCATTTTTTTTGGGTACCTATTTTCGTTAATTAAGGAAAACTTACATATTCGTGGATATTTCATTTCGTGGTTTTGCATAAGTCTTCATACAAGGCTTTAGCAAATTTGTCATTGTATATATGAACATTTAATTTCGACCTACGAAATCCACGAAAACTGGTTTCCAACGAAAATTAAGGAATCAACAGTACTTGAAAGTAGTTTGCCGATTCAACGTGGTTCGTTAACTCATGGCTCGATTTTTATCTAATGAGGGGGTTAGTTTTAAAAAAAACACCCATTAATAGCCCCATTGCTTTCTATGTTAAATTCTGTAATTTCAAGCATAAATGGCTATTTGTCTTAAGTACAATTGCAGTGGCAGTTATTTCATATTAAAATTGTACCTAGTCCTGACTTGTCCTGAAAAAAATCGACATATCTCTAATTGCATATTAGAAGATACTGGTTCCTGAAAACTTGATAGAACAAAAAAACCCAGGATATTCTGATCTGAACAACAGGCCAAATAAGCCCTCTTGTTAAAATTTATATACTTCTTTTTTATTCAAACAAAATTATCAACAAGGGTTCTACAAGGTTCTAAAGTCCCCAAGCTTTCATATAAGGCTATCATTAAATATTTTATAGTGGTGTGTGTGTGTGTTTCTTAGAAGTTAGGTTTAAGTGCGGTGTTTTTAAAACGCTATACGTTTTGTGTCATTGACTAAGGTTTTAGCTGTATGTTTTCGACGTATGAGATTGAATCTCCATTGGTGTGTTCTATCTTGTGTTTGCATTTTTATTTGTTGGTATTGGTGTTTTTTAACTTTCTAAATATACGCGTATTGATTTAGAAAAGACAGAGCAATACCTCAGAAAACTTGAATGCACCTCTCACTTATAACAAATAGTTTGAGAGAGATATGGGAGATAAATTTAAAGTAGATATAAGAAAGTTACTGGCATCTAAAGTACGAAGAATATGTTACAATTTGCAAATGTATTGATATATATTGACGAACAAATTAAAGATTAAATGAATTCCGTGGTACCTTTATAACATAATTGATTAACTAATTTCAATGAATGGAAGAACACCTTTTAATTGAACTAAACTTGTTATTTTTGGTATTTTTCAGGATATCAGCACACAATCAAGCTACTGTAAGACGCCAAATATTGCTGATCTATTCACTTTCTTTGTTATAAAATGTTACTCGGACCACGCAATCTGTAAAAAGAGAAACAGAAAATGCAGTTGGTTCAACGATAACAGTTGTAAACTAAGTGTCATGCCAATTCCGTAAACACATGAACAATACTTGAATAAATGTTATCAAACTAACATTATCTGAATTTTTCATTAAAAAGGTATCAGGCTTATCAGCTGCATCTAGTTTTAAACAACTTATCTATGTTGTGTCATGTGTAATATTGTTTGTCTTTTTGTCTTTTTCATTTTTAGCCATGGTGTTGTCAGTTGTTTTAGATTTATGAGTTTGACTGTCCCTTTGGTATCTTTCGTCCCATTTTTATCAGTATATGTAATCCCAGTTGAATTTGTCTTTCTGTAGTGTTTTAAAAAAAAGTACAGGAAAATGATTGCTTGAATAAAGAATTCGATGATACGTTTAGTGTCTGAAGATGGGTTTTCATACGCTGTTTCCAAAACAGTTTAGTTATTCAGTTGTGTTATACCTATCGTTTATAGTTTAAGAACAAATGCACTTAGCATCTTAAGATCAAAATATAAAAGACAGTCTCGACCTTTGACCTTGACCTTAATTTTTTGGTAATTACCGAAAATGTTGAGAATAATGTTAATGTCGAGATAGTTTTTAGGTACGGACGGAAGAAACCAAGTATAATAGTGCTAGGGAATACGACTTTCACTTCTTCGTTTTGAGGTACACCTAGAGCTCTTCGATCCAAAAGAAATACCTAATTGTCCTCTTAGAATCGAAATAATTCATTGGGGCATGAATATATCGTAATTTTACAACGTGTTGTCCTTTTATGCCGATATTTTACCACTAGCTATCGCTCAGGGAAAAATATTGGTCATAAATTGCAAACCCGTGATAAAATCATGATATATTAAAACCCCCATGAACATGATGAATTATTTTTTAATTGTTCATTTAAAAAAAATGGTATTCGAACAATAAGGAATATCACTTTCATTTAAGGAAACAAAAAGTAAAAACACAAAATACTGAAATCCGAGGAAAATTCAAAATGGAAATTCAAAATCAAAAGACAAAATCAAAAGTCCAAACACATGAAACGAATGCATAACAACTGTCGTATTCCTGACTTGGTACAGGCATTTTCTAATGTAGAAAATGGTGGATTGAACCTGGTTTTATAGCTTGCTAAACCTCTCACTTATATGACAGTCGCATTTAATTCCATTACATTGTCAAAGTTGCGTGAACAAAACAAACATAATCAAAGAGTAAAATTGTCGAAAATAAGGGTACAGCAGTCAATATTGTGTTATCATCCCAACATGCTTAATCACTTTAAAAACAACAAATATAACGAAGCACAAAAAGGCATACATCAAATTTAACAACATCATTTTGCTTATCTTATACGATTTCAATTATCTATGTAAAGTCTACCCGTAAAGCATGGAAGGTTTTCACTACTTGTATAAATTTGCGCGTTTGAAATTCGCAAAGGTAGACATCAAATAATTTTGTCGTTCAAAGTATGACGGCATACATAAATGCAGAGTCTCGTAAAGTAGATATAACAATAAACGGACTTAACAGTAAAAGTAATAATCATATATAAAATAATTGTGTGGTTTAAAGTATGACGGGATACATAAGTACAGACTCAAGTCAAATGTATATCATAAAAATCAGACTTAACAGAAAAAGTAGTATTAATGAATACAATAGTTTTGTCATTCAAAGTATGAAAAGATCCATATGTAAAAGTAATATTAATAATTCAAATGCAACAACGTTTGAAACGTTCATTTTGATTAGATAACGTCACTTATTTACATGGCATCAATTGAGAATTGATGATATGGGACTTACGCGCAAGCTCAGACGGAATATAACAGATTTTAAATACATGTTTTAACGTTGTTTTCTGACAGTTTCATTAGAAGGGAGATAACAATATTGTATTTTAAGCTCCGACGGCATCAATAAACGCGTCGCCAGTAAACTTAATTTGCGACCATCAAATCCCCAATTGATGCCGTCGGAGCTTAAAATACAATACAGTTATCTGCTAAATGAAATAATTTTGTCGTTCAAAGTATGATGTTTTACATAAGCACAGAGTCACGTCACAATAAAAGTAAAATTAATTAAGACACATAAAAGAATGCTATAACACGTTATTAAGATGATAACCAACATGACCAACGTCAGTACGCACAATCTATACTTCAAGACTATCTTGTATTATTTGTGAAGTTGATACGGAATGTTTATCAGCAAGTTCTTGGTACCTTCCGATGAACTTTTTTAAACAAAGGACGACACGTTCTTTGGCATACCCCTGGTTTATCAACTTTCTGCTCAGACACTGGTGACGTTTTACAAAGTCTGAATAGGAGCTGCAAGCTCTTGAATACCGAATAAGTTAGGAAATGTATATTCCATATGCAAGTGAAGTTGGCATATTACTACTAAGGTGGGCGAAATTGATGATTTCAAAATTAAAATCGTCTCGTTTGTCATTGATTCTGGTACTGAGATGACTGTGTATGTCAAATTCGAGGTATAAGTATACAAATGAGGCGGAGGAAGCCGTGCCTGTTGCCTCTTTACTTTCTAGTTATGGTGGGTATATTAATGGAACCCAATCAGAAAAATACGAATTGTTAATGGAAAGAACATCATCAATATATCTGAAAGTGAAATGATATATAGTTATAAATAATCTTTACATAAAAAATGACTCAGCAACCATCAATAGATTGTTAACAGTCCGAATAAGGCAACATGTTGCACTGGTTCATTTAAATCTATTAAAACAAGATTAGGAGGGGATGACCAAAAAGACAAAATAAAGAAAATGATATTTGACAATTCAAGATCATGTATACCTTTTGTACTTTCAATGTGTGTGGTAAATATATTGTATCATTTATTTCGAAAACAAAAGATAAAATAACGATCATATGATGTATTCGCTTCTCTTCGTTTAAAAGGAACCAGCATTTTTGTCTTGAATATAACGAGTGTTTAAAATAAATAAAATACGATTTCGTCTCCGTTACAAGATTTAATGCATCAACAAGAAAAAACAGTGTTTGGTAAATTACTCCTTCATATTAAAACATGTTAAAAATGATCGTTTATACAGGATGAATTTCAGAAGTGAACAGATTAGTGTTTTTGGCTAATTTCTAACATCGGACTAGGACTTTTTCAATTTAAGTTTGCATGTGCATATTGATATGTGTTTCTTTATTCTGCATTGGCTAGAGGGAAAGGTGAAGGGTTAATATCTCACAAAACATGTTAACTTCACAGCCTTTTTTCTCATGTCCGAAGTCAGGGGCATCTGGCTTTTGTTAGTATTGTAATTCTGTTTTTAATTTTAATTCATTTATATGTTTTTTAGTTTAATTTAAATTACATTAAGTGATTTTAACCCTGCGTTGAAAACCAACTGGTGGGATTCGGCGTTTACCTGCTATATGGTCAGGTTGTTTTCTCTTTAAAATATTCCCCATTTTTATTCTCAAATTATATCCTCTGCGTTTATGCATATATCTGGCGACAATTTCCCAAGCCACAAAACTGCCTAGATAGGAGTTACGGAAGAGGATTAGAAACTGTAACTTTCACATCACGTTTATTCAAACATATGTTTATAAAGTGGACAAAGTACTACATCTTATATATTTCCCTTTAACTTGATGGTGCGAGTGCTGCCTTTTTGCGGTATTAGCTTGCACTTTTTTAAATCTATAATGTTCTCTCTTAAAACGGGTCAACCATTTATCGGCCTTTTCCGACAGACTTTTATCATTTCTAAAGAACAATACTCACAAATTTTGTCAAGGGAGAGCCGAAAATGTATTCCCAGAATTTATCACACATAACGGGGAGCGAATCAGGAACCTTTGTGTTTTAAGTGTGATACGCTATTCACTATACCGTGGCTTTCCGATCGCCTAAAGTAGGATAGACATAATAGATATAATAATGATAATTAAAATAACAAATTTAATAATGTTTTCAAAATTTCGATTTGATTATATGTAAACTGATCCCAAATATCGATCGCAATTGGTATACTGGGGAAATGAATTAATATAAGAGAACTATGCGGGAAATAAAACAGTAACGAAAAAGTTCTTCGTTTTATATTGTTTTGAATTTGTTTATATTGAACAAATACATATATATATATACTAAGGGTACTTTTTCAAAAAATGAGGGTACTTTTTATATGGCCTTCCAAATACCGTTTCGATCCCTAACATCACTGAAGAGACATTTATAGTCGAAATCCGGATCTGGTGTACTAAAAAAATATTGACACCTTATGTTTGTGGCATGACATCGTGGCAACAAGTAGAAAACAAATTCTGTTTAGTATTAAATTTATATTAAGATCCATTTTGTTACATCTTGTGATCAATTTTATTTGGCAATCGCCAATGGCAGTCATCAAGGTTAAAGAACATCAGTTGTTCGACCTGTTAGTTAAATGCGTTTTGTTTAAATATACTTTTTCACTTTTTTTGGTCTTTTGGAAAATGTTGTTTTTGCAGTTTTTAGACCCTTCTACAACGAATTTTGTTTTATATGCACACGTATAAAAATTGCGGTTTTTATCCAACGCAATCATAGGTTTGAACGTAGTTTTCAATTAAGACTCGTTTAAATATATATATATATATATATATATGAGGGTACTTTCATTGTCAGCACGATTTAATAACAACATTTTCGTATTATAACATCTTATATCAGTACCGTTGTGCAAATCTTTAGACTGATATATATATATATATATATATATATATATATATATATATATATATATATATATATATATATATATATATATGATCATGATGATATAATTGGTCTTTGCTTATGTTTTTGTTCACGCCCCACATACATTAATTTTACAATTACATCTTTCAAGGTGGTTTTAATATGTTAAACTGTTCGTTACATAACACCAGGTGTTTAATTTGTAAGAGGACTGGTGTTCCATAATTTATTGTAGATCATGTTTGTAGTTTGATCGCATAATGAAATGTTTTTGTGACCTCTTAACAATTAATTATTACACTATATTTGTCAGAAGTAGTCTAACTTCGCTAAAACATAGTTCATAAACAGTTAGACAATTCATAATGTCGTATTTACAGTTTTTGTCCGGTGGATTGTTGCTTCTTTCATACCTTGTTTTGAGTGGTGTATTTGGTTGCTCGCCGTCTCTTGAGCATCCACAAGTAAAATTTTGTCACAGTTATTTTGGTAAGTAAATTACATCTTTTATATATATTACAAAGTTTTTTAATCGAAAAGTGATAGTAAGTTAAGTAATTTGTTCTGTTAATGAATTTCCGTAAATCAATTTGTTCTATCCATCGTATATTTTGCATAACCATTGTGTTAACTGCATAATTAATAAATTCAAGATAGCGTTGTCGTGATTCATGCTAGAAAAAAAAACAAGTGCGGCCACCAGTAACGTACTACGTGAACTGAGGGTTAATTTGTTTTTGTACTTTTCAGGATATTTGTATCAATTTTTGGTGTGTATTCTGAGTGTCAGAGTACAGCATATGTGTTTTTTCTTCGTATATTCATTTGTCATCGCAGTTGATTTTCCATCCTCCGTAAAAAGAATTAATCTATTGAATTAATTTACCTTTTTTTCCCATAACGAATATAATTAAACTAATTAAAACACGATCTTAAAAAGACTACACTCAATCAACCTAAAAATATATTACTACAATTTGGAAATTGGAATGGCGTTCATTATCACATGACTAGAATATATTTGTTAAGGAGCCAGCTGAAGGACGCCTCCGGTGTGGGATTGAAGACCTGTTGGTGACCTTCTGCTGTTCTTTTTTTTATGGTCGGGTTGTTGTCTCTTTGACACATTCCCCATTTCCATTCTCAATTTTACTTACATTGCCTAAAACATATGAACAACTTTTCTGGCTGCATTTTTTATGTATCACCTTATACATGTTATACGTGCTACTGTTTTGTAGTGCCTTATTTATGTTTGGAATAAACAAGGATCTTCCGATAAAGTACCAACATCTTTTTTTTTAAATGTGTAGCTTTGTGAGAAGTATACATGCAAAGCTTCGTTCAAATGAGTATACACATATATTAACACACCCATAACACAGACTTAGAAGCACATGTACATGTACTAAAGAAGACGCATTTGAAGATATCATACGATACAAATAACAATCTATTCTCGGAAATATAAATAAGAATTGATCCGGATGTTATATACGACAATCTTTCATGTATCAATAACATTTTGCTTTGTTATCTATTACCATGATAACCACGGTAAAAATAAAATAAAATAGCTTTCCACTACCCGTTATAATTATAAAACTGTGTTTATATATATCATGTAAAAAAATATGTTTATTTTTTCAGTGATACATGGGACGGTAAAAAGTGTCATGAAGATAAAAGGACCACCTGGAGATGTTAGTGATAACTTCGCTGTGTATGAATATAGTATGCAAGTCATCCACAAATTAAAGGTAAAATAGCAAAGTATATATCTTACTTAAAAAACAAATTTCGGTATTATTTACCAATTCAGAATCGGACAGATTATCTGTTTTATTTTGTTAGTACTCCAAGATGGAGTTAATGTCATGTCATCAACAAATTATCGATTGTTCAGAACGTTTTAGTGAACGCATTTTGAAATAGTATGGTAATACTTTGTATTCCCTTACTGCGAAATGTTTTGCAACGAACTGTTTGTAAATTAATTTTGATTATTACAACATATAAGGTTATACCATTCAAGAGTATTTAATATTACAGGGACCTGCCAACATCAAGGAAGGCAAAGAGGTTATAGTTGAAACATCTGGGAATGGTGGCCTCTGTTTCATTAGCCTTACAATTGGAGAAGAATATGTCTTATCAGGTAATCGGACATATCTTATATATTAAAATATTATACACCATAAAATAAAAAAAAGATGATTATAACACAACAACAACAAAAAACACCAACAATGCATTGGAAATTAAATACAGTACATGTAACTTTCAAATGTACCGCTGTTTGTTAAGAATCATTCACCTACTAATTCTATTATTTATTTAAATTAGGATTTAAAACTGACACTGAGGGATTACGAAGCCTTTCTTCAAATATTGTCTATAATGTCAAAGATCTTACGACAATGCCTTTGGTTCGGGACTACCTGTTAGGGACTGGAATGAACACATATAAACGAAACTGTGATCGTAAATGCACGGTAGGTATTATATTTGATATTATAAACTAGTTCAACAAAAATATCATAAGTCCTCTATATTGCCTTTACAAAGCACATGCGATTATCCCAATTTAAATTTGTGTTCGGTTTGCTCCGCATTTTGTTAAATTTATTTTTGCTGTGGTTTTTTTTCTGTGCATCTTTTGTTTTTTCGTTGTGATTAATTTTTCTATGAACAGTGTGGAATATTCATTAGTTTTTGACTACTGCGTTAAATTACTAAGTATCCTGTTATTTCTCGTCTCCCTTTTGCATCCGATATTTTTTGTGTGCAGTGTTTATTGTTATTGCGTATTGGCAAACATACAAATTAGCTTTTTTTAATTTTTAAAGGGCAATACCGAAAATCACAAACGTTCCTCACTTATGAAATGACATAGTTTAGACGATATCGGGAAATTCATAAAAAAATCACAGAAATAATTCTACAATACAAAAGAAAACCCCGTCCATTTCCTAGCTCTTTTATTTGTAAAAAAATTTTTGACCAGAAACCATTATTTTGACATGCTAAGCTATATTTAACATGTTAAAAAACAAAAGTAACTTATACAGTCATTTTCAGTTGTTCCGACTACTGTCAAACTTTTGTCAAATTAGTGCTTTTAAGAAATTTCAATTTTACAATACAAATATGAAGATGAGGTGTTATTGCATGCCAAGGAGACAATTCTTCACAAGAAAACACATAACACAGAACTTAACAACTATAGGTACTGTTCGTTCTTCATCAATGAGCAAAGTCCATACCACATAGTCAGTTAAACAAACATAAACTGCCCCGAATGACAAATGTAAAACATTGCAGACTAGAAAAAATAGGCCTAATCTATGAAAAAAAAAAATAACGAACACATTTTTGTATCACAAAATCAAACAGTTACCACTGCACTACAGGCTCTCGACTGGGGATAGGCATATTCTTACAGAATGCGATGGGGTTAACCATGTTAACAGCTCACAACCCTCCCTTTACCTGTCACAATAACGTAACAGCACAACATTTGAACGAACTACAAAATTCAGTGGAAAAAGGCTCAACTCAACAGATGAATACAAATAGAAATACATCTACAAAACATATTTGTCAATTAGGACTTTGTTTAGGTCTTAACTTATCAGTAGATGTCAATGACTCGTATCATCAATACAACACTGAATGGACTTCATAGTATTCAATTTAACACAGTGAGTAAGCTAGACTGTAAATATTTAAAGGGTTCATAGATTTATTAAGCAGACTTTTCTGAGAATGTCAAATTACAATCACAGAAAACAGTTAATTTCCGACATGTACTATACTATGTTTAATAATAGGACTGGAGTTTAGATGTATGCATGTCATTCGCCGTGGGGAATATCTGAACTTGAATGTATAACACAATAATGCATGTTTTTTTTTATAGGATTTCGGCACACAATCGGCTTACTGCAAGATTCCAGATACAACTTTTCATTGCTACTCGACAAATGCGATCTGCAGAGAGAGATATGGTAAATGCAAGTGGTTCAATGCGGAAAGCTGCAGTGCACCAGCAGCTCCTTAGAAATACTCGATAACAGTAATCCAACATTTGTTGTTAAATGAGTGAAAAAAAGTCGTTGGACACAAATCAGTTGATTGTTTTTGTAAACCATTACTTATACACTTATTAAAACCAGATTTTACTGCATTTCAAATTTTTATTAGTCTTACACTTGTAGAATTTTTGTAGTTTATTGTGAAAAAAACTGATATCACGAGTTAATGTTTTCAAATGTAAATAGATATAATTGCGTCTGGTCGCATTGATGGCTATTTCTGTAACCGTTAAATTAAAAAAAAGAAAGATTTTATCCTCCTAACTTGTTTCTGACGTCATCGTGTATTGGTCAATTAATAATCATATCCAATGATAGCGGTCATCACATGACTTTTATATAAGCTTTGGATTTCAAATATTTTGGCCGCAAGCATCACTGAAGAGACATGTAGGGCTGAAATGCGCATCTGGAGCAAGAAAATTGGTACCGTTAATTTTATTACAGTTTTTACAAGTTCTGTGTAGATGTAGGTAACAATTTTCGATTCTTAACTAATGTATTTTATACTGTTATTTTATATCAGTAACATAACAACTTCTAATGGATGGTACCCGATGTAGACTATTCTAGTTTTGAATGTTTTAATCATCACACGAGTAATCAGTTAATTTCACAAAGTTCGCATACAAACAGTTACATGCATCGTTATCGAACGAAACTATGACTCGAATAGTTGCAAATCAAAATGACAATCGCACAACAAGGACATTGAAACCTTATTATTCTGGTGTTCAATTATACCACTCTGATATTAAATATATCATCTGTATATGAATATGCATATATTGTACATGCATGAAATTGCTTGCAAAGTACTTCTGCCTGACACATTGTGATAAGTAGGATTGAAATACCGTAAATTAGGTTATTTTGGTTGAATTTTTACTTTGGTTCTGTTGGTGCTCCAACGAAAGTTCCAAAATTAAACACACGAACATAAAGCAAACACTAAATATTGAAACTACAAAATCGCATACCGATACGATTGTAGGAAATATTTGTTTCGACCTATTTTCGTATTCAACTAGATGTGACGTACCATGATTTGGTGGTATTACACCTATATCGACAAAGGAGACTTCACCATTAAAGGTAATGGATTGATATACATGTATTGCGTGGCAGGGATATATTCTACACCTTCTGCATGTTTTTGTAACATAAATAAAGGCAACAGTAGTATGCCGCTGTTAAAAACTCATAAATCCATGGACAAAAATCAAAATCGGGGTTACAAACTAAGACTGAAGGAGACGCATTAAATAAAAGAGGAGAATAACGACACAACATCAAAATGTAACACACACAGACACGGAATAAGCATTAGATTGATTGATTGTTGGTTGCTTAAATTCCAGTGGCAAATATTTCATGCATATTGAGGACGAGAACAAGTTAACTATTAATACAATAGGTAGGTCTTGAATTAAAAGAGGCCATATGGGAATGATGGTCGTGGAAATATTGACTGCCACTGGACAATGAGAATATATTGTATACGGACAGAAATTTAGCATTGCAACAGGCCACCTACGGGCCCTCAAAGAGTTGTAGCAAGGGTTCTTAACGTGCAAAGAGCGTGGCACTCTCTTTACACGAGACATCGGATTTATCGTCCCCATTGTGACCAGACGTAACTGCGAACTAAATACATACCGCACAGTCAAACAGACGCCCCACTTCGGCAAGCGTTTTACCGCCGGTCGGGAGAAGACCAATTGACCATATTTCTATTCCCTAGTCACCCCGACTAAGCATTATACAAAATCCTATTAGAAAAACAAATATAACATAAAAAACAAATACATGAATTCGGGATAGATAAGTACCGTGACACGTCTCATAGTAATGTGAATTCACACTAAAAATATTGTTTTCTCAGATACATAATTTACTTTAACATATTATTGCATCTTCGCAGTAAACCAATTGCAGATACAATCGTTTCTTTTCTTAATAAATCACTATACGTGAAGGTGTAGTGAGTATGCTTTCATTGCGATTCAGCAACTCTAGTTGTTCGTCCCCACTTGGTGTATGTCATTCTTCCAGTTCGTGCTCACGTTGTGTTGCTCATACTACCAGCCAATCCGCTCGTGGTGTTTGCCATACTACCAGTTCGTTTGCAGTTCATTCTGCCATACTTTTTTATATTGGTCTTATGCATTATGGTAATAGGGAAGAATACACGAACAATAATAGAGATTGTTTATACTGTCCTAAAATGTATTTTCATGATATTGTGGTATGTTCAATATAAAATAAGTTAGATAGATCTGCGATTTTTTTTTCAAGATACTGGCTGTGAACAAATGATGAAAGGTGTTTGATTTCCATATTCTGTGGTATTTCACATGTTTGTTAACAATAAAAATCTATGCTACTCAAGGAAGAAACCGATTTCATTGAGCTGCATTTTCTTTGAAACCATAGAAAATCGAAAATATTTGTGATATTGCGTATAAATTTATATTTGAAACAATCCCTTTTACTACGAAAACGCACAATTTTGAGAATATAACTAAATCGGAGACTATTACCGATCCATTTGTCATACACCTTCCTGCGTGCTCAGTCTAAATTAATCAGGCGAAATGAAATTTGTTTCAACTCTTGCCTAATAATACTGCCAGTGCGGGGGCATCTTATATTCATGGATTATCATGGGTCGGTTAAATGATCCATTGGAATTTCAACCAAAGATAAAGAACTGCATCTTCCATCACTGTATTGGACACCGAAACTACATAAGCGTCCTAACAAACAACGGTATATTGCTGGGTCTTCCAAGTACTCAACCAAACCTCTTTCTTAACTATTAATATCTATTTTACTCTGCAAACAAAACCGAGCTTCACAATTGAGTCCTTCTTCTTGCCGACTTATTTCTATTTCTTATTATGAGGCTGAATCCACACATGAACTTCTTAGTAAGACAGATAAGAAGTAAGCATTATCATCTAACTTTCCGCTATATAGATGATGTTATCTCACTAAATTATTCAAAATTTGGTGACTACAGTGAACGGATATATCCAATCAAACTATATCTAAAGGATACAGCAGATACAGTTAAGTCGGCCTAATATATTGACTTGCATCTAGATATTGACAATGACGCTCGGTTGCAAACAAAGCTTTACGACAAAAGAGATGATTTCAGCTTTCCAATTGTCAATTGTGAACCTTCCATTTCTAGGTAGCAACATTCCAGAAGCACCTGCATACGGGGTGTACATTTCCCAATTGCTACGACATTACCGTGGTTGTATTTCCTATAATGATATTTTTTATAGAGGATGGTTTCTCACAAGGCAGCTATTATACCAAGTGTTCCAAATGAAGAAGATGAAATCATCCCTGGGTAAATTTTACGAACGCCATCACGAATTGGTTGACCGTTATGGAATAACTGTTTCACAGATGCTATCGGATATGGTCCTTACGTCGTAACTACAATCCATTTCCCTTTCATGAATAAGACCCACCGAATTAGTCTATTTACCAGATTTATTAAACGATTTATTTCTTCAAGTATTTAATTAAACAAAGCAACATAACTTGAAGTTGAAGAACATAAATAAACTCAAACTGAACTCGTCTTTTCGTATTGACGATTGATTTTTTTTCAACATTGTCAGATGATATACATTCTCTGATTTCGCTTCCAGGTACCTAATCATATGAGTTGTTTATTTGACTTCTTTTATAAAATAAACACCTTTTGCCAACTCACTTGTATTGCTAATATATGTATAGTTTATGTTATAGATAATGCATATTTTAAGGTTTTTCTTGACGTAGAACACACCGAGGGGTGACAGGATTGATCAAATGAAAGACCGACCGGAGGGAGGTCTTTCTCTGAACAATCCTGACACTCCGAGGTGTGTTCTACGACAAGAAAAACCTTAAAATATGCATTATCTGACTTATATACCGTCAAAAAATATTATTTTTTATAAAGATTTGTAAAATTAAGTATCCTTTTTTTACCGACAACACTAAAGTGGGATATTCCTTTCTAATGCGTTCAGGTGTAATACGCCCTGTGGCTCATTTAAAATGTGAAATAAAACTCACTAAATAATTTAGATATAAACCTTTGAAAAATTGTTATCCATGCACAATAAAAATATTACTGTAACTGCATGAAGTAAGACACAAATGTATTGTTACCATCCGATAACGGTGTATGACAAATACAAGACACATTGTATGTTATTTATTGTATCACTTAGCTTACGGAAAAAGGGGAGGGGTAAGTGTTTTTTTTTTCTCGTTTTGTTATGTTATTTCTATCGCGGAAAAGTTGTTATTTATTTAACCATTTCACTTGAATCGATGAAAAATTCAGAAAGATTGTCTTTCGAACAGCAATACGTTTTATTAAAAGATAATCAGGATAAAATAATATACCCTCCGCACCGACCCTTTCGTGTTATTCAATAGAATATAAGATTATTTTATTAGTTGATCATTTGATAGAGTAAAAGGTATACATAAATTTTAAAAAGTTACGAACTGACACGAAGACGAATATAAATACATGTACATGTAGGTCACAGTATGATTTCCTATTCAGTGTGTAGCGTTCTCAACATGCATGAAATATTTGCCACTGGACGTTAAGCAATCAACCTATTCAGTTTGACTCAATAAGATTTTCAAAATCTTACACACGAATATGTTAAATCTGGATTTATTTTATGAAAGTCTACATTAAAATTCATCTGACCTATATGATAATGTTTCTTTATAACTATTAAAGCGATAAATCAACAAAACTTCACGTTATTTGTTTCTAAAATTAAATTGCGGGTCTACAATGACGGTTTCTTTTACATCGATCATCGGTTGAACTTTAGAAAATAAATATCCAAATCGGCACCAAAAAACTATAAGACGAATAAAATATTGAAGTAAATCATAGATTGCATGTTAATCAAGGAAAATAATGACCTTACACAGGTCATTATGTTATGCCTTGGAGCATATACCATTGAAACATGGTATCGTCCGGGTTGATTCTGAAAAAGAACGACCTGACGTTCTGAAAGAAAATAACTCCATATAGGTATATAAAAATGTTTTTTATCATAAATATTAGATAACATTATTTTAAATTTTATTGGAAAACATGTGTTGAATTGTATTTTAAGTTTGTAGGGAACAAAACAAATTGGCATTCTAATTGGTCTATGTTAACATGGTTAATGTTTTCTATCACGTTCCATATTTATTATGCATTTTCATCCTTCCGGGTGGATTTTGTTTGTGTTAAAACAGTTGCTATACATAGTACCAGCTGTTAAATATTTTGGAGGATTTTTGTTACATTCTTCATCATGTTCATTGTAGATCCTGTTTGTAGTTTTATAACACTATGTCATGTTGCTCTTGCTGTTTTTTTTTATCAATTTATAGTGTATTGTATATTAACGTTAAAGGAAATGATAAAACCGGACATTCCTATTTGTCGTGTATATTTTCGTTCATATCTCATATTTATTTGTGCATGCACATCCTTCCGGGTGGCTTTTATTTGTTAACAGTTTAATAAATAGTACCAGGTGTTAAATGTTTGAAGGATTGTTGTTACATTCTTCATTGTAGATCCTGTCTGTAGTTTTATAACAGTATATCATGTTGCACTTGGCTATTTATAAACTAAATATTTCCCTACTTTTAACATTAACTATTAAATTTATGATCAACTATTGTTGTATTGTCTATAAACTGTGAAATAAAAGATTCATCCAGACATTCCTATTGGTCGTGTCTGTGTTCGTTCATGTCTCATATTAATTTTTGCATGTACATCCTTCCAGGTGGTTTTATTTTGATAATTTGTTTTAATACACAGTACTATATCATAGTCTTCGTGACTTCCTAACAACCAAATATTACACCTACTTATATATAAGGCACTCAGTTTTTTCAACACAAATACATATTTCGTCACAGTTAGAGAAATCATAATGACGTATTCACAGTTAATGTCTATTGGGATGTTGATTTTTTCTCTCTATATGTTGAGTAGTGTGTTTGGTTGCTATCCGTCTCAAGAGCATCCACAAGTAAAATTTTGTCGCAGTGATTTCGGTAAGCAGATCATTATATTTTTATATGTTATTTTTGTTTATCTATCAAATGATCTGTGAATTTTTACGCTGCAAACATGTATCATGGATGTAATATGAGGAAGGCGTTTTCTAGTTTCTGTTAACTTTTGTCTGTGTATACGTTCACTCCACTTTTAAACTCTCTCAATCTCAGCGGCAAATAATTTAGATAGAAACTGTGTGATATTGTTTACTGAACCATTCATGAATTTACTGACAATCATCTTTATGCTCACAATTATTTTACTTTTTCTTGCTGAATACACATAATACACCATAGTTGTTCAACTGGTCTTTGGTTGTTGGCACTACACTGTCTCATGAGAAAATAGATCGTATTGTTAGACCGAGACAAAAGACTATTCGATTGTCAGATAGATAATAGTCTTTCGTAGAATAGTTTGATGGCACTGTCCTGAAAGTTTCCACATCTTGTGTGTTAGTTTATATGTGATTTCAAGTTAGAGGTGCAGCCTCTGTTTTACAGTGTCATGTTATTCTATAAACTACATGATAGAAAGTGCGTTTAGATACACAGACTCTTACGTATTTGAAAATTCTTCACTCCTATTGTTCTCCCTATTTGAGTTTCTTGTTAAATATAAAGTGAAGTTAATATTTCAGAAGTATTTAACCCTGTTTGTCTATTCATATAAAGAACACCCGTGTTTAAACCATTCTCTGTTTTAGACTAGCTTGTTCAAGTCTATTGAGGTTCCCTGTGTATCTGTAAACACAGGTGGTGACAGCAAAGTAAAATGACCCGTTTGGCCAGTTTTTACAAATGAACTTATGCAAGAAATTAAATTTGCATCAGCTGGCATATACATAAGCCATTTACATTACTCTTTTTTTAGAAAATACAACAATTTTATCTATCAAGTAATTGTTATCATATATGATCATGATAATAAACGAGACGATTATAATTTTGAAATCATCAATGTCCTCCACCGAAAGGTACCAATACCTTGTTGATAAATATTCCGTATCATATACCTTATTATTTTAAAATATACAAAATGACTAATCATAATGTTACTTAAGAAATTCTCCAAAGTTTACAATGACATGTAGCAATTTGATCTATTACTACATGTACGAGAGTATAAAAAAAAGATATAGTAGTGTTTCACTGTTTCTTTTTAATCATAAAACTGTGTATGTATATATATATTTATTATGTAAGTACTATGTTTATTTGTTCAGTGATACACGGAACGGTGAAAAGTGTCACAAAGATAAATGGACCACCTGAAGATGTTAATGACAACGACGCCGTGTATAAATATAGTATATTTGTTATCAAGAAATTGAAGGTAAAACAGAAAATTATATGTGTTCACTTATCACAAGCTGTGTGTGTGATTCGATAATTCCTATGTGTTATTTCTTTTTCGAACACAAAATAAAATGAGATTGGTTGGTTTTCAATTGTTTGGAACATTTTGGTCCGTGTAACACTTATCAATTCAAAGTTTTAAAAAGTTTTGAAATTTTAGATTTTTGGAATTTTGATCAAAGTTTTAAAATATCGAACTTTCAAATTGTGTGTTTAAGTTTTGAAATTTTGAAATTTTAAGCAAATTATCAAAATATCAAAATTCTAAATATCGTTAATAAATTTTATAGTTTAGGAATTTGATCAAACTTTTAAAATACTAAACCTAACGTGAAATTTTGATAATTTCTTTGAAAGATATGGAACAAAAAGAGGGGTACCTGTAAAAAGCGAAACGCCAAAAAAGCAGAACGAAACAAAACAATATGAATTGAAAACATACTGATACTTAAAAGTTTATGTATGAAATAAAAACCACATAACAGACGGACAGCTGTAAGCGATGAAAAATGGATGACAAAATTAATATTTCTCAAAAGAAGAGAATTCATTTAAAACCCAGACGTACGCCTCTGATACTGACCATTTTACTTGCTGGTTTTTCTAGCACCCATATTTTAGGAGAAACAGGAGTAACAGTAAAAACTGATCAACTCGAAGTAGGTCAAAATGTATGATAAGGTTGCGCATGTATAAAAATTTCTACTGTACTCTAAGCAACAACAAGGCTCAATACTAGGTGTATTATCTCTTTTGATTTCATTTTTTTCTGTTTTCCTCTACAACTTCTTACTTTCTGCAATCATGTTGGCTACGGTAAAGAATGTATCATTTCATTTACACTATGAACGATCATCTTAAACGTTTTAATCTGTTCTTTGTAAGTTGTTGGCCCTAAATATTCAGCTTTGAGCGTTCCGTAAGAAGGTCGATCAAGAAATGCGATTCGGTCGTAACTTTCAACGTTATCGGTTTTCATTTTAATCGGTTATATGACGATCATAATTATATTGCCTTGTATCAATGATTTTAATTAATATTTTTTTTTGGTACGGTAGGGAAACTGAATGCATGGTGTCCCAATTAAGGTTGTGCTAGTCCACAATGTGGGAGGTTTTTAATATATATGTATATATCTTATTTTCGCTGAAATTAAGAGTACTAAGATCCAGTATAAGTTGATTGGAGCCAAGATACTGTTACAAGGTATCTACAAAAACTCATCCTTGATGGATACCAGGACTAAATTTTACCGATTTTTGCACCAGATGCGCGTTTCGTCTACAAACTTTTTAAGACTTATCACTGACACTGGAACCAAATTAAGTTAAAAAGGCAAATAAAGTCAAATCAAATTTAAATGCCAAATAAAGTAAACTTTTAAATCCAACTTATAGCTCTGTTTGTAAAAGTTGAAACCTTTCATATCGTATATATAAACGTATACCATAAACATTATTTTCACGAGCATTAATATTTATGTAATACTTGCCGCTGTACTACATTAAGCGCCCATCTAGCATTTATGTTTATGTAATAGTTGCCGCTGTACTACATTAAGCGCCCATCTATCCATTTTTAGGTGTCGGCATTTTGAAAGTCAAAAGTTTATATCAGCAATAAATGGTAATCTTCGGGGGAATTCAATAGTTAGATAGTCACTTTTTTGTACTTGACACTACCACTAGGGGCTTCGATAATGGTACATTAAAATATTCTGATCCACAACCTTAATAAAATTT
Organism: Mytilus galloprovincialis; assembly: GCF_965363235.1. Lineage (NCBI taxonomy): Eukaryota > Metazoa > Mollusca > Bivalvia > Mytilida > Mytilidae > Mytilus > Mytilus galloprovincialis. Next base: position 99,732,947 of record NC_134842.1, read on the forward strand.
TAGGATACTGTTTTCCCATGTGATGTCTAATATGTTTCATAAAAAAAACCAACTTCTTCTTTTCATTATTTATTTTGTAATTAAAAACGTTTTGATATATTTCGTGTTATTTATTTATAACTAAAAAGGATTCTTATCAGAGCCGTGTTTACATCAGTGTTTTCAGGTACTAGTACCCCTCTTTTCGCGCATTTTCTATTTTTGTTATTTTAATCAAAAATTTAAAAAATCAAACTTTCAAAAAGTGAAATAATCAAAATTGCACGTTAGTTATCATGGTTATCTTTGGTTACATCTTCTGACATCAGACTCGGACTTCTCTTGAACTGAATTTTAATGTGCGTATTGTTATGCGTTTACTTTTCTACATTGGTTAGAGGTATAGGGGGAGGGTTGAGATCTCACAAACATGTTTAACCCCGCCGCATTTTTGCGCCTGTCCCAAGTCAGGAGCCTCTGGCCTTTGTTACATGTAGTCTTGTATTATTTTAATTTAGTTTCTTGTGTACAATTTGGAAATTAGTATGGCGTTCATTATCACTGAACTAGTACATATTTGTTTAGGGGCCAGCTTAAGGACGCCTCCGGGTGCGGGAATTTCTCGCTACATTGAAGACCTGTTGGTGACCTTCTGCTGTTTTTTATTTGGTCGGGTTGTTGTCTCTTTGACACATTCCCCATTTCCATTCTCAATTTTATTATAGTTTTTTAAAAGTTTGATCAAATTTCTAAACTATCAAATTTATAAACGATATTAAGAATTTTGATATTTTTATAATTTGGTTAAAATTTCAAAATTTCAAAACTTTAACACAATTTGAAATTTTGATATTTTAAAACTTTGATCAAAATTCCAAAAATCTAAAAGTTCAAAACTTTCTAAAACTTTGAATTGATAAGTGTAATACGGGCCCGTTTTATTGATAGCTTTTTAAACATTCACGATGTAATGCTAATGTTTTAATTTTACGGCTATTTATCTTTACTTTTAAAATATGTCGATTCTTAAGTTTCTAACGAACAGTTTGTGGCATGAATCGGTTTAAGCTTTCATAAAAAAAACCGGTAAAGATAAGAAAAAAAATTGATGACCAACTTTACAAACATAGGAAGATCAAAACAAAGCTATCAAGAATAACAAAGCATAATTACTAATGATAACGTTTTTATCACAGTGTATTTTTATATTTGTCAAAAGTTTACATTGTAGATGTTACATTTTAAAATATTTCCGATTCATCAAAACACAACTTCTGATAAGACCCTATGAATGCCTCATGAAATTTTGCAGTCAAACCTGTGTGAATAAGCATCACAATCAAACATCACTATTGTCTTCTAAATTCAAGCAAGTATACAAATACATATAAACTAACACATTTTCTGTAGCTAAACTGTGTAGCACATACATGTACAGTGTGTTCATACATAACAATTGTTTTGTTAAAGTCTACATATATCAAAAATAATGTTCACAAATTGAAAATAATCGTATATGCGTTATATAAATATACTCTATCAGATGTTTTACAATATTTCTACACTCGAGACAGTTTACTTGTACTATTTAGCATGTATAAAGCGCGAGGCTTGCCGAACTTTTGAAATAATTCAAATTTAACTGGTGAGAGCTGCAAAAATTTGTATTACACGAGTTATAGTGATGGAAGCTGTTTTCCAATGATTTGGATCCTTCATTTCCAAAGATTTGCAGAAAGTTGTGTTCTTTATATGTGACCTCATCAGGCATGGTCGCCTTTATTTTTAGAAGTCCCAAAATGAAATTCAAATGAAACCACTTACTTTTGACCACTAATTTGCCGTGAACAGATATTTTCCTAGTGAAATAAGTACACAAATAAGTGAAATGAACGTTCTTGTCAAATAATAAAAACAGCTGCATGTCTTTGGTTTGATATCAATTGTAATCGACGTTTGGGGGCTCACTTTTGGAAAAATGCCCTCAAAGCTTACGGTTCTACAACGGCGATTTTTTCTGTATTCATCTATCGATCATTTGTAGTAATTTCCTTTATAAGATTTGTAAATATTGATGTTATTGTTAAAAACGTTTTATAAAATAATTTCGAATACTACGATCTTTGAATAATTAACGCGCGATTTGAAAATATTCAATACAACAATTGAAAATATGATACCTACCGAACTTAATCCATTCAATAGTGTGCGATTTATTTATTGTTCTGGTAAGGTTATTCAAAATGATTCAGACTTCACGATGTGAATAGACACTTTACTAGATTATAATAAAATAGGACATTTTCCTGAAGTCTTTGTGTACTTTGTAGTTTTGTGTACATCATAACGTTGACATTAACGTAAATATTCAAACTATTAAATACATGTTTATAACTATAAAGGGTGTTACTTTAAGAGTATTTAATATCGCAGGGACCTGCCAAGATCAAGGAAGGTAAAGACGTTATAGTTGAAACATCGGGGAATGGCGGCCTCTGTTCGCTTAGCCTGACTGTTGGAGAAGAATATGTCTTATCAGGTAAGCTGACATGTTGGATTTATTACAACACTTAAGTGTTCTAGAAGGAAATCGCTGTATTAAGACCTACTTTTAATATACACAAAACATGAAGACAAGATGCATGTAATGCAACAGACAAAAAACACTAACACAGGAGTCGAAATATGTAACCAAAAATTCCCCTGATTAGTGCAAAGAATAAGAGAAGATAAACCGCATGAAAACACGTTCGTAGTAAAAAGAAAGACATCACTGTCATTGATAAAAAAAAAATAACAAAAAATACATTGAGAAATAAAATACAGTCCATAAAAAAACAAATATAATAACATATGCGAATCAAAATTATGGATGTATGCAAATGATGGTGAAGGAAGAAGGTTCCTTTTCAATATTTTGTTCTATTGTGTTGTTCCTTGAAGGAACCATGTGGTTTGATAGTGGCTGATGGCTTTGTCACAGTCAAGAATACCACGATATGATTCTAATCTGTACTACAGCAACTATGCACTAATAAATGCACCACCTTTGGTAAATAGCCATAAACCACTGATTCTATCACATATTTTAATTAGGATTTAAAACTGCCACTGGTGGATTTCGAAGCCTTGCTTTAAATATAATTGTTTACAAGATCAAAGACCTTGACAAAAGGCCGTTTGTTCGGGACTACTTATTAGGGACTGGAATAAACACGTATAAAAGAAACTGTGATCGTGGTTGCAAGGTAAGTATTTGAATTCTATTTCTCTAGTTCAAAATGCATTTAGTTTACTATTCCGATCTTTATTGGCTAAGATTTAATATCCGGGGTCTCCTGCTTCCTATAACATGACAAAAAATGCAAACTGACCTGAAAGATATAGTCAACGGTACTGAAAGGGGCATTACACATTTACACCTAACACCATTAATTTATTCACAGTGTAAGTTGAGCTAGCATATTGCACATGTTTCAGATGTATCGCACATTGTATCCACGTTGCTTTGACAAAGCACTCGAAATAACGCTCATTTTTAAATAACGTTGGAATGTTAGAGTTGGAACATGCTGAATTGTATGCAGTGTTTTTTAGGCATTGTGTTTGTCTTTTTGTTCTAATTCGTTTATTTTTCTATGGCGTTTTCATTTGTTTTCGGCTAATGAATTGAAATACCCTGTAATATGGTTCGCCTCGCTTAATCAGTTGATGGGTTAAGTGTTCTCGTAATTCCACACGTTTAGACTAGATTTTTTACTTTAATTTTGAAAAAAGGCAGACCCAGAAACCCAAGCACACCTTGCTTGTAAGATTATTCAACCGGTCTTTACATATTAGACACACAGTTGGCTACTAAATTAGAGAGAATATAGAGAAATTTACAAAAATACAAACAGATATTGACTAAACAATATTTAAAGGAAAACCTTATCCATTTCCGGAACCTTTCGGTTTTGTCACAATTAAGATCCGAAACGGTTATTTTGATTGAAACTGCCCTTAAAAGGCAACACTAACTTATACAGTCATTCCCTTTTGCAGACAATTTTTCAGACACGCGTCTTCTTCTGCCGTTTAAGTACGTTTATAACAATGCAGTTGCTGTCAGTCCATTTCTAAACTGTTCAGTAGATCTTTGTACACGTTCATCAACATTATACTGAAAGGAATACATACATCTGTACAGCTCTGATGTGACTGCAATTGTGTTCATTGCACTTTAATCATCTCAGTAAAAATCGACTGCATGCCTAAACCTGACTATATAATGTATTGCTCAGACCATTCTGATGATGTCAAAATTACCATTTCAGACTTTAATATAACAAAGGTATGATATGATTGCCAATGAGACAACTCTCCATAAGAGACCAAAATGACACAGAAATTAACAACTATAGGTCACCGTGCGTCCTAAAAGAAGTTGATTACTTGTTTGTCAATATGATTCTAGTATCATGTATGGCGTCAGACGTGAAGAAAGATTAACCTAAAATGTATAACACACGTTTTTTTTCGCAGGATATCAGCACGCAATCTACATACTGCAAGATTCCAGATACGACTTCAACTACTCGGTATTGCTACTCGAATAATGCTATCTGTAGAGAGAGATATGGTAAATGCAAGTGGTACAATGCGGATAAGTGTACACTCAGTGCTTAATCAGCTCCTTCACCATAATTGATATACGTAATCAAACTCATATAAGCATACGAGTAAAAACGAAGACGTATCAAGTAAACCAGTTAAATCATTTTGTAAGCAGTTGATGGTTTAAAAGAAAATAATTTCTCTTCATTTAAAAATTTATTAGACCTACACTATTGTAAACGACAATAACTGACATGACCAATAAACGTTTCCCAATTTATTAGAAATGGTTATTTTTCTAACATTATCGTCACTCAAGAACTTCTCTTTCTCACAAAGAAAAAACTGTCATTTTCATTTGTTTCGAAATTTGGTCGCCATCCCATTTTGGCCAATCAATAATAAATGTCAATCTCACAAGGACATTCAACCCATATCCTTTGGGTGTAAATTTCTCTTACACTGATAAAATATTTAGTATCTGTGTTTTAAAGTGAATTCGTTCATGCATTTATACATAGCATTATTTGCAACGTATCTTTGTTTGATACATGGTGATACTGATCAGAAAAACGATTTCGGCCAAGTGTTAATAAATCTCATATCAGGTTAATTTCTTTCCTGATGAATGTTTCGTAGCCACTCCATTGCATCAATTACTGTCTACAAATTATTAAACATGGTAAAAAAAAACTGGCTGAACAGTTCTAACCCAGTCAATAACAAAAAGGATTATAATTTATCTGCACTGTATTCACAATTATATCTTAGCCAATCGATGTCACTTCGGTGATGATAACGGCCAAATTATTAGAAATTGCAAAATTTAATGTAAGTAAAGGATACTACAGATACAGTTAAGTCAGCTTCATATCTTGACTTACATATAGAAATTGACAATGAGGGTCGGTTGAAGACAAAACTTTATGACAAAAGAGATGATTTCAGCTTTCCAATTGTGAACTTTCCATTTCTAAGTAGCAACATTCCAGCAGCACCTGCATACGGGGTATATATCTCTCAATTGATACGATATTCCCGTGCTTGCATTTCCTATCATGATTTTTTTGATAGAGGGTTACTGCTCACAAGGAAGCTATTAAATCAAGAGTTCCAAATGGTAAAGTTGAAATCCTCCCTTCGTAAATTTTACGGACGCCATCACGAGTTGGTTGACCGTTATGGAATAACCATTTCACAAATGATATCGGATATGTTCCTCACGTCGTAACTACAATCCCCTTCCCTTTCATGAATTTGACCTACCGAATTAGACTATTTACCGGATTTGTAATCACATAAGCAACACGACGGGTGCAGCATGTGGAGCAGGATCTGCTTACCCTTCCGGAGCACCTGAGTCTTTAGTTTTCTATGTTGTGTCATGTGTACTATTGTTTTTCTGTTTGTCTTTTTCATTTTTAGCCATGGCGTTGTCAGTTTGTTTCAGATTTATGAGTTTGACTGTCCCTTTGGTATCTTTCGTCCCTCTTTTAAAGAACTATAATTTAAACATTCCTTACATCCAAAGTTGCACATACTAAAAAAGGAAACTCCATAAACGGAAACAGAAAAAAAGGAGATTATAGCATAAATTTATTTTCAAACTAAATTAATCATATACAATTCAATCAGTTGGAATTATTTAATTTATTTTTATAGACATAACTAGTTGCAAATGTATAAAGGATGTAAATGCCATGGTTCCTTCAACCGTGTGTTTCTTGTCACAAATAATGTTTTACCACTGTTCTGTAATTTTAAACATTTTTGGTATTGTTTGAGGTATTTCTTGATGTTGGGTCTTGCAATGATGAATGACTAAACAAAGGACATGTTAAGGACATGTTACCAGAAAAAAATACTTTTCTAAGACGATTTCAAATATCTATGTAGACAACGCTTACTAACCTTTACATGAGGAACAGAGAAGATTTCTTCCTGTTCGCTTTACCAATAGAGGAATTGATGGAATCAACATCAGCAACGTTTCACATCACAAGGAGGTAACATAAAAAAATCCTATCTATTTTCAAAATCAGTCTGTTCCTATTGTATCCTACAGTTACACCAAAACCATTGCACCCAAAATATGTAACTATAAACAAGCATTTCAGGACGCTGACTTAGAACAATACCTACAAAAAACCTCTAACATGTGACTGTTCCCACTCGCCTTACAATTACAACCCCTCTGGCCATGTTATTACTGGGGATCTAAACATATTTCAACATGAAAATCTCCGAAAAGTGATTTATCGTGCTCCTAAGTTTAGAGAACCCCAACACATCAATTGGAACCATAACTTCAAAATAATTATGGATTCCATTGAGAACTACGCCAGCGCATGGGCTAAACGAGAAGAAGTTCAACTGAACACTTTGTCAGAATGAGTCAAAGTAATCAGGTCTTTGATAAAATGTCGCATTCATAAGTTGAAAAACTGTGTGAATGATCGACCTACGTCCATTTTCAGTGACAAAGAGGCTGTAAAATGTCTATCATCTCTTCAAGATAAGTATGTTGTTGTTCCTGCGGACAAAGCTTCTAATAATATTGTCTTTATATGTAAATCGTATTACTACGAGTGTCTTGTAAAAGAATTAGGAATGAATGAGCACTCAGGTAATCCAACATACAAAAACATATCATTTGACAAGGATGAGATTTTGGCGAATCATCAGTCCTTCATGGCTTCTATGAACATTGCATTTAACAAATTGGAGGACTTACCTTGTTTGTATTGGATACCTAAAATTCCGTACAAACAACGGTACATTGCCGGCTCATCTGCTTGTTCTACTAAAGAATTGTCCATCAGATTGACTAAAATTCTGTCCGCAGTCAAAGAGGGTCTTCAGATATACTGTGAAACTGTTTACTCACGTAGTGGTATTAACCATATGTGGATTCTTAAAAACTCTAAAGAACTTCTGGATAATATTAAATCTCGGTCTTTTTCTAAAATTAGTTCTATTAAAACATTAATTATTCAACCTTGTATACAACCATTCCCCATGTGAAATTGAAAAACCGTCTAAAAGAAATAATCCACAATGCTTTTAATCATAAAATGGTAGCATACGCTTTAGATTTATCACTTTCGGATACCATAAGGCATATTTTGTTAATAAGGAACAAAAGGGTAAAGCATACTACACAGAGGAACAAGTGATCAGTATGCTGGAGTTTCTTATTGACAACATATATGTTGAATTTGGAGGTACACTTATTTATTATTATTTTTCTACATTGGTTAGAGGTATAGGGGGAGGGTTGAGATCTCACACACATGTTTAACCCCGCCGCATGTTTGCGCTTGTCCCAAGTCAGGAGCCTCTGGCATTTGTTAGTCTTGTATTATTTTAATTTTAGTTTCTTGTGTACAATTTGGAAATTAGTATGGCGTTCATTATCACTGAACTAGTATATATTTGTTTAGGGGCCAGCTGAAGGACGCCTCCGGGTGCAGGAATTTCTCGCTACATTGAAGACCTGTTGGTGACCTTCTGCTGTTGTTTTTTATTTGGTCGGGTTGTTGTCTCTTTGACACATTCCCCATTTCCATTCTCAATTTTATTATTCAACAAATTGTCGGCATTCAATGGGAACGAACTGTGCGCCTCTCTTTGCCGACCTCCTCTTATTTTCATATGAATCGGAGTTCCTTCAGACACTTGTCAAAAAAAAGAAGATCAAAGAAGCCAGGTTATTAAATGTCACTTTCAGATATATTGATGATGTTCTTTCCATTAACAATCCGAACTTTTCTGATTTGGTTCCACTAATATACCCACTAGAACTAGAAATTAAAGAGACCTTAGACACGGCTTCCTCCTCCTCATTTTTAGACTTATATCTCGAATTTGACACACACAGTCATCTCAGTACCAGAATCTATGACAAACGAGACGATTTTAATTTTGAAATTATCAATTCCCCCCACCTGAGTAGTAATATACGAAATTCACCTGCATATGGAATATACATTTCCCGACTTATTAGGTATTCTAGAGCTTGCAGCTCCTATTCAGACTTTGTAAAACGTCACCGGTGTCTGCGCAGAAAGTTGATGAACCAGGGGGAGGGCAAAGTGCGTCTCGTCCTTTTTCTAAAAAAAGTTCATCGGAAGATACCCAGAACTTGTTTATAAATATTCCGTATCAACTTCAGAAAAAATACAAGATGGTCTTGAAGTATAGATTTTGCGTACTGACGTTGGTAATAATCTTAATAACGTGTTATACTATTCCTTTATTTGTCTTTATTAATATTACTTGTACTGTTAAGTCAGTTTTTTTAGATATACTTTTGAAGTGACACTGTGGGTATGTAAAACATCATACTTTGAACGACAAAATTATTTCATTTATTTTATTACTTTTACTTATAGATCTTGACATACTATGAATGGACTATTTTATTCAATTTTACTACTTTTTCTGTTAAGTCTGTTTTTTATGATACACATTTGACGTGAAACTGCACTTATGTATCCCGTCATACTTTGAACCACACACTTATTTTATTTATTATTATTACTTTATGTTCAGTCTGGTTTTTTTGTTATATCCACTTTACGTAACTCTGCATGTATGTATGCCCTCATACTTTGAACGACAAAATTATTTTTATATCTACCTGTGCGAATTGCAATCGCGCAATTTTATACCAGTACTGGAAACCTTCTATCCTTTACGGGTAGACTTTACATAGATAAATTAAGTCGTATAAGAAAAGCAAAATGAGTATGTTAAATTTGAGGTATGCCTTTTTGTGTTTCTTCGTTACATTTGTTGTTTTTATAGTGATATTAAGATGATAACACAATATTGACTGCTGTACCCCTATTTTTGACCTTTTTACTCTGTGAGTATATGTGTTTTGTTCATGCATCGTTGACAATGTAATGGAATTTGATGCGACTGTCATACAAGTGAGAGGTTTAGCTAGCTATAAAACCAGGTTCAATCCACCATTTTCTACATTAGAAAATGCCTGTACCAAGTCAGGAATATGACAGTTGTTATCCATTCGTTTGATGTGTTTGGACTTTTGATTCTGCCTTTTGATTTTTGATTTTCCTTTTTGAATTTTCCTCGGAGTTCAGTATGTTTGTGTTTATACTTTTTACATTAAACATCAATTATTGTAAATGCATGATATCGAATGTCTGTGTGCGCAGTGAAATATCCACCACCTTCTTAAAGTTTAGGAATCCATTATTTCGCAAAATCGAATACATCAATAAAACAGAAATCCAACAACACACAACTGAACACAGTTTTAAACACCATTTTTTTCATTTGAAAAAAAAAGAAAATATTGTAAATTCGTGTATGATAGTCAACGAACTAGTTATGCATGTTTTGGTTAAAACCACTAACAAAGTTGTGTTATGACACTTATAATTACCTGAGGCCGAAATGAACCCAAAGTTAACAGTTTTTTTTAGTATATCGGAGGTTGTTATAGCATGTACCTTGAAATGGTCAGAAGAGGCCTTTGGAAGCAGTAATTAATGTGTTTATGAGAGAACTATTTACTATTTGACACTCTGTGGAGCTCACTGGCCTGCATGTTAAGTATTTACATCATACAATCACGTTATTAGGTAGTTGGTTGGCCTGTTCAAACGCAAATTGTTTGAAAGCTATAAATATTGTTTATTTTTTCAAGCGTAGTATGCAATTTTGTAGTTTATTTCGTTCATTCTTGTAATTTTCATAACTTGATATTCGAATAACTACAACTTTTATACATTTATTCAAATGAGAATCGAAATATTTTTTGTTATATGTTTTTCTTTCACACTTACTTTTACAATACAACAAAAGAGCGAACGACCATACAACAATTCCTATCTATTGTAGACTGCGGGCGATTTTCTTGTCCTTTTTTGCAAACAGTTATTAACAAGTATTTCCTTGGTATATTTGAGGAATAACAGATGGTTTAGTGATTTTCATTGTGATTTGTAAAAAAGATATTATATTATGGAAAAATTATTTGTGGCGTCTGTAAAAAGGCAATAGTAATATACGGCTGTTCAATAGTCACAAATTAATTGAAATTAAACAAATCCGGATAACACACTGAAATTTTTATATGTGGGAAATCTCAAAGAGAATTATCCGAGTTCATAAAAACAGAGTTCTGAAAGAGTTTCCTCAATTTTTTAATTACATTATGAAGCTTAATGTTTTCAATGAAAGATGAAAGGTAATGTGAATGCATTCAAACAATGCTGCTAATTCACTTATTTCTATATTTACAACATGTGCACATCAAAGTTTTCGCCTCAGTTCTAAATTTTCTGTCAAACATCCCATACACAAACGGGTTGACTATGTTATTCATAATCATCATTTGTTCAATAAAGTTGATAATAATCAGCTCATCTTTCGTTCTTTGGATCCAGAAACTGCGATTAAAAAACAGCGATAAGAGTACAGCTAACTGAGGAATATAACAAATAATAAATACTACGTTTATAACTATAATCATCAATGAAAAACGTTTAGCTGCAGCAATACGTTCTTTGGTTATTGGTGTATTTGTCGGCCGTCCAATGACATCAGAATAAGAAGACCTATTTTCAATGTCAAGTTCAGTTTTAGCTAATGCAATACTCACAGAATTGATGGTGGTAAAACTTGTGTCCGAGCTGTTTCTTGATGCCGACATATGTTCGTTTGTGGTTCTCATCCTCAAAACATTATTCACTACAGTGAACATTTTACTTGCAATTATCATTTGTCTTCCAATCAACAAATTTAAAATGATTAGCTCCAGCATAACACCAACAATGATAAAAGATCGATAGAATATAAATGTTCGATAGGTGTTCTGATTAATTGTCATTATGTTGATACCACACATATATCCTGTCACATTTAACTCAATGTTAGGAATGCGTAATTGTTCCCTTATGATAATAAACGGAGCAGACACGGTAAGAGACAAAACAAATATTACAAGCAGGGATATACGTCTCGTCTTCAGAGCAAGTTGCGGTCCAAATGGTCGACATACTTTCAAATAACGCTGCAGGGTTATGACTGCCAGAAGCAATGTTGACGAAAACCCAAACATGATGAATAAAACATCATAATCTGACAAGAAATTATATATGTAAATTTAACAGGCAGTAAATTTATCCATAGATCTAATGGTGCTTTCAAAATGCAGACACACATATCAACAAATGCTAAAATTGGTATAAAGTACTTGCCTTCAGTTTGTTTCAGTCTCAATTTATACACAACCAGCACTGTTAAATTCCCTACCAATCCCAGTATGAATATACAACGAGAAATACGTCATGTAGTATGTACTTTTTAACTTCTATCAAATTCCAATTTGTCAGTCTATCTTTTTCTGAATAGTTCATTTTATGCTCCAATCGAAATCAATTTATATATTAAGTTAGGTACTACTGTTTGTTAGTAAACACCTATAGTTGATATCTTGTATTTATAAAAGTCTTCATGTGTATTGTATTTTTTTTATATTAAAATATGAAAAAAGAAGTAAAAGTCACGGAATAGCTGCGATCAAATTGCAAAATTATAATAAATTAAGTAAATTCCCTGAGTCTAATTTATACATATATGTGTCACGTGATATAACTCAAACAAATACGTTGTTTATATCATTATTAACTTATCCATTATTTTGATATCAGACTAGTCGAACTCTTGACATTATTTTGTTTTATAAGCTATGTAAACATTTTAACTAATGCACTGTTACAGATTAATTAACTAAAAATGCTAATTTTTAAATCTCATCAAGGATACCATATCGACCCGCTCAAATGAATGACGTTTTCTAATCTATATCCTTGTCTTCTAAATTATTTTCTGAAGTTTTAGGGTTATTCAAAGCAAATTAATTATCTAAAATACATCAAAATTGGTATTTCTTTTGTTTACCTATTCTACCCGAACGTATTAACTTGGGAGTTTAAGAATATACAACCATTCATATCTAGATATATAAACCTTTCTGTGATATAACATATTCACACATTTTTAAAATCGTAGGAAGGTGAATAGCTATATTGATAATCCTTGTTTGATCAACAGTGGAAAGAACTGCATATATTACTGAATAATTTTAGCTTACTAATTAACATCAATATAAATCATAAAACAACCATATTATATTAAATTGTATAAAGAAAACGTATATGTACATTTGTTAAACAGAGTATCACCAGCCCAATTGTCAGTACTTTTGTGCTGACATGAATTATCATTAATACGGTCATATTCATAAATTAACCATGTTAACTGTTTAGAAAACTTTTGAATTTTTGAAATACTAAGGCTTTTCTCCCTCAGGAAAAGTCTATCTTAGCTGTATTTGGCAGAATAAAATTAACGGTACCAATGTTCGTGCACCAGATGCGCATTTCGACAATTCATGTCTAGGAATTTTGAATTGCTCCTCAAAAAGTAAAATTTAAAACTTGTTTGCATTCGACGATCATTTTTGTAGACGAAATGTGCGTCTGGCGTAAATACAAAATATAATCCTTGTATGTATCATGAGTTCATTGATTGTTTTTTAGATGTATTTCTAATTTTATCAATCTGATGAGTTAAGCCTTTTTCAACGGATTTATATAGTTCGTTCTTTTGTTGTACTGTCTCACCACCGTAGGGTATGGTTGGGATCCCGCTTAGATGTTTAACGCAGCCATATTCTGTATGTATCTGCCTGTCACAAGTCAGATACCTTTAATTCAGTGATTGCCATTCGTTAATGTGTTACATTACATATTTGGTTTATTCATTCACGGTTTTCTGTACATAAATTTAAGAAATGATTGATTCAAGCAATACTTTATTATAGTTTTAACATTGGTAGGCATGACATTCGTGAATATTTCCCCCCGAGCAATAGTGTTAAAACTACAATAAGAAAGCCAACAGTAGTATACCGCTGTTCGAAGTTTATAAATCCATTGAGAAAAAAAAATGGATTTCAAACTAAAACTGAGAGAAACATATTGAATACAAGAGCTACGACACAACAGAAACACAACATTAAAATTTAACACACATTGAAATACCATCAGACGCCAAAAAACTTAATACAACGTGTGCAACAACCCAGACACAGACACAATCATCTATTATTTTTAGTCAGCTTAGTAAAGGAACAAAAGAAAGGTCTACCTAGACACCAGACATAAAAGAGTCAACATCTACAATTGAAAAAAAGTTAGAAGAACTGTTAAATACACAAAACACCATTCTCTAAATGTTAAGAAGACAGAATGATGGGAATATCAGTGACATTCCTAATCTGACTAACAGTATACATGATCTATTAGACAACAATGAGCCAGATCAACAAAGTATAGTTAAATACATCATTGAGTATCCATCATCTGAAGAGACAAAACAGCATTCAGATTTAAATGATCAGACAGCAGTCTCGAGTGACATATTATCTTCACCAACTGAATCATCAGATGAAGAGACATTCTTGCTCCCCCCAATGACTAGACCTAGAAAGACTGCCACACAACCAGCACAATCAACAGCCTTTGGACCAGATGACATATTGTCTTCGAAGATACAAGCCATACAAACTTTAGCCTGTAAATCTGTGATACCAACTACAACACTATCCATGCAACCATCATCATCAGAGTCGATTGTATCAACTGACGTATCTCCTACCACAGTGTCAATTAGCCAGATGCAGTCTCTTACAGGAAAGTCAGCGCCACTTCCTACAACACTACTGCCACTTGTTGAAACACATCCAATTTCCATTTCCAATATGTCTAACATGTCTAACGGTAGACCTAGCAAAGAAGTATCATGGCGTAAAACAGAAACAATTACCAAATGCTTTAGTGGTGCACTGTTAGAAATTGTAAGTCCAGCTGATTTGCTACCGGCTCTTGCAGACACAGAGTTTCGAATTGAACTCGACAAAGTGCACACAACAATGACTGACTCTGTATCAGCAAGTAACTTTGGTTGGAACCTTGTAAAAATGTTATTTTCTCCACAAAAAAAATATTGGCAGAAACTTCTGGGGTAACAAAGGAAAATTCCATTGTCACCAAGACGTCGCCATGCTATAGAACATGCCATTATTGACACTTACGGCCAAGAGAATCTTCAAACCTGCATAACAGGTATAAACACTGGAGTCCGTAACTTCCGTTCAGAACGATAGAGTTACATGTTTCCAAAACTGTGAGATTGAAGATGTTGAAGTGACTGTGATTTACAATTGAATGTAACGCATACATATATATGTTTGAATCCCGGCGAGGAAAGAACCAAAAATTTGCGAAAGCAAATTTACAGATCTAACATTGTTGGGTTGATGTTTAGACGAGTTGTATATACATTATGTACACAGCCATGTATCACCATCATTGATGGCGATCCGATGGATACATCTGCTGTAGAGTTGTCACTGACTCAGACTTATAAATATAATTATTTTCTGTGACTGTATCTTACATTAATTTGTAGGATCCTTTACTTTAGATAATTTAGCTGATCTGTAACAATAACATCTTCATGCCTTATATATCATGTACTGTAGTACGCCGCTAGATTAAAACTGACGAGGAAAGGTAACACACGGCCAGCGAAAGCTCTATTTTTAGAGCCCAGGTGGTCGTGTGGTCTAGCGGGACGGCTGCAGTTGATGTTTAGACGATTTGTATATACATTATGTACACAGCCATGTATCACCATCATTGATGGCGATTCGATGGATACATCATATATATATATATACAACTCGTCTAAACATCAACCCAACAATGTTAGACCTGTAAATTTGCTTTCGCAAATTTTTTGTTCTTCCCTCGCCGGGATTCGAACCCATGCTACTGCGATATCGTGACACCAAATCGCCTGCACTGTAGCCGTCCTGCTATACCAAAAGACCACCTGGGCTTTATACAAATGAAGCTTTCGCTGGCCATATGTTATCTTTCCACGTCAGTTTTAATCTAGCGACGTACTACAGTACATGATATATAAGGCATGGAGATGTATATATATTATGTACATGAAAGTACAATGGTTATTTGTTCAGTGATACACGGCACGGTGAAAAGTTTCACGAAGATAAATGGACCACCCGAAGATGTTAATGACAACGACACCGTGTATAAATATAGAATACTTGTCAAGAAATTGAAGGTAAAACAGCAAATTATATGTGTTCACTTATCACAAGCTGTGTGTGTGATTCGAAAATTCCTATGTGTTATTTCTTTTTCGAACACAAAACAAAATGAGATTGGTTGGTTTTCAATTGTTTGGATATTGATAGCTTTCTAAATATTCACGATAAAATGCTAATGTTTTATTATTTTCTAATTAATTTGTCGATTCTTAAGTTTTCTAACGAACAGTTTTTTTTGTGGCATGAGTCGGTTTCATCTTTCAAATAAAAAACAGTAAAACAAAATAAGGATGGCAAAAAAAATGTACAAACATAGAAAGAACAAAACAAAGCTATCAAGAATAAACAAAGTTTAATTACAAGTGATAACGTTTTTATCACAGTGTACTGTTGTATTTGTCAAAAAATGGAAAACAACACGTTTAATAATTTATTGCGTCCGAAGCGCTTTTCTGAATTTACCTTCATCAGGAACGCTCAAAGCCAAACATTTGAAATCCAAAGATGTATAAGTACCGAAAATCGTTGAAGAGCTATATGTCAAAAATACCTAAAATAAATAGCCAAATTCGTCTAAAGCCAACTTTGCCTGAGGGAGTTGAAACCTTAGTTTCATAATAATTTCAAAAATTTATAAACCGACAATTTAAGTAAAGTTTGTTAAATCATGCCAGTATCGAAGCACGGACTACTGAGCTGATGATACCCTCGGGGACTGATAGTCCACCAGCAGCGGTATCGACCCAGTGATGTTTAAAATGGAAAACAACACGTTATATAATTTATTGCGTCTGAAGCGCTTTTCTAGATTTACCTTCATCAGGAACGCTCAAAACCAATCATTTGAAATCCAAACAAAACTTTACATTTTACATGTAACAGTTTTAAATATTTCCGATTCATAAAAACACAACTTCTGATAAGACCCTTTCATTGACTCAGGAAATTATGCAGTCAAAACTGTGCAAATAAGCATCACAACTGTCTTCAAAATTAAAGCAAACATACAAATACATACAACCTAACAAATTTTCTGTAGCTAAACTGTGTAGCACATACATGTACAGTGTGTGCATACATAACAGGTCTCTTTATTAAAGTCTACATATATCAATTATAATGTTCACAAATTGAAAATATTTGTATATGCGTTATATAAAAAGATTATAACAAGTGTTTTACCATATTTCTACACTCGGCACAGTTTGCTTGTACTATGTAGCATGTTCAAAGCGCGAGGCTTGACGAACTTTTTAAATAATTTAAATTTAACTGGTGAGAGCTGCGAAACTTCGTAAAACACGAGTTATAGTGATGGAAGCTGTTTTTCGAATGATTGGTATCCTTCATTTTCAAAGATTTGCTGAACGTTGTGTTCCTTATATATGAAATCATCAGACAGTGTCGACTTTTTTTCTACTTGAAGTCACAAAATGAAGTTCAGAAGAAACCACAAAATATTGACCACTCTTTTGCCGAGGACAGGTATGTCCTAGTGTGGAGAACTATTGTGAAATAAGCACGTACATGAGTGAAATCGACGTGCTTTTCAAACAATAAAAACACCGCCATGTATTTGGTTTGATATCAAATGTTATCAACGTTTGTGGAATACATTTTGACCAAATTCTCGCAAAGCTTAATGTTTTATAACGGCGAATTATTCCTATTTCAGCTATTGATATGTTGTGTTATAATTTTTTGTGTGAGAATTATCAATATTCATGTAAATGTTGAAAACTTTTTAAGAAATAATTCCGTTTAATATGATCTTTCATTCATCAACGATTTAAACATATGCAATATGAGAAGTTTAACAATGATACATCTCCTTAATAGTGGGCGATTTTATTTTTGGTTTGAATTCAAAATTATTTATACTTCACGATGTGAAAAAAACACTTTTCTATGTATTAACCAGGACGTCCTCCTGGTGTCTTTGTGTTATTTGTATTATTGTGTACATCATTACTTTATCATAAACGTATACATTGAAACTTTTATATACATAGCTATATAGGATTATATAAAGGTACCACCAATCAAGAGTGTATAATATCAAAAAAAGTAAAAGCACACAAATACTGAACTCCAATGAAAATTCAAGAAGGAAAGTCCCAAATCAAATGGCAAAATCAAAAGTTCAAACACATCAAACGAAGGATAACAGCTGTCATATTCCTGACTTGGTTCAGGCATTTTCTTATGTCACAGGGACTTGCCAAGATCAAGAAAGGTAAAGAGGTTATAGTCGAAACATCGGGGAATAGTGCACTCTATTCACTCAACCTGAATGTTGGAGATGAATATGTCTTATCAGGTAATCTGACAATTGTGATTTAATACAAAAAAAGTATTCCAGAAGGACTTTACTGTATTCAGACCTTCTTTTAATGTACATAAACTAAAAATGAAGGCAAGATGCAAACATTGCAACAGAAAAAATACCAACACAGGAGTCGAAATATGTAACCAAAAGCCCCTCTCATCACTGCAAAGAACGAGAAAAGATAAACTGCATGAAACACGTTTTCTTAGAAAAAAGAAAGATATAACTGTCATAGATAAAAAAAAAATAATACATTGATAATTTAAAAACAGTACATACAAAAACGATATTAGAACATGACCGAATCGAAATCAGGGATGTTTTCAAGTGCTGGTGAAGGGAAGAGGGTCCCTTTTTAAAATTTTGATCCATTGAGTTGTTTATTGAAGGTATAAATAGTTAAATAGTCGCTGTTGACTCTGTCACAGTAGAGATTACCACGTTTTTTTCAAATCTTTAATACAGCGACTATGCCCTTATACATGTTCCGCTGTTTGTAAATATCCACAAACCGCTGATTCTATCACATATTGTATATTAGGATGTAAAACTGCTACCGATTGGTTTCGAAGCCTTGCTTTAAATATCATTGTTTACAAGGTCAAAGACCTTAAAAAGAAGCCGCATATTCGGGACTACTCATTAGGGACTGGAATAAACACGTTTACAAGAACTGTGATCGTGGTTGCAAGGTAAGTGAAGATTGTATAGTTGATTATCTAGTTCACAGTGCATCTCGTTTACTACTCCGATATTAATTGGCTAAGATTTTTAGCTTTCTGACAAAATTGGTTAATCCGGGCACTCCTGCTTTCTTTAACATGCCGAAAAAAGCAATCTCAAAGATACAGTTTACGGTACTGAACGGGGCGTTACATATTAGCACACTATACCGTTAAAGAATTCACAGTATAAGTTAAGTTAATATAATGTGCTTAATTCAGATATATCACAAACATGTAGAGTTCACATTGCCTAAACATAGAACCTGCAATAACGCCCATTTTTAAATAACGTTAGAGTTGCTCCAAATTTCGAATTATATGCAGTGTTTTTGTCTTTTTGTTCTAATTCGGTTTTTTTTCTATGGCGTTTTCATTTGTCTTCGACTTATGAATTGAAATACCCTTTAATATAGGTCGCCTTGCTTTTTCAGTTGATGCGTTAAGTGTTCTCGTAATTCCCAACATTAACACTCGCTTTTTTATTTACTCTTTAATTTTGAAAAAGACAGACCCAGAAACCCAAGCGCACCTTGCTTGTAAAATGATTCAACAGGTCTCAACATATTAGAGACACAGTTGGTTGCTAAATCAACGAGAATATAGAGAAATTTACAAAAAAAAAAAACATACAGAAATTGACTAAACAATATTTAAAAGAAAACCTTATCCATTTTCGGAACCTTTTTGTTTAATCACATTAAGATCCGAAACGGTTATTTTGACTGGAACTGCTCTTAAAAGGCAACACTGACTTATACAGTCATTTCCTTTTGCAGACAATATTTCAGACACGCGTCTTCTTGTGTCAATTAAGTACTGTTATGACAATGTAGTTGCTGTCAGTCCATTTCTAGACTGTTTAGAGTAGACCTTTTTACACGTTCATATTAACATTATACTGAATGGAATACATACCACTGTACAATTCTAATTTGACTTCAAGCAAATTGTGTTCATTTCATTTAAATCACCTCAGTGAATAATCGACTGCATGCCTTTATCTGACTATATAATGTATTGCTCAGACCATTCTGATGATGTCAAAATTACCATTTCAGACTTAAATATAACAAAGGTATCGTATGATTGCCAATGATACAAATCTCCATAAGAGACCCAAAAGACAAATACATTAACAACTATAGGTCACCGTGCGTCCTGAAGCAAATTCGATTACTTGTTTGTCAATATGATGGGATTCTAGTATCATGTATGTCGTCAGAGGTGAAGAAAAATTAACCTAAAATGAATAACACATGCATATTTTTTTTTGCAGGATATCAGCACACAATCTACTTACTGCAAGATTCCAGACACGACTTCAACCACTCGGTATTGCTACTCCGACAATGCTATCTGTAGAGAAAGATATGGTAAATGCAAGTGGTACAATGAGGATAGTTGTACAATCAGTGCCCAATCAGCTCCTTAACCATTTTTGATTAACGTAATTAAACTCATATTAGCAGACGAGTAAAAGTGTAAACGTATCCAGTAAATCAGTTCAAATCATTGTATAAGCAATTGATGGTATAATAGAAAATAATGTCTCTTCATTTCAAATGTTACTGAAACCTACACTTTTGTACTTCTGGTTTAAACGAAAATAACTGACATGACGAATTAACGTTTCCCAATTTATTATATATGGTTATTTTTTTAACATTATCGTCACTCAAGAACTTGTCTTTCTCATTAAGAAAAAAACTGTCAGTTTCATTTGTTTCGAAATTTGGTCGCCCTCAAATTTTGGCCAATCAATAATAAATGACAATCTCACAAGGACATTCAAACCATATCCTGTGGGTGTAAATTTCTCCCACTCTGACATAATCATGATAATATGTAGTTACTGTCTTTAAAATGTGAATTCGAATGGTTGTTCATGCATATATCCATAGCTTTATTGAAACGTATTTTGTTTTGATACATGGCGATACTTATCCGAAAATTAAGAGTAAAAGAAAATCTCATATCAGGTGATTTTCTTTCCTGATGAATGTTTCGTAATCTCTCCATTGCATCAATTAATGTCTACGAATGATTAAACATAGTAAAAAATGGCTAAACAGTTTTAAACAGTCCTAAACCAGTCAATAACATAACGGTTTATAACTTTTCTGCAACGTATTCATAATTAGAATTTATCCAAACTATGTCACTTCGGTGATGATAACGGATAAAATAATAGATATTCAACAGCTTAATGTAAGTCAGAAACTATAATTTTAACATAACATCAAAAGTTTCACATTCTTAAAAGAAAAATCCATATATGGGAACAGCAAAAAAACCCGATAATTATAGCGAAAATATCTTTTCAATCTAAATTAATCATATGCAATTCAAACATTCGGAACTATCAACTATTACAATCTATTTTTATAGAAATGGCTAGTTTCAAATGTATAAAAGAGGGACGAAAGATACCAAAGGGACAGTCAAACTCATATATCTAAAACAAACTGACAACGACATGGCTAAAAATGAAAACGACAAACAGAAAAACAATAGTACACATGACACAACATAGAAAACTAAAGAATAAACAACACGAACCCCACAAAAAACTAGGGGTGATCTTAGGTGCTCCGGAAGGGGAAGCAGATCCTGCTCTACATGCGGCACCCGTAGCCTTGTCAAAAGTCGTCTGGCGCGAAAAGGACAATAACTCAATTTTAGAATTTAATATTTTTGAAGACGATCAACTTCCAGAATTTCATGATTTATAATCACGAGTTTTTCTTTGACTGTCGACGACAATACTTTTGCTGCATTATTTGACAATACGGTAAATTTAACAAGTTAGTATTATCACTGTATTATCCCGGTTTCAATATGTGCTAGCAGTGTTAGATACATATACCTGAATTTATTGTAATTTTGGCAAGAACAATTCATCGCTTCCCCTGACAACATGATTTTGTAAAATATCATTTATCGGCATCTCCAGGCGGCAATCTAGATGAATTTCCGGATGATCCTTACTACATCAGTGTAATTGTTATAAATTGCTAAATATAACCGGTTTTTTTTAATCAATGTTTGTTTACATTGTAAACAAATGTGAGTAACATTCTAGGTCGAGTTGTCGTTCGTAGTGTATAGTTTGTTCCAAACCATGGTTTGTTTCTGTTGCAAATAAACCACATGTTATCTTCAGTGTGTATGTGGTTTTATTTCTCTTTCTAATTAGTAACTGTTTATATAAACGAAATGGTTTAAAGTTATATCAATTTCCTGTTTACAAAATTTTTAATTTACCGAAAAACTAAGGATTTTCTTATCCCAGGCATAGATTATCTAGCCGTATTTGGCAAAACTTTTTGGAATTTTGGATCGTCAATGCTCTTCAACTTTTTACTTGTTTGGCTTTATGAATATTTTGATATGAGCGTCACTAATGAGTCTTATGTAGACGAAACGCGCGTCTGGCGTACTAAATTTTAATCCTCGTACCTATGATAACTATTTTTTTTAAATATATTTGGAAGACAGGATTATCATATTATTATTTTCCTTGTTTAAAAATAGAAATTGCGTGTTTCTATATTCAACGATTTACATAACACTTATTCAGTACATATTTGTTAAATTGAATAGATATTGTTTTGAATTCATGTGTTAAAGATATTTATCTATGTTCTAAAGTTTAATATTTGCATCGTTGCCTATCATTTATAACTCTGGTTGAAAAACTCAATTATTTTATATAAATTGTTTGAGAATATGTTGACTGTACTCACTCAACAACGTTATACAGGGCTGACTAGGTATAATGGTTGCTAACAACTCTTAGCCCTACCTAGGGAAGCTGTTTCCTGCAGATGTGTTCTTAATTTATGGAGTCATCCAGTGCTACATTTTTCTACTATTGGTCTACATAATACAAATTGTACTTTTTGAATTCATTATTTATTGTTTTCATTGTTATTCGATAGCGCTATTACATTCTCAATTCATCGACTTATTTATTGGTTGTCAAATTAGAACAAGCTGTGGTCTCAATCTCCTGCATAGTTGATCCTTCTACATACAAGACCCTACTCCCTTATTTCTTTTTTGACTCTCAGTAAATTGGTGGACAGGGAGCATTGCTGTCAGGAATAACTTATAGAACTTGGTTAAGCAAAATAAATATTTAGAGGATGTTTAAAAAAATAGACTATATAGTTTAGGAGCTACCCCTCGTGTAATATTAGTTACCTTGGTGTAATCAGGGGTGTACAGAATTGTACACCGTTGTTGAAAATTCATACACCCTGATTTGCAGCCGAATGGGTGTATGCATTTTCAACAACGGTGTAAAATTCCGTACACCCCTGATTACACCAAGATAACGAATTTATTTCTTTTGAACAATTTCTTTACTCATTTTGAAACCAGGATGTAAAATTGTAAAAAAGGTAATGAAAATTTTGCAGCGTAATATTTTTTTCAATTTCAGTGCTACTGCACATTGTCAAATACTTTTTTACTATATTTTTGGAAAATATTCGGACAATTTTTGTGTTCTTTTGAGTTAAAAAAAAAAAATCTAATTTTTTAATTTTTTTTTTGCATTTTCTCTTTTTTATTTTATTTCTTTATTTTGGCAAAAATTTATTTATCCCCGGGTGAACCAGGGTGGGGTGTAATTTACAACGGGGTAATTAACCAATCAGATTGCAGTATTTCTGCTGCATAAGAAATAACAATATTTATCTCTCCTGGGATTTAAACACACTGAGCTTGAGATTGAATTGTCTCCTTTTGACAACAGCCAGTACCAAAGCACGATTTCTTGTTTAGTGATTTTTTTATTGATTTACAATGGCTAAAAAAAAAGAGAAGGAACATACTTTCAATTTCGAGGTCTCACAAAAGCGTTTTCACCTATTATTCCAATTTTGCATTAAAAACCCAAATTTAGATGAAAAGGCTATATAAAGGATGCAGATGCCATGGTGCCTTCAACTGTGTTTTTTTTCTTTTTCACAAAATTAATAATGTTTACCACTATTCTGTGATCTTAATAGTTTTGGTTTTGTTTGAGGTATTTTTTATGCTGAGACTTGCAATGATGATTGACCAAAGAAAGGAAATGTTAAGGACACGTCACCAGAAAAATACTTTTCTCAGACGATTTCAAATATCTATATAGACAACGCTTACTTCCATCAGTTAATGTAAACAAATGCTATCGAATGTCTGTGTGCGCAGCGACATATCCACCATCTTCTTAAAGTTTTGAATCCATTATTCTGCAAGTTCTTATACATCAGTAACAAAGCAATCCAATAACACACAACTGAACAGCATGATCTTTTTTTTTATTTACTTTATTCGATTGTTAGTTTAAATATACACAACATTTTAGAAAAGGGTTGAGGGGATAACATAATCAACGGCATTATAATGCAGTATGCTAGCAAAAAAAATAGCAAATAGCGTTGGAAATTTCTTTAGCGCAGATCTAAAAACGTAAAATAAAAGCTGTGCAATACGGTTAATCCGAGTTAATGTGCAGTTCTCATCACAGTATATTTGCACTAGCATAATGTCATTATACAGGATTTAAGTCGAAGTCAGAGTCAGACTGCCAAACCACTATGTGATGAAGACAGAGTCGTACGTCAAGTCGATATTACTATGGTATCTGCTGTAACCGAACTGTTGACAAACACGATATACACTGAAATACAAGAGGCAGAATAAACTGTTAACACTGCCGAAGAAGCAAATAAAGTAATTAAACCCAGACAAATACACAGAAAATAACTATTGAAAACCATATCATCAGTAAAGAAGGTATGGTTTTGCTTTTCTTTCTATTTTTTGTTGTCTTCTTTTAGTTATCGCTTATTTGTATTTGTCTCCGAAAACTAGTAAACCTTACATACGGGATCAAGGATGTCTGTGGTAATATGTAAATATGGTTTGTGTCAAACTCTTTTGTTTTGCGATAAACATATAGAACCACCTAGAATTCGAACTCGATGACACTAGAGCATACACAAAATTAGGACATGTACAGTTTGAAAGCAAACATTCCTACGGATAGGTGTCAATATAAAACTATATAGAATATATATGTTAGTTATCACGGTATGACATGAAAGACGAAGGACTCGTGATCCTTGTTGAACAAACATCGACTGACAATTCTTAATAATACAAAAATGTATGTTTGAATCCTAAAATTGAGTAGTACATATTTGGATATTTTGCCTGTTTCTCAAATATGAAGTACCTTGTTTTGATGTATCTAAAGTTCCGATAACCAGTACCGTCTGGTGTTTAATATACGGTACATTAATCCCGCCCCCATATAATTGTATGAAATAAAACATAATGACATAGAAAGTAATGCG
The DNA here is from genome assembly GCF_965363235.1 of Mytilus galloprovincialis. Lineage (NCBI taxonomy): Eukaryota > Metazoa > Mollusca > Bivalvia > Mytilida > Mytilidae > Mytilus > Mytilus galloprovincialis. The sequence goes on from NC_134842.1 coordinate 99,758,108, forward strand.
GGCCACGGACAGGTGGTGTGCCTTGGCCACGTCAGTATTATGTAATTCAGTGGTTGTGGTTTGTTGCTGTATAGGCATGAATAATATAATATGTTTTCACGAATAAACATCATCAGAAAAACTAGATGCAACACTATGTAGTAACACCCGAATACAAAGTGTTGGATCTAGTTTTTCTGATTATGTTGATTCGTGAAAACATATTAGTTTTTCGCTGCTGGAATGAATTACCATTAATATGGCCATGATGGTCATATATGTATTGATAACTGTTTAACAAGAGTAAATAGTTTTTAAGATCAAATACTCCATAATTGTAACACGTGCACTTGTACAGGTTGAAAATCGAGGGCCAGTAAATAAGACAATTTCATGATTACAAATAAAATCGTAGAATCATATTCATTAATTGAAGAATGCCAACATGTTCTTAATACTTAGGAAAATATGAGGATAGCTACACGTTTTTACATGTTATTTAGAGGCAATATTTTTAAAATCCATTGTTCAAATAAGTATAAAAGAGTGACTAAAGATACCAAAGGAACAGTCAAGCGCATACATCTAAAACAAACTGACAACGCCATGACTAAAAATGAAAAAGACAAACAGACAAACAATAGTACACATGACACAACATGGAAACCAAAGAATAAACAACACAAACCCGACCAAAAACCAGGGGTGATCTCAGGGGTGTATATAATACACATTGATGTGATGTTACATATCATACAGGCGAAATCATTTTGAAAGTAAGGCTTGCAAATTTTGTCCTACATTTTCTACATCTTACCGCCCAATATAATATGTATTTCTATACTTATTTCAGTAGGAAATAATCATATTCATAGCACTTATACTAAAGTTGGAACTGATGTAATTTTTTTTTTACACAGAACATGAAAGTGCTTTAATCAGGACCAAATGCTAGAACGTACAAAGTTTTGTTTTTAACAACTGTATCAACTGCGCTTTCAATTTTCAAGAACTTCGTAAAAGTCTTTCTTGGAATACATTTAGAGTCTTCATTAGGTTGGTGTTTTATAACATTTGTTTACATAATATAAAAGTATTTATAAATCATTGTAAACAAACATGCGTTCTTTACGGCAAATGAGGTACAAGAACTTATTGAAATTTTGAAAGAAAAAAAAAGGCATTTTGATTTTGCATTTTTCTGTTTTGTTATCACCGCATTTCTACAATTTGACACAACAGTTGAATAACTAATTTTTTACAACAATAAGATCATAAGAAAAATTAAAAGACAATTTTAAAAATGATGTACGAAACTCTACATGTTGTGAAATTAGAAATGATAGAATAAGTAGAAAATAAAAAAAAATACTCATAAGACACACATGTATGAAATACCTGTTTATACACTATACAGTTTATCATATAACACAAATTAACACAAAAAATGGACTTAAACAATGCAACACCAATACCGTATATTTTAAAACCCCAATAAAACAATAAAACAACTGTTTGTCTTTTTCATTTTTAGCCATGGCGTTGTCAGTTTGTTTAGATTTATGAGTTTGACTGTCCCTTTGGTATCGTTCGTCCCTCTTTTAAAACAATAACACAATTGACACGAGAAATACTTGCAAATGATCAGGATATTATCTGATATATACCAACATTTACAAATATGTACTGATTTTCTTACATTTCATCAAATACCTGAATTATGAATCTATCTAAGATCATCGATATATTTACAAACAACGTGTGTATAAGTTCTATATATATAGAAAAATCCATGGTGATGGATGATCGATTTACCTGTGGCATTTAAACTTACCTTACCTTTTGTATTCCACAATCTACTGACACCCAGGAAAATACATTACACATACTGTGTAGCAAAAAACTTCATTTAGGTATATTATATATACAACAATACCGTCATTTACTCGTGTATCACTGATTTGTATGCCCTTTTGAAAACATTGATATAGAAGGTAAGTAATACTTTTGCAGTATTTGCGATTCAAATCCAATAGGTAACATGTAGTTTTTCATTGTGTATGCATATATGTGTACGTTATCAAACTTAAGAGAACAAATAGTTTTGTATGGAGTGTCGTTTTTGTTTTTTTTCATGTTCAGACGCCTTGGTTTTATAATGGAATTTTGTAATTTTGGCATTCTTATTGTTTTGATTCATTTACGCATCACCGTTGAGTCTTATCAATATTTTTTTTAATTAATAGCAGTAATAAAGATTAATATTTCCTTATTTAAAGAAGAGACTAAGAATAAGTAAAATCATTATTTAATACTTTTGAGATGGTCAATGTTTTCTATTAATTTTGAACGCAAACACTATTTGAGGACGTACTATGTATGTGGTTATGGTCACATAAGGGAAGTCATATAATAAAATGGTATTAACTATTCCTTATGTTAAACCAAATGTATATCTACTAATACTATACATTATTATCTTCAAGTAATACATTTTATAAAGTAAAATCTATTCATACATTATTTCTTTTGGAATTTCAGGCAATGACATCTGTAGACTCAAGTGCAGCAGAAACAGTACCACCGACTGGTTGTAAAGGTGACGATCTCAGTTAATTTATCCCTATATAACTATTATACACAAAAATCTACGTAGTTAATTTCATACAATTGTTCAAGTCGCTGCAGTCAGTATTTTTCGAGGTTTGATTGCTTTCGGATTTTTTTCATTTTTCTTTTACATGTTTCTTGTTTATATTGTACACGAGGGGTTATAGAATTTCAAAAAAAAAAAGAAATATACTTTACAGAATTATTGATTGTAGTACTTACCATATTTGCATAATATTTTCGCTTGCCTTCATATCGTGCTTGAGGGGTTGAGTGATTGCGAGAGAGACAAATATAAAAGTGACAAATATCTGAACGATGAAGTTTAAGTTAATAACAGGTCCCCCATTAGTCATTAAATACAAAGATTTTCCTTCTCCCCGTGAACATTTATAACTTGTGCCCGAACTATTATATACGAGTATTAAGATGGTACAAAGTTGACAAGGGACAATTGCAACTGACTGTTTGATCATGCACGATAAATATCATGAAGATAAATTTAATAAAAGTGGACAGAAACACGACAATAGTCGTCGGTCTAGGGATAAGAACGTAAGGAATGTACAATTGTTATACGTTTTGTAAACATTTTGTATTATTTTCTAGTAGAGGTATTTAACGAATACAATACAACTACAGCTACGCAACAAGGTAACTCTTTACTTTAAATGTGCAATGCATACGTGTATCGTAATTCTTTTAGTCTCTATAACAACCTTATCAAGCATGCATTAGACTTCATATCGATTTTAAGTGCAAAAGGGGCTTGCCTGCAAATTTGAAAAATTAACCAAATTAGACCAATCGATCAGAGTATTACATAGAAAAAGGTAATGTTAACAGCAGATGTCATGCAAATGTAGTGTTTGAGGCTAAAAGGGCATGTTCATGTTTTTTGCTGTATAACATGCACCTCTTTATTTGGGTTATTGTCTATTTTACTCTATAATAGTTTCTATCCTCAATTGTATGAATGAAATTCTCCCACCAATCACTTTTTGAATTAATCCTGCTGACTGGTGTTTTCCTTTCTAAGCGGAGTCGAGTGATATGGAAAATAATTGCTAGACATTTAGGGGGCACTTTGTGTTGCTAATGATTTTGACAAGAACTTAACAACGTCGTCATAGGTAAAATAGCAATCAACAAATTATCAATTGGCCATCTCAACTAGATTGCTTTTCTCACTTTGCCAGCGTAAGCGAGAAAATCAGTCCCGTTGAGATGATCAACAATAATCTATGATTATCTGTCAGTGAATATATGTTTGAAAATCTCGTAATAAAGACATTTCGACAATTTAAAACCTTATTATTAATTCCTTTAAATTATTTTGAGAACGTTTGGTTATGGAACTTCGAAATATTTTAACTTATACTGCTAAACGATATATGAAGGAGGTCAACAATTGCCTGATTACATCTCCTTTATCTATGATATTTCAGAAATTACTACTGCAGCAGTGGAAAACTACACACAAGCTCAGATTCCTGTAAATAACTTTCCTTCTGCAGTTACTTTGCGAAGACAAATAACTTTCGAATGCCATGACAACGACTACTTTGAAATTATAGACTGTGCATTCGTTGGCTTAAATGTAGTATTTCCTGATTACATCAATGACAGGCTAATTATTAGTATGGTAGAAAGTAATGATATCCGTTATTTGGGTATAGACTACCGACCAAGATACATAACAGGTGTAAACAATAACACCGTGGCAGTAGGATGTACACGATACCAAGTCATACAAATAATAGATATATCAAATGACACTGTTGTACGAACAATTCCAACCAGTGGTGAATGCTATGGAATATCATGCAGCGAAGATACATTATATGTTGATGCCAGTGATATAGTAGTGATGGATCTTATGGGTCACGTATTGCGCACATTTCCAAATCCTGGTATTGATCTCGGTTATTTGACAGTAGACGGAGACCGGTTTTTCTTTTGTGACGGATTTGTGCTATTTTGTTGTGATTTAAGTGGTAATGTTAAATGGGAATTTGACAAGGAAGGCTATAAGGATATTTACGGCATGGCAACAGATTCGAAGGGAAATGTTTATTTAGCTAATGCTGACAGTGATAGAATTGTGGTTATTTCCCCTGATGGCACACTTCATAGGGATATACTGACAAGTTTTGACTCACTTGAATCACCAATATCACTTGACTTTGACAAAAAGGAAAACAGATTGGTAGTTCGTACCACTGGTAATGCGAGTGCTTTTATATTTGATGTTGAATATAAGAGCTGATTTGATGTTGAATATAAGAGCTGATTTGATGTTGAATATAAGAGCTGATTTGATGTTGCATATACGAGCTGATTTGATGTTGAACAAAAATATATCATCAACTAATGTAAGGTCATCGACAATAATTGTTTATTAATCATTTTGGGTCCTTTACGTTTTCTGCAATATTTCACTTTGATGTATCATACCAAGCTAACACAAATTGACAACATGATCAAAACCCTTTAAAAATTTAAAAAAAAGATTAATCTGATACAATTTTTAATTTGTTGAACAATGTTGTATATAAAATGTATTAATTGAAAGTGAAACCATGTTTCATATGAATTTTAACTGATACATTTCAGCAAATTTTACGAATGAAAAATACATATTTTAACGAGGCTTCTGTTGAAACAACAAAAAAGGGAATGCTTGAAGAAATCTGTTATCATTTGTTATTTATTTTTCTAGTACATTTTTGTTTCTGGTGAGACATAGTTGCCTGATCCAAATTATGATGCCAATTTTCTGTTTGAACAAAACAAACAAAACAAAGATAATACCGGGCCATTAAAATAAAATTTTGATAAATAATATAATGTTGCGTTTTCAACATCAAATATGTATCAACCCAAAACGCCAATAGAATGTCGGGAGCACTAATGGAGGAATTATATAAGTTGAAGGTTACACGGATTGAGTCTCAGCTTTCAGTAGATGTTTTGTTTTTGTTAAAACGTGAGATGATATTAGGGTAAAAGTTTTGCTCAAATGTTACGTCCATGCTTTTTCAATGGCGTGACGTCATAGAGTTTAGGGGTTTGATAAACAAAGAAACCTATCAGACAGTCGTTACGTTTTACAAAATCTGAGTAGACACTGCAAGCTTTCCATTGGAATGCTGACGATTTGTTGAAAAAGTCTACCTCCAAATTCAACTAATATGCGTCAAAATGAAACTCCAGCATACTGATCACTTGTTCCTGTGTTAAACATAATTTATATTTATGTCACTATAAACATACATAAAAAGTAAAATCACAAAAGTACTGAACTTAGAGGAAAATCAATTCGGAAAGTCCATAATCACATGGCAAAATCAAATAATAAAACGCAGGAAAACCGAATGGACAAGAACTGTCATATTCCTTACTTAGGACAGGCATTTTCAAATGTAGAAAAAAGTTGATTTAACCTAGTTCTATAGTGCTAATCCTTTCACTTTAATGACAGTCTCATCAAATTTCGTAATATTTACATTGATGCGTTAAATATACAGACACCATAGATAAAATAGTCAAAATATGGGTACATCAGTCTTCATCGTATAACTATTTTAAAAGGAACAATTTAACAGAACACAAAAACATCTACTATCTACGAACATATTGATTGATTTGAGTGTCTGACGTCAGAATTTTTTTTATACGTCACAACAAATTGTCGTTCAATGTGCATACAAAAAATTTTGAAATTTACATAGGCAATGTTAGCATACAGGGTTAAAAAATCAACAGTATGTAAGAATAAAATTCAGAAATAGACCGAGATTCAAATTAGTTCAAAAGTGTTATATAGAATTTATATGAATCCAAAAAAAGTTAATTCCACTACGCGATTACATGATTTTAACGTTGGAGGTTCAACGTATATAGTAATTCATAATAGAAATATATCATAATGAAATATAATAGAACAATATCATACTGATGGAATGTTTTAAAGTACAGAGTCACGTTATAAGAACAAACAAAAAAATACAAAAATTCGCATATACAAAACAAACCACCAAAAATGAAAGCCAATACAAACACATTGACAAGATGTATAAGTACCGAACCACGTCAAACAGATATCACATAAAACCATTCAACAGTAAAAGTAATAGTATTAATAGAACAAAGAAAAATGAAAGAACAATAAAACACGTTGTTAAGATGATAGATAACATCAGTTCTCAGAATCTATACATCAGGACCATCGTGTATTATTTGAGAAGTTGATACGGAATATTTATCTCCCTCATGCAAAGGTCTGATTCCTTTCACGGATTTGGCTATACTTTTTGGACCTTTTGGATTATAATAGCTCTTCATCTTTTATATAAGCTTTATTTATATTTTGGCCACGAGCATCACTGAAGAGACATGTATTGTCGAAATGCGCATCTGGTGCAAGAAAATTGGTACCGTTAATGTAATTACTACCACTGGGTCGATGCCTCTGCTGGTGGACTATAAGTCTCCGATGGTATTACCACCCCAGTAGCCAGTACTTCGGTACTGGCATGAAAATACGGATTTTTGTGTTATTAGGATTTGCTGTTACAAAATGATAGAATTTATCATAAATTAAGGAATGTATCTTCCTCATGCAAAGCTCTGATTCCTTTCACGGATTTGGCTATACTTTTTGGACCTTTTGGATTATAGCTCTTCATCTTTTATATAAGCTTTGGATTTCGAATATTTTGGCCACGAGCATCACTGAAGAGACATGTATTGTCGAAATGCGCATCTGGTGCAAGAAAATATGTACCGTTAATTTAATTATCAACAAGGTCTTGGTACCTTCCGATGATTTTTTTTTTAAAAAGGACAAGACGTTCTTTGACATACCCCTGGTTCATTACTTTTCTACTCAGACACTGATGACGTTTTACAAAGTCTGAGTAGGAGCTGCAAGCTCTTGAATATCGAATAAGTTAAATCTTATATTGCATTAAATGTTTTAAGGTTACATACAATTTCTTTTTGTAGTTCAACTATATTTTGTTAATATCAGTTAATGCAATTGACAACAAAGTTGATTTTTTTTTTTACTTGTTACCAAAAATAATATAAAGCACATTGACAAACACAAAATAATTGTCATGCTGTTGATAAATTCAGTTTATGTCGGACTTTCTCAGAATCTGTGATTCTAATATGTGTTATTCTCCAAAATATACATTGTGTGCAATACATTTAGAAATTTCTGCCGATGATCCAATCAAAACCCGTGCAGCCTCTTTTTGAGAACATATTAGTGTTTAATGTAATCAATATTAGCGCTTTTTAACGAAAATATGTACAAAAAGATAACCTTTGATTTCATTTAAGATAGAACTTCTCCTGTCAGTAAATATACCGTCCCAAAATCCGTAGCTTTCGACAGTTTCAACCAAAAAAGGTCTTAAAGCCCATTCCTATCAAGAATTTAACATTTAGGTCTCCAAATGGCCAGAGTGTACTATCTGGCTACACAAACATGTTTTAATGGCGGCTTATGAATTCGTAGCAGGTAACGCTTACAATATCGACCTACCCTGTCTCACTTCTTTTTGTCTAATGAGATTTCCCTTTCTTTATTACACCCAATGAATAGTTTATTCCTTATTTACCGATTTCTTACTTTATGTAACATGAACTCAGTACATTCGATTTCATAAAAAAAAGATTGTTCAACTGCATTAACGAAAATAATACAAAAGGAAAAAAGGAAAAACATTGTCTTTTTTACAGTTAAGAAGTACAATGTGGCTTTTATGGTACTAATTGACTACCAGCACTAGTATGGTCTTTTGTACATTTAATGGTATACTTAAAATGTCAGCTAACCAGGCTAAAGTAGTGTATTGAACTGAAATTACTGTCACTTGAAGCCACTGTGTAGATTTCACATACTAGAAGAAAATGCTCCTTGAAAAAATAAGAAATTACTAAAAATGTGTAACAATTAAAAAAGGTATGTTTTCTGTACTACAACATAGAACAAACATAAATATGACAGACACTTATGAAAAACAACCATACGAAATCATCTGGATTAGGACAGTCAATTGAAAAAATGATTGCGTTAAAATAGCACTAACAACATTTATATTTGAACACGTATGTAGAGACAGATTAGGATTGTTAACCTACTCATCACATATGTCGTTAATTCATACTGCACCAACGAAGTGATTTTGATTTGATTTATGGTATTTTAACGCTTTTTTTAAGGCACCGCATTTTGTGGCAATCAGTTTTTATTAGTGGACGAAGCCGGAATGCCCGGAAAAGTCCACAGACCTTAGTTAAGAAAACTGACAGTCCTAGTATAGATACAAAAAGAAACAAACTTGTTTGTTCGTCTTGAAACGGCCTTGATGATCAACGACCGTATAAGCACAAGACATACTTTGGATAACATACCGATCCAAATCAATAGTAATTAAAAAAAAATGACTGATTCATTTTCAACAATGGCACATCAACTATCAAGTACAAAATGAGGTAATTAAACGAGTATCATAAACGGAGAAGGTACCTGCACAATTTGTTAAGAATTGTTCTGTCTAGCGTTTTGTAGATGATATATTAGGATAAATGTATTTAACATTATTTGTACTATATTAGTACATTACTGAAATTGTAGATTATACTGATGTTTAGTTTCATTAGTCGATTAAAAAAGAAAAATCCAGGTTCATGTTACGATAAATACTGATGGAGTAAACTAGGGATAGATGAATATCTATTTGCTTTCAAGGATATGATCAAGTATATCTTAGACGGCAAAACAGGTTCAATTCACTAGTTTTACTGTTTGATATATACGCCGATCAAATTTAAATGCTTTCTCGTAACACTGAAAACCTATCTCTTTATCAACTGATATAGCATAACATATTCAAAAAGAGAGGCGAAAGATACCACAGGGACATTAAAACTCATAAGTAGAAAATAAACTGACAACACAATGACTGAAGAATGGAAAAGACCGACCTACTAACAATATTATACAATACACAACATATAAAACTTAAGACAGCGAACCAAACGAAACACCAGGGTTGATCTCAGTTGGTTCGGGAGGGTAATCAGATCTTGCTCGATATGTGACATCTATGGTGTCAAGATATAAACGAATCACTCTGAAGATTTTATTGCTTGTAGGTATATATTATCTACTGCCTGCTATTTTTCAGTATTACAAATGATTAATGTAATGAATAATACGCAGGTCAGAATCTTGATTTACATAAAGTAAAGTTCAATATTTCATTACTATCTCAAGTTTCACGTTTGTTGGCCTCTAATTTTGATTTTCGTTTTTCTGCTGTACTAGATAAAATACCATCACATAACAGTGCTTCCGTATAACACTGATAGGCTTTATCTCTAGCACCGGATATCTCATAGCATACTCCAAGTATTGTTATTGAACAAGAAAAAAGATTACCCTGAATTAAATACTGTTCCTTCACTGTTAAATATAAATCATGTAAAGCGTGTTCTTTATTATAAATATCACCAAGATGATGATAGCATAGAAATCTAAGGCAGTGAGACATTACAACAGACGGTATTATCGTGAATTGGTCTTCCACTTCCAGCTTAAGTTCTTTTGGTATTAACGAAGAGTATTTCAAGTACATGACATTGTTTATAACGGCTATTTTCATTCGGTCGATAAATGTCACTTCAGAATGTACATTGTGTTTGTAATAATTCACATGTAATTTACAGATATGTCCGTAACCTATACACACCATATCAGGTGAACATCTTGATAGTACATAATCCGTTATTTTGAGTGTAACGTTGAAGTTTCCTGTAACATAATAGAACGACGCGTATAACAACCAACCAGACACAGCATCTGTATTGATGCCGTCTTGATAATGTTGATGATAACATTTGCGTATGTTGTACGGTTTTACCATTGTATTCGGCGATGGTAGTAGTTGTGCTGCCAATTGTTTGATTTTAAAGTTATACAATTTACATAAACCAATTACAAATTCTGACGATTCGGACTTTATTAAAGATTCAGTCATTGCAAGTCCATTGTAATAAAATTCAATGTGTTCGGAACGAGACATCCCTTCAACAAACCTATAACATGTATAACGTAGAATGTCTAACATGATGAACGAAGACTCAAACTGGGTACCTAATAAACGGTGGTTTTGATTGTCAAACTGAAATAGATTCTGTATTAATCCATCAATCCCTCTACACTTAATACTCTCAAGTACACATATCAGTATCTTATTGTTACTGAAATTGATCTTCCCTAGGAACATATTGTGCTCAGGTATAAAATAGTTTGGACAGGTACAGGTGTTTACCCATGATATTAGTTTATCTAGACAGAGAGAAAAACAATGATGTAATTGAGATAATTGAAATTTGTCAATATCCACTTCTTCCGAAACCCAAAATACAGCCGTCTTTAAAAAGTAAGAACACAATAAATCTTTCACTTCATCTTGTGTGCTAACGATACGCTTTAACATTAATTTGAGTAGACCGTAACATAACAGTTGTGTGAAATTTAACGAATGAACAAGCATTTTCTCTGCCACAGAGAAAGACAATCTCCATAATAAGTCATTATCTGATGTAGTCTTAGGTCCTATAGGTACTAACAAACATCCGTTATCTATGATCCTGTCAATAACTAAATTAGGGGGCCATTGACATCGATGACGGGTTCCCCATGGTATTGCGTTTCGGGGAAGATATTTACTCCGTAGGCAATATGTAATATCGTAAATCTGTCTTTCGTCTGAAAAACATGGACCGTGTAAAAATATCGGCATACATTTTGTAAACGAAAACGAATGCCACATTTTACGAAGAAAGCGGTTAACAGATAAATATAACCCTTTACCACTAGACGACACAAAGAGGGATTCGTTTACGCTTTTACAACGGGCACACGGTGTTAAGAACGATTTTCCATCTTTGTCTGCTACCAATCTAAGTCTAGTAAATCCAGGATAATTGATGTCGTTCTCCATAACACATGTAGTACGATATATTGGGTGTTTAATCTTCTTTACATTATGTATTACATCGATGTCAATCATTTCGTACATTATATCGAAATCACTGCCAGGTAAGTCAAGTCCTTCTGACAGACTCCCACTTGCTATCCGCCTTTTTTGAGGCATAATTCCATTGTAGATCATATCCTGTATGATAAAAAGTCTTTGCCTTTTTCGTATATCTATTTCAGTACCAATTTCGTTTACTAGGCATTCGTAAAAGTATTTCTCCCTCCCTTCATTTTTGAGCCAAAGCAGTTGATCTATAAAATAATATATATATTTATTATACCTCAGTATGATTTTTCTATATAAAAAATAATGAAATAGTTGTGCTATTTCATTCCACAGACTATTTGTCAGTCAATAGTTTCAAAGACTATTACCCCAGTTAATAGTTTCATAATCATCTTTCCCGTACTTTTCATGCTTATTTTTCATTGGACAATAATGATGTCATTGACTATTTTGCTTGGCAACGTCATACCCATATATTGTAAACGGTATAAACTGTTTGTGTCGATTGACTTACAAGAAGCAATTGTAAAAGAGAGAAAATCTTCGCACGCATTTTTAAAGATCTAAAATATAGTACCTTGTTCATAATATGGGTTCTGAAGTAGTATTCTAAAAGTGAATATGCATTTGGTGTATCTTAGCTAAAATGTATTATATGCACGGAAAATTTAACACAAGTATTTCTAGACTAGTCTTGATTGCAATTAATGAAATATTTACAAATACAAGAAGAACTTTAAAAAACGTTTAGTTCATCTTGTGCATGTCAACGCATGTGACATAATTTTCATTTCTTTCAGATGATACTTGTACACTTTTAGAAAATTAGTTAATTTGGTATATAAAAACACTTTATGACTGTGTTTTCAGTATAATAAAACACCTAATGACTGGTTGTGCGGGTAATAGCAAGTGTGTTGTCCCTTCGCATACCAACTATTGCTCTCGGCTTTGCCTCGAGCAATAGTTGATATCTCAGGGACAACAAACTTGCTATTACCCTCACACCCAGTCAATAGGTGTATAGTATATACTTATCTATCATAAAACCAGTTAATGACGTTTGTTATCTGCATGAGATTTATTCCTAACAATATTTCTGATTAAAGCGTCAAAAAGGAGTGACATGAAGACAACATTGACGTCTAGTGTTTTATATTGTAAGACATGTGTGACATTTATCAACCATTGAAACAAAACTTATCATTTTGGAATTCCCTTTGGTGGTTTTCATAGGCGTATAACTGAATAGTTATCAAAGGTACCAGGATTATATGTTAGTACTAAAGACGCACGTTTTCGTCTATATAAGACTCATTAGTGACGCTTATATCAAAATATTTATTAAGCCGAACAAGTAAACAGTTGAAGAGCATTGAGGATAAAAAATTCCAAAAAGTTGTGCCAAAAACGACTAAGGTAATCTATGCCTGGGATAAGAAAATCCTTAGTTTTTTGAAAAATTTAAAGTTAAGTAAACTGGAAATTTGTAAAAATGACCACATTATTGATATTAATGTCAACACCGAAGTGTTGACTACTGAGCTGGTGATACCCTTTTATTCTAATTGGAATGACTGTTTTCTTTAGCATGTGGTTACGATTTACATCTTGGTATCTTTTCTCTTTGTAGAATGTTAATTCTAGTTGATGACATCAAAATCTAGTATGTGACTGTAATTGCCTATAGTTTTAGAAATTAACATTCCAAATAAAACTAACGGTACCAATTGTCTTGCACCAGATGCGCATTTCGACAATACATGTCTCTTCAGCGATGCTTGTGGTCAAAATATTTGAAATCCAAAGCTTAGATAAAAGATGAAGAGGTATAATCCAAAAGGTCCAAAAAGTATAGCCAAATCCGTGAAAGGAATCAGAGGTTTGCATGAGGGAGATACATTCCTTAATTTATAATAATTTATAATTTAATAACAGCAAATTTTAATAACACAACACATCCGTATTATCACGCCAGTACCTAAGTACTGGCTGCTGGGCTGGTAATACCCTCGGGAACTATTTGTCCACCAGCAGAGGCATTGACCAAGTGGTAGTAATACAATAGTAATTACCCGTATTGCAGTCTGTACAATTCTCTAAGAATTCCAGATATTCATTTGACGATTTATCAGGATATCTAAGGTTTGTGATGTATTGTTCGTGTATTTTCCTTCTATCTAAACAAGCTTTAAACATTCGTTCAAACTGACTGATTGTAAGTCCGAAAACATCATTTGAGATAATCATCCCTCCTTCTAACATGTCTAACGATTGGTAGAGTAATGGTGTATATCTACGATTTCCACGATATGGAAAACGTTTCACACCATATATATCCCAATAGGTGATTTTCCACATTCCAAATAAATTAGCATCTTCATTACTGACTTGGTCTGTGGAGTTTGCGTTCATGATGCCTGTAAGAAAAATTTTGTTATATATAATTCCGTAACACTTATTATGAAATACTTTCACAATTTCCTTAACTGTTAAAAATATCAAATGATATACATGTACTGAATATCAGTTATTATATAATCACTCCAGGTGTAAACTTCGGTTTTTGAATTTTAACAACAAGTATCAATGGTTCTAAAGTTGTTTCAACATGTATGTGTAATAGAATTCCATGACTTTAATTAACCACATTGTATCGACTAGTCAGATCTAGCGGTTTACATGTTGTCTCTAGTATATATGTATGTGTCTCATTTTTTGAAAAAAAATGTTTATAAAGTTAAAATTACTTTTTACCATTTTTTTTAAATTTTAATATAATTAATGAGATGTGAAATGGTTGCCTGCTACAAAAGTATCCATAGTTTTGTTGAATGTTATTTCTATTAACTACCGTCAACTTTGAGCAAAACCGTAGCGGTTAGAAAGCTATACAGGAATCCAACATGACAGAATAAGAATAAATTCAAACAAAAAAAAAACGCAACAAACAATAGTCTGATATTATAAGTGATGTCTACACGATTGTGATCGATTCCACTGATAGAGGACGTTTTGTTCCCGATAATAGTTCCATTCCAGTAGTAAGAAATGTTGCGTTGACATCAATTTAATTTCTGAACTTTACTAATTTTTTGAAACACTGATTTGTTTTCGTACCCACAGTATAGTTTTTGCCTTAGCCTTGACCCATTTTTTTTAATGCTCTTGTCCTTCTAACTATTTTGATTCGAGCGTGACTGCTGATTCTTTTGTAAATAAACTCATCATAGATACCAGGACTAACTTTAGTAAATACACCAGACGCGCGTTTTGTCTACCAAAGACTCATCAGGGATGATCGAATCCAAAAAAGTTAAAAAGGCCAAATAAAGTACGAAATTGAAGAGCATTGAGGACCAAAATTCCTAAAAGTTTTGCCAAATACAGCTAAGGTAATCTATGCCTGAGGTAGAAAAGCCTTAGTTTTTGAAAAAAAATGAAAAATTTGTAAACAGTAAATGAAACACGCGTCTGATGTAACACATTACTAGCCTAGTATATTTCATGCGTGTTTATGACAAGACAATATACAAGAATCAAAGATATCATATATAAACGACAACTACTGACTTCTAACTATTATTTCAGGACCAGCACATGCTGAATACGGCGGTATTAAATATGTTTGTTAGCGCTCAACCCTCGAGCTTATAAGGAAACATGTTATGACAGTACAACATAAGAACAAACTGTAAAAGCAGATGTAATTGGCATAACCAACCGCATCCGCACGAAACAGAAACAAAAACGCCTATCATACGACAAACATACTATTTTTGAGATACTCACAAGAAGAAATTAACGAGAAAATTACATCGTCGAGAATAAGTTAAACTGGAATCTCTCCTTATTCAACTACATAAAACAAATTTGAAAATGGTGAATTCAACCGCCACGATATAAGCTGGAAAGGGCAAAACGCGAAAAAAGTATTTACGAAAATAAGGTAGTTTATAGAAATGAAAAGTCAAATGCACCGATTAATACTTGTGGTTACTAAAAATTAGTTCAAACCAATAACAACTAATTGGTGAATGATATTCTCCAAGCCTTTAGCACTAATCAGTACATATCCAGCGGATTAAGGGTACAGACGGCACAAGCATGGCATGTGCAATGGCAAAATAAAACTTCAGGTAGTTAACTGATGTTTAAATCTCTAACATTGAATGAGAAGAGACGAATCAAGGTATTAAACATCCACTGAGCATGCTGAGAGAACTATTTCACTCCAAATGCAACGAGACCGTTTTTTCCGCCAGGATAAGCGTTTCCTGCTACGTTGTTTCATAAAATATTTATAACTTGCCTTTTTTCACTGAGTAGCTGGATATACTTTCCCTTGTTGCTTCTCAATATTACTTGACCAATTTAAAGTAGGAGTTTAAATAAACTAATACAAAGGAAAAAAAAGCTTCCTCATGAAAATATTATAAATACTTATGTTGAAGTTATCTGAGTTCATTCATCATAAAGGACGGATGGACGGTCACTTAAAAAAAGTGTTTCTCACTTTTATAAACAAAATTATAAGGAAATCGAAACACAACATTAGTGAATCATGATTCAACACCGTGTCCTAGTCTCAATTGTGAATGCATACCCCATGTTCATATGTTAACAAGTCGACTGCGTTATAAAATTTCTTATCGTTTGGTTTCTAGTGATATGTTTGCAAAAATGAATGTTTTATGTCAGACACTTATGTAGTAGTGAGTTTTCACATTTAAAATAAACTATCATCTCAAAGCACGGGAAACACGTGAAAAATGAGAAAAATAAATAGAGCCATTGCATACGTTTAATGCTGTCCATGAGTTCCTTTTTGTTATTCTTACTTTTCCTTAACTCTTGTTTAATGATTTGTTCTTTTCGAATTGCTTATTACTATTTACCTTCTAGTGCACGTTAGTTATCTAAGACACTTTTCTATTGATTATTAAAAGGGAAAAAAAAAAAATAATAGGGAAAAAACTTCCTTATACAAGGATGGAAAAACAATTGTTAAGAAAATATTCGATTGTGTTGGTATTAAGACAATGCAATCGAACATTTCACATTATAAGTGTTATACACTTGAATAAATGTCTTTTAACGGAAACCAAACCTTAGTTATCTTAGTTGGAAATCTAAATCAGTTTTGATTTAATACAACAGTTATCTTAGTTGGAAATCTAAATTTGTTTTCATTTAATACAACAGAACCCGGGGAAAATAAATATGAAATAAAGATATTTGTTGGCAATCTAAAAGAATTATTTCCCGCAAAATTTCCAATGGCTGATATCTCGAAAATGGGGTTGTTTATTCCTAAAATGTATTTTTGTGTTTTTTTTTTTTGTGTTTTTTTAAAGATTCATGTTTCTGCGGTTTTCACCTTCAAAAATGGAGTACATTATCTTTTTTATTATAAAAAATGTGCAAATCTTAATCTTATCTATTTTTGTAATTTACGTTTCAACAGTACGTTGAATATTTTACCGGTAGCAGAAGTACTCATTTCAAAACCTTCTTCGTACTAATATAACATGTATAAACCTGGATTATACCATTAAATGCACAGCCGTAAAAGTTCTATAGAATAAAACACATTTTTAAGAAAACAACATGCAATCTTGATATACATCATAGCTAAGCACTTCTGATAACAAAAAAAATAACGAGCTATTAAAGATCCATCAAATTTACATTTCAAATTTAAATTCAAATTTTCTATCCCAAATTCATGTATTTGGTTTTGATGTTATAATTGTTATTCTCATCGGATTTTGTCTAATGCTTAGTCCGTGTCTGTGTGTGTTACATTTTAAGGTTGTGTCGTTGTTCTCCTCTTATATTTTATGCGTTTCCCTCAGTTTTAGTTTGTTACCCATATTTTGTTTTTTGTCCATGGATTTTGAACAGCGGTATACTAATGGTAAAAAATCAAATTGTAAGAATGTAGCAGAAATCATACTCATGATTTAAGCATTGTTGCAATTCAACCCATTAGATAAAGATGCAAAATGGAATTTAATATGGTCAATTGGGAATTTCAAGTAATCGAAAGTACCAATTACCCCTTCAATGTATAACAACTGAGAGGAACATTCCTTTTGTATTGAAACCCCAATTTTGTTATTATCAGCCAATGTTTGTTATTATGTCACTGGTTTGTATAATCATATACATAATGTAATTACGTATATATATAAAAAAAATAATTTGTGGTAAAGCCATCACATAATGTTTTTTTCACGTCTGTTAATTCTCAAAATATATGTAATGAATTGCACATAACTAATCATTTTCGATCTTTTGAATGGTTAGCAATTAAAAATAACCAAGAACATATTATGTTAATCCTAAATGGGATAGCAGTTGTATTCATAGTAAATTTTGCTGCCAACCACAGAAAAAGAATTATTCTGAAGCTGATAAGCTATGCCAAGTGTATGGTTTCCGTTGTACTTTTTGTCTTAACAATATAAAACCGGGATAAGAATACATTTATTCTAAAGTAAAAACTTTAATCAGTGACTGAGGAACAAGCTTGTCTGATAATGTTAACTAAATTAGGTGTTCATTAGAAAAAAAAAACAGTATAATTTGATTTTTCCTCTTTTAAATTGGGTTCTGTTTTACAATATATACTTTAAAAAGTGTAACACTTTTAATAAAATATCGTTAAAGATGTGTTTTAGCTTCGTGAGAAGAAGTCCTCTCAGAAGATTCCAAATACTATTAGTGACATGAGTAAACATGTTTGCATCATTGATATGCTCTGGTCTAACATATGATACAGTTAATGGTTTTATTTGTAATCAAATTTATAAAGTGTCCTGACATTTTTTGTATTTCGTATCTTTAGAATTATCGCTTTCTAAGGCTTTTAATGTTATCAATTTCTATGAAAATAACTCATAGATACTAGGACCAAAATTTTATATTTACGCCAAACGCGCGTTTCGCCTACAAAAGAATGAAAAAAAATGTTTAAAGGCAAAATAAAGTACGAAATTGAAGAGCATTGAGGATCAATAGTTCCTAAAAGTTATGCCAGATACGGCTAAGGTAATCTATTTCTGAAGTAGAAAACCCTTAGTTTTTTTTCAAAATTCAAAGTTTTGTTTACAGTCAATTTATAATTATGAACATATCAATGATAACTCAAGTCCACACAGAAGTGCTGACTTATGGGCTGGTGATACCCTCGGGGAAATAAATCTCCATCATCATTTGTACCAGCACCAACATTTTATATTTACGCCAGACGCGGGTTTCGTCTAAAAAAAACTCATCAGTGACGCTCGGAGAAATAAATCTCCACCAACAGTGGCATCGACCCAGTGGTTGCAAATAACACATCATATAAACCAGGGCCAACAATTTCGCGTTTCGTCTACAAAAGTAAAAACTGCTTCTTTATAACAAATCTCTTGCATGTTACAATCATAAGTGTAAAGGACCTGTGTACATTTACAAACATATGCATATCCATTTTATCCTTGTTATATGGACTCTTTTGGATATTTTTCTCTTTTTCAACTTTTCCAAATGGTCCTATTTTAAATTACGTTTTACTTTTGATCTCTTGGTACTTACAATTTGTTTGCACAAGCAACATTTTAAAACAGTCATATTGTATACAAATTGAAATATTCACGAGTACATTCAACAGCAACCATTACACTTAGATTTGGCCGCATTATATTTCACCTTTTTAAATGATGACGTTTAGTACATCTTATATAGTCAGTAATACATTCCGAAAGGCACTAATCATACAGATGAATACGAGGCATCTATTTATTGACATAAAATAAAATTGTTGTAAATGTTTCTCAATATAAACAATATTGTTAAAATCATTAAATTATACATAAAATCAAAACAAGCTTGCAGCTTTAAATCCAGATTATTGGAAAGCGGAGAACATAGATATCACGAAATAAGGTAACCTTGATCGGAAGGACATGAGTTAAAAAGCAGTGATTATACCCTAGTAAAAACTAACGGCAACTGGATAGAAATTTGAATTTGAAGTGTTTTGATCAAAATGGACTTAATCCGGCTATTGGGAAGTTCCCCCGCATTTGAATCACTCAGTTTCGATTTCTGATTTGCATTTTTATACTTGTTATTTTTTTTAAGTGTTCCATTCACTGTTTTGTAGTAGTTTGAATACTTGTCTGCTCGTCATTTGTGTGTTTGAAATGGTGTTGTAGGATCCGTTTTGATTTGATTTTACCTTTGTTAACTTTGCCCAGTGTTATTGATCCTAGACTGTTCTCGATTATTGTATAATTTTTTCCAAAAGATTATTCTGGGGCACATACATACGTTTGTGTTTGCCTTCGTAATGGTACTGATAGGTTACGTGGTCTGTTTTATTATTCTATTATTTTGATTGTTCATTCAATCATTTTAAAGTAACATATCATTACTCATTGGAATATTCCTCAATTTGAAAAGAGTTACTCATAATAATGCAAATGATAATGATAGAATTATCAAATAGGAAGTTTTAAAATGTCATTGCATCTTCTCTATTTCCTTTCCGTAATTGTTGGGTACGTTCGAGATTTAAGAAAAAAAAAACATTTGGCACAACTATGGTTTTAACCATTGGCCTTTCGTGGTCAAAATTGATATGCTTCTCCAATAATATCGAGGTGATTTACGAAACGTCTACATTTGATATCAAAATTATATGGTTTGAAACAGTATCGTCTCAAGCAGAATAAAATCAACTTAACGTGTCAAACAAACACTGACCATTCAAAGATGCAATCCAAATATTAATCAGCTGCCGTTTTGGATAACACATGTTTTCTACCTTTCCTACTGTCGGCCGGCAAGAGTGTTGAGTATGACTCACGTCTTATTTTAAAGTATGACAATAATTATTTCGGATCATAACTTAAAATGTCAACCGGATATTTTATCATCCTGAAAACAGAATATATACTTCGTGCTCTGACCCAAAGGAATGATTCGTCCCTTTGCGCGTTAGTCCGTTCGTTTGTTCGTCCGTCGTTCGTTTGTCATTCTATCCCGCTTCAGGTTAAAGTGTTTGTTTAAAATTTTTGGCCAAGGTAGTTTTTCATGAAAGTGAAATCCAATCAACTTGAAAATTATAGTTTGGACCCTAATTCAAATATTCGAGTGGGACATCCGTTTACTTGGATACATTTTTGTTTACTTTTCGATTTTTGATATTTGAAATCCACTGATTTATCCATATAGTACCCTTAAAAACGTATGCCCGCTAATTATAGACTACACATTTCTTTACATAACTTTTAGGATATACATTGTAGTATAAAACGCCTTTTTAAAATCTAATTTTATAGTTTGTTTATATTTGTACACCTGCAAGTCGTAATTATCCTTTAGAATTATAGTTGCTGGTATTTAGTGCATAAGATATTATACACCAAAGAAACTACATTGATTTTAAAGATCAGTCAGGGGCGTTACTTAAACAAGTAACCTTTTTTAGTTACTTATATAGGTAATTTTTGTTTTTAAAAAATATAAATTACTTTATTTTTAATTTCAATAGAAGCAAGGACTAAATGTAGTTTTCATGAATTTTTACATCATTTTATATCATAAATTTAAGAATTTGCAAGATTTTAGAGGAGAATAGACATAAAGGGTTACTTTAAAAATAATGCCAAAAATGTTACTTGAATATCTTATTTTGTACATCTTTGAAAGAATCAGTAATAACACGTATTTAAGGAACATATGTAATTGTTTTGGGTTACAAGTTATAAATAACTTCAAGTCTTGGTTAAGTCACAAGTTTCTATCTATTTATATCTGTCTACCTTCAAGATTTTGAAGGAAAACGATATTTTAATAGTCCCAAGAGACCAACCTTTGACCAAGAAGCGTCGATATCAAAGATAAGTGCGTCAGAAAGGCAATTAGTGTTTGAGTAGGATTAGATTTTATATTTCATGGGAAAAATAACCAGAGGACTGTAAAATTTGTTAAAACTAGTAAAATTTGTATAATTGGCCACCTATACAAATAATATTTAGAAAAGTTACTTATATAAGTAATGTTTGAAATAGCCTCGTTTTCAACATTACTTATGTAAGTAATGTTAAAAGTTACTTGTTTGAGTAATGCCCCTGACTGATGATACAATGTGTCTTAAAATCGTATATGAACTATGCAATTATTCCGATAACTGTTCAAATATATATGGTTGACATAAACATTAACAATATTGACTCATCCCTTTAAAAATAACATAATTTAATTGTTCTGAGCAATCAGATAAATGGGTTTTCTTTTCTAAACTTTATAGAATACTATTAACACGGTATATTTGTTATGTGTTTACCAACTATTTGTTTTTCACTTATGCAAATGAATTAGCTTAATAACTGAAACAAAGGGATAAAGGGTAACAATATAAAAAAAAAACTTTGTGTTTTTATAGTTTTACCTTGAAAATAATCAAGTTTACAATTAATAATGTAACCATAACTGTTGACATTTTGTTTTCATTTAGGAATATAAAGGTTTCAGGTGAAGCTTTTAGGGATATTCCAAATACTATTAATTAGTATATTTACTTTTGTTGAAGTTCATGTTATCATATATTTATGATACCATGCGACTTCCTTTGTATCAGAATAACGATGATTTGATAGTTGTTAAGTTGAAATAAACATATGGATTAGAATTTAGAAAGATAATGTGATTCAAAAGAATTGTAGGTTTAGTTTTCAAAAATCACACAAAGTGTTTAGTTATCCATGCAATAAAAGATCACACACTCGCAGAGAAAGAAGTATCTTTATTCAGCAAGATTAATTAACGTGTAAACGAGAATTCACTGCGAAAATGCAAAATACTTTTCAACTTGGAGTTCTTTTTCGACTGGCCTTTTACCTTATTTTCATGCATTGCATAGGTAAGTTACTTTTACTTCTTGATAATATATAGTAGATTGAAAATTAGACGGTATTCTTAAAATATATAGCAATTGGAACGTGCCAAAGGTATAGTGTTATTTTCATTTTCGCTTTTATAAGAGTAAATTTCGTATTTACATGTCTCCAAAACGAAATAATCATGACCACAGATTTTAATGACAGATTTGGACAAAACAGAAGATATGTAAATTGCATTTTATTGATTAAAGAAAAAGAACTCCACATTAATAAGAAAAATGATTACCAGTTTTGAAACTTCATTTTTTTAAGAATCAATTTTCATTATTTAGTACATACAAAAGTGTAACCTATATTTTTTAATATAAAAAAGTAAGTTTTAAATATATTTCAGAAATTAATTATATAAATAACTTCCATATAAATAGTCGTATTAAGTAAAGGTATGATCCAAGAACATTTATTTTTGTTCGATTGTCATTATATAAATCACACATAGTTGAGAGGGTGATAGAGCAGTTACTCAGAAGCCAAGGTTGACAATGTGTTTCCGAAGGGTACAAACCTGCTCGATCACCTTCTCAGCTAAGTTTTATTTAATTTGTTATTAGGAATGTTTTATCATTATTGACTTTAACTGTTTAACTATGATGATCATGTCAAGTACATAACAACGTTACAGGTATGAGAAAAGCCAACAAAGGTGAAGCAAGATGTGTTTTTTTTATTGTAACAGTCTATGAAAGGTTCTGAACAAAAACGTAAAACTTGGGCATTGTCTTTAATTATTTGATGTAAATTCAATTCATTGTTCTTTAAACTATCATTTTTTATTGATGTGGACGAGAGGGTGACATTAAAAAAATGATTCCCGCTCAATCATGGGATAGAGTAAATTATCTCCATCGTATTAGCCAATCAAAATCTGGCATTTCAACGTGAAGTATAATAATACATTTTGATCTCTTCTTATGTAATCCATCGCAGGTGACACATAAAAGGAGTATCATTCATTGTTAATATTAAATACCAGCATATAATTATGTTTCTGAGACATTTTCAAAAATAAAACCCATAAATGATTTCTTACTGAAATTGATAAACATATAAGGATTAGAAATATTTCCCATCGTGTTTATTAGTTTAAATCATACATATACCAAATCAAAAACAATAAAAAATAATAAGTACAATTCACAAGATATTAAAACATACCCGGAAATTATTCCGTATATAAATATACATTGATAGTGTATAACATTATATGCATTATATATGTAAAATATAAAGATATTCAGATAATGACTTGGTTAATTTTCAGGGGCAAACATAATTATCCAAACGATTGATGAAACCAAAGATAATTTGAAGTTATCAGAAAATGGTGCGTTTTCAATGGCGGATTCCTCTCTGATATTTCAAGTCTACGGCTGTGATAATGCTTTTATCAAATTGCATGCGAGTTCAAGTTTGTTAGGTCCAAATTACAACATAATAATAGGTGGATGGGGTAATACACGATCACAAATATCGAAAACCGTGACCACTGAACAATTAGTTGACCTTTATTACTACAATCATCTTATGGATTGTTATAGTTTTCAGAACTTTTGGATCAGCTGGCAGAAGGGCATGATTAGAGTAGGCAGTGGTAATACACTAAACTATAATGTCTTTTTGCTTTACGACGACATGTGTTCATTTACCATTCAAGAAGTTGTGATCAGTACAGGATGGGGGACAACACTGTATTGGATATTCCATCCACAAGGTTTGTAATGATAAACGTTTCCGTATAGATGTTATATCTAAACAAGTTGGGGATAGTTGCATTTTTGTTATGGATATTGTTATCTGAAACGATAACCTTCAAAATAATATATGCGAAACGCTTCAATTTTTATGTAATCTTTTTCAAAAAGAGTACACCAAATTGTTACGATAAATAAACACGCACTCTTCAATCTCAACGGTATAAACTCACTTCCTGTTTGCTAGCACCAAGAGTGTAGGCTATAAACTCATTTTCTATATTTCTTAATTGGGGACGAGGGTATAAACTCACTTTCTGTTTGTTAGCACCACGAGTTAAAGGTAAAACTCACTTCCTATGTTCCTTGATCTGGGGACGAGGTTATAAACTCACTGTTCTTTCATCTTGAGTAAGGGGTTTAAAGTCAATCTACTTCAATCAAAGGAGAAATATTTAAAGTTTATTTTTGCATGATTAGAATAGATCATGATATTTGTTTCCAATTTCCTTTCAGCTCAATTAGAGTATCCAAAATTCTTTGAGGTCTTATGTCGTTCCAAAATATTTCTTGAAAGAAAATACTTACGATATCATTTCTATAACTAACTTCAGCTTGCATGTTTTGGTTTGCCCAGTTGACCTTCTATATTGCTAAACAAGGCAATACTAACAGTAACTGTAGTTTTCGTTTGAATCTACAGTTGGTCACCATGAAAATAATTTAAACATTCCATTAAAAGCGATAATATTATCCATGCTTATCGTCGTATGGACATGTGTTGGGTATATAAAAATCTACATGCAAACATTAGCATATCGTTTGTATAATTTGAACAGAAAATATTCTGAAAAGGTCCATTATCAACTTCAAAAACATTTTATCAAAATAAAATATGTCATTAAAGGTTTTGATTTTGTAAATATTGCTGGTATGTTTAACGACCATTCTGTTAAAGAACAAATTCCTAGATATTTTGAGAATACTGAGCTCCCTCTTATTTGTTATATTTACAAGAAATCTACCCGGAAATTTGTGTTAAATTTAAGCCAATTGTGTAAAGATGTTAATATCATTGAAAATACACCTACTTCATGTAATTGCAGTAATTCGGAATACATTTATGGACCCATTTCCCATGTTATAACAGGAGATCTTAACATCGTTCAAGACCGAGAGTTAAAATCATTCCTAAGTAAAAGACCTAAATATCGTCCCCCGTCAATTATTAATTGGAATTAGTGTCGTAATATCATCCACGACTCACTCCGTACTTACTGGTTAAATGTATAAAACGGGGAAAAGCTGACAAAAAATCTTTGGACTCTTTTTTTAATTCAGTAATGAACATAGTTGATACGTATTCAATATTTTAAAGAACATTTTACTCTTAACAATAACCACAATAAACCTATTTCTCGTATCAACCATAAACTAAAAGAACTAGCCTAGGAATTTGTTTTTGTCCCGGTCGATAAAGCTGCTAATAATATTACTATTGTTTGAGGTAAATTTTACATGATTTTCTTCCCTTTATACCACATTGCCTCACATTCTTATTAAGAAAAAATGCACACACCTTATTAAATGGGCATTTAAAAAGTCAGAATGTGAATATATATGTTCAAACTCTTTTAGGTCATTTTTTAGTAGCAATAAACAAAAAAAAACTATGTCAATTGGCCATGCTTTGATAATATATCTGCCCTTGAATTTTTACTAGATAACATTTTTGTTCGCTTTGGAGATTCTGTATATCGTCAGGTTATCGGTATTCCAATTGGGACTAACTGTGCACCACTTATTGCGGAACTGTTTTTGTATTGCTATGAGTTTCAATCTATGACAAAGATCAGCATAGAGACCCATCAAAGCAATATCTTATACACAAATTTAATAATACTTTTATATATTTGGATGATATTTCGGCTCTCAATTATGACGACTGCAGTATGTATACTAAAGAAATGTATCCTGTTGAACTTACTTTAAATAAAGCTTATACTAACAGTGATCACTGTCCTTTCCTCGATCTTGATATCTATATCATTTTTGCGTTCAGGCCTGGTTTGTCACTGAGTCGGGTGTGTCTATTTTCTGTGTTGGTCTTCAATGCATTATGTTTTATGGTTTTGTTTTCTTTAATTATTTAACGTCAGTTTGATCATGTAAATCTTTTATATTCATTTGATAAAATTTACCGTTTGCAATAGCATAAATTGTTCTATATAATAGGGATGTTTTTATTACAAGCAAAAAACCCTATATTATTATGTTGTCATTTTAATGTTACATTTAACAATGCCACCAAAGTGCGAGGTTTGGCATGCCACAAAACCAGGTTCAAATAAAGGCAACAGTAGTATACCGCTGTTCAAAACTCATAAATCCATGGACAAAAAACAAAATCGGGATAACAAACTAAAACCGAGGGAAACGCATTAAATATAAGAGGAGAACAACGACATAACACTAAAATGTAACACATATAGACAAAATCCCACGAGAATAACAAATATAACATATATATATATAACATCAAAACCAAATACAACCCACCATTTTTTTCTTTAAAAATGTCCTGTACCAAGTCAGGAAAATAGCCATTGTTATATCATAGCTCGTTTCTGTGTGTGTAACATTTTTACGTTGTGTTTCCGTTATGTCGTTTATTTTCTCCTATTTTTGAGTGTGACTTCACATTACTATCAAACTTGTCACGGTACTTTTCTATCCCAAATTCATGTATTTGGTTTTGATGTTATATTGGTTATTCTCATCGGATGTTGTCTAATGCTTAGTCTGTTGCTGTGTGTGTTACATTTTAATGTTGTGTCGTTGTTCTCCTCTGATATTTAATGCGTTTCCCTTTTTAGTTTATAACCCCAATTTTGTTTTTTGTCCATAGATTGATGAGTTTTGAACAGCGGTATACTACTGTTGCCTTTATTTATTCATTTTTGGAAAGCTAAATACTGAAATTTATGAATAAAGAGATAATTTCTCATTTCCTATCGTTAATTATCCATTTTAGATGGTGACGTTCCCTTGTCACCATCTTACGGTATTTATGTATCTCAACTTGTACGATTCGCTCGTACATGTAACAATGTTTAGATTTTAACGAGAGAAATTTATGTATTACTGAAAAATTATTACACCAGGGTTTTCGATATCACAAACTAGTAAAAACATTTAAATATAGCTCAACATACAGACTTCTTATACGTTCGGGTATTTCACATCCAATATTTTATGGAAATATTCTTTATAAAACACAACAATGTCAGTATTCACCTCAGAAACTAACAAAACCTTTGAATAGACTTATTGAGAAGGGATATAGTTACGATACTGTTGTCAGGTCATTAAAGATTGCATATTTTGCCGTTAATATTGATTCACTTATCGGGTCTTTGCATCGGAACTAAACACATTTAATCAAAAACCAGTTGTTGGCATGGCACGGGTTATGTTCTTCTCATATATCTTATACGGGTATGATACTAAACCCCTCACGGGGAGGATTGTGCCTACTATTCATATGATGACAACATAATTTTTATATCAGTTTAATTGACGTCTGGAGCTGGCATGTCAGTTAACTGCTAGTAGTCTGATGTTATTTATGTATTATTGTCATTTTGTTTATTTTCTTTGGTTACATCTTCTGATATCAGACTCGGACTTCTCTTGAACTGAATTTTGATATGTGTATTGTTATGCGTTTACTTTTCTGCATTGACTAGAGGTATAGGAGAGGGTTGCGATCTCACAAACATGTTTGACCCCGCCTCATTTTTGCGCCTGTCCCAAGTCAGGAGCCTCTGGCATTTGTTTGTCTTATATTACTTTATTTTAACTTTTAGTTTCT
This sequence comes from Mytilus galloprovincialis, assembly GCF_965363235.1. Classification (NCBI taxonomy): domain Eukaryota; kingdom Metazoa; phylum Mollusca; class Bivalvia; order Mytilida; family Mytilidae; genus Mytilus; species Mytilus galloprovincialis. The sequence continues at coordinate 99,786,294 of NC_134842.1, forward strand.
TGTGTACAATTTGGAGTTTAGTATGGCGTTCATTATCACTGAATTAGTATATATTTGTTTAGGGGCCAGCTGAAGGACGCCTCCAGGTACGTTGCATTGAAGACCTGTTGGTGACCTTCTGATGTTATCTGTTCTATGGTCGGATTGTTGTCTCTTTGACACATTCCCCATTTCCATTCTCAATTTTATTCAAAATTGATTATAGTTTATTCGCGAATATTGACTTGCTATGATATTTGAAAAATTGAAATTATCAGTAATATGAGAAAAAAACAACGCGATAAACTAAAATATTCAAATTATTCATATACTTGTATGACGTCTTTTCAATGTTTTATTTTGTAGCTTTAACAACACAAGCAACAAGCAGTTCTTATGACATGATAGACGCATCATTTGTAAAACTTTCTGATTGTCCAACGTTTGAAGTTATATCGACTATAAAAGAACTTGTGTCCACAATATGTGCTGTTAAATGTCGGATAATTGAGAACTGTAAGGGGTTTCAATACAACAAGGTGTCTGAAGTGTGTATATTGTTATCGGACACAGCCATTAATGGGACATTAACATCACTTTACAGATTGATTGAGTGATACCATTGTTGTTTCGTGTTTTGTTTTTTTCGCTTTTCATTTTTCCTTCGTTGATACAATTTGTTTTCAAATTGTAAACTTTTATTGATCCCACAGATACAAATTTACAAAGCTTGTACGAGTCCTTTTGTAAATTGCACAAAATCGTGTACTTTAGACTATGATTGCACCTTTGAAACACCAAACAAATGTCAATCATATTTTTTAACTGCCCCATATGTGGTGCGTTTCGTATACACACGAATCATATCAGTCTTTGAAAAAACTACATATTTACCTCGTCTAAAGACCGTAATTGTATAATAATTGATAAAAAAAACACAGATAAATAAATCATGCGCTACGCACTTTCTCGAACTATTATGATTCGATCATTCGTTGAATATTTTGCTACGTTTTGATTTTTGTATTAAGTACTAATATTCTATCATTATCTGAAAAATTATAATTTGAAATTCACAGTGAGTATAAAAAAGAAGATATGGTATGATTGCCAATGAGACAACTGTTCACAAGACTTAAATGACACAGACATTAACAACTATAGGTCAACGTACGGACATAACCAATGGGCAAAACCCATACCGCATAGTCAGCTATAAAAGACCCCGATAAGGCAATGTAAAACAATTCAAACGAGAAAAATAACGGCCTTATTTATATAAAGAATGATCGAAAAACAAAAATGTCTCATATAATGTGGCGAGGCCTTCAATATGCAGCAAAAACCTTCCTCACTGGAAGTTCAAAAGGGATATTTTATAAAAGTAACTTTTAACTGGTATAAAAAGGATTGTCATCAATAAATTTTAACAGTTATTTCATAGCAATGAAGTCTGATTCATGTTTACATAAACTACAAGTTGTTTGTTCGCCTTGATATACTGTGATTTTATGCTAGTTAAAACCTACAATATCATTTCGTTGCTATAAGACCATGATACTGTTATTCTATGCATTGTTCGTCAAGTGCTTTTTGTGCTTTCAATCGCGGGTCCCAAATCGCACAGTTTGATACATCATTTCATACGGCGCGTCTTTTAATTTTGGAATTTTGTTGTGAAAAAAACCTAATCTCTCAGACTATATCTTACTGTTGTTTCATCTTTTTTCACAATTGTATATTGTGGATCTTTGCATTTTATTCACTGCTATATTGAAATATTATGTCAGTGGATAATAATAAACAATGTTGCTGTTAGGTGCAATACCACAAATGAAGTTTCGTCGGTTTGTATTTTAAAATAGTGCATACTAACAAAATTACAGTCATTGGATGGTGTACCCCTCCTTTTACCCCATATTTCATTACACCATACACCTTGTACCATTACATCATACACGTCACACCTTTGAATCTTACAAGTTCTATAACACCATCCAAAATTACCCATAATGCAATTTAATTTCAAAGAAAGCGTGCAACTACATTCTCAGAAAACTACTACACTTGAAGTTGTGTGTTAACTAAGTCCTACGTATCATTGCAAAACAAGTTTCTTTATAAAAAAAAGTTGTTTTGATCCTGCAAATGACGACATCATTGTTTTTCTGTTGTCTTTCTTTGTAAACAATTTATGACAACTGAAAGCACCCGATTAATTTAGCGTCACAATTCCGACTATTAAGTTGAAATTTCCTTTGAATCAACCTGTTTTAATTGAAATTTTCTATCTGCAAAGAAACTGTATTTAACTTTGTCACAGGGATACCATAAGGGTTTTGATTTTATAAATATATATTTAGACTGTTTTTCTTTAAATGTCTGATTTTAAAAGATTAATAGGCTAACATATAGTATGCAATCTCACCACCTCTTCTACCCACTAATTAAATTCTCTTTTCAACTAAGTTATGTTGGAAACCTATGTTAAACATATCCTAATTCAAACAAATACTATGAATTCCTAAAGCTGTAAAAATCGCATCGCATTGGAAATGATGAAAATGTGAACAGATTATTTTTTGAATGTTTACTTTGCATTATCTGAATTTGGGAACACTTTTCGGAATTGTTGGTCCTCAATGCTTTGCAACTTCGTTCTTTATTTTGCCTTTTATACATTTCTTTTTATTCGAGCGTCATTCACGAGTCTTTGGTAGCCGAAACGTGCGTCTGGCGCTAATACAAAATTTTAATCCTGTTATCTTTGATAAGTTGATTCCCAACCGCTTGGTCAATGCCACTGCTGATGTAGATTTTATTTCCCAAGGATATTTCCTGCCAAGTAGGAAGAACTTCTGTGTTGCAATGAATGTTTTAGGCAAAATTTTAGGAATTGTTGGTTCTCAATGCACTTCAATTTCGCAGTTTATTTGGCAATTTTCACTTGGCAATTTTAACTTTTTGATTCGAGTTTCAGTGATTAGTCTGTGTAGACGAAACACACGGCTGCCGCAAATACAAAATTTCATACCTGGTATTTATGATGAGTTAATTTGCTGTTAAAACATAATGCTGGTTTTAAAATAGACTGAAGCGTTTGTATATATATATATGAATGTCAGTCAAAAATAGAAAGAATGAAGAGAAAAAAGTATACATGTTGTTTCAATATTGACATACAATTGACATCTGTTATAATTCGCTCAAATAAAGACACGAACAGAAGATACATCAATTTTATAATGTATTATTATGTGTTTAGAAAAATCCAGATAAGATCTTAAAAAATAAATCACAAACAGGTAGGACATGCATTTGTTATTTCATTTATGTTTCTTTGACATGTTTGGTGACATGTTTTATATTTAGAATAGGACAACTGTAACTATGCGCTATTTTTATTCAAAATGTTACTAATAATTTATTGGTAATTAAATGTTGAGGGTCCGATCCTCGATTGAGTCAAGCCAAAGTATTTAAAAGGTAGATTTGTCCTCAAGCATTGGGTCATTTGGAATATTAGCAAAGTCTACTCAGTAAAAGTAATGTTTCTGAACGGGTTTCAATGTGAGCTTATCGATTGTTACAGTCCGAAATAAGACGTTGACATCTATTTTAATGAGTGTGTCTAGTTCAAAGAAGAGTATATCTGAGTCGGTATAGTATAAACACGGTATATCTTAGTCGGCCTAGTATAAAGAATTCGAAGAGTGTATTTGTGTCGGTCTTATATTATACAAAAGAGATATCAAGTATATCGTTATAACATGGTTACGACCTTCAAAATCATGAACTAGTTACCGTTTGATATTAGACAGCCAGCGTTCAATTAATAATCGTCTTACATGGAAGTTTAAACTTTATTTGTACGATTTCGAAGCCTTTCAGACACACTTTTAGTTTTGTTTTGTTTTGAATACTGATCGATTTTATTTTTGTCATGATGCATTGTCTGTCTCGACTTCTGAGTTTGGATATCAATTGTGTGTTTGGTATCTGTCATCTGTTTAAAGAAGAACTGTAATCATGGTTGCAAAATATACGTATATGATTAACATGATTAAGAGGTCCACAATTACAGTATGAAATAATCAATTGTACACTTTGGAACTTAAACTAAAAAGAAGACTCCTGTCTTTAATGTTTTATGGCATGTGTTTACATGACGAGTTATAATAATTGAAATGTCATAATGAATAAAACTGAACCGTTCATGAAACTTAAATTTCATCGAAATATTACGAGTTTTACTCATCAGAAAACTTATATCGAAAAAGTAAAATCACAAAAAGAATAACCTTTGAGAACATTTCAAGACGGAAAGACCTTAATCAAATGTTAGTATCTTCAGCACTATAAAACAACTAAATATGTTTCAAGGAAGAACAAAAAGGTATATATTGACAAAGCTCAGTAGCAAAAATAAGGGACAAAAGTAAAAAAAAAAACATAGCACAATAACACAATGGCGGGATTTATAAGAACAGATCCACGTCATGTAACAAAGAATAACAAAGGATTGACGATATATGTTCATGTCTATGAATCAACTAGGCATACGATTTATATGTTTATGATATTCGCGCCACTCAATGTAAACATTTAAAAAGGGTATTGAGAAATAAATGCTTTACAGGACATACTGTTAACTTTTAAAAAGAACTATGTTATCCATAAAATAATATGAAATGGTCATTTTTTCTCAAATTTGTCATGCAATTAAACGGGTAAAGACGTCGAAACATCAGATTGTTTTTAATAAAGCACGTTTTACATGATTTTACAAACTTTACTAAAATTTTCCGTTTATATAATTTTGGAATTATTGTGAAACTTAGGTTTCAACTCCCTCAGGCAAAGTTGTCTTTCGATGAATTTGGCTATTTATCGGATGCAAGAAATTATTAAACGTGTGTTTTCATTTTTTATGAAACAGTATTAAACTGATACGAAATAAACCCAGTTGTACCACGATCGAGAGAAAATTTAAATGTTCGGCATCTCTGCGTATGCCTCAACCAAAGCATATAACAGTTAAGCGTAAGGTACATACAACAAATTATCAATGTGAGGAACAGTCAAACTAATAAATCGAAAATAAACTGACAACGCCATGGCTAAAAAGGAACAAGACAAACTGACAAATAATAGTACACAAGAAACAACATAGAAAGCCAACGACTGAGCAACACGAACCCCACCAAAAACTTGGGGTGATCTCATGTGCTCCGGAAGGGTAAGAATACTGAGAGTCATGTATCAACTTGCATTATTGTGTTCCTTTATCACCAGATAGTTTTCATTAGCGGATGTGTACAGTAGTAAAATAACGGACGTCTATGATAGAGCATAAATTCTTGATCATAGGGCAGGTTATCTTTATCAAAGGCAGGTTATCTTGATCATAGACAGGTTAACTTGATCATAGGCAGGTTATCTTTATCATAGGCAGGTTATCTTTATCATAGGCAGGTTATCTTGATCACAGGCAGGTTATCTTGATCATAGGCAGGTTATCTTGATCATAGGCAAGTTATCTTTATCATAGGCAGGTTATTTTGATATAAATTATTTTGCTCAATGTTTATTTTTCGGTGTAACGATTTGTGAAAACAATTTGTCTGAAATTAACACATATAGTTCACTGTGCCGATCCCAAGTCAGAAGCCTATAATTTACTGGTTGTGTTTATCTTTCATCAGTGATAATGTTTTTTTTTGGTATCTGCTGCATGCCATACGGTTTAACATACTATTTGTTTTGTTTCATGTCATAATAATTTTTGTCTAATTGAAATCATACGACAACCCTTTATTCTTAAGGACAAAGTATAAAAGGAAATTCAGAATAAAAAGTGCAAACAATACTAGCAGTTCACAGTTTTTTTTCAAGATTTATCATACATGTGTTTGGCAAATGCACATTGATGGCTACAGTATTAAGACTGTAACTTAAGAAAAGTTTGTTCTTGTGAAAAATTGTTAGTAGGGTTTTTAACAAAATAAGTTTGACGTTTAATTAGCAATATATACCCACTAGAACTGTAAAGGTGGTCACGACAGGTACAAGCAATATGAAACATTTGCTCCTGTTTTTTGGTTTCTTTAATGAAGACCGGTAAAACTTTTTAAATTTTTTTTACATTTGAACTTTTATTCAATAATTGCTTCTCTATTTTCAACTAGATTGAACACACATGGAATCTTGAAATGAAGAATACGTGACACCAGTCTTTATCAAATCAGTACATGAATCCTCAGTTATCCCATTCATCTAAAATCATCAAAGCACGCACATATTCACCTTTCACAAGATTTAAACTTGATCGTATATTGTCAAATTGAATGATATTGATTCTTTAGCCTTTAGTTTTGAAATATGTTTGGTAAATATAAACAGCTTAACAAGATTAACTGTCATGAATATGTACAACATCTGCCTTTTTGTTAAAAATAAATTAAAATCTAAGATTTATTACATCTTATTTGTTTTTTCCTACATATCATAATGTACAAAGTTCAACCATTGTACGTATACATCATATCTGGGAGAGACCCGTCAATATTACCAATATAATCCCATAATCTTATACAAAACAATTATTTCATGGATATAAAAATGAACAATTTCATGGTGTCAGTACATACTTGAGGGTGGTGAAACTACAGCTAGGATGAACCGTTTAATGTTATTGGTAAATACAGTCCTGCTTGTTATAACATGGACGGCAAACGGTGTACATGGATGTTCATGCTTCCCGCAACATCCACAGAGTCAGTTTTGTTCTGCTGATTTCGGTAAGTTACAGTTCATAATAAAATACATTTTATTGATGTTACATTGTCTTCAAAGAAATGTATAACACTTAATGTCAATTTACCACAAGCAAATGTCTTTATAAGATTTTTCTATAAGTTTTAATGAAGGACATTAGCCTTGAAACGTTATTACACATCCTTTGTAGAAATTATGGTTATTATACATGTAGCACCATCAACGGAGTTGGGGTGACATATTGCTATTCTACGTTTCTTTAATTCTTACTATGTCACCCGATCGACGATGTCGGATTAAATATTGCTGTTTCGTTGTTTAATAGTTATAATTATTATTCTAACCTAAGTTTTTTCGCAAAATTTCTCAAAGCTAATGGCCAATAAAAAAAAAACACCACCTGTAAATGTGCGGTTAAACCTGTTAGCCACAGTAACCATGAAAATAGCAAAAGAGTGAACGTATAGAATAATTTTTCAAAATAAGAAATTGAAATATACATACCTAGCATTTAACAATACACAACTTTCAATCAGAGACTGGATAATGTAGATGTTTGTTTGCTTTGGTTATGTTGGTTTATTATGATGAAAATTAGGAGATGTATAAATATATAAAGGAGATTGGCAATATGACAGTATGCCGCAGAGTTAAAATGACGTAAATCACACCGCAAACAACTTCAACCATGTAATTCTAGTATAAAAAATCCAATCACACATGTACACATTATTGTAGTGTTTTATGGAAAGGTGTTGAAGGAACAAGTAAAGAAAGGCCCACCTCATGAATTTTTTTATGATGATCAAACAGTGAGGAAATATACAATGCAAGTTTTGCATACAATGAAGGTAAACATATATTTTTTAGAACTAACAGCTAAGGCGACAATTTAGGTACGAGAAGTGAGTAGTACGAGGTAAACAAAATTTAAAAATCTAATAAAGAAATATATCAATAATTTGATATAGATAATCAAAACGTTTTTGAATGTAAATTTTGAAGATTTCACGTCAAAGAAAAATCGTGTGAAAAAATAGAGGTCGACAAGGACAGGTGCACTTCCAATACCATCGGAATGCCGACAATTTGTTGAAAAGTCTACTTTAAAATTCAACAAAAATATTGTCAATAAGATACTCCAGACAACTGATCACTTGTTCCTCTGTGTAATATCATGTATCTTCTTGCTCATTATTAACAACTTATGCCAAATGGTTTCACAAAGTTATTCATTTATAGCGTATGCTGCCAGTTTTATTATTCGATTTGTCATTTTCTCAAGGGGACGTGTACATATTTGAAAAATCAAAAGTGTCGATGCATGTGTAGAACTGATTTCAGAAAAAGATCGAGATTAAAAATTATCCAGAAGTTTTTTTTTTTAAATCCAAATTTACTATGCGAGTAAAAGATTTTACAATATTTATAAAGACCGTCTTTCACTGCGATTAGAATGTTTGCCATTCTAATGAACAATGTTGTAGTCGAACATCCAGAAGCTCCGACAATGTAACATCGTTTCGTATGAGTTTTTTTAAGCTCATGTAGCCACGAAAAACAATACAAATCCTCCTATGTGTTGGTCAATTTATTTTCATTGAAGCCATAAAGGACTTATGACTTAAAAATATCATCTTTGTCAAATGATATGTTTTCGTATGTGGTATTACCTAGGTGATCACTTATTCCTAATTCGTTTACAAGACACTCGCATTACATACAAATACAATGATTAGTATTTGAAGCTTTGTCCGAAGGAACAACACCATATTTATCATGAAGAAATAATATACGATTTACCGCCTCTTTGTCTGGGGAAAAGTAGACATTTTGTGTTTAACAAAAGTACTTTTCTGTTGAAAGTCGAAGGTAAATATACTTGTATTTGAAATCTAATCGTTGTGTTGTTATAAGTTAAAACAGATTAACAATTATTCTGTATGTTTGTTCCAAAATAGGGCCTTCGTACCCGTGTTGATCGAGAAGTCGTTGTCCAGTCACCAGGGAGTGGTGCTCTGTGTGGAATGACTCTTCAAGTCGGCGAACAGTATGTTATTATGGGTAAGTATAGATAAAATAAAAAAATCATCATCGAGTTTTATCTATCTTTTGTCGACCACAAAGATCACTTGGATTAACTAACAACGTATTGGACTTCCATGTTACGAAAAGAATAAAGAATAAAGAATAGCAAACGAAGCATAAGGGACATTCAATCTCATAAGTCGAAAATAAAGTGTAAACGCCATGGCTTAAACAAAAAGCTAAAAAAATCAACAAATGAACAATAGTATTATTGTACACAAACCACACCATAGCAAACTAAAAACTGAGCAACATGAACCCCACCAAAACATGTGTGTCGTGATGAAGGTTATACTGCCTTTCCCCCGTAACACGAAATTATATTCTTGAATGAAATCTAGACACGAAAAGTACCATCGTGCATACGGAGGGCAGTATCTAATAAATTTCGTAGTACGACCACATCTCCGTTTTGACTTTTAATGGATATGTGTTAATGTGTGAAGGGCAAAAACGTTGTATATGTTTTATGATGTTTTTTCTACTGTGTTGTAACTCAGCGGCGGATTTAGAGGGGGTGGCAGGGGGCCCGGGCCCCTCTTTTAAGGAAAAAAATTGGTTGCTTATATAGGGAATCACTGAAGCGTGACTGGAGCGGGCCCCTCTTAGGCAGTAAGTGGGCCCCCACTTATGAAAATTTCTGGATCCACCACTGTAACTTTTTCATGCATTTGCAGATATAACTTTACTGACATTGAATATATGATAATATAGTATAGTAATTACAGATAGACCGCGTGGTTTATTTACATTCATTACATTTTCATAGTCAAAACTAGTAAATAAAGGTATGGATGTCCTTCATTTCTGCCTTTATTTTTTTCACTCATTATTATTAATCTTTAAAAATAAGACTACTTTCTGTTTTGTATTATAGGTCATAGAGATGGAAGGAAAAAGATGATAAGATCATGTGACTTTGTGAGGAAAGCAAGTAGTTTGTCATTTGAGGAAACGTTTTACCTATTTACCAAAGGTCCATATTCATACTTGAAAAACTGCAAAAATGGATGTGATGTAAGTTGTAGCCTGTTGGTTGAGAACGCCGCGTTACTGTGAAACACACCTAATTACCTATGTTAAACATTATGATTTCTTTAAAAATGTCCTGTACCAAGTCAGGAATATGGTCATTGTTATATTATAGTTCGTTTCTATGTGTGTTACAATTTAACGTTGCGTCGTTTGTTTTCTCTTATTTTTGAGTGTACATTGACATTGCGATAAGACGTGTCACGGTACTTGTCTATCCCCAATTCATGTATTTGGTTTTGATGTTATATTTGTTATTCTCGTGGGATTTTGTCTGATGCTTGGTCCGTTTCTGTGTGTGTTACATTGTAGTGTTGTGTCGTTGTTCTCCTCTTATATTTATGCGTTTCCCTTATTTTTAGTTTGTTACCCCGATTTTGTTTTTTGTTTATGGATTTATGCGTTTGAACAGCGGTATACTACTGTTGCCTTTATTTACCACATTTCTGCTTACCATGCTCACACATAATTACCACAGTGTAGATACTATTCTGTACGCTATCAGGAAGTCGCGATTTTCGAAGCGAGAACTTCTTGGATCACATTTTAAATTTGATGGGTATACTGAATTAAACGGTAAGTTGATCATCTGTACATTGCTTAATGATTAATTCAGCCGACATCGATATTCTCAAATGGTTTAGAATTAAATTCCGCACATTCATTATTCGTATCTTTGCCTTCATCAAGAGATTTTCAATTGCATCACTAAGAAAAATCAGTCGGCGAACCTAAAAACAATCTTTTTACCATCTTAGTGTACAAATTAACGTAAAAACCTGACTTAATTAACTAAATGAAGTATATTTCAAGTGGTGGTAAAAGTTTCAACCGGATCTTTGAAGCCAGAAATAAGAAAATTACACTTGTTTGAATTTCTCACTGTACGATCAGTCTCGCTTGTATATTTTAAAACTGTATGATCAGTCTTTATGTCACTGTATTCTAGTGATGATTTCAAAGTTATTTACGATACATTAGAAGGTGGCATTTTTCTAAATAACACAAATATATTTCAATACATTCACACCCTGAAAACTTATGAAACATGTTTTAGCTTGATAGGGTGTACTCGACTTACTACATTAAGTATAAGGATGTTTAAATGTTGCTAACACAAGAAGAAGGTTGGATGTATACTAGTATATAAGTTTCAGAAATGTCCTCCGTTATTCTTAAAATTGTACAAAAACACAGATTTAGTTGTTATATAAAAATGCATGTATTTACACACATTCGAGGCCGTACTGTATATGTCACAGTTTCTTCACTTTGTTTAAGATGTAGAGCTGTCTCTTTGACACTCAATTGTACACCACTTTGTCAAGCGAGGGGTTATAGTGATAAAGAAGTCCGTCTTTCCGTTCGTCCGTTGGACCGGTACAATATGTTTCGCCGGTTTTGTAAGCGCATCTTCTCATAAATCAGTTAATATACAATGGGGGTTCCGGCCATTTTTAAATGGAGAGGGGGTCCAATCCAGGAGAAAAGGGGATTCCAAATATATGTTCCCATACAAATGCATTGATAGTTAAAAAAGGCTTTCAAACTGCAGGATCCCCTGTATTTGAATCCGTCACTGATATAACTATAAATTAATCTTATTCGGTTTCCTTATCATAGATGATAATGACTGTATTGTGCACCGTTTATTTCGAATTTTAGTAAAAACCTTTTATGGGGTTATTTTATGTAAGATACGGACTTGAACATTGCATTATATGGGGGCACCCATCAGGTATTTCCAACACCTCCTAAACCAATCATTTAAGTTTTCTGAAATTGCTCCATTCTTACTCGACTAATGCATTATGGACCTTCTATTTCTGTAAACTTACCAAAATTATATCACATGAATTATCCCCCTGCGCAAAGCTGTCTTTATCCATTTTTTGTTATTTTAAAAGAGACAAGCTTGATTTATGTTATCATCAATTGGTCAACGGCTGACGGTGTAAATAATCTTTAAACATGTAATAGCTAAACAGTTAACTGTAACAATACACTATTACAAAGTCCACAAGCGAATCATGCATTACTTTTTAGGCATTTGATTTTAAATTAGACTGATTGAACAAAAATACAATTATTTTGTTGTCTACAAAATTCATCAGAAATATATTTGTATTGTCTGATGAAAGTAATTACATGCTATAGTTCCCTTGATAGTTCATAATATCACATATACACGTATATACCTTCAAATTGCTGTTGTTTTTTCTTCAAAATCACGACTGGTCATACAGTGAAAAAATCTGAAATCGCTTCTAGAATACAGTCAGTTCTAGACTGATCGTACAGTAATTTATTTTGGGATCCTCAAGGAAAACATATTTGTTATGGGAAATACAAATATTCTACTTAAATACGAAAAGAATATTGAAACAGTATATATTTAACTGTAAACTGATACAAATATTTGCAATAAAAGATTATTTGCTTTGTACTACGAGAGCAAAATTGTCCATCAATTTCACTTTTTTCTACCAAGTTGATGTGATGCACACGTATATTTTATATTCTTGTTACAGTTACTCATATTTATGATGCAATATATACCTAAAAGATGTTCAGAGTACTTTGTAGATATAGGAGTAAACAAATGATGAGAAAAGTTACCGTAGGCAAAACCGTCCTGTTAGCCAGTTGGAAATCATCGCTTCGAAAATCGCAACTTCCGGATAGCGTACAGAATAGTATCTACACTGTGATTACTATTACCGTAAATAAAAAACAATAAATTGTAATCACATATCATAAATAAATAAAATAAAAAATTGTGTTTTATATTGTCAAACAATTATGTTTGTTTTGTTGTCTTAATTGCAATTTATCTTATTGTATTTATACGCTGCTTTTTATTTTACTTTTTTTTTTTAAAGATGTGCTTTTGTTCATCCTATTAAGTTCATGATAGCAAGTATGTGATTACAAAAAAGTTTCAAGAATTGAAGCTCTCAAAGGTTGTATCGGAATAACTTATAATAACCTGATGTCAAAATACAATTTTAAACTATATCTTGATATTTTTTTCCAGGACATAAGCGATAGTTCCAGGGGATGCCACCTCTCACATGATAACTATGGTGCCCTTGAATGTTTGTCTGGTTCAGCATTATGCCGTAAGGAGAAAGGAGTCTGTAAATGGTATAATAGTGAGAAATGTCCAACAATAACAGTAAAGCCAATAATTCCAACAACACCACCATTTCGTCCACGACCAGTCATGCGCCGTTAGAAATAAAATCAATTAATACATAGTTTCAGTTTGTTAAATAAATCGTTATATTTGTAGCTAATTAAACATATCAGTTTACCGCTTTTTTTCGAAGGACCACCTTTGAAATTATAAATACAGGGTACCGTTGAACGCAATAGCAGCACATATATAAGACAATATAGTCTTCAACAAGACACAATTATCTAAAAAAAACATCCAAGTAGATATTTTTGAGTTTATTGTGATGTGAATAGATTAAAGAGAAACAATGATCAGAGTTAAATTATCCTAATAAGAAAAATAATACAAATAAGACACTTATATATTTGTTTAGGGGCCAGCTGAAGGACGCCTCCGGGTGCGGGAATTTCTCCCTACATTGAAGACCTGTTGGTGACCCTCTGCTGTTGTTTTTTATTTGGTCGGGTTGTTGTCTCTTTGACACATTCCCCATTTCCATTCTCAATTTTACGTGCACATATAAATATCACTCTCATTTCACTGCATGTTTAAGACGACCCCGAGCAGTTTCAGTATAATTTTATTCAAAAAGGTAACAAAACTGAAAAATCTAAAGAAAATTTAAACAGAAAGTCTGACCTTTAATGACAAAATCAAGCACCCGATCACATCAAACACAAGAACAACCAATGACATATTCTAAACTTAGTAAAGGCATTTTGCTATGGAGGAAATGGTTGGTTAAATCTGGTTTCATATACAAATTGAGGAGCACGCTGAAATTGCGAATTGAACAACATACCAATGATGTTATATCAATAAATTGAATATGACAATGAAATCAAGCATTTACTGTTGTTATAATTTAGCCCGACTATCACACTGAGTCACGAGAATAGAAAAATGAAGACAAATAATACGGAAAGACTGTCTTTGAAAAGATGGTACACGACACCTTTAATTCAGGAGGGAAGAAGTATAGAATTAAGACAACATAGTTCTTACACATAGGTGTATTGAACTAATCAGCAAACAAATGGTAATTTATGTTTGATATAAAAGGTATTGGACTGCTTAACCTTGTAGAATACCTTTTGACTGATAATTTTGAATAATAAAGAAATAAGTGTTATATAGAAATGAAGGCATGTATTGCCTCTTTCTCAGATATGACGTGCCGGGTATCGTTCGTTCTGGTAACTAGTTCTCTCTAAATCTACATACATTGTTTACTGGTTTCTTAATGTGTACGCTTTTGTTCTGTGTTGAAGGCGACATAGTCTGCGGTTTTCAACTGAAGATAATCCAAATACGATGTTCCTTTGCCAACTGTTTATTACTAATGTAAATATAATGTGTCATAATTTGATTTACTACATAACCTTCTCGTCTATTTCACCATACACTTAATTATATATGAACGGATCTAGATTTTCGACAACTATAAGACCAACAATACAACTATACAGAAGAGACCAAATGACACAGCAATTATCAGCTATAGGTCACCGTACATCTTGAACAATGAATATAACCAATATCGCATAGTCAACTGTGTACCTTTTTGAAAATGATAACAAATTGTGGTTTTGAAGTTTAGAAATCCAATACTAAACATTTGATTCATGTTAAGTTATATTTGATATTGCAACACGACGGGTGTGGAGCAAAATATGCTAACCCTACCAGTGCTCCTAAGAACACTTTAATATTTGTTGGGGTTGTGTTGCACAGTCGTCAGTTTTTCAACTTATGAATAAAAAAAATAATACTAAAACCTAAAATGAGAAAAAAATTGATAAATAATTAGAAAATAATGTCACAGTTTAGGTAGGTTATGATGTATAATGTTATGGTAAACGGCGGATTTTTGTTCAAGGTAATTGCTTTTTTTTTTACATTTTAAAAGTTTAGACCTTGCTATCACATTCGCGTCGATACAATATCGTGATTATCATACTTACTAGATATAGTTAAGGAAACACAATCTGAATTTTTACAAATTCGCGACGATTTATACCCGCGATAATTTTCTACTCGCGAAGGTCGCTAAGATAAATCGCTCGCAAAAATTAATTGGTTTACAGTAATACTGTAACTTTAATTATTTATCCCTTATTGAATTTATTCTGTATGTAAATATAAAAAATCGTTTTGTGTATGTTCACTTGTGTTACTATGTCTTTTGATTGAGTAACGTCATTTCAATTGAAATTTTATAGTGTGTCTTTCTATGTTGTGATGTTACACGATTATTTCAGAAAAAAAGGGTGAATGTTTGGTACCATTTAATCCCACTGCAATTGTTTTCGCCCGTCGTCCTAAGTCAGGAATCTGATGTTCAGTACTTGTCGTTTGTTTATGTGGTAAATAAGTTTTTCTCGTTTATCGTGTATTGAATAAATTAGACCATTATATCCAATTTGAGTGGTTGAACACTAGTAATTGATGGTACCCTTTATAGCTTGCTGTTCCGAATAAGCCAAACCAGAGTGTTGAAAACCGTACTCTGACCTATAATGGTTTTGTTATATAAGTTGTGACTTAGATGGAGAGTTGTTTATGTAACCCCCATACTCGACAGACACTTAGACTGTGGGTGATCAAATTGAAAAGTGCAGTGCTAAAATTTTATTTTACTGTAAGTTCTTCATTGTTCTTATCCATGCCGCATCAAATTTTCCAAATAGCAGAAAACATTAAGATATAACACAGAAGACATAACATAACATTTTTGACTTTTGACGCTAGGAGCGCCTGGACATGTAACAAGAGTAGTTTTAAGAAATTTAAAATTCTATTAACTAGTTAGATTGACCAAACGGATCAGTATGAATTATTGTCAATAGAACAATAAATATATGCTTGTCAATGAGACAACATTTTCTAGAGTTCAAATGGCATAGATATGAACCAATACACGACACTGAAAAGCCTTCAACAGAGAGAAAAACCAACACTGTAAAGTCATTACATGTAACCAGAAACAAATTGGTTATCTATGAAATAAGACTCAAGATTGGAACTATTATTTTGAGTCTGAGGTTATATCATTTGAAATCAAATTATAAACACCTCCTTAATTTTGGGTTTACATAACTCACAAAAACAACGAAAATTCCAAATTTCTAACAGTCTTCATTGACAAGTTAGTCATCAACTTAAAAAAAAAATCAAATACAATACGTGGTGATTGAACACAAATCAAATCAATGTGATATAAGTAGCATTTTAATACATCAATTTTGTAAAAATAAATGTATTTTTGAAATAGCAATTGAAACAAATCAAACATTAAAGTAAATAGAATCAAAACATATAGAACTTAATATACACAAATATAAAACAACTGGAAAACTAAATTTTTGTGTTTTAACAATCACTGTTCCAAAACTGATAGCAGATGTAGTTCCGGGACATCATAATCTAAGTTGTCTTACTCGCAAAGCTATTTTTTTATAAGATCTATTTGAAGTATGTTCTTCTCAAGTTCTTTTTCAAGAACTGCACATTGTAATGAATGCACATCTTTAGCTGTGTTCTTCTTCTTTGGTGCTGACTGTATGCTGTAAGAATGAAAGCACACTATTGAAAAAAAATGCTGCAAGTTAAGCCCTTTTTAACTGATTTTTATAATTTTTTTCTTTTGTTGTACTTTAACATCACTGCATGTCCCAGGTTACCAAAGATTGAGTGCTTACAACCATGTTTGAATGCGACAACAGCCTGTAGATTTGTGGTTTATATCTGTTATATGTATTTTTCGAAAACTTGTTTTGTTATGAATTAGACTGTTAGCTTGATAAATCATAGTTTTCATCGCAGGGTCTTTTACATCCGACTCGCATACAGCATTGTTTTTTTCTCTTTTCATTGTTGGCGAATGCAGTACTGTTTCCAATAATTCGTTATATCCACTTGATAAGAACGTTGGCAGATACAAGTCTCATTGTCAATTTATCGCATCACCTTATTGTTGATACTTGCATCTTTGATGAGATTATCTTTAAAGGCTATTTTAAGATCTGTGTTTAATTGTTTTAGAGAATTCTTATAATTTCAACTATTTATCTCTACATTTTACAAAGAACACAAATGGAAACGAATACATGTTGAGAATTTCTTGTTGTGAATTTGTAATAACATTACCTGCATGCACTTGAAAATCTTTTAGTCTGAGATTGGGAATATGCTAAACTATTTGGACCTAAACATTCAGCCTTTCTATCAGTTCCTTGAGAATCATCAGCCACTGGACAGGTCTGCTGATTATTCTGCAGGTTTGAGTGATGCCTATCTTCATCTTCTAAACATACAGATTCGTCTGCAATGGGCTTGGGGGTAGCTGTGCATGGAGAGTGGATTCCATTTGTAACAGGATTTGCTTCTTAAAGTAAAGAAAAAGAAATATAAATTATTGTAAATACTTTCAGTTAAAAAATAAATCTGAGATACTGACAATATCCCAAACGTTTTATGTGTTGCATGATATGTAATAATTTTGTGTTTAATATATTTTTACATATACTTAGGCTGTATTGAATTTTCTGTAAAACAAAACATATAACCAAACATTATATAAAATGGATAAATCATATTAGTTCCAATTTGCTTAATTTTCAACTTGTAGTTGTATAAGACATAAGCATTTGAATTATGACTTTGATGTGTGATTATTTTATGAAAAGGGGACACAATGCGTTTTGCTTGTCTGTTTAGTTGTTGTTTTTGCTTTAGTTTGAGGAGGTTTCTATGTAAAACCCCATTTTAAAGTAGTACTGGATTGAGTTTTTTTATAATTGTTAAAGTAGAAGTACAAGGAGGAATAACTCAAAATTTACAAGAAGTAAGAAACAGGATATGACCTTTTATCTACGATGTAAGCAATGAATCAGTTCTTATCTGCACAAAACACATGACAATTTAAATATTTCCTATATAGTAAGTAGCTGTTTATATTAGGGATGTCAAAAGAACTGAAATTTAATCATGTTAATACTCGCATACTCGGTCATGATACTCGAGTACTCGCGAGTACTCGTATGAATCTTAAACGTCTATTGAAAAGCTTAGATTTTAAGAGAGATGCAGCGTTTTTGTTATTACCTTTCATAAACATTTTAACGGAAGACAAACATACTACAAAACTTTGCAGAGCTTGATCCTCTGTGTTTGTGCCAATTAAATAATGAATTACCGACCGCCGTTTCTACATATAACTTACCATAATAGTAATTATTGTTTTCGTATGTGTTCATGAACCAAGTTCAAATAAAATCAAAAATATTTGCATGTAAGGTCCGATAAAGTAGACATACATATGTATCATTTGTTCCTGAGGAGTTGGTACTTTTTATAATACGACTTCTCCATTAATTTGTCAACAGCAATATTTGACTTCAAATGACTTGTGCTTGTTCGTGTTGATTAGTCTTACTTTTTCTTTTTTTAATTTTATTCAACAACAAATTGCACTTTCTGTTGTTAACAATATACCTCACTAATCCGGCATACAAGTGAAGAGTCCCTGTTTGTTAATACCAGAAATCCAGGGTTGTTTTCAGGTAAGCATCAATATCTTAAATAAACATTAGTCTTATCATATAATCTAACCGCTATGTTGTAAAACTATCAGCATGAAATAATAAACAAGTAAATATCAGCGAGACTTATTTGATTACCTATATATATATTAATAGAAAAGAATACTATATATATATCATCTAGCAATAAATGACTTTTGAGTATAGTTTCCGGAAATTTTCCATATTTTCTCCGTTAACGTGTGCGTTGTTTTCCTATCAAATAACTTCCTGGTTTGAAACAAAATTGTCACACCGGTTTATATGACTTTAAAAATAGAAACAAACAGAAGTGATGTAGCATTTTAACAGGTATGTCTAAATCAAAATGTATCAGTAGTGTAAAGAAGATCAAGAGTAAAAACTTGTTTCTTTTTAAAATCTTCTTTTTGTAGCGGTAAATTGATTTAAATAGCCTCATTATTATTCGTAACATGTGGCGGTGAACGGTTAAATTTATATTACTTCATCAGTTCCTGATGTGTAATTTGTAAAATTTATATCTTTAATTAACTTATTCATTCATTTATTTTGCTAGATCATATATTTCTCAAACATAGAAATTATTTCAATAATTTGACAGTTTTTTGTAGAAAACAATTGCATTGTGTAGTCTTACGTTTTACCTGTAATTTGTAACTGTACATACATTCTGCATTAAATACAGCATACACATTTATAGCTTCTGTTTTCTGTTCAGACATGTAGTAAGCTTTATATATACAAAACATTATTAATGTAATCAAATAATTTATTTCATAATATTGTTCATCATTAATTTTATAACCAAATACTAGATTTTTTCAATTTAAGAATATTATTATCAATATTCAGTTTTCCAAAAAGATTATTAATTTTACTAAAGAAGTCATCAAGCAAATGACATTTCAGAAACATATGATCATAATCTTCAGTGGTATTGCAATAATTACAATTTGAAGTATTGCAGATATTCCACTGTTTTAATAAAGTTTTATAAGGTAGAATAAAGTGTAACAATTTCCAACGAAACACTTTATACTTATTTTCTTTCAAATAATGATGAACAAATTTTAATATATTACATGCTGAACTCTTAATATACTCAATATTTAACACTGTTTTTCTTCGGTTAAAACCAACAGGAATTTTAATCTCATTCTGAATAAATATATTATAAATTGTTTTTTGTTTCTAAATTTTCTAATGTTTCTGTATAATTACAATTTCTCTTAATATATAAAACATAATCTGTTTTTACTTGAGTTTTCTTTGAATTTTCTTGTCTTAAAATGTTTAGCCATTCTGTTGGCAAAGCTTTCTTCAATTGAGAAAATTCTGACAACCAATTACATTTAATATTGAGCTTTTGTAAAATATATTTCTCCAATATGTTACCATTTTCATCTATAATGTCATTTACATATATGATTTTGCTATTTATCCAGTTTTGAAATAAAAGGCTTTTTTTTTTAATCTTGATAAATTGATTTCCCCAAATTACTTGTTGTCGAAAAGTTCTAAAGTTTTCTGGTTGCTCTCTTTTTTTGTTTTTTACCCATGCTTTTACTACTTTCAAATAAAATTCTGGCAGTTTATTTAAACCAGGAATTGAGTGAATACCATCAATGTTCATATGAAAGATAAGGCAGTTCTTGCCAAATTTATTGAAATAAAATAATGGTATTACTTTCCAGTTGGCAAAATCTCCATATATTAATCTTTTAATCCACCCAATTTTTAAAGATTCTATGTATTTATCTATGTCAATCATTTTTAATCCACCATCTAGCAATGTATAGCTTAATACATTACGTTTAACTTTTTCTGTTTTGCTTTTCCATAAGAATTGAAATACAAGTTTTTAAAATTTATCAATATATTCTTTTTCTATGTGGGAAACAGATGCTAAAAAAGTAATATTGGGTAGAATCAGTGATTTGATAACTGTTATTTTTCCCAACAGTGTTAGATTTCTTTTCTCCCAGTTTTTAATTATCTTCTCAGATTTTTCTATTTGTTTTTCAGCATTGAGCTTTTGACAAACCTTTTTATTACAACCAAAAAAAAAATCCTAAACATTTTACTGGTTTGTTTGTAAAGTTGATGTTTTCATATTTTTCTTTACAATGTTTGTGTTTTCCTAACCATATGCCTTCTGTTTTTGATCTGTTTAATTTAAGCCCTGATAATGTGCCAAAGATTTCAATCATATTTAAAACTTTTGAAATGTCTTTTTGTGTTTTTAGAAAAAGTGTTGTATCGTCTGCAAGTTGGCTGATTTTTAATGAATGTGTTTTCCCATCTATCTTAATTTCAAAGCCTTTAATGTTATGGTCTTGCCTTATGTTACAGGCTAATATCTCTACTGCAATGACAAAAATTAATGCACTGCACGGACATCCTTGTCGTATTCCGCGTTGAATGTTTATGGGGTCAGATATCCATCAATTATTTATTACTGAGCTTTTTATATCTGTATATAAAGTTTTAATCCATTTAAGCATAGAATTTTGAAATCCAAATTTTTTTAAAGCTGAAAACATCAAATCCCATTCTAAAGAGTCGAATGCTTTAGAGAAATCTAAAAAAAGTAGTGCCCCCTCTATGTTAAATCTTTCTGCATAATCAATTATATCTTGGATTTGTCTAATATTATAACTTATATATCTATTTTTAACCTAGCCATTTTGATCTTTATGTATAATATTTGGTAATATAATTTTAATGCGTTGAGCCAATGAATATGCAATTAATTTTGTATCAATATTTAATAAAGTTATGGGTCTATAATTATTTAAGCGAAGTGGATAATTCTTTTTATGTATAAGAGAAATAACTCCTAGTTTTTGAGATCTTGTTAACTCCCCTTTTTGATACGAATAATTAAATGTAGATACAGCAAATTCTTTTAAATCATCCCAAAAAGTCCTATAGAACTCAACACTAAGTCCATCAATTCCAGGTGATTTGTTAAGTTTCATCTTGAATAATGAATTAGTACATTCTTCAATGGTTAAAGTACCTTCCATTATCTCACTTTCTTGTTTATTTAATTTATGATCAATATTTATATCATTAATATATTTATCTATGGATTTTACATTTGGACTTGTACTATTATAAATATTTTGATAGAAATCTTTTTCTATTTGTAAAATTTTAGAAGATTCTGTATGTATAACTCCTTTATCATCTTTTAAAGCGGTTATAGTCTTTCTAGTCTGTCTAGCTTTTTCTAATCCCAAAACAAATTTAGTATTTTTCTCTCCTTCTTCTACCCATTTAATCCTTGACCTTATTTGAGCTCCTTTCCTTTTTATTTCATAAATTTTTCTTAGTTTACATTCATTATAAATTAATTCTTCTTGAAAATGTTTAATGACATCATCTTTACAGTTTCTGTTTATATTTTCATTTAGTTTTTTAATCTTATTTTCCAATATGTGTATTTCACTTTTATTTTTATTTGCATTTCTTTTACAGTATGCAACGGTATGTTCTCGAACTTCAATTTTGAACAGATCCCATTGATGGCCTATGTTATCAGTAAGTTTTGTTTTATTTTTATATTTCATGATAAGACCTTTTATTATATTTTTATACTCTATATTATCTAAGATACTATTATTAATTTTGAAATAACCTTTCCCTTTTGATTGTGATCTCCCTTTTACCTTTAAAGATATAGCTTGGTGATCTGTATGAGAAATAAGTGCAGGTCTTATATCTGCTGAATATATATGTGACCTTATTTCTGGACAAACAAGAAAGTAGTCTATGCGTGAAGCTTCATTTATCTTATTTTTCCGTCTCCATGTAAATTGTATATTGTTTCTATGTATAACTCTCCAAATATCTATCAATTTATGTGTTTTGATAAACCCTTTAAAGCTGTTGACTGGTTTTTGTTTTCTTTTATTATTTCTGTTGTTTTTTTTTTTTTTGCTGTCAATATTAGATAGTGTATCATTCATATCTCCCCCAACTATGACCATACCTAAACTGTTTTTCTGTATCATGTCATTTACTTTTTTGAAGAAAACATTCCTATTTTTAGGAAGATTTGGTGCATAAATATTAACTAGAGTGTATATACTTTCTGAAATTTCTATGTTAATCAAAATTATTCGCCCCTCCTCATCCTGGAATTGATCAATTAATTGATAATCAGTGTGATCACTAATAAAAATTGATACCCCTCTTGATTGTGAATTTCCATAACTGTGATATGTATCACCTTTGAATTCATTTTTAAAATTTTTCTCTAATGTAGAAGTAAAATGACTCTCTTGTACAAATAAAATATTACAATGTTGATACTTCATCCACATATGAAGCCTTTGTCTTTTATCTTTTGAACCAAGACCTTGACAGTTTAATGAACATATATGTATTGTTTCACTCATTGTTTACCAAAAATATCTAATTGAAAAAAAGTAAAGTTTTCTTATATATAATATAACCATCATTTGTTTACAACATGTTATACAGTTAGTATTAACATAACATTGTCAATAGTGTTTACAATAGTATTATAAATAATTATTTCAACATTTAAAGTATGATAACTACATTGTTTACTTTTTATTTCATTGTCTATTTTCAGACCGCATATGGCCTTGACATTCCTCAGACACTGACCCAATTTCGTATTAGCAAATTGAAGTGGTATGTCTGAATACCAGATGTTATTAGAAGAAAAGTTAAACAATTTCAGTGATGGTTTTGTGATATACCATATTCCAAATGTACTATTGTTGGATTTACCTGTGAATGTTAAAAAAACGTGGATGGCTATAAATTCAGTGTCATATTCTAAAAATAGATTTGGATTTTCCTTTTCTATACATTGCAAACAAGTGTGAAAAATATTACCACTCTGGATTATAAACGTGGCATATATGGCTGATGGATTTTTTTTCACATGGAGAAAAAATTGTTGGATATAGATATTTCTTGCAATTTTAATATCAATGATGTGGTTTTTACCAAATATACATTCAAATTCCAATGTTCTATTTATAGCGTACCATACTAACAAGTGATTGTTTGAAACATAAACATTGTTTATGATAAACATATATTTGACATTCAAATAGTCATTATCTTTTGAAAGTATGCAATCTTGCATTGCATCACAATCATTTTTTTGTTTTTTTTTTTAATTATTAAAATAAAAATAATAAATTCTATGTACATATATTTATATTTGAACATTGTACTGTTTTAATTATTAAACAATTGCATTGTAATGGATTTACATATTGTACTGGCCCTACGATTTAAATGTCTTTTGTGCAGGACCTGTACGTTCTTGATACTCTTCTGTAGGGGTTGTTGCATTTCTCTTATCAGTTTTATTTTTTGGAGTTTGGTTCGAACCTTGGAAATATTGGCTTATATCTCCTTGTGTTTTCTTTTGATTATTAGTCAGTTTTGTTTTCTTCTTTCTTTTCTGCGAACCATCTATTGGAGTGTTGGTGGTTTTAGCTTCCGATCCTGAGTCATGATTGTACATGTACGTATTGTCGTTGTCTGCACTTTTGTTGGTAGAAGTGTCAGTTTGATCATTACTGAGTGGAGCTATAAGTGATTCTGTTTGACTGTCATTGGGAATTGGTTGCAGTATTGATTGTGATATCTGCACAGAGTCTTCTGTTTCCGATTTATCCTCATCTGAATTGTCGTCTTCTGTGTCGTCACTTTCAATTAGGTGCGAATTACACTCTGCTTGTCTGTGTCCTTGTTTGTTACAATGAAGACAAACCCAGTCATTTGGACACTGCTTTTTCTGTGTTTTGTTTTTGCACTATCTTGTGTCTGTTTGTTTGATTATGTTTTTTTTTAAGTGTTGATCCGTGTACAAACGCCGTTAACATGATCAGTTTCGTAGGGTTCACCGCAGGTCACTTTGATTTTGTTCTTGTTTAGAAATATGATCTGGTCAACATATTTCAGACAAAAGTTCTATTTTGTGTTACGAGTAGTGCACATGAAAACATTCCATCGGAAGGAAAGGACGTTGATAGTACTACTATAACAAATAGTATCCTCAGGATAAACATATTTATGATGTTAATAAGTTTTATTTAGTATTACGAAGGGGATATTTCAACGGAATTAAAGTGAATGGAAATGTGAAGAGAAATATCTCAAGATGTATATCAGGCAAACAAGTATTCGAGTACTAAAACTTTACTTGACTACTCGGCCTTCCGAGCGAGTACCCGAGTACTCGAAAACTCGGCCTTCCGAGCGAGTACCCGAGTACTCGAGTACTCGTTGCCATCCCTAGTTTATATTCATTTGAAGTTTTACTTCACTGTAAACCAGTGTTTGCTTCTTAAGTCATACCGGTATCTATGTATACATTTATATTTCGATGATGCAAAGGACAAAAAAGTGGCAAAAGCAAAACAACTCAATGCGGAAAATATTTTTCCCAGTCAAAAAAAGGTTAACAATAGTTATATAATATTTTAACGATACCCACATGTAAAGAGCGTTTAATTTCACTAAGTGTATGATTTAATTTTGTATGTACCAGTAACGATCAACGAAGCAAAAGTATAATAAGTAGGGTAGAATGACAAATATTTGAAGAACATTTTAAAGTCAACGATATTTGAATCGAAGAAATATCATGAATATTAATATGTTTGTTCATACATTTATGTTTGTTTGAAGATGTGGTGTGAGTGCAAATCAGACAACACTCAATCCAAGTAACTTTGTAAAAGAAAACCATTATAGTGCAAGGTACGGCCTTCAACACGGAGCCTTGGCTCACACTGAGTACGATGATCACGAACTGGAAAACGTATATACACGTTTCTTGATAAAAGAGTACATATAAATTATGACTAGACTTAAACGTCCATGGCTATAAGAGGTTGTTGAAAAGAATAAAATCAAGGGCGAATTACCTAAATCAGCGAAGGTCGCGCGATATGATTTTAACATTAGTACCCAATAAACAAATTTTAAATATGCATTGTAGTTTTCCTATATATTTACTAAAGAGACACCACGACCACGTAAGTCAATTCTTCTCGTGTACCGTATTAAACGACATTGTAAAAACAAATTAATGATAATTTATTAACACGCCCCACCTTTTTCAGTATGTTGCTATCACCAGAATAGGTACCAGACAGGCGTTAAGACTACAAAATACTCATCATCATCATATCAAAACAGTTAGACATCTAAACAAGTATAAAGTTGAAGATCACTAAGGACCAATCATTTACAAAAAATGTTCCAAATATGTCTATGACTTGGATAAGAAAATTCTTATTATTTACAATTGTTGAAAAACTCATTGATCAAATGACTATCAAATTGATATTCATGTCAACAATGAAGTGCTAACTACTGTGCTAGTGATATTCGTCTACCAGCAGTGGAATCGACACAGTAGTGCATAGAGTAAATCAAAGGTACCGGTCTTAAAATTTTAACCGCTAGACGCGCGATTCCAGACACATTTAATATTGTTGACCTCTCTAAAATTCATCTTGGTCGGAATTAAGTTTTCCTCCTGTTTTATCAAAATATAACTTTGTCTGATGTTTTTATATTCATATTTTTTCATTTTGCCATGGTGTGCGCCAACCTATTTTGAAAGTAGACGTAATTCAATGCTACATTGGGTCGAGAGTTTTAAACATCAAGCTATTTCAAACAAATATTAAGAGTATGTTTTCTGTTATTTTGTTGTTACATCTAAATCTAAGATGAGGTGAGGGTTCAGATCTGACGCACATGGTTAACCCCGCACTATAATATATATGTGAAATTCCAAATCAGAAGCCGGTTTTGATGTATTTGGTTTTGATGTTATATTTGTTATTCTCATAGGATTTTGTCTAATGCTTAGTCCGTTTCTTTGTGTGTTACATTGTAATGCTGTGTCGTTGTTCTCCTCTTATATTTAATGCGTTTCCCTCAGTTTTTGTTTGTTACACCGATTTTTTTTTGTCAATGGATTTATGAGTTTTGAACAGCGGTATACTACTGTTGCACTTATTTGAGTGGTTTGACTTATAGCTGTTTACTGTCATATTTGTGTTGGGGTATTGCTTTGTGAAATAGTTTGCCGATCGATTTTTCTTTAATTCTAGTCATTTTTCGGAATTGTATTGATGACTATACGGTATTAATTTCAATGCTTCGTATATAAATGACGTATGGTAACACTAGTTGTTAAACTACATATAAATTTTATAATGTGCATAGTTTGCAACGCAATCATAATCCAAATCATTTTTCAAACGGACAAAAATAAAACAGTTCACATGTTCCAGGGAAAAAAAGAAAAAAAAAAGAATTGTTTACTTTACCAACCGTTAAAACACAATTCAAAAGTATATCAAAAGAAGAATACCCGTATTAGTCAAATTTACATTAATGGCTAAAGTATGACGACTGCAACTAGAAACATTTTTTTTCAATAGGATATGACTAGAATGATCTACGAACAGTTTGTATTTAATTAGTGTTTGTCATTACACAAACTTAGTTGGACTTTTGCTGTATATTCCCTAAATAATGACTCTGTATAACCCTAGGACATTAAAACAGTTATGATATATTATATAGCAATGCGATTCATAAGCGCGGTTTTGTGTGTTAAGTTTAAGAATATCGTTCAAAAAATTTATTGTACTTTCAAATTTTAACTGTAATACAATTGTGGTTCTTCCTCTGTTGGAAAGTAATCAAAAACAATTACGTACTGGAACTTGAAATACAGAATCTGTGACATCAATATAAATCCAATCATTATATTCAGTTATCGTATACATGTAAAATTATACCAAGTATAAGCACACCTATTCTTTTTACATGTTTCACAAGATTTAAAGTTAATCGTTTATTGTCAAATTGAATACTATTTTGAAATTTATGTGATAAATATAAACATGATAAATTAACAAAGATTAATTGTCATCAACATGTCCAACATCTGATTATTTGTTAAAAATAAAATAAAATCTAAGATTTATTACATCTTATTCTTTCCTTTTATACATCACGATGTTAAAAGTTCAACCATTGTACACATAAATCATAACTAGGAGTGACCACTCAATAATGGCAATATAATCCTTTAATACTATACAAAACAATGATTTCATTGATATAAAATGGAACAATTTCATAGTGTCAGTACTTACTTCCGAGTGGTGAAACAACAGTTAGGATGAACCGTTTATTGTTATTGGTAAATGCCGTCTTAATTGTTATAACATGGACGGCAAACAGTGCACATGGATGTTCATGCTTACCGCAACATCCACAAAGTCAGTTTTGTTCTGCAGATTTCGGTAAGTTACATTAAATGAAATATATTCTATTGATATTATATTGTCTTCATAATTACATTTAAAATCAAATACCCACTAGAAAATAAATTTGATCCGAATTTTAAGAATGATATACCCTTTGTCATGACTCTGCTTTTGTCCATGAAACATCATTGCGCATCCCATGTAGAAATCATTGTTATAATATATTATAGTGCTATATATAGACTGTCACGATGGCTTTTTTGTCCACATTGTTGGAAGTTATTTCCGATTACTCGTCGAAGTACTTAATATTATGTTATTTTAATTAATTTTATCTATCAAAAAGTAAAATCACAGAAATACCGAACTTAGAGGAAGATCAACTCGGAAAGTTCATAATCACATGGCAAAATCAAATAACAAAACGCATCAAAAACGAATGGACAAGAACTGTCATATTCCTGACTTGGTACAGACATTTTCAAATGTAGAAAATGGTAGGTTAAACCTGGTTTCATAGCGCTAACCCTCTCACTTTGATGACAGTCTCATCAAATTCCGTTATATTTACATTGATGCGTTAACTAAACAGACACAATACATAAAATAGTCAAAATATGGGTACATCAGTCATCATCGTATAACAATTGTAAAAGGAACAATTAAACAGAACACAAAAAAACATCTATCTACAAACACATTCATTGAGTTGCGTGTCTGACGTCAGAAAATTTCATACGTCACATAGATTTGTCGTTCAATGTTCATACAAACAATTTACATAGGCAATGTTAGCATATAGGGTTAAAAAATCAAAAGTATTTAAGAATAAATTTCAGAAATAGACCGAGATTGAATATAGTCCAAAAGTTATATATAGAATTTACAAGAATCCACAAATAGTTAATTCCACTACGCGATTGAATGATTTTGACGTTTATGGTTCAACGTATTTTGTAATTCATAATAGAAATATATCATAATGACATGAAATAGAACAATATCATACAGACGGGATCTTTTAAAATACAGAGTCAGGTTATAAGAACCAAAGAAAAACAAAAAGTCGCATATACAAAACACACCACCAAAAAATGAAAGACAATACCAACACATTGACGAGATGTATAAGTACCGAGACACGTCAAACGGATATCACATAAAACCATTCAACAGTAAAAGTAAGATTAATAATAGAACAAAGACAAATGAAAGAACTATAAAACACGTTGTTAAGATGATAAACAACATCAGTACGCAGAATCTATACATCAAGACCATCGTGTATTATTTGTGAAGTTGATACGAATATTTATCAACAAGGTCTTGGTATCTTCCGATGAACTTTTTTAGAAGAAAAAGGACGAGACGTTCTTTGACATACCCCTGGTTCATCAACTTTCTACGCTGACACTGATGACGTTTCAAAAAGTCTGAGTAGAAGCTGCAAACTCTTGAATATCGAATAAGTTGGGACATATATATCCCATATGCAGGTGAAGTTGGTATATTGCTACAAAGTTTGGGAAATAATTAATTTCAAAATAAAATCGACTCGTTTGTCATAGATTCTGGTACTGAGATGACTGTGTAAGTCAAATTCGAGATATAAGTCTAAAAATGAGGCGGGGGAAGCCGTGTCTGTTGTTTCTTTAATCTCTAGTTCTGGGGAATATATCAAAGGAACCCAATCAGAAAAGTTCGGATTGTTTATGGAAAGAACATCATCAATATATCTGAAAGTGAAATTAAATAATTTGGCTACTTTGATCCTCTTGTTTTTGACAAGTGTTTTGAGGAACTCCGATTCATAGGAAATAAGAAGAGGTCGGCAAGAAGAGGTGCACAGTTTGTTCCCAAAGGAATTCCGACAATTTGTTGGAAAAGTCTACCTCCAAACTCAACAAATATGTTGTGGATAAGAAACTCTAGCATACTGACCACTTGTTCTTCTGTGTAGCATGTTTTACCTATTTGTTTGTCACTATTAACGAAATATGTCTTATGAAACCCCAAAGTAATAAATTTATAGCGTATGCTACCATTTTTATGTTGAAAGGCATTGTGGATTTTTTCTTTAAGGCGAATTTTCAATTTCAATGGGGAATGGTGGTATACAGGGTTGAAAAATCAAAAGTTTTTGATAGAACTAATTTCCGAAAAAGATCGAGATTTAAAATTGTCTAGAAGTTCTTTAGAATTTTTATGAATCCACATATGGTTAATACCACTACGCGAGTAAACAGTTTCACAGTGTTTCTGAAGACCCTCTTTCACTGCGGACAGAATTTTAGTCAAACTAATGGACAATTCTTTAGTGGAACATGAAGATAAGCCAGCAATATACTGTTGTTTCTACGGAATTTAGCAAATGAAAGGTAGCTGATAAAAATAAATCTGACAAGTTAACTGTTTTTACTCTTGAATCGTCTGCGTTCTGATGATTGATAAACGGAAATAAAATAGTTATAAGAATCAAAAGTCTGTTTCAAGACGTTTTTAAACACTGAACACCATTTTAAACTTTATCTATGATACGAAGTTAAACAATGCTAAACATGTGATACAAAGGTATGTTATATACATGTATCGGTACGCCCAAAGTAAAGAATGCTTAAGCATGACAAATTTAAAACCGGAAATGAACGTCTCGTAATAGAAAATGGGCCAAACTTTTTTTTTTTCGTATTGTAAACAAATGTATTGTCCCTGTCCGATAAATAATATTGAATATGGACCTATATCGAGAGGGCAGCGTCATCAGTATTCCATATGCTGAATTATCAGTAATAGGGCAAATTTGCTCAGTTCATGTCAAACTAAATATTTTCGCTATTTTAGGAAATTTTCTTTAATCTACTGATAATGTCCTTGCTCAGCACATAAGAGTGATTTGAACAATCATCGTTAGGAACTAAAGACGCACGTGGCCGTTGTCAATGACATAAAATACATCGTCATAGGTAAAATATAAATAAAAGATTATCATTGGTTTTCTCAACTTGATTGCTTTTCTCACTTTCGACGTACCGACTCCACCGAGAACAATCAATCTCGTTAAAAGACCAAACTGTAATTTAGAATCAGTGTATCTTGTTTCTTAAATAACAAGAAGATTAGAAGAATACAGATTACAATTTGAGTAAGATAACTTTCGAAAATAAAAAGATTTGTATAGATCTTGTGAATTGCCCTTTACGCAGCTTTCCACCAGAAGTTATGTTAAAGATACAGTGCGTTCGCTACGGTCAATTGTTGTGATACTAAGGGGATTTGCTATGATTATCAATAGGACAATACAGTAAATGGATGCGAATCCAGGTCACCACGCGCTAACCTTCAATAATAAGCAAATACATGATAGTCAATGAAAAGGACGGCATGATTACATTTGATATAATACATACGAGACAGCTATTGGTTTTAATATACCTAATCAAATCAGATATTTATACATTTATTTCAGTGTTCTATGGTAAAGTGATGAGGGAACAAGTCAAGGAAGCACCTGATGATCCTTATGAAAATGAAATTGTTAGGAAATATACAATGCAAATTTTGCATACAATGAAGGTAACTATCTATTTTTAGAAATAAACAATTGCGGCAACAATTTAGATTATACCAGTTTGAAGTACGACGAAAACAAAAAGTTGATAATCTAGATATTTAGAAATGAATTGATTCAGATGATCAAAACTTTGGCAATACATTTAATCAGGATCTGGAGCAACTTATATCATCTCCAATTTTTGTTTGGGTTCGTGTTGCACAGTCTTTAGTGTTCTATGTTGTTTTTTTATGTGCTATTATTTGTCTGTTTGACTTTTGCATGTTTAGCCATGGTGTTGTCAGTTTATTTTCAATTTATGAGTTTGACTTTCTTACGGTATCTGTCGCCCCCCTTTTATAAAGTTTGATATAAAAACATTTAGAACTTATGATAAGAGGTTAGTTTTGAATGCCTCTTTGGTTTCCCAAAAGCAAGTCACTAACTTTGCCCTATTCAATCAATGATTAATCAAGTGGTAAAATGCCATAAATATCCAAGACGACATGAGCTGATCAGTTTTTGGAATTTGGTTCATTTTCTGGAACCAATATTTAATAATACAAGTTGTCATTAGTCTGACACAACTACCACATGTATTATTTGTCTTTATGTATTAGTATGTTGAACACAATATGGTGCAATATGGGTGTGTTGGATTAACGAGGTTTTCTTGATAAACATAAATGAATCCCAGGTCTTGAAGTAGACATGTTTGTATTTGAAACTTGTTCCATTTATTCTTCAGCAAAAACAAAAGATTTTCCATTAACAATTACCTTTTTAGAACGGTTTAGTTCATGAAAAATGCGTATTTAGTTTAGGATTGATTTGTTTCTCTGCTTGCTGATTTACATGTGTGTGAATGTGATAATTGCAAACGTATCAGTGGAAATAGTAGAAAGGAGTAGGCCCGTTAAGACACCTTTTTGTCCCCAAAGTATAGCGTAATTATAACATGTGCTACATGTGGAGCAGGATCTCCTTACCCTTCCGGAGCACCTGAGATCATTCCAAGTTTTGGTGGGGTTCGTGTCACTAAGTGTCTAGTTAGGTCTTGTGCACTGTTTTTGTCTGTATGTCTGTATTTATTTTAGCCATGCCGTTGTCAGTTTATTTTCGATCTATGAGTTTGACTGTCCCTCTGATATCTTTCGCTCCTCTTTGAGATTGTTAATTTTAACCTATTTTTTTGAAAGTTACATGCAAGTGTTACATAAAAAGCGACTGTTATGTTATATAATAGTATAGATAATTATGCATTAAGTACGAGCATTATTATTTTATGCAGACAATGAAATCATGTGTGCTTTTCTTAAGACTTTTTTTTTGTCAAAATGGAAGTCGCCAAACGTGTGTTCATTCTTTATATTTAAATATATGTTATATGAAAATGCATTATATGTATAAATGTTCAGAGTAGACACAAATGCGGCCACTTTCATTTTAGACAAAAGTTATCTAAAAACGTTCGTGTTATGTTATATTTAATAGATTTTACATTATTAAGCTTGAACTTGAGCGTTTTAGTGATCAAGTCAGTCAGAACCGTTTACAATAACCAAATAAACTAGTATAAACCAAATAAGTAGATACTTAAAAGTGTTAAAACATGTCAACAATTTTTCATCCGATGTACTACGAATTTCCTGCCGAAATTAGCCATTACCAGACCTTCTCATTTTGAGTTAAACACAAAGGTACAAATTTAAAGTTTAGGTCAAAAGTAAAAAACACTTTTATTTAAAATAACATCGTTTTTTTGTCAAAAAACGAAATAACAGCTACACATATTCTGATTACATTTTTACAATAGGGCATTTCCGCTCGTGTTGACAGAGAAATAATTGTCCAGTCTACAGGGAATGATGGTATGTGTGGGATGTCCCTCTTAGTAGGCCAACAGTATGTTATTATGGGTAAGTACAACGGTCTACAGGGAATGATGGTATGTGTGGGATGTCCCTCTTAGTAGGCCAACAGTATGATGTTATGGGTAAGTACAACGGTCTACAGGGAATGATGGTATGTGTGGGATGTCCCTCTTAGTAGGCCAACAGTATGTTGTTATGGGTAAGTACAAAGGTCTACAGGACATGATGGTATATGTGGGATGTCCCTTCAAGTAGGCCAACAGTATGTTATTATTGGTAAGTACAGGGAATGATGGTATGTGTAGGATGTCCCTTCAAGTAGGTCAACAGTATGTTATTATGGGTAAGTACAGAGGTCTACAGGGAGTGATTGTATGTGTGGGATGTCCCGTCAAATAGGTCAACAGTATGTAATTATGGGTAAGTACAGGGAATGATGGTATGTGTGGATGTCCTTCAAGTAGAATAACAGTATGTACAGAGGAAAATATAGAAATAACTGCGAACTTTTATCGATCTGCTGTCGATCACATAGGTCATTCGGATAATTTAACATAGTTTTTGAACTTCTATATCACGGAAAGACCCATGATTATATGAAAGGCAAAATATACCAAATGGACATTCGATCTCGTAATTGTGAAATAAACTTACAAATAAATGACTAAAATAGAAAAAAGACACACAACAGTAGACAAAATACAACATAGAAAATATCAGACTGGTCGACAATATTTTTTACATTCTACCAACTGCATCAATTAGGAATTTTGGAAAGAAAAATATTAGTACGTATTTATAAATACTCCGTCTTTCCCCGGCACATGAATTATGTCTGTAGATCACGGCATGAAATAAATTATGTGCATATGAATGTGAAGAAAACTGAGTTCTACGTCGGTTGTAACTAGTGTATAATTGTTTCACATCACTTTGTTTACTTAGAATGTATACATTTATGTGAAAACTGTAAACGTATTGTACTTGATTTTATGGTGTTTTTCTATGGTGTCCCATATATTTGCTGTATTTCTTGTGTTACAACAAAAATAATACAATATAAAATAGTGCAGATAAAGACCGATTGGTGATATTTTATTTTCATTCAATCTAACATCATTCATAATAAATGAATTACCTTGAAGTTCATAACTGTATTATATGACTTATTCACTCCTTATAATTCATCTTAAAAAAATATTGTCTACTCTTTAATTACTTGAAAACTGTGTTCTGGACATTATTTTTTGTCTGTAATCCGTATATTTTAACCAACATTCTCTATTGTTAACAGTTAGTTTTTGTACATTAGCACATCATTTAAAGTATTTTATATTAGTTATCAAAGTTAAATAGCATTGATGACCCAAATTAAAATTCAATAAAGTACATTGTTTGTGCCTATTTTTCTGTTTGTTTTGCCCGTTATTCTCTGTTGTGTTAACTCCGTCCAAACCCTCATAAATCATAATACTGAATTCTATTGCAGGTCATAGAAGCGGAAGGAAGAAGACTTTTGGATTTTGTGATTTTGTAAAGACAACAAGTAGCTTATCATTTGAAGAAACGTTTTACTTGTTTACCACTGGTCCATATTCATACTCGAAAAACTGCAAAAATGGATGTGATGTAGGTTGTAGCTTTATTGTTTGACAATCAGTTAATTTGAAACACACCTGGTTAACTATTTTAAACATTATGATTTGTGTAACCTTAACGTCAAGCGACAAATCGTTCATACATGTTCAGGACGAACGTATTAACGACAAATATATAGGTCTTTCATTTTTGGCTCTACCAAAATGATCAGCTGGAAATTATTAATAAAACTTAAAATGTTTAAGGTACAAATGTATCTTTGATATGGACAGAAATTACCACACACAAGGACAAATCAAAGAGTTTTTTTTTACAATGGTCCTTTACTCTGGGAGCATAGCAATATTTTTATTATCCCAATTGATGCATTCATTTACAACAATGCTTATTTAATAGATAAGGATTTTGTTCATGAAAATAATGGCATATATGTATATCATGTATATAATTATTAAAATTAAAATACAATATCGAATTCAAGATTGTCACACGGTAAATCAATTCACATTCTTTGTCAAAAGAAAATGTTGATAATAACTATTTATATATTTTCAGGACATAAACAATAATTCTAGAGGATGCCACTTCTCAGATTCACGTCAACACTATGAATCCACTGATTGTTTGTCCAGGTCAGCGTTATGCCGTAAGGAGAAAGGAGTCTGCAAATGGTATAATGGTGAAAACTGTCAATCAGTAACAACGCGGACAACATCGCGGACAACACCGATATACCGTCCGCTACCAATCAAGAAAAGTTAGAAATAAATTTGATTGATACATGCAAATATTTTCAATTTGTTAAAAAAACTCTTTATACTTTTAGCTAACCTATGCATATCTTATCACTAATTAATACTTTAATATGGCATCACTCGACATAAAAAAGGCAATATAGTCTCTGTGTCTTTACTCTTTGATCGGGTTCTTGTCTCTTTGATACATTCCCTATTTTCATTCTCTGTATTACATTCATAACTGTGGCTTTCAAATAAAGATGCACACAAAGAGTTCTTCGTCGGTTGTAACTGGTGTATAATTGTTTCACATAACTTTTTTTTTACTTAGAATGTATACATTTATGTGATTGTGAAAACTGTAAACGTATTTTTCTTGATTTTATGGTGTTTTTCTATGGTGTCCCATGTACATGATCCGAAATTACCCATAATGCATTTAAATTTCAAATATTACGATTATTATTATTGTTTATGTTTAACATTCGAAAAAATAAAATCAAAAGAACTTCATTTTTAACCAATGAAATGTCGTACACCATCATTCACACCATTCCCTATCGCACGCTACACAATCACACCATTCCTCAAACACCATTACACCATTCCCCTTACACCATACACCACAGCACCATACACCATACACCACAGCACCATACACCACAGCACCATACACCTTACACCATTGCACCATATGCCATACGCCATTACACCGTACACGTTTTTTTGGGGGGGAAGTTTACACCATCCTAGGGCTGTAACCTGGTTATTAAAAGACACTGACATGTTAGGCGCATTTCGGCAAATACACTATTAAGTAAATACCTTTTCATTTGACGTACACAGAACATTTTGCATTCATATATTTTTTTTATTTAAAAGTGTAGACCATGTGGACACTTCATAATTTACTTAAATCAAACTTACAAAAACACCTTAATAAAAGCAAGTTATACAAATAGTTTATTTTTGTATATTGTTGTCAAAATAATATAATTATATGCGATTGCCATACAATTGAAAGGTTAAGCTAGATATAAAACGAGGTTTTTTTTACCATTTTCTAGATGAAAGTTACTTGTAGTTACCAATGAGTCGGGTTTAATTATTTTTTTCTTTTACATTTTTGTATTTTGTTGAACTGTTATTGTAAGATTATATAGAACAACGTTGGTTTTCTAACTAAATTGGTAAATACTGAACTGTTGAAAAATGAACAAAGCCATGCATATGATAATGTTTCCCCTAATTTGATATGGATGATCTTTGGAGTCCGTTATTTTTGCTAATTTACATTTTATAAAATACGTTTGTCACTGAAGATTTTTTTGTGAATTTGAACAAGATTAAAATATGATTTGAGAGTTTTTCAATCTTACTTAACAGTTATTTAGAGTACTAGGCTTATTTTTTGATACGCTAAACGCACGTTTCGTCTTAATAAAAACTCTATAGTGACTCTTAGATCAAAATAGTTAGAAAGCCATACAAGTATAAAGTTTAAGAGCATAAAGAACTTAAAATTCCCAATAAATGTGACAAATATGGCTAAGTTACATGTAATCTATGCTTAGTATTTCAAATAATTCATACTTTTGATAAGTACATTTGTCAAAATGACCATATAGCTGATACGCATGTCAACACCAAGGTCATGACTAGCGGGCTGGTGATACCCTCGCCGTCGGGGACTACCAGCAATGGCATCCCGAATTAAAACATCACAATAAGTTTTGTTTTACCTACACAACAAGTAAATTCGCAGAACTAAGTTTGACATGTGTATGAAATAATAGTGATGCAATGTACCGTTTTGCAATAATAGATTAAAGATCGCATAATTAGCCTTCAATCATGCTGCTCTTGTGTCCAGTCGCACAATTCAATATTTACAATGATTTCAAGTTTCGGAATTTTGGATCCTTAATGCTCTTCAACTTCGTACTTATTTGGCTTAATAAATATATTGATATGAGCGTCACTGATGAGTCTTATGTAGACGAAACGCGCGTCTGACGTTCTAAATTATAATCCTGGTACCTTTGATAACTGTTGGACATAATACATTCGTTGTATGATACAAAAAAAGGCTGGTATCCATATAGGTGTATGCAAAGAACGTTTAGTAAATATATAGTACATTTTCCTTTGAGTACTTGAATTCTAAAACTTGAGCTTAAGAGGCTTGAAATATATTGCTACTAAGCGTATCGTTTGGTAACGTTTCTATAATTTTATACATCTGTGGCTCTTAAAAGTTTGAGCGAACCTTTTTAAGGTACAGTTATATTTAGAAAAAAACGTACCGCAGATGCACGAAACTTACACTGTGTTATTTATTACAACATGTAATCAAAAAACAAATGTACCTCGTAAAGGCTACGATTATATTTGCAAAGGTCTCCTGTATGGGAAACAATGACTGTGGTTTGATCTTAAGCAGGAAACAGATTCTAGCAGTCAGTTCTAAAAACGTGTATTGTATTCATGTATCAGTCTGGTACCTTCATCATGTTCATACATTTTTACATACAGTTTTTGTAAATATGGCTTTGTTTTAAAAGTTCAAGTCATATAAAAGCCAAATTATGATAGATATGTAGTAACAGATAGTATTATAGTAATAATTTGAAGCAGACAATTTTAGCTTTTAAAGATAAATACAGTAAGATATAAACTTGAAACAGACGCATGTTTGGGTACTTTATATAAGCTCGAATGTTGTACCGGTTCACTACTAATCTTAAGATTCACAGTTTTCTGAAATGATTCAATTTGTTATCAGATAAAAGTAAATTCTCAAAATACTAAACTCCGACGAAAATGCAAAACGGAAAATCTCTAACCAAATGACAAAATCAAACAAACGAATGGATAACAACTGTCAAATTCCTGACTTGGTACAAGCATTTTCAAATGTAGAATATGGTGGATTGAACCTGTGGATTTAACCTCACTTGTATGACAGTCGCATCAAATTACGTTATATTTACAACAATGCGTGAACAAAACAGACATTCCCTTGTCACCATCTTACGGTGTTTATATATCTCATCTTGTACGATTCGCTCTTGTATGTAACAATGTTTTAGATTTTAACGAGAGAAATTTATGTATTACTGAAAAAAATTATAACACCAGTGTTTTCGATATCACAAACAAGTCAAACCAGTTACTAAATTTTATCAACGGTATAAGGACATCATTTGTAAATATAGCTCAGCATGCAGACTTCATACGTTCAGGTATTTCACATCCATTTTTTATTGAAATATTCTTTATAATGCACAAAAATGTCAGTATTCACCTCAGAAACTAACAAAACTTTTAAATAGACTTATTAAGAAGGGATATAGTTACGATACTGTTGTCAGGTCATTAAAGATTGCATATTTTGGCGTTTATTTTGATTCACTTATACATGTTATAGGGTCTGTGCATCGGAAATAAACACAATTATTATAAAACAAGTTGTTGGCATGACACGGGTTATGTTCTTCTCATATATGTTATGATGGTAGGATACTACACCCCTAACGGGAAGGGTTGTGCCTGATATTCATATGATGAAATCATAATCTTTCAATCAGTTTAATTGAAGTCTGGAGCTGGCATGTCAGTTGACTGCTAGTAGTCTGTTGTTATTTATGTATTATTGTCCTTTTGTTTATTTTCTTTGGTTACATCTTCTGACATCAGACTCGGACTTCTCTTGAACTGAATTTTACATGTGCGTATTGTTATGCGTTTACTTTTCTACATTGGCTAGAGGTATAGGGGGGGGGGGGGGTTGTGATCTCATCAACATGTTTAACCCCGCCGCATGTTTGCGCCTGTTCCAAGTCAGGAGCCTCTGGCCTTTGTAAGTCTTGTATTATTTTAACAATGTTTAATTTTAGTTTCTTGTGTACAATTTGGAAATTAGTATGGCGTTCGTTATCACTGAACTAGTATATATGTGTTGATGGGCCAGCTGAAGGACGCCTCCGGGTGCGGGAATTTCTCGCTTCATTGAAGACCTGTTGGTGACCTTCTGTTGTTGTTTTCTTTTTCTTTGACACATTCCCCATTTCCATTCTCAAGTTTATACTAGGTAAAATATTCAAAATATGGGTACATCAGTCATCACTGTGTCACAATCTCTAGACAGCTAATATTTAACAAAACAACACAAACAGCATTTATCAAATTAAAAAAAAAAACACATTCATTGCTTCGCCTGTTTGACAAATAAAAAAATAAAAAAATCACCTAGGAAGAAATGTTATCGATCAATATATATTCAAAAAGAAATCACATATGGAATGGTGGTTTACAGAGATGAAAAATCAAAAGTTATGTTAGAATATATTTCAAAAACCGACCGAGATTTAAAATTATCCAGAAGAACCTTAGAATTTTTAGAAATCCAAATATGGTTAAAACTACTACGCGAGTCAACTAATTTTGTCGTTTGTCGTTCAAAGTATTTTCATAATTTTTTTAATAGAACAACAACATAATGACATATACTAGAGGAGGGACGAAAGATACCAAAGGGACAGTCAAACTCATAAATCTACAACATACTGACAACGCCATGGCTAAAAATGAAAAAGACAAACAGAAAAACAATAGTACACATGACACAACATAGAAAACTAAAGAATAAACAACACGAACCCCACCAAAAAACTAGGGGTGATCTCGGGTGATCCGGAAGGGTAAGAACAACACCATTATTACGGGATCTTTTAAAGTACAAAGTCACGTTATCAGAACCAAAGAAACACAAAAAGTCGTACCAGAAAAAATGAAAGATAATACAAACACATTGACGGGATGTATATGTACCGAGCCACGTCAAATGGATATCACAGAAAACAGACCAAACAAAAAAGTAATATAAGTAATTGAACAAAGTAAAAAAAAAAAAGCTGACAAACAACGCCAATACGCAGAATCTATACATCAAGACCAGCATGTTTTATTTTTTAAGTCGATACGGAATATTTCTCAACAAGTTATTGGTACCTTCCGATCAACCTTTTTAAAAAAAAGGACGAGACTTTCTTTGACATACCCCTGGTTCATCAACTTTCTGCTCAGACACTGTTTTGTGCATTGTTTGCCGAAAATCACGCACATAAAGAAAGCTGACATTAATTAAATTCCTTAAAATATTGAAACAGGGTTGAGGTTTAAAATGTATTATGAAAGAAAAGCAAATGCAGTTATTTCTAGGAGGCGATGATTTTGACAAATTACTATTGTTGTGAGAAATAGTCATCAAAGGTACCAGAATTATAATTTAGTAAGTCAGACGCACGTTTCGTCTACACTACACAAGACTCATCAGTGACGCTCATATCAAAATATTTTAAAGCCAAACAAGTACAAAGTTGAAGAGAAAATGAGTTTATTATCAGATCTTTATCCCAAAAAGTGTAAGTTTAGGTGGCACTTTGTAAATACAACTATTACAAAAATCACATCTCCTTTGGGGAGATATATAATGTTCATAGATAAATTGATTTATTTACATACAAGTTCCCAAATATGATATCTCTGTTTCAACTCATAGGAATATAAATTGGGAATGCTTCCAGCATAATAAAATAAATAAAGCTGAAGCTTTCAATTCCACTTTTTTAAAAGGAACCATGGGGTAGTATAGAATTTAAATACAAGACTAATCTCTTAGATGTTTGTTTAAAATATGCCACACATCTTTTTTTTTTTTTGACATCTTTAACAATTGTTGTGCATGAACTTTCCTTTCTATTTTGAACTGGAAACATATTCTTCAGCTAGAGGGAACTGTTAAACCTGATTTTGTCATGACTTTCTATCAAAGGGGTCAGACAAAAATAAATAATTTCACAATTCATCGCTAGTTAATGTTCTTTTAAACAGTAAACAGTAACTCGTTTGACTGTCCCTTTGGTATCTTTCGTTCCTCTTTTATACATTTTTTTTAGAAAAGGTCTTAAGTCATATTCAGTTGTGTATTTAATGATCTTTCAAAACGCAACTGACAATTATTTTGTCTTCTTCTGAAGATTGCATAGCACAATTAAATATATATGCAATACATATATAACATTACATGGATGCCTCACTCGCACTATAATTTTCTATGTTCAGTGGACCGTGACATTGGAATAAAAACTTTAATTTGGTATTAAACATTAGAAAGATAATACCAGAGGGAACATGTATACTAAGTTTCAAGTTGATTGGACTTCAACTTCATCAAAATCTACCTCTACGAAAACTTTATCCTAAAATGTGACAGACGGACGGAGAAAAGAACCGAAGGACGAATGAACAAACAAACGCACAGATCAGAAAACATTACGCCCCTCTTCTATCGTAGTTGAGACATACAAAATATTATCCTGTGGATTATAATTTGATTATTGTTAACTTGAAACATCCAGTGAAAAACATATCATGCACATTCAGAATACACTAAACAATAACATCATTCAGACATTGTTTCGACAAGGATTAAGGGCTTGAATTAACATTGTTACTAAAACAACGGGTAGGTTCACAAAGTTCAACTGATTGCAACAAATCTGGTAAGGACTCTGAATTATATTGCTGATAGTTTCTCAACGTACAAGGCGAAGTGAACTCTGTATGTTCTTAATGCGTAAAAATGAACGTCACCATTTTGAGTGGAAATGGCTACATATTTATGAATCTAACACGATCAGACTGACGCCTCTCTTTCAAAGTGGTTTTTCCTCTGAACTGACGAAGTCTATGTTTTTTTTATAAAATGGATTTTAATTTCAGGTGAATTTATATCTGGCTTTATAATATAGTTTAACTGATTTACATGGACATGTCGTACGGTTAAACTACATGCTAAAATACATATGAACACCAGAGATATTCGTTCTTCTAACAACACAACTATTGTATTGATTAGTACCTGTATACGTAAGTTTTTTAAACATCAAGTTGTCAAATGTTATAGTTGCCCTTTTTGTTTTAAATGTTGTATTTGTATTGCGTCATAGATATAATTTATTAATTCAGTGTATGGTTACTTTTTTTGTTAATAATTATTACGAGGTACTCCATTTCAATCGACATATTTGTAGTGTGTCATTCTAGGTTGTAATGTTATAACTATGTTTGTAACTTTGTAGTGTGTCATTCTAGGTTGTAATGTTATAACTATGTTTGTAACTTTGTAGTGTGTCATTCTAGGTTGTAATGTTATAACTATGTTTGTAACCTTGCCCTATGATTGTTCACTTTTTACAAATTGTGACTCGGATGAAGAGTAATCAAATCGGTACTCATACAATGTCATACTTTTATTAACTCTTTCTATATATTTATCTATGTAATTTCTAATACGTGGATATGTTTGTTATAGCATTCAAACCCCACTCTGTGTTATACATGTTATAACATTTTAGCGTTGGCGTTGTCAGTTTGTTTTAGATTTATGAGTTTGGCTGTCCCTTTGGTATCTTTTGTTCCTCTTTGTAAGAAAATCTAAATAAAAAACTGATAGCAGTACAACCAGTAACTTTACATTATATTAAAAAGCATCATATATGTTTTAGTAAATACACATTAATGACTACAGTAGGCTTCAACTAGAGAACAGTTGTTTCCCAATTGGGTATGAGCAGAGGAATTGTTATAAGGGTTGTTCAGTATGGATATAAGTGGAAATTTGCAATAAAAACCCTAAAACAACACAAATGGTTGTAATTGGTTCTCAAAATGTAATTCATAACGCGTTCTTTTGTGTTATGCTACATAGTACCGTTTGGACCTCTAAATGTACTTAAAGCTTTTAAAAAACTGTAATACAATTGTGTTTCTCTATGTTTTGAATTTAAACATTTTCAAACGGATTCGTGAAATAATGAAGAATATGTGACTTCAAAATTTATCCAATCAGTAAACTCAGTTATCGGATACATGTAAAAGTATATAAAGTCCGCACAGTATCTCCTTTCGCGATATTTAACGTTAATCTTATATTGTCAAATTGAATGCTATTGATTCTTTTAATTTTCCAATTTGAAATGTGTTTGGAATAAACATAAATAAACAGCTTAACAGAGATTAACTATAATGTACATGTACACCATATGCTTTTTTGTTTAGTATACAATAAAAAAGAATAGAATCTCAAATTTATTACATCTTATTCTTTCTTTTTACATATATATCATGAAGATGTTAAAAGTTCAACCATTGTACATGATGTACGTATAAAGCATATCTTGGAGGGACTAGTCAATAACGCCAACACGATCTTATAATCCAAAATACGTATTTTGTGGATATAAAAATCAAAAAAATTCATAGTGTCAGTACATACTTGAGGGTGGTGAAACTACAGCTAGGATGAACCGTTTAATGTTAATGGTAAATACAGTCCTGCTTGTTATAACATGGACGGCAAACGGTGCACATGGATGTTCATGCTTCCCGCAACATCCACAGAGTCAGTTTTGTTCTGCTGATTTCGGTAAGTTACATAAAATGATAGATTATATGCATGCTATATTGTCTTCTCAGAAATGTGTTACACTAAAAGTCACTTTACCACAAGAAACAAAAATTAAAATTTTAAAATTATCATGGTTTCTTACTGGATTTGGCCTTAAATCATTATTGCGCAACCTTTATATAAACTATGCTTATTATATCTTGCTTTGCGATGATTATATAAATAGCATTGAATAGCATAACTTTAGAAAATGAGAAATTGTGGTAAACTACTAAACAAAGAAAACTTTCCTCAGAGACTTAATGAAGTAAAAGTTTAATTTATATGGTCTATTATGATGAAAAACGAGATCTACACATGTAGTATTATTGTGAAAAAGACAGTATGCCCCACAA
Organism: Mytilus galloprovincialis; assembly: GCF_965363235.1. Taxonomy (NCBI): domain Eukaryota; kingdom Metazoa; phylum Mollusca; class Bivalvia; order Mytilida; family Mytilidae; genus Mytilus; species Mytilus galloprovincialis. The sequence goes on from NC_134842.1 coordinate 99,830,839, forward strand.
TAAAAATTACGTGAATTCACGTCACACCGCATTCATCCTCAACAATGAGCATGCATTTTATAGTCATTAAAAAGTCAGACATGATAAAACGCGCTTCAATTCAAACAAGACAAACCATCGGCTTACAATGACAAAATCCAACCACACATGTTCACTCTCCTTTCAGTTTTCTATGGTAAAGTACTGAAGGAACAAGTCAAGAAAGGCTCACCTGGTGATGTTTATGATAATGAAACAGTGAGGAAATATACAATGCAAGTATTGCATAAAATTAAGGTAAATATATATTTGTTTAAAACAAAACGAAGTGACAATAAATACAAGAGTAGTGTGCAGTACGACAAACACTAATGTTGAACTGCCTTATATACATGAAGATATACTTGCCACAAAAAGAAACGACACCAAGATTTTATAAAAAAAATATCTATTTTATTTTTCAACGATGTTATTTTAGTTTTGTATTTGATGGAACAATAACATATAAGCATAAAAACTTAACAAAGATAACAGATCACAATTGATTTTCCTTATTGCACGGACTGTTTGAAGATGTCGTTGTCGAAACTAAAAATTGAAGAGTTAATATCGCGTATGGTCACCTCTTGCGTTGATAACAGCAGTCAATCTCCGACGCATTGATCCAATTAATGCTGAGTAAATGCTTGTGGATTGTTATTCCACTCTTCCTCTAAGTCGGCTCGTAGCTGGTTGACTGACTCTTGTGGCTGATGACGTCTGTGTACACGTTTGTCAAGTACATCCCATAAATGTGCAATGGGTAATAGATCTGGCGATAAAGCTAGCCATGGAAGAATGTCAATGCTATTATGTCCAAGATATTGTATGATTACACGTTCACCAAGCATTGTCCTGTTAGAAAGTATGCCGATTTCCATGCCTTAAAGTGAATGGTGGTACAATTTGAGAGAAAATGTCATCACGATAACGAACTCCAGTTAGGCATCCATTAATGAACGTCACGTCAGTTCGTCCACAATGCGTGATTCTTGCCCAAACTATCACACAACCAACACCAAAGCGATTACATTCATGCACACACGCGTCTGTATAACGTTCATTTTGACGTCTGTACACTCTCATTCTGCCATCACTTTTACGTAAGTGAAATCTTGACTCATCACTAACGATGACGTTTTGCCACCTAACACGGTTCCAATACAAACGTGCATTTGCAAAACGCAGGCGTGTATTTCGATGACGCTGTTTTAGAATGACTCTTTCAACTGGACGTGGTGAACGCAAACCAGCCTCTCTTAGCCTAGTACGTACAGTTTGGGCGGATATCCTTGGATAATGCATTCCAGGTGTTTGTCTGCGGTAATTGTACATTTTGTAGCTGGCAAAAACCGATCCCTGAGATGAGTGAATCTTATTATCCGGTCTTGGCGTAACGTTGTTTCTCTTGGACATCCACTACGTCGTCTGTCATTTGAGGATCCAGTCTGTCTTAAACGACTCATTCATCTTGTTATGGTCAATTTAGAAACACCAAAGTTGTTTGCGACGTCAATATGGCGCATACCTGCTTGTACCATTCTCATTGCTCTATCACGCTCATTTTGACGTACACGAGGCATATGAAAACGGCTTTGAGGATGTCACCTTCAATCATCTTTTGTTTACCTTTTTTGACCGGATACTTAATTACCCTCATTTAAGTGAAAACCCTTGTTTGGACGACATAAATATGGTTTCGCTCAGATTTAAAAAAAATACGCTAAAATGACGTTATTTTCCGGTAAAACAAAAACAAAAGTGCAGTAACCTACAGCCTTATGACTCTTTTCAAACATATAGCTAGTCGCAATAAATATTTGTTTGTTAATAAAAATTATTATGTAAAAAGGTTGGGTATCGTTTCTTTTTCGGCTAGTATATATAGAAAAACAATTGATTGAAATGACAAAAATGTTTTCAAATGTAAATTAGGAAAATTTCACTCGTCATAGACAAAACTGCGTTTTTTTCTTGTGGGTGTATTTATTTATAAGGAATCACAGACTGGACATAGAAAATCTAAATTTGGCTTGACACTTTTTTCAAAGTTCGAATTTTGACATTCTATGACTTAAAATGTCTACTTTTCATTAACTTTTCAAATCTCCAAATGTTGACTTTTACTTCAAGTTGTGACTTTAAAACCGAGATACATTTATTTTGACTTTTCTAAGTATTGCATACTTCATGTTAGTTCTTAAAGTACCCAAACACAGTTATAATAGTTGTAGAAGGATGAGACATGGGATCAAATTATGAAAGTCTCATCAACACATTTTCTGATATAGATTACACTGTTGATTTCCAGGTTTTAATTGTTTTACACTTGTAATTGTTGGACCCTTGAAAGGAGCTTGCTGTAAGCCGTGAGCCGAACCTCCGTGTTGAAGAACGTACTTTGATCTAAAATGGTTTACTTTTAAAAATTGCGACTTGCTGTGGCGGATCCAGAAGTTGAGTTCTGGGGCTAGAACCCTTTTTAGACGATCAATGTATTTGAATGGGGGTACATGTTTTTTTCCCCCCTCGTTTAATGCTAGGTTGAGACCCTACTCCCACCCTTTTCAAATGGCTAGATCCACCCGTTCCTTGGATAGAGAGTTGTATCATTCTTATTATATCTATGAAAATTAACATAAAAGTTGTTTTACACATTCCATGTTTTAGTTTTCACAACATTTGGTTTCCAAAAAGCCAGTCACTGCATTTGCCTTGTTTAAATAATGTTAAATCAACTGGTAAATGTGTCATACATATTTAGGACGACTAATGAGCTGCTCAGTTTTGTAGTTTTGAAATGGTGGTTCTTTTCTTATAATACAACACTTAACCCTTGCATATATGAATAAGTCTTATTATTGACTTTTCTTCTAAAATTTGCCTCGGAGTTCTGAATTTTTATTTTATTTAACTTTTATTTTTATTAATACAAATATGGTGCAATATACAAATTCGTGTGTTTGAATTACGTGGTTGTCTAAGTATAGATATCTGAAGTCCAGTCTTGAAGAAAATTTGTATGTTCCATTCATTCTTCCGTCCAAAAAAATAGATATATAATAACCTCTTTACAATTGTTTGTTTTCAAGTATAAAGTCGAAAGTATACACAAGTTTATTAGTTTTTGAAATCACATGGAGTTTTTTTTAAGTGAACAGATTAGCAACTATTTTGTTTTCTTCAATAATAGGGCCTTTACACAAGTGTTGACAGAGACGTAGTTGTCCAGTCTCCAGGGAATAGTGCTTTGTGTGGGATGACACTTCAAGTCGGCCAACAGTATGTTATCATGGGTAGGTAAAGAGAAATATAGAAACCACTGCGAGCTTTTATTGATATGTTGTTGATCAAAAGGGTCATTCGGATAATCATAGTTTTTGAACTTTTATTTCACGGATATACCCTAGGTTAAATAAACGCAAAATATACCAAAAAAACCCCATAGAAACTCATAAGTTGACATATGAAGTGACAACGCTATGGTTTAACAAGTCCTGTTCTTTAGACTGATACATTTTTTTAAGCATCCTATCATTCTCTACTCTGTATTATTTTTTTACCATTTTACCAAATTCATGTATTTGGTTTTGATGTTATATTGGTTATTCTCATCGGATTTTGTCTAATGCTTAGTCCGTTGCTGTATGTGTTACATTTTAATGTTGTGTCGTTGTTTTCCTCTTATATTTAATGCGTTTCCCTCAGTTTTAGTTTGTTATCCCTATTTTGTTTTTTGTCAATAGATTTACGAGTTTTGAACTGCAGTATACTACTGTTGAATTTATTTCTCGAAAAGTTGATTACCACTATTCTCTATTCTGAAAATCCAATCTGCAACTTCATAATTTGTGATACTCATGTATTATAGGTCATAGAGATGGAAGGAAGAAGATGATTAGATCATGTGACTTTGTGAAGAGGACAAGTAGTTTGTCATTTGAGCAAATGTTTTACATTTTTACCACTGGTCCATATTCATACTTGAAAAACTGCAAAAATGGATGCAATGTAAGTTTCAGGTGTTTTTTTGACAACAAGTAATTTAGAATACACATTTAGCTATATTCTAATCAATTTTGTTTGCTTGAAGTACAGAAGCAAAACATGTACGCTTGTTATGGCGAAAGCATCACTTATAAACACAAGAAAACGATCATTCAATCGTAGTGCGAGTGGTAAGATCAGCAGGAAATGATTAAATACATTTAGATATTAAGATGCAAATGAGTATGAGATATGCACAGAAATCAACACTTGCGACGGACCATTAACAGACCCCTAAAAGAGTTTGTGTGAAACTCTCTCTAAAAAACATTTGATGAGAGGTGTCTTAAAATTGATACACAAATCTACAAAAAAGCATGTACAGACGAAAGACCAATTGTTTAATAACAAAGTAAAAGAATAATTTCATAAATAGTAAATTGCATGAAAATACATTATCTTCACAAGGAACATTGAATCACATTCCATGTCATGTGTTTATTTCCCATGAGCTGAAAGGCGAAGTTGATAAACTGTGCACACCTGTAATATGAGCCCATAATCCTATGAGGCCTAAAAAGGAAACAGTTACTTAAGGTGGTACCCAACACATTCACTAAAATTAATTTGGCTCGTTTAATTCTCATAAAATTTTGACAAAGTATCTACTTTGACCCTCTGACAAAAATATAAAAGTTTCTAAAAATTTGAACCAATCATATTAAAAAAAATTTACACTGGTTATATAGCAGTTTGATAAACACTAATTTTGATCATTGAGATGCTTAATATTCCCTTAAGATCACAACGTTATTAAAACGTTTTGCTGATTTTACAGAGTTATCTTCCTGTAGTGTTAGGTACATGTACCACCTTAAACATGAATACCCTGATTTCAATTTTAACTTTTTATTCTTATCTTTATTTGTCTTTATATGAGACAAAACCTCAACTATCCGGTCAATGAAACATTGAAACTAGTTAAACTAGGATAGCCGTGATATACCATTCCAGCTTAATATATATTTACATCTGAAATAAATGAGATATAGCATCACACAAACATACATCAATAGGTCAATCTAATTTCTAATAAAAGACGGGTTCAATAAAATTCAATTTAAGCTCGAAGCTTCCTTCAATTCACAAATAAACATGCTAATTAAAAACAAATTCTCAACAACAGCTGTTAATAACGTCATTTTTATGTTAAACGTTTTCACAAAGGAGATAGAAAACTGGCATGTAAAAAAGATGTTTGTGTAACAAACTAGACACAAACAATTATGGGTGAGGGTTTGCGGCCAAAGTTGATTATGTCAAAGATGTTAGAGTTATGGAACAAATTGGACCATAAAAGAGGGACGGAAGATACCAAAGAGACAGTCAAACACATAATTATAAAACAGACTGACAACGCCATGGCTAAAGATGAAAAAGACAAACAAACAACAGCACACATGACACAACATAGAAAACTAAAGAATAAACAACACGAACCCCACCAAAAAACTAGGGGTGATCACAGGTGCATAACTCACGCCATAACACATGTTTTATTCATTAAGTGATCACTTCTCCGTTATTCATCATGTTTATATCACATTGGAATATATATCCCACACCGACTTTAAACCATAACTATTACATCTATATTTTATTGATTTACAAAATGTAATGCAGTTCTGCCTTCCATGTTTACATATACATGATATAATCACTTTAACATTTTAAAAAGGCAAACTGTTACATTGTACCACATAATATAAATATATACATAAAATAACATCTGTGTTGTCTTTTGACATATAAGTATGTTTGTTTTTTTTGTATGCATTGCTTTATATCTAAAGTGTATTTATATGTGTTTTTTTTCTATTTCAAAATGTGTTTGTTCACTAATTATGTTTGTTGAATACTGTCTTGTATTATTTTTATTTGTGGTTAAAAAAAAGTTTATAACTTTATATTTTTTTCCAGGACATAAGCGATAGTTCAAGAGGATGCCACTTCTCACATGACAACTATTTTGCCATTGATTGTTTGTCTGTGTCAGCTTTATGTCGTAAGGAGAAAAACGTCTGTAAATGGTATAATGATGAACACTGTCCATCAATAACATTTCTGCCAAACAATCCAACAACAACCACCGCGACCAGTCATACGTAGAATAAATTCAATTGATAGATGAAATGGTTTTGGTTTGTTAAACAAATCTTTATAGATATAGTACGATGAGGTATGAGTGCCAATGAGACAACTCTCCATCAAGTAACAATTTATAAAGTAAACCTTTATAGGTCAAAGTACGGCCTTCAACACGGAGCTTTGGCTCACACCGAACAGCAAGATATAAAGAGCTCCAAAAAATAGTAGACTAAGTGTAAAACCATTTAAACGGGTAAGCCAACGTTTAGATGGAACCATACATATCTGATTACTACTTGTATTTCCACATACCCATATTGGATTTCATGAATATGAGGTTTACTTTAATGTGACAGCAACATACAGTTAACCGTTTGTTAAACGGTAGTATATAGTTTCAAATAAAAGAGAAAAAAAAACAAACATCGAGTTATAATTCATTATAACTGATGACGTTTCTGACGTTGAATATGCACATGTATACATTTTGTACTTGGCAATTTAAATCCAATTTTGTATCCAAACCTTGAGTTACCTCTTAGTTTTCGAACCTTGATATGTAGACTTGAAATCACCGTGTTCATAATCGAAAAGAAAGGATATGGAATATATATTCATTGCACGAAACGAAAACAATTTAAGTGCTCTTCTTTGTCTAAAAAAAAGTAAAATTCCATAAATATGCTATTATAATGTAGCCTGACTATCACACTGAGTAGGGTGAAAAACACAGCAAACATTGTAACAACTACGGGATATATTAATAGGAAATACCGTATAATCAGGAGAAATCATTCGGGTAGGCTGTAAAAAATGATACCACGACCAACTTATACCAGCCGTGTAAGAGAAAAGACCACCTCCTCACTTCCGAAGGAAAGTGGTACACATTTAAAACGAAACAGTTCCTGCGTATAGGTGAAAATATTAAACTATGCAGACAATAAATTGGCAATTTATATTTCAAATGAAAGGTACTGGACTGCATAACATTGTAGAATACCTTTTGACTGATATATTTGAATTATAAAGAAATGAATGGAATATATAAATAGGTATAGGCAACACTATTATACCGCTGTTTAAAAGTGATAAAGAGAAAACAAATCCGGTTTACAAACTATCAACTATAACATGAACTTGTATAAAAGGAAAACAACAGAAACACTGACGTGCAACAACAAAAAAAAAACGACAGTGTATCATACATAGAAACTAAATATAAGATAATTAACAGCTGTCATTTTCCCGACTTGGTCCAGGACATTTTAATAAAGAGGGCCTATATTGAAATAATGTACCGGGTTTGCTATATCTAAAATTCTGGTACCAAGTTCGTTCTGCTATGTAAATAATGGTTTAGTCAGGTGTTCGCTTTTTATTGTTGAAGACAATACAGCCATGACTGTGGTTTTCACAAAAAATCATGTTTCAAATAAAGTTAAACAACAACTGGTGTTTCTTTGCGTGATTTTTATAACTACTGTTAACATAATGTGTCATAATTTAAATTTCTATGATAGTGCCTTCTCATCCATTACACCATACGCTTAATCATACATGTATCCTATTTTTGCACATAAGCTTGTACTTGTATATCATAATCAAAGTGTTTTTTTTTTAAATACAATGAACAATTTTAGGCAGATTTTCGAAAAAACAGCTTTCAGCACCAGCTTTATAAATAGATGTATATGTACACCTAACCTATTTTAACTATACGTAATTGCTCTTAAAACCAAAACCAAATGAATAAAAGTCAATTATTCTTGTACATAGTTGTCATTATAGTAGACATTTATGCGACTGTCATATAAATTTAGATACATGTAGCTTAAAACTAGATATATTCCATCTTGATAAGCAAAGATCAGTACCAAGTTAGAATTTTGATTTGTGTGCGCCATTCGTGTGATGTGTATGGACTTGGATTTTGTCATTTCCGTTTCTAATTTTTCTTGAATTTTTCTATGTTTGTTACATTAATTTTCACTTATAACATTAAACAATAGTTATCAAAGGTACCAGGATTATAATTTAGTACGCCAGACGCGCGTTTCGTCTACATAAGACTCATCAGTGACGCTCATATCAAAATATTTATAAAGCCAAACAATTATACAGTTGAAGAGCATTGAGAATCCAAAATTCCAAAAAGTTGCGCCAAATACGGCTAAGGAAATCTATGCCTGGAATAAGAAAATCCTTAGTTTTTCGAAAAATTAAAACTTTTGTTAACAGGAAATTTATATAAAAAAAATGACCACATTATTGATATTCATGTCAACACCGAAGTGTTGACTACTGGGCTGGTGATACCCTCGGGGACGAAACGTCCACCAGCAGTGGCATCGACCCAGTGGTGTAAATAGTTATCAAAGGTACCAGATTCACCGATTATGAATATTGTTCAACATCTATAGGTATATACAAATTAGGAGACGTTTAAATGAAACAACTCATTTACCAGAGATAACCCAGCAATTTACACAATTTAAGCAACAGGACTGGTGCCACATGTGGAGCAGGATCTGCTGTTTTGGTTTGTTACCCCGATTTTGTTTTTTGTCCATAGATTTACGAGTTTTGAACAGCGGTATACTACTGTTGCCTTTATTTATCCTTCTGGAACACATGAGATCACCTCTAGTTTTTGGTGGGGGTCGTGTTGTTTATTATTTAATGTTTTGTGTTGTGTCATGTGTACTATTGTTTGTCTGTTTGTCTTGTTCATTTTTAGCTATGGCGTTGTCAATTTATTTTAGATTTATGAGTTTGACTGTCCCTTTGATATCTTCCGTCCCTCTTTTACAACTGTCGGTCACCTAACGACCTTTAACAATGAAAACAAACCAATACTAATTAGTCATTTATGTATTTATTTTTAATTGCTAAAAACTCCTTTGGAAGTACTCAAATCTTTTAGATATTTGAATAATTACAATTGCATAAAGTCAAGAACTGTAGGACATTGATAATTCATTATCAACAAATCAAATTAAAATTTAAAAAAAGACTAACACTTATGACAAAATACATCTTGAAAACCCTTCATTTTGAGTAATATACTTCTAGAAGTTGTATAGGCCTACGCGTAAACTACCTAAATCTAAGAGAAAAAACATATGTATACGTCTAAAAATTATGCTTTAAAAACGGCGTTTTAGAATATTAATGCAAGAAAATGGTCAGCTGCAGATTCAAGGATGACAGTTCCTTTTATCTGAAAGAAAAGAAAAACAAGAAATGCTTAAGGGACATACGAGAAAAAATATATTGCCAGAGGTCGTGGGTTCAGACCCCCAGCAGTGTCAAAACAAAGGCTTTAAAATTGCATTTGCTGCTTCTACGCCGCTTTGTTTGCAACATAAACGATTATCAGCAAAGTTTGATCGGCTCGGAGTCAGATCATTGTGTACGGGGATTGTGATATGTCTGTCTGCAGGTTGTTACATTTTGCATTCTCACGTTAAAGATCCTGCTAAGTGTATAGGTCTTGTATAAAGCAGGGTTAATATTTATATAGCATCAGCATGTTCTTGTCCTAAATATGCATATTAATTTGAAGATGTACCGTACGCACCTAATTTTCATCATCTTCCCTACGCTTTATTAACGAATAAATGATATAAAACTTTCATTCTTCATTATGAATTAATTATTTTGAACTAAGCTCTAAGACTGATTGTTACATTTCTTAGTTCAAAACTGGTTATACAAGACATACTCTGAATGGTTGTGATAGAAACATATAGACCCATTAGGTCAGGTGTATATAATAGTGTCTGAGACATATTTGTGTTTAACAGTAATAATATGTACATGTCGATATAATAAAAAATAGCACTTATTACTTACTTACATTTGTAGATAGAACTATGTTATTTTTTATAGCAGCGGTAGGGATGTTTGTCGTTGTACAATTCAAAATGCATCAGAAATATCAACAAATGATTTGAGATATTAAAATAAATAGATTTGGATAATTATGTACATTGTATATAGATTATATAGCATGCCAAATATGTATTACAAAAAGCTTTTTCTGTAGGATGTGAATATGCATTTCTAATAAAAAACAATGTCATTTTTACGAATACCAACGAGATAAAAAAGTGTTCTGAGAGATTTTTATTTTAATTTCAAAACTCCCTGAATTAAACACTACAAAACAGATGTTATACTTACACCACAATGAATTTCGCATAAGAAAAAAATAATGACAGGTAAAACATGCTTATATTTTTGAACTAAAATGATTGAAATATGCATTTTCAAAATTATATTTTCAAGATTGTATATGTTGTCTTATATTATATTGGTTGTACTCAAAATTGATATTTTTAACATGGTTGGGTTCCTGCGATAATGATACATCGTATATGATACACACGTCTTTGTAACCTTATACATGTATACACAGAACGTAGAGAAATTAGAGTACAGATATTTTGATTTTAAGGTTTAAAATCTGAAATATAAAGAGAATGAAATGAGATGTTACTAAGCATAAAGCTTGCCCAAAACGATCCTTCAGATTCTATTTTTGCTTTAAATAAATGATTTTAAAATTAGTTTTTGAGGTAAAGGTAAATCTAGATAAAGCGTTGCTGATACACGAAAAACAAAACTTAAACATTATAATTTGTTTTAATTAGTAAACTGTTTTTTTTTCATCTGTTTAAACGCAACCAGCCTTTGGAAAGTCTGTATGTATTGCTAACGGAACTTAAAAAGGAGAAACAATGACAAGCCCGCATCCTAATTTTCGCGATAAACTCTGTTGGAAATTTGACGAGAATGCATATCTCTAGATGTTTGATAAAATTGATAAAAAGCTATAAAAAATATATGAAGATTTTTCAATTAGATTTTGAAAAATTATATGTAGTAAAATTATGAAAGAACAAGCAAAAGTGGTTACCTTGTCAACTTTTTATTGTCACTAAATGGATAAAACTAGAGGATGTCGAATATATAAAAAACGCTAGTATATCAAATGTTTCTAAACTATTTACATACCTTTGCATTCAGTTCAGGTATTATTCAAGATCAAAATTTTGTCGTGTATCTCCAAATCTCTCTCCTCCGTCCCCATGATCGACTTCTTTCGAGTGCACATCAATTGGACTGTTCACAACGTTATGTATGTTTCCCATGGACCGTTGTAAAAGTGATTTTTCAATAATATCATTGAAATTAGTACGATGGTCACGAGGTGGATTACTTCTATGAACATTTTTTGGTAACAGAGTAGATGGAATTATTATTTGGCTTAAACTTCCTCGGCCATAAGAGGTTGTCGAAAACAGTGAAATCAAGGGTGAATTACCTCTACCGGTGAAGGTTACACGATATGATTTTAACATTGGCGCTCCATCAACATAATATAGAACTCTAGTCATAGGCAAATTGTAAACAAAAGTATATATTAAAATCAAAAAGCATCTCATTCTTTTGAAATGATTTTGTGGAATAAATCTTGAACAAGTAGCTAGTCAATCGTGCATGTTTGTGTTTTTTTGTTAATTTTGTGTTTGCAATCTGGTTTCTTCTTATTACATCATTCATCAGTTTTCTTCATATTCACAAAACATTTTAATGGTGTTTTCACAGATTCGTTATAATATTGTGGTTAAAATTGTGGTCTTTGTGGTGAGAAAATATTTCTTTGTATGAAAACATTAACAAAAACTTGAAAAATGAAGAATAAATGACAACAATGAAGATTGAAAATGTAACACTTTTGTTTTTCTTTTCAAATTGTGTTTATAAGAACAGATGTACCTGTACATAATCATGATGATGAATCTTTCATGTACATTTTCGACACAAAGTAGAATTGTCGTTTTTTATTATTGTCTAATAAACCAGTTATAACCAGTTTGATACACAAGCAGCTTATTAATCGTGTTGTGTGTGTAAAATCATAAAATTGTGTATACATTGAGATAACTATGAAGTTGAATGACAAGTGCAAAACACATTAATTTCCAAAAACGAAGAGCCTAGAAAATGATATTTTTGATGGTCCTTTATCAAATATACAAGTCAGCAAACCATGAGCTTTCCATCCAGTACATAAATTCATACATAACTTTTCTATATCCTAGTTACAACATTATAAAACTCAAAGGACGTTTGAGTTCAAATTTGGCAAATAAAGTATTTTAATTTAACAATTATCTACTTTTCGACGATAGAGTTAATATGTGTTTGTCTGATTTTCCCTTTTCTTCTACTTGAATATGCATGAAGATTTTTTGCCGTTGTATTTATATAATTTTATCATATTTATTTGAATGGGATACTATTCAAAACTATTTGACGGTTTAGGGAACACTGTTATAAGGCATCTGGTAAAAAATGCAAATGTGCACAGAAGTAGCATGATGCACATTAAGCAAACAGAAGACTATTAAACCGGTGCATGCAATGTTTGGTCTAGCCTTATTGTGTCGTTTAGATGAACATAAGTAAAAACAGCTCCCTTTTTGTAAGTTTCAGTTTTGTTTTAGTGTACTATAAAGTTGAACAGCTCCCTTTGTATCATGTCATGCCTAATCTTCAATGTGTTTTTTTTCCTTGTCCACTGACCAAAAATTAAGTCAAAGTGGTTCCCTTGTGTAACCTTAAACAAATGTCTCCCAACCCCCGAAAATTCTGCGGATATATGTTTCCTAAGTGTTGATATTTTTAGAAAGCTATCATTTTTCTTTTCTTTTCAAAAAAACTTTAAACACACTAAGATGAGATTGTATGAAATTCAAATTCTATTGAGAATTCATTCTTGGCACAAAACCAGTTAACGCACACCAAAAAAAACATAAACAAACAAAGCAAGGGAACAGCGCTTTTGTTGCTGTTCTTCATCTCAAAGTCACAAAGAGGCTCATATCAAAGCCCTTTTAAGTTGACTAAGGGGTGTATTTTGATAATAGTTGAAGGAAGTACACAGCTGCTATTGCATAGGTACTATTTATGTACTAAAGAAATGCAGTACTGGAAATTTACAATTGATATTTAGTACTATTTCTTTACTTTAAAACTATTGTTATATGTAGGTACTTGTAATTTACAGTACTTGATTTGTACATTTTGGTACAGAAATAATACAATATTTCATGCTTGAAAATCATAACTTTAAGAGATTTGAAATTGAAAAACTTTCAAAATGCTGAAAATGTAACCAAAAATCTGTAGTACCTAAATGTCAAGTACAAATAAAGTACTGTAAAATACAGATACCTAAATATTACAGTAATTTTAGAGTAACAAAATAGTACTAAATTTTAAAAGAAGATTTCCAATACTACACATTTTTAGTACAGAAATGGAACCTATGCAAAAGTAGATGTGTAGGTATCCCTATTGTAGTTTATGTCTAATCTATTAGGTGTCTTGTGAAGATTTTTCTCTTTGGTTATCTAACATATCAGATGTCATGCGAATACTTGTAGAGTATCCACTCAAAACTGTTGCTACAGATGATCTTGAACTTAAACATGTTAAGAATGCTGTTTCTAGCTTTTTGAATGGACATTGAGAAATTGTAGTAAAAATCTAATACACTACTGTAGATTCATTAATATTCGTAGGATACCAATTTTCGTGGATTTCGTCGGAATAGGGGAATCACGAATTTATATGTTCCACGAAATACAAATTTTTCATTGAAATTATGTAAACTTTTCCAAAACAACGAATTGAAATATCCACGAATATGCAAGTTTTCAGCAATCCACGAAAACTGATACTCGTGAAAATAAATGAATCCACACTATATTCCTTATTGTGAATCATAAAAAAGTCCACGAGAGTTATCTCAATCGATGTAAAACATGGCCCCTCCTGAACTTTTTTAGTTCCGGCAATACACCTTGGGCGTTCTTTTTGCTGTGTGAATCGTTAAATACATTACATGAAAAGTCCGGTTAGTTTTCGAGGCTTGAAATCCGATGCATGTTGTGCATGTTGCAGATATATTATCGCACTCTTAGACCATTTAAAAACTGTCTACTACTTAGGAGATAACTGTATTGTATTTTAAACTCCGACGGCATCAATTGGGGATTTGATGGTCGCAAATTAATTTTACTGGCAACGCGTTAGCGCAGACAGTAAACGGGTATTTGCGACCATCAAATCCCAAATTGATGCCGTCGGAGCTTAAAATTCAATATTGTTATCTCCATTCTAATGAAACTGACAGAAAGCAACGTTAAAACATGTATTTAAAATCTGTCATATGCCGTCTGCACTTGCGCGTACGTCCCATAGCATCAATTGTCAATTGATGCCATGTAAGAAAGTGACGTTATCCAATCAAAATGAACGTTACAAACGTTGTTGCATTAAAATATGCAAGGGACGTAAATTGTTTCCTATATGCATTTTGAAATACAATTGAGAATGGAAAAGGGGAATGTGTCAAAGAGACAACAACCCGACCATAGAACAGATAACAGCAGAAGGTCACCAATAGGCCTTCGATGAAATGTATGTTGTTTTTTTTCTACGCTTAACAAGTTTATCTTATCCCTTCATTTCATTTATATACCAACATTTCTGTACGCAAAGCATGTTGCCAATACGTTACCTTGCAAGGAACTAGCAACCGTTCAGTTATTTTGGATTCTGATAGTTTACCAATACTGGGCGATTAGTGTTTTTTTTAATAATATGAAGAAAATTATAAAACACCTTTTCAAAAAGTACAGTACACACGCTATTAGATTTAACATTTGGTTAAATTTATGACACCAGTAACTCTTTGTTTCAACTATTTATCTTAAATTAACTCGATATTGACACCGATTGACGGCTTCAGACTACAACCTAAATCTAATCAGCAATCAATTCTTTTTTCGATTGTAACATTCGATTAATATTCCGGGTAGAGCATGCATAGCACGAAACCAATATTTCGTGTACACGTTTATGGCAATATCCTCTTCCTTTAATAAGACCGCTCCGAAGTTTACAATGGTAGTATGTTGTAGGTCTGATATTTTTATATATTGAATTTAATTTTTAGTATATCTTCCTTTATAAATTACTAGATCACACCCGCGAAATCGCGGGCATACACGGTTGTAAACTGTTGTAGGGTTATTTTTGTAAAAAAATATTATGTCTGGAGAATTTCATAAAAGGTATCAAAAGCAATCTCACTTTTTTCCAAAGTCCGTTTTCTGTTCCCTTTCTGTTAAATTCAATTATTTTCATGTTTCTGTCCTCAGACCACAACTATTCTTCCTCTTTGCTACAATGCATTTTTGGTAAAAGTCAAATCAAATTATCAAATTAAAAATTTGCACCGCTTTAAACATGAAATAAATGCACCTGCTTATAGACCATTATTATTCTAATAAAATTAAATATGCTTCTAGGACAATCCATCAGTTTTTTTCTTTTGAGAGCCCTATCACGTGTATTAACATGCCAATGGTAGGATTTGAATCTTGTATAAATGACGAAGGCTGATTTAAGGGGTCACGGGTCGGAGGGGTCCTGATCCCGAAATCCCGGGCTTAAAAACATGAAATCCCGAGGTGCCGAATTTAAAAAAAAAATCATATCCCGACATCCCGAAATTCGAAAAAAATATTCCCAGACCACGTAAGAACCAATCCCAAAATCCCGAGCTTGAAAACTCACGATCCCGACGTCCCGAAAAAGGTCTTGCCTCCCTCAAATCTCTACCCTACTGTCCGTGACTTTGGCTAAATCACTATTTTAACTTTCAACAATAAATGTTTATACTCCATTTTAGGACAATTATGTTTTCTAGTATGTGCGTTCGTTCGTTCGTCCATCCGTCCGTCTGTTCGGCTTCAGGTTAAACTTTTTGGTCGAGGTAGTTTTTGGTGAAGTTAAAGTCCAATCAGTTCGAAACTTAGTAAATAATTATGTTCCCTATTTCTTTCTAATAATCTTTCTAATTTTTAATGCTAAATTAGAGATTTTACCCCATTTCACGGTCCACTGGACATTGAAAACGATAGTGCCGATGTGACATCCGTGTGCTATGGACATTCTTTTTTCCACATGTTTTACTTATTTTAATATATATGCAACTGGTATAACCCCTTAAATAGTCATTTCTAAGAAAACAGTAGACAGAATACAGAGAGTCTATATATATAGCTATGTATATCTTAGTAGTATAATTGTAGTTTACATGTAGATAAACGCGAAAAATAATTGTCCTTTCTAAGAAGGTATAATAGTTGTGGTTCTTGTGATCTAAAAACCATAATATGGAGAACGGTCTGATTGGCTTATTCATTTTTCATTTTTGTTATCCATCATACGATTGGTTGTACTTGTGCATGTTTAAAACCGGAAAACCTATGTATGACTGAAAGTCAGTCAAATGACGGAATCAAAATCCGGACACTTTTTTTGTCGTTTTTCTCCCAAAATAAGTCAATCTGAATAATCATAAGAATGGATGACAAATGCAACTATGCATGTTACCAATAGGACACAGAGGCATGATGATTAATTTATTGTGGAAGGAAGAGAAGCGACACACAAAATGAGGTCTTCTCGTTTAATAGTATAGATTATATACCTGCATTACATACGGAAAACCTCAAATTCACCTCTGTTCAGTGGAGTTTTTGATGCTTAACCTTTTGTTTCCTATAATTTGGTTTGTATACAGTTAATGCCTTTTTGTTGATGTTCGTATTTTTAGCCATGGAATTATCAGTTTGTCTTCGATATATGTGTTGTCATAATATCCCGTTGATAGTTTGACTTAGTAATTTCAGTAAAATTGACAATTAAACACTCAATACATTTTTGGCAATCATGCTTCATTGCTTGACGAAAGTATTACTGTTATAATCGATCATAACCCCTTACATTTGACCCTTTAGATTCGTCCATCTTGTTTTAGGAGGATGGATAGAGTGTCCAACGACGTGTACAAAAAACGCAGTTAGGTTTTGTTCGTTACTTAATTTTGTAAAACGTAATTCAAAGTATTGTTTTGTCAATAATAAATGGAGGTGGTCTGTAATCAAAATCATAAACAAAAAACGTGCAAAAATAAAAGTTTTAATTTTATAACATACATTTAAATACAAAAACAAGCAGTAGATACATTTCAATTCTATAAACATACAACTGAGGAGATGTTGGATGGCTTAAAACAATATTTTACCAGATACAAAATCCCATCGAGGCATTCAATTATTGGTCCATTTGGACAAAACACATACAGACAATAAGAATGTCTGTCTTAATAACATTTTCAATAACATCATTCACTTTCTCGATTGTATACCTCCCTCCTAGTAATCTCAACTGATGTACATTGTTATAACTTCTGTTGTCACAATGTTTGACTACTGAAGTCAGTAAAGATAGTCTAATTATTATGATTTTAATTAACAATCTGTCAGTTCATAGTAGTTTTTTATACGCATACATATAATTGCAAATACTGATATACGTATGTATAAGAAAGTAAAACAAAAATATTTATACTTAAATGTATTTAAAAGATGATGTCCATAATACATCAAAAGGATAATGATGATTACAATAATAACGAGAGTGATGGAATAAAAATGAAAAAAGTACGTTGTACAAAGCCCCAACTCGTCATGTACTCTGGGCTAGCAAAATATAAGCAGTTTATTTCTGAGTAGCACTATTAATCCTTCGGTTTTATTTCTATTGATGTGCTGTCATTAATCTATATCAAGTAAAGTTACAAAAATACCGAACTCCGAGGGAAATTATGAACGGTAAGTCCGTTATTAAATGGCTTCAAGTGCAAACAGATCAATCGAATAGATAACACCTGTCATATTCCCGACTTGTTTCATGCAATTTTTTTGTGGAGCCAAATGGTGGATTTAACTTACACGTGTTTTGGTATAATGAATTGTCTACAGCATGGTATGTATTCAGTTGTTCCTTGTTGTGACAATACTATGTTGTTATTAAATATACTTGAATGTTAATCTTAGTAATTCAAATTTGTAAGCAAACAAGCAAAAACATATTATTATGAATTAGAAAATACATTGTGTTCTGTTAAATTCTTCCTTTAAATTGTAACACGATGATGACTGATGTGAAACGCGCGTCTGGCGTACTAAATTATAATCCTGGTACCTTTGATAACTATGTACCCATATTTTGACTATTTTATTTATTATGCCTAATTAGTTCACGCATCATTGTAAATATAACGGAATTTGATACGTCTGTAATCAAATGGAGAGGTTTAGCGCTATTAAACCAGGTTTAATCCTCAATGTTCTACAATTGAAAATGCCTGTGCCAAGTCAGGAATATGACAGTTCTTGTCCACTCGTTTTTGATGTGTTTTGTCATTTGATTTTGTCAAATGATTATGGAATTTCTGAATAAATTTTCCTCTGAGGTTAGTATTTTTGTGATTTCACTTTTTTTTAACGATGGAAAAATGAAATACACAAAGCCAAAATTGTACAATGAATATAATTGTTCACAATCGCAAATTGAATCAAAGCATTCCTGAGGAATAATTGTACTTATTTTACCTCCTGAAAAAGAATTTTATTTCAATATGAAAAGAGATATAAATGTTTAAAAAAAATAACTATACCAGAATACAAATGAATATATTTTGGATGTTTAATTTAAGTAAATATTATTAGAAATAGTCATTGTGTATAGTTAAGATTGACGACCCATTCTGTTTACTCCAAATCCTTAACTTAAACATAGTGTGTTTGATGATAATATTTGTTTATCGCATTCGATGTTTTTTTTTTATTGTTTTCTTTTTCGATTTCTATCACAATTGATTATAGATACTTAGCACCAACATACATCCACGACCAGAAAAGTTCGCTCCTAACACGGCGTCACCCACGGTAAGTATATTTTAAGAATAAAAAGTAGTAAGTACACAAAAAAAAAAGTAATTTGTCCAGAAATATTGTTCTTTTAAAATCTTAAACAATACAATCTAAGACTATCTCATCTTGCAATAGTATTGAAACATTTGATTTTTCTACACTTTACCCATTTCAAACTAAAAGACAAATTGAAAGAGTTGGTATTACTTTGTTTCATATAAAAGAATGGTCAACGTAGCTTCGAATATCTTGTCTTGGGGAGGGATAAATCCTACTTTGTACTCTGAACCTGACATTATCAAGATGCTTGATTTCTTGATTGACAACAAATTTGTTTTTCAACAGACTGGTGGAATTCCAATAGGAACCAATTGTGCCCCTCTTCTTGCCGACTTGTTTCTTAATAATAATGAGGCTAACTTCATACAGGAACTTTTTAGGAAGAAAGATAAGAAGTTAGCAAACTCCTTTAACTTTACGTTCAACTACAGTCCGTGACTGGTGTAAACTTCCCACTAACACCATACACCTTTACACCTTATACCTTGTACCATTACACCATACACGTTACACATTACACCATACACCATTCCCCATTCTATCTAAACGATTCGAAATTACCAAATAACGCAATTAAATTTCAAATATTAAGATTATTATTATTATTGTTTATATCTACAATCCGAAAAATTAGATTAAAAAGAACTTCCTTTTTAACCAATGAATTGTTGTACACCGTTCATTCACACCATTCCTGATCGCACGTTACACAATCGCTACATTCCTTTTACACCATTACACCATTCCCTTACACCATTCACCATAGCACCATACACCTGACACCATTACACCATATGCCATACATCAATGTAACAATGTTTTAGATTTTAACGAGAGAAATTTATGTATTACTGAAAAATTATTACACCAGGGTTTTTGATATCACAAACTAGTCAAAACATTTACTAAATTTTATCATCGGTATAAAGACATCATTCGTAAATATAGCTCAACATGCAGACTTCTAATACGTTGAGGTATTTCACATCCAATTTTTTATGGAAATATTCTTTATCAAGCACAAAGGTGTCAGTATTCACCTCAGAAACTTACAAAACCTTTGAATAGACTTAATAAGAAGGGATATAATTGCGATACTGTTGTCAAGTCATTAAAGATTGCATGTTTTGGCGTTAATATTGATTCACTTATAGGGTCTTAGCATCGGAAACACATTTATTCAAAAAACAGTTGTTGGCATGACACGGATTATGTTCTTCTCATATATGTTATGATGGTATGATACTAAACCCCTAACGGGAAGGATTGTGCCTGATGTTCATATGATGAAATCATAATCTTTCAGTCAGTTCAATTGAAGTCTGGAGCTGGCAGGTCAGTTAACTGCTAGTAGTCTGTTGTTATTTATGTATTATTGTCATTTTGTTTATTTTCTTTGGTTACATCTTCTGACATCAGACTCGGACTTCTCTTGAACTGAATTTTAATGTGCGTATTGTTATGCGTTTACTTTTCTACATTGGTTAGAGGTATAGGGGGAGGGTTGAGATCTCACAAACATGTTTAACCCAGACGCATTTTTGCGCCTGTCCCAAGTCAGGAGCCTCTGGCCTTTATTAGTCTTGTATTATTTTAATTTTAGTTTCTTGTGTACAATTTGGAAATTAATATGGCGTTCATAATCACTGGACTAGTATATATTTGTTTAGGGGCCAGCTGAAGGACGCCTCCGGGTGCGGGAATTTCTCGCTACATTGAAGACCTGTTGGTGACCCTCTGCTGTTGTTTTTTATTTGGTCGGGTTGTTGTCTCTTTGACACATTCCCCATTTCCATTCTCAATTTTATCATTACACCATACACGGTTTTTTGGGAAGTTTACAACATCCAAGGGCTGTACCTATATATATATATGATGTGCTCTCAATTAATAATACAAAATTTGGTGACTATGTTGAACGAATCTATCCCATCGAACTAGAAATAAAGGATACTACAGATACAGCTAATTCAGCCTCATATACTGACTTACATCTAGAAATTGACAATGGGGGTTGTTTAAAACAAATCTTTACGACAAAAGAGATGATTTCAACTTCCCAATTGTGAACTGTCCATTTCTATGTAGCAACATTCCAGCAGCGCCTGCATACAGAGTATATATCTCCCAATTGATACGATATTCCCGTGCTTGTATTTCCTATCACGATTTCCTTGATAGAGAATTACTACTCACAAGGAAGCTATTTAACCAAGAGTTCCAAATGGTGAAGTTGAAAATATTCCTTCGTGAATGTTACGGACGCCATAACGAGTTGGTTCACCGCTATATGGAATAACCGTTTCACAGATAATAGCGGATATGTTCCTTATGTCGTAACTACAATATTTTCACGAATTTGATCTACCGAATTAGACTATTTGTCGGATTTGAAAGAACATAATGCATACGACGAGTGCCACATGTGGAGCAGGATCTACTTACCCTTCCGGAGCACCCGAAACCACCCCAAGGTTTTGGTGCGTTTGTGTTGCTGGGTCTTTGGTTTTCTGTGTTGTGTCTTCTGTGCTTTTATTTGTCAGTTTGTCTTTTTTTTATTTTTAGCCATGCCGTTGTCAATTTCTTTTCTATCTATGTGATTGACTCTCCCTTTGGTATCTTTTGTCCCTCTTTTTCTACTTTAATTCAAATTTTACATACGCCTCCGGGTGCGGGAATTTCTCGCTACATTGAAGACCTGTTGGTGACTTTCTGCTGTTGTGTTTTTTTATTTTGGTCGGGTTGTTGTCTCTTTGATACATTCCCCATTTCCATTCTCAATTTTATTGTATATACTCGTTATTAAGGGTACATTGATGCTATTGCCGATCTGAAGTCTGTTGTCATGGGCAATTATTGAAAGGTAACAATATTTACAACTAGCTAGAATCTGTTGAAAAATATGTTACAAATTGCAAAAAATCGTTGTGCTAGCAGGATGAGATCGATCAAAGCACTACAAACACTGAAGCGGAAAAACAACGACATGATTATTACGAGGTAAAGATAGTTATGTTAGGTATAGCGCACGCAGAATCACAACAAGCAATGGAAAATATGAAAACCCTAAAAAAATGCATTGACGGTAAATTATTAGCATTGAAAACACTTTTTAATAAAGACACATGTGCTCCAATTAAATAATCAAATTTATGATATCAAATAAAACAAAACTACAATTCTTAGATGCATGCATTATACTGAAAACAGTTGATATTGAAAAATGCATACACAGTTACGAATGAAAAAAAACGTAGTACGTGTAAAAGTTGATTTACCATTCGTAATGAAACAGGCACGAAACGAACTGGCAACAGTTGCATATATAGTATGCAGAATAGAATCTGATGAACAATTACAACCCATAATAAAAGTAAGAGGCAAGGTTCAAGTCATAGAAACATGCTTTAAAACGTCAATAACTGTCAAGTTCATGTTCACCGATTTGACTTAAATTTTATTTTTAACTGTGTAAAACATTTATCCATATCATAAAAAAAGGCAAACATTAGAAATTTACTTGGCTTGAGCGCAAGAATATGTTACTTCGTTTTGTGTGTGTGTTAGTCTAGAAGCCATCTAATGAACTATCGAGATGACCTCCAGAGACCTGCGTTGGTCATATAAGCGATGTTAACATAAATATAGATAAAAAAGAAACGAACTCGTTCATTGAAATTTTTCAAAGTCTGTTTAATTTCATATTCTAAACTAGAAATATATGTTAATCATCGTTTTTACCTGTATAAGAATGCTATTTTGTGGATCGAATCAGTCAATCTGTTTTATTGTTCAATGATGGCATTCTTTTTCTATGAATAACTCAAAACAAACATAGCATGCGTTATCCATTCTCTCACTACTGGGATAAATTGAAGGTCACATGAATACGCCTTGAAAAGATTTCGATAAACTAATAAAAGCCTTTCATATGAACAAGAAGACCTATGAGATTTTTCATCAATGTGATAATAACTCAACCACACCATAAGTCAAAGGACCATGCGTTGATAGACATTAAGTGTTTGGCTTTCCAAGTTTTTGGTTAATTTGTACTAAATTGTTGATACCGCATACTTTTAATTCACAAACCTTTTATAACTTGTTATGTTTAACATCAGCAACTGCATCTTCTTATCAAAATCAAGATTACATACTACTTGAAAGCCTGTATGTACCAACATGTCTCCATCTACATATTAAAATATACTGTGAACATTTTAAGTTTTAACGGGATTTCTAAAACAATATGCATTTCTCTAACATGCGTAAATGTTTTGATATGTTGTTGTTTAGCTCTTATTTTTTCCATACCTATTTATATTTGCATGGTAAGAACAATTTACTTCCCTTTGCTAGCTTATATATTATAGTTTGTTTATCTTTACTTTTTATGGTCAGAATCAGATTAAATTAGATACTGCTTTTTGGAAAAATACTTATCTCATGAATATCCATTCTTACATGCAAGAGAGCATATATACATGCCGACATGATTATTTGCATAAAGCAAAAGAGCTAGAACATAACAGCCTTAAAATAATACAAAGGAAGAAAAGCTTATCTAATAATACAAGTCAGACTTATAGTTGCTTTAGTATCGTTTACCCAAATACCATAATCAAATGTAAATGATGTACTAATTCAAAACAATCACTACTCAGTTATATGAATTAGTTCATGAGTGAACGAGAACCAGGGAAATTAAACAAGGCATTTTGCGTCTGGTGCAAATACTAAGTTGTAATCTTGGAATCTATGATGAGCTTATGTACACTGGTAAATGATATTAATTATTTCAATACTTAAAATGACATTATACATAATGTAAAAAAACAATATGCAGTTGTAATTTAAAAAAACGATACATTAGAAAACAAATACAAGATTTATATATACATTATAAACGACCATTTTTTTTAGAAATATTACTTATTGAAAGCCGATGGAAAACTATTCCATATTCATCTTATTAATAAAAAAGAAATAAAAATGAAATACAACAGAAATAATTGATAGATAATGTTGTATATTTTAATTCGTATTACAGTACTTACAATGCTTACAATTACTAACTAGGTCTATTTAAAGATACAGTATAGTGTCTAACAAGGCCGGAATAAGGTATCGGTTCTTGCTATATTTAAGTAACAAACGTCAAAATTTTCAATCAAGTATATAAGATTGATGAAAAAAATATCCACTACCCTTTTTGTCTTTTGTAATGATGTTTAGTTATGTATAAACTTGCTACCCTTATATTTCATTGATAATGACATTATATTAAAAATGTTTTTAAAAAGAGTGTATGCAGAAGTATTGTTGTTAGTGTTTTCCATCATGTTGAAACCTACACAAGTTATAAGAAGTAGTAAATGTATGTCGGACTTTTGAGAAATTGTGCACGAAACAAGTTGTTATGTTACCATTGGTTTACGATACGTGTGTGCTCATTATTTGTAAACTTGTCTATGACATATTACCTTCTAATTAACAAGAGCGTTGGAACAACAACAATCGCAAGTCCCCCAACTGCAGCACCTAAATAAAGTATTTCTGGACTGATAGATTGGTTACTGTGTTCGTACAGTTTTTCTGAACTGGTTGTCTCCTTACTAGGTTCGTACAGTGTATATGAACTGGACGTCTGCTGATTGGGTTCGTCCAGTTTTTCGGAACTGATTGTTTGCTTACTTGGTTTGTACAGTTTGTCTGAGCTGGTTGTCTCTATACTTGTTTCGTAAAGTATGTCTGAACTGGTAGTTTGCTCACTGGGTTCGTACGGTTTTTCTAACATGGTTGTCGGCTTACTAATTTCGTAAGTTATATCTGGACTGGCAGTCTGCTTACTGTGTTTGTACAGTATTTCTGTAGTGGTAGTCTGCTTACTAGGTTCGTACAGTTCTTTCGAACTGGTTGTCTGCTTACTGGTTTCGTAGAGTTTTTCCGACATGATTGTCTGCTTACTGGTTTCGTACAGTTTTGCCACACTAGTTGTCTGCTTACTGGATTCGTACAGTTCTTCCGAACTGGTTGTCTGAATACTTGTTTCGTACATAATATCTGATCTTGTAGTTTGTTCACTGGTTTTGTACAGTATTTCTGAGTTGGTAGTCTGCTCACTGGTTTCGTATATTATTTCTGAGTCGGTAGTCTGCTCACTGGTTTCGTATATTATTTCTGAAATGGTAGTCTGCTTACTAGGTACGAGTGTTGTTGACGGTTTGCACATATTATGTTCCTGGTTGTAGCATTTTCTCTCAACAATGCATACATCGTCCTATAACCACAAAAATATTGTTTGTCAAAATTATCAACTGTATATTAGTAAAACTTTTCTATAATTATATTTTTGTAAACCTGTCTGAAAAAAAAGTATGATAAAATAGGTGAATGACTGATATTTATATGAACGAAGGGATCTGTTAATTCTTATTATAATGTGGTAGCTTTAAATGAACTAGTAAGTTGCGTTTATTGGTAAAGTTTCTATTAAATCTTACGGATGATATTTTTGACATTTATTTCTGACTTTATAATTTACTTTAAGTAATTCTTTTCAAAATGATGTCAAAATAGGTAACAGATGATAATTGAAGAAAATAAAGACTGAATGAATACAGATAAACAATAGATTCACGGAAGAAAAGTTGTAGCAAAGATTAAAACAAATATGCCGTAAAAAAGAGGTCAAAGCAGTTGTATTGTAGATAAATTAAGAAACACATAATTCAGTTTCGGTGGTTGTCATTTGAAGTTCACATATTTAACTTTAAAAAAACAAACTACAAACGTCCTACAAAAATGGAGTATAGGCTAGCATATATAATTTGATCGTTTGTTTGTTTTGAGTATTTACCCTCATTTTACAGTCCACGGTGCCGTTTCGGTTTTTGCAGATAGTGCACGTAGAATCATACACTATTATTGGAGAACCTGTTGAATACTTGATCTCATCAAAGGAGACTGCCACCAAGTATGCATCGAGTACTGGAAAGTTGGGTGATTTACTAACATCCATTTGTTCTAGTGGGCATTTTACTTCAGCAAAAGTTATCAACGAGCCGTCAGTTGTAACATTGCGTACATCATTAGGTTTTACTTCATATTGCACGATCTACAAACATTAATCAACATTAATGATATTGAATTAAACAAGATGAAATGTTATGGATGTAATGGATGATTTCAGGCGGCGAATCAGTGGAAATTAAAAGTAAGAAGTGGAACGAATTGTTAGAAAATGTAAAAACGCCATCCAGGTATCTTTCTATAAGATTTAAAATAATAAATAATAAATAAATTGTAAAATACACTTCATACTGTAGGATTTCACATATCATATATTCGTATGCTTACTTAAATTATAATATGGAGCCTCGATACATCTGTTTACTTTTAAATTATAGACACAAATTATTGACAATGAGTAAAAATGTTAATCTGCTTAATTTCTATCTGTCTTGAAATTTTCAATTATAAAATTCAAAATTATTATACCAGCTCTTGTTGGGTTGCTGCCCCTAAATTGTAAATTTTAAGGAAATTTTGCAGCATTTGATTATAATCTTGAATGTTATAATAGTTAGAAAGAAACTGCATACGGCAATAACATTCAGCAAAGTTAAATCTTCAAATAAGTCTGCATGACATATATTGTCAATTGACCTCATAGGGAGTTATTACCCTTTAAAGTCAAATTTAACAATTTTCCTATATTTTTGTAATCTTTTACAGAAATATTCTGCTGAAAGAAATTAGTCAAATTTAATCAAACTTGGCCACAATAAGCACTAGGCTATGTAGTTCTAAAAATGTGTTCGTTGACTCTGCCTGCCAACCAACATGGCAGACATCAATGACTAAGAACATAGAGAAAAAAAAAGTTTTTGACTTATATCTCTGAAACTTAAGCAAAAGTATAACGGTTGCATTATATCATGCATGGATTACAAATAAAAATATCCGGTGAGCATCACAGGCCTCTTGCTTTTTCTGGTTGTATGTTGGGGCGTGTTTGAGTTGACGGTTTTGTGTTTAGAACGTTCAACGCAAATAAATAAAGGATACATCATTTTGCTTCAGATTTTATTTTTTTTTTAATATTTATATATATATATATATATATATATATTTAGGCGCTACAGCTTGATTTAATAAGAATTTATATTTACAGTGCCCAACTTAACTTCAATGCTTGTAAATTGTTTGGTTTTACTAGTTATATCGGGGACTTTGATGACTTATCATGAGGATGATGAGGTATTGTCGTTGTTAACACCAGTATATTAATTTATTTCTACATCATGTGGTCTATAGTGAAGAATTGACTCGTTGGCTATCAAAGAAAATCTTCTTTTTGTTTCATCCGGCGTTAACATGTTATAAGTCTTTATTTAAAATAACATTCAAACAATGCCGAATATGTATCTATTTAAATCATGTATAAAGATTTGCAGTTTGATAGGAACCAGGAATTATGAAATAATAAAATTAGTTCAATGGTTTTAACGACACAAAACGTGTCTGAAAAATATAAAAAAATATGTACCTGTGCTTCCATTATGCGACATTTTACTCTGTCCGATTCATAAAACCCATTTCCAAACACCGAAATAAAAGAGCATGGCCTTTTTGATAAATCACAGAATGATTCTTCAACTAATCCGAATAATTCAGGTCCTATCCGGCGGTCAACTGAGCAATCTTCACCTTCGAATCCCTCATCACAATCACATATCCCTTTAAATGGTTTTAAAATGATAAAGGCAACAGTAGAGTACCGCTGTTCAAATAATTCGTTATAATTCGAATTAGTTCAAATGTTTGAAAAAAAGTGTTTATGCATATATCAAAATCAATATATATATATATATATATATATATATATATATATATATATATATATATATATATATATATATATATATATATATATATATATATATATATATATATATATATATATATATATATTATATATTATTACTTGGATGGAGATTTGTCTTACTGGCACTCATACCACATTTTCCTATATCTATCTAAGTACTAACAATGTCTGGAGCTAGTTCTATTTGTCCTTCCATAGCAGCTTATATAACCCCCGGTTTACGGCTTTGTCTAGACTACATATTATATTAACAAGATTGGTATGTGTTATAATCATTTTGAAAAATGTCATGTTTTGATTATTTTTACATCGTTTATGTCCCATTCTCCTCAACTTGCAAATTTTCATTTCCCTTTCGTTTGGTATAAAATAAGAATTATGTACCTTGCTGACAAATTCCTGATTCAGAACAATCGTTTGGACAATCATTGTTGAAAACTGTTTCTGCAATGTCCAAAATAGAAATGTCCTCATTTTCTAGTATTTCCAAGCTGCGTGCAGTTGTTGTCGTTGTTGTAGGTTGCGTTTTAACGTTCAATTTCAAATTTGTTTCCGTAGTTGTGTGCAGCTTTGGTTCTGGTTTTGGCTTCCAAAAAGATGTGTTCAGTCGTATTTCGTTTATGCATGCCGTTTTCATTGAGTCCAACGAAGCTGAGAGAAAAACAGTTGAACCAGATAGCTATATAATACAAACAAAATTCGAATTCTATAGTATGATAATTGTATAAATAAACAATATGTCCATGACTAAATTGCTTTCAATAACACAACAGATTTTAGTGGGAAATAGTAAATAAAGATTTTACCAAGAATTAACCTTTTCGTGTTGAACATGTCAATTATTCAAAATCCAACATATACTATCTTTTAAATTGATACAGTTGAGAAAAAAACTTTGTAATTGGAAACCATTTTTATATTTTTTTCAAATTTAATTAAGAAATAACCTTTATATCAGCTACACATGTTGTCCTATCGACACCACTAGACTTGGTTATTTTGCTGCACAAGTTAAACAGTTTCGACTTCTCAAAATAAGATGCGCAGGCATTTATTGCCTTTTGTTCTGTCCAACCATTCTCCCATTTGAACTCCTGAAACAGTATTGTAACATTATCAATATTGAAAAATTTAACTTTAAAAACACATACCAATGAAAAAAAGCAAACTCAAATTTTAGGCATTAATAAGTAGAAACGCTTCGAGTTATATGACAAAAAGGAATAAGGAAAAGCCAATTTCTGCTTTGGAGAATAGTACCTGATGGAGTTGGAACCAAGGTTTATTAGTATCTTTTTTATCGAAGGTGAATATAAGAAGGAATAGGGGATGAATTATATCAGTACTAATGCAATTACTACTGAATTATATCATTGGGCACTTACACTTGTCAGTATTAATATCTATCATTTTGTGATAGTAAAACGACGTACTAAGAAAATAATGAAACTCCAAGATAAACTCCTTGAGGAATAGTCAATAAAAACTGTCAAAACCAAACGTTATCAATTGCAACCAACAAAAACTTGAAACAACTATTTCATATTTCAAAGTTGGTATAGTTATTTTCCAAAGAATATTGCGTTTTATTCTAATTATCTTTCCTATGTTTACTTTCATCACATACACAAAAACCTAAACATTCAAAAGCTAGACATGCATAGATACATTATTCTTAATTGCTATATGTAGGACATCTTTCAAAATAAAATAAAAAGTATAGTTTTATTTTGAAATATATGTTTCGTCCGCCAATATTCCAATATACAATAAATCTACCCATACAAACTTACTATATGACTCTGTAAGTCAACATTATACACAAAGTATATTTATAAATAAAAAAAAAATAGCGTCAACCCACCATTCCGCGTAAAACCCTCATCATCAACCTTTTAGACTTTCTAGATTTGAGAAAATGTTAGGCATATCGAATCATAATTGAAATTCCAAAGCGTGTCTTTTTCGGGGATATTCGGGTTTCGTTGTGTTATTTATTGTTCCAAACAGAATTGAGCAGATATATAAAATTCAAATAGTATATTGCATGCATGTCAGATTGTTGTTTAAATGTAAAAATGACAAGCTATATCAAGTTTTACAATGAAAGAAAGACAAATGCAGCTGCTATTCATTTGTTATCTTGTTGTTGTATGTATGCCTCGTTTAAGTCATATGCGTGAAGGATTGTTATGTGCTTATCTTATCTCAAGTGAAAATATTTCATGTATGTTCAGGACGTGAACAACCAAACAAAAACAATTGACTGGTCATTTAATATATATTGAGAGTCATTGAATAATGAGGGTGAATTGTACATGAATATCAATATATAAATATTCTTAAAGCCACAGAGAGCATGGCGACTCCTCAACATGAGACATCAGATTGAAGGACGTAGCTGCATATTTATGCATTCCTTACCAACAAACAAGGGTTTTACTGCCTTTTGAGAAAAAACCTTGAGGTTAAAAAATTCAAATCAATGCAATTAATATAAACTGTATGAGGATACAAACTGTTTATTCAACTTGTTGAATGCTATTATATTTAATATTATGGTTAATGTCGAATGACATTATCAAATTGAAAACAAAACAAATGGAAATGTCATCGTTACATATATTTTTGTCAAAGATTAGAAACATTTGCAATTAACATTTTAGTTATAATTTAAATATATAAATGCAATACTTTGATATACGCTCGGTTCAAATTAATGCAGTAAATGATTCAATCTCGGAATGGACATAATACGTGTTTTGGTGTTATCTTAATTACTTTTCTTTCTTTTCATTTGTTTATTAAAAAAAAGAATTGCATGATTGAGCAACTAAATGATTAATCCATAATTAATTTGTCAAATTCAATTATAAAGGAGGAGCAAAACATTTCAGAGGGACTGTCAAATGCATTAATTGAACATACATTGACAACGCCTTGCTAAAAAAAAGACAAACAAACAAAAAGACAAATAATAATTTACACGACACAACAAATAAAACTTAATACAAAGCAATACGAATCCCACCAAAAACTGGGAGTTTGTTTAATTAACGTGAACAAATGTTCCTGTACAAGTCACCAAGCAATTGTTTTTGTCAAACAAAGGAATTAAGCGGCTGTAAGCAATAACAGGCAACACAATGGCAAAAACAAATTAGAAAAACGCATACCGTATAGTCGCCTATATATGGCCAAAACATGTAAAGTAAAGAATAATTCAATTGAGAAAACTAAATGCCTAATTTTTCACAAAACAATTTATGACAGACATGAACCAACGACAACCACTGAATTACAGAGCCCTGTATAACGAGACAGACACATACAGAATGTGGCGCGGTTAAACATGCTTGAAAGCGTCAATACTTCCTCACCGGGGACAGTGGATGGAGTTAGTTTTCGAGCGAATCATTACATTCCTTAATTAAAGTTTGAACAAATATGCGTATACTGAAAATGAACCAATTGAACAATGCTTAGATCAGTGAAACGCATACTAAGATAATATGGTGTAAATTGGAAGGAGTGATGTATCTTTTAAAATATTTTTTTAAAGTTTGAAATTTTTTTACTGTCATCAAAATATTAAGACACCTTATTCACCCAATGCAATTGGGATCCATACTGGTTGCAACTAATAGATACTGCATTTGTCTATAACCGCAATATCCTGAATAAACATAACAGTGTTGCAAATACATGTTACATGTTTAACTGGAAACATAACCCGTTTGATAATATTATCGATTTTCATACATTAGTATTGTTATAAAATAAAAATATCAGTGGGGTTACAATAATAGTATATGAAATTCTGTAAAGGTGTACTGGTGACTACATACAGAATGACTATTGGTCTTTTTCGTACCATCAGAAAACAATTTGCCAATTTTAGCGTCCGTTTGGCAGTGCGAGATGTGCATGTACGCTGTCATGTCAAGTTGGGACATTAAATCTAGTGTTGAGAGAATGCAACAATGTCTGCACGATTAATACCCTTACAAAAACTCGGGGAAAAGGAGGACGTCGATGATCTGTTTCAAGGCAATTCTTATTTCCAGGGGCATTATGCATTTTAGAGCCATTCATACTGCACAAACTCTACAAATGTATTACCTAACCTGGACCGTATATCCAGCTGAGAAAAAAGAATGAAAACACTATCACTAATAATATATATTCAGTATGACAAATAAATGCATCACCTGTGGACCCTTTCTAAAAGCAACCACATCAATCGGGACATCAAATTCAAAGTCATCTGATATTTCCCGTTTCGTTCTTCCATAGTTGCGACATGTATTTTCCTTCCAGTTTTTAGGCTTACACAGCGGTAAGCTGTCCTTCCATGTGCAATCTGCCGTTTCTTTTATTTCTTCTTGTATTTCTAGTATGCGAGACTCGTTGTAACATGTACAATACATTACTTCAGTCTTCATCTTCTCTGATCTAGCCTTTGCTATAAAAAGGCTTCGACTTCCAGGGACCCTAGTTATTAAAAAAAAGCAATTTGATAAATGTACAAATTATGTGTCCTAGATGTGCCTATTTTAATCTGAAAACGTTCGATACTTCTTTCTGATATCAAAGAAATGTCTGTGTCTTCTTTTTCTGTCGGATTTGTCAGATTTTCAAAATCAACGCGTTAAACAGGATATGTAAGTCAATCAGATTGTTAAAAAACTATTAAAAGTGTCTTTCTCAAAGTAAACATTTACTTTATCAATTTCAACACCCTCAGGCAAATCTCTCTACGGAAAAGTTGGTCTAAAAAATGTTAATATAAAAAAGATGTTTTGGTATTTCGATCTTTAACGTTATCGGTCCTTATACATCTTTGGCTTTGACATATTCGGTTCGAGCGTTCCTGATGAAGGTAAATACAGACAATCAAATCGTACGCATGCAATTTATAAATTGTTTAAAACTATTTTGACATGTTTGTCCTGTCTTAAGTACACATACATTTCATTCCTTGGTGTGACAAAAATCCTTTTACTTTTTCTTTAAATACGACATAGGGGCGAAAAATACCAATGGGGTATTATAACTTATATATCTAAAATAAACTGACAACACCATGACTAAAAATGAAAAAGACAAACAAGCATACAATAGTACATAATATTCAACAGAGAAAACTAAAGACTTTGCAACACGAATCCACTAAAACTAGGGGTGATCTCAGGTGCTCCAGAAGGGTAGGCAGATCCTGCTTTACATGTGGCACCCGTAATATTGCTCATCTTTTTAGTATTACAATTTACATGAATTATCTCGTGCCTTTATTGATATACATTAACGCTTATTTACCTCCAGCTGCTCATTAATTTTGCTTGGTCTACAATATTCCCTTTCATATCGGTAAAGTCATCGTTACTTCGGCCATTGTACAATCCACATAGTCCTTCGGTTTCTTCCCAGTCCATTGCAGAAACGTAAATGTAAACATTTAACCAATATTTGTTAACTAATACTACTATACGTGTTCCAGTTGGCATAATCACCTTTTAATCATAAACATATAATTCTTGATATAGTTGAAACATTTCCTCGTTGACATTTTTTATATATATTTTGAATAAATCAAACATTAACACCAAGGAATTTGCGCTTTTTAACTTGTCATAATTTGCTTTTTACATTTTTTCTTAAGACAACACTATTTTTTTTCCAAAAAATAAAAGTATTTAATTTGAATTCCAATAGTGATAAAAGTGGCATTGAACACCAATCAATCAATCAATCAATCAATCAATTTATTTGAACTGCTCTAGTTCGATAATAAACCTTCTTTAACAAAATGCACATACGTATTGAAGAAAATATCGACGCCATGAATATGGAGTATATGACACATCGGATTACAAATATGTCTAGCTTGTCGGAAAATGTTTAACTGCATAGTAAAACAATTAAGTAGTACATGCGGAATAGGAACTAATAAGCCTTCAACAACATGTGTTAATCGCAGGTGTTTGATAAAGATTATGCTGTCCAATATTATGTTTTCTTAATGTTGTCATTTTTGTTTGTTCGGTTGTTTAGTTATTTTTACCATGTTTTTTTGTGGTTTTTTTAGGATTTGATGATTGTTTAGATTACCCTGGTTTCTCTCTTTTAGACCATAAAAACGTATATTAACATCTTAAATGAATTCATACCATCATGCGGTAGATGCAACAGCTGGTTGGTGTTTCTTACCAAACAAAATCACAAGCTCAGTAAGCAAAACAACATAGAGAAGTTCAATTTTATAAATTTACTTTTAATAAGTTTTGAATTATCCAAAGCATTTTGGATTTTCTACCCCCTGATATAGCCTTATCCGCACTGATGAAATTGATTTGTATTTATGATACATAACAACTTTCAATTCATCTGACCGAACACCTGGTTTGATTCGAATACAAATGATGATAATATACCGATCATGATTATATAGTAGAATAAATACGTTTCTTGCGTAAATGTACTCATCATATGTACCAGGATTGAATTTAATCCAATAAGTGAAAGTACGACCATACTAGACTCCAAACAATATTAAAAACGGAAAGTTTCTTATTAAATGGTAAAACTTAAAGCTACAACATATCACATGAATGGAAAACATCTGTCGTGTTACTGACTTCGTTCAAAAATTCCTAAACATTTGGCTAAATTCAACTTAGGTCATCTATAATTAACTGGTGTATCAAAACCTTAGTATTTCGAAAAAAAATTATTACAGAAGGTTATTGACTTTACTTGATCATTGAAGTGAAACTGATTTATAAATACAAATTTGAAACCATTAAATGACTTTTTTATTGTTTTGTTTTTTTCGAATGTGAAACAATTCTATTACTCCCTACCCACACTTGAATCCGTAGAAAATATCATCTTTTATATATGTATTATCGAGACAGATCAGTCCGAGATAATATTGCATGCGGTCCTGAAAACAACGTCTTAGGAAGACGGGATTTATATATACTCCTTCCTTCTTCCTAACCAGAGCTACAGGTACTGACAATGACAAAAAATGAAGAAAAAAAATAAAGATGATTATGCAGTTTCATTGGTGAGACATGTTTAACGACCGCTACCTCTACTGCTTCTCAATTTATCGAATACCATATAATTATGTTTCCCATGTACTGAAATGTCACATAACTGACTGCAGATCAAAAAACATTTAAAGCTCTCAAATTGAAATCACAAAATACGCTGTAAGTATGGGAAAGGGTGGGACAGAGGAAAAATCAGATTGCCTACTTACATATTAATTAAACCGGTTACAAATATTTATACCTCAAAATTTGTTCCTTTTTCTAAAACTTCAAGATACTGATGTGCTCTATCACAGTTAAGTCTTCTTGCGATCCATCTGGTTGGTTTATTGCAACCGTATATAACAAACATATCTGTTGAAGCCCGAAATAGAACAGCACAGTTTGAAGCCCATTTTCGGCGATCATCCCGCCTTTGAATTGTGTGTATCTGCAATTATGCATAACACTTACACGTTTAGTTATTGTCAAATCGATTTATTTTTTTTCTTCAAATATTTACTTCAAATTACTAAAGAGATTATGTCGAACTTTTCATCGTTGTTGCTTTTTACGATTTCTTATAAAGAGTTGGTTGTTACTGGTTGTTGTAGTCTGATGTACTGCATATTTTTTGGCAATTTCCTGTATCCTTGTAATATATTATGCTAATGAAACACATCAGGTCAATTGAATTAAGAGAAAAAAAAAAGAAACAGACACGAATAGTAGTACAATCATTTCTGCAAGAGATAAGAGATTTGAATAACACGCATTTATTTACTTATACTTTTATTTTCACTCTATATGTTGATGTTTCCATCATCTGTCGAAAACGCCCAAGTCAACGCAACACCACGGGTGCAAGATGATGAACCTGGATCTGTTTACATGAGATTACCCTAATTAGAAGGGTTTGTATTGCTCAGTATTTGTTTTGTTCTGTCGTGTTTTGTGCACTATTGTTATTATGTTGGTACTTTTCTTTTTTAGCCATGGCGTTGTCAGTTTTTTAGACTTTCGACTGAGTTTGAATACTTTTGTTTTTTTTTGTCCCTAACTTTTTTTTTTAAATCTCGAAACAGAAATCATCAAATCGTAAATTCAACGCTGCTATTGAAATTAGCCTTATCGTTCGAATAAATTTTAACGATAATGATCATTTTCAGGTTTGATGGTCTGCACACTTTGGGGTTACAAGACTGCCGAAAAGAATGACCTTTAATGGTTGATCTTTCATTTTTAAAACTCAGTCAGCCTTTCAATGCGTAATAAAACCAATAAGAAATCCACCAAAATGTATCACCTAAAAATGTGTGCGACTATCGAGGTCTCATTTTCAATACGTTGTACAGCATGTCAGGTGTTTACTAGTTTTTTATTATTACATACCTCGATGGGTTTTGTCTTATGTCGAAATAAGACGAATTCGCCAGTGTCATGGGTTGAAAAATATCTATTAGAAAGATAAATAGAATATATCTGAGAAGATAGTACAAAAAACAAATATTTGATGTTGAATTACAATACATTTTTAAAATCATGAATCGAACAACATTTTACATGCAATTTCTCAATCATATACATTTGTAATAGACTTTTTAAACAGACAATGTAGTGTTCGGTTAAATATGTAAAGTTGCGAAAAAAATCCAAGAGGCTATCATTTATTTTGATTTTGATAAAAAAGAAATTTAATAGAACACCACAGACAAGGAGGAAAATACACTCAAAATGTACGTAAGCCTTCGGGGAGTATTGATACTGGGCAATTTGATTTCCAATTTGATTTACATTGATATTCTTTATGAGCCAACTAGTGTGTTAAATACAACTAATACCTTTAATATAATGGCATCTATACTAATTCAAAAGGACCGTTACTAACCCGTGAATGCAAGGGTATCATATTGCAAGTGAATGGAACTGTAACGGTCTTTGTTAAACGTGTATCTATTTGAAATCATCTGATGAGATAATCCTTTTTCAACTGGTTGTTATAGTTTGTTAATATGTTGTACTGTTAAACCACTGTCTCAGGCTAGGTGAGAGTTGGGATCCCGCTTACTTGTTTAACCATGCCAAATTCTGTACCTATGTATCAGTCCGGAGTGAGGAGCCTGAAATTCAGTTGTTGTCGTCTGTTGCTGTGTAACATAGTTACCTTAGCTGGATTTAGCAAAACTTTAAAGAATTTTGGTCCTCAATGCTCTTCAACTTCGTACTTTATTTGGTCTTTTTAACTTTTTTGGATTCGAGCGTCACTGATGAGTCTTTTTTAGACGAAATGCGCGTCTGGCGTATATACAAAATTTAGTACTGGGTATCTATGATGAGTTTTTTTATAGTAACATTCTTGTTTTTCTTTCATTTTATTGTACATCAGTTAGGCCGTTAGTTATCTCGTTTGAATTGTTTTACATTCGTAATTTATAGGCCTTTTATAACTAAACAGTCTGTGTGGGCATTATTCTTCTGACGAGTTGTATCATTGGCAATCATACCACATCTCTTTCATATAATATGACTCCACCAGAAACGTAGAGAAAACTGAATGATTTTTAATAAGCAAAAAAAACCAAACAAAACATGAGAAAAAATAATAAAAGAAAAGAATAACCAACAAATGTATAGCTATAACAAGATGTGGTACATCTTTGAATGCCAACGAGACAACTCTCCTTCAAAGAAACTCTAGGTAGAGGTACAGTGTTAAACACGGGGTAAAGGCTCACATCGAACAGTGATCTATAAAAGGCCCCAAAAATTAATAATGCAAAACTATTCAAGCTGGAATACTAACGATTTAAACAATATAATAAACGAGAAAGGAGAAATGAGAAAGATATTTTGGCTCTCAATAATGACGACTTCAGTATGTATATTAATGAAATTTATCCTGTTGAACTTACTTTAAATAAAGCTAATACTAACAATGACCACTGCTCTTTTCTCGATCTTGATATCTATATCACTAATGGAAAGCTGAATACTAAAATTTATGATAAGAGGGATGATTTTTCATTTCCTATCGTTAATTATCCGTTTTTAGATGGTGACGTTCCCTTGTCACCATCTTACGGTGTTTATATATCTCAACTTGTACGATTCGCTCGTGTATGTAACAATGTTTTCGATTTTAACGAGAGAAATTTATGTATTACTGAAAAATTATTACACCAGGGTTTTCGATATCACAAACTAGTCAAAACATTTACTAAATTTTATCATCGGTATAAAGACATCATTCGTAAATATAGCTCAACATGCAGACTTTTAATACGTTCAGGTATTTCACATCCAATTTTTTATGGTAATATTCTTTATAAAGCACAAAGGTGTCAGTATTCACCTCAGAAACTTACAAAACCTTTGAATAGACTTATTAAGAAGGGATATAATTACGATACTGTTGTCAAGTCATTAAAGATTGCATATTTTGGCGTTAATATTGAGTCACTGATAAGGTCTTTGCATCGGAACTAAACACATTTATTCTAAAACCAGTTGTTGGCATGACACGGGTTATGTTCTTCTCATATATGTTATGATGGTATGATACTAAACCCCTAACGAGAAGGATTGTGCCTGATGTTCATATGATGAAATCATAATCTTTCAGTCAGTTTAATTGAAGTCCGAAGCTGGCATGTCAGTTAACTGCTAGTAGTCTGTTGTTATTTATGTATTATTGTCATTTTGTTTATTTTCTTTGGTTACATCTTCTGACATCAGACTCGGATTTCTCTTGAACTGAATTTTAATGTGCGTATTGTTATGCGTTTACTTTACTACATTGGTTAGAGGTATAGGGGGAGGGTTGAGATCTCACAAACATGTTTAACCCCGCCGCATTTTTGCGCCTGTCCCAAGTCAGGAGCCTCTGGCCTTTGTTAGTCTTGTATTATTTTAATTTTAGTTTCTTGTGTACAATTTGGAAATTAGTATGGCGTTCATTATCACTGGACTAGTATATATTTGTTTAGGGGCCAGCTGAAGGACGCCTCCGGGTGCGGGAATTTCTCGCTACATTGAAGACCTGTTGGTGACCCTCTGCTGTTGTTTTTTATTTGGTCGGGTTGTTGTCTCTTTGACACATTCCCCATTTCCATTCTCAATTTTATTTTGAACCACATCAACAAACGACAAATACTGAACATCAGGTTCCTGATTTAAGACAGGTGCAAACAAATGCACCATGTTTAAACGTTTATGTAGGTACCAATCTTCACCCTTACCCGAACATATATTGTAAGGCCACAACAAAGACAGACACACTACAAAATATCAATTCAAATGGCTTTACTCATTCAAAAGACATATTAACACAAGTGAACATACACTGAACGAATATTTGTATCTATGACAAAATGTAAATATGTGTATGTTATGTCAATATACTACTAATTTTAAAAGATAAAAAATGAAAGCTTAGCGTTGGTGTTTTCACGTATGTAACCTAAAAACCACATTTAATACACATCTGTCCAAATTCAAGAACGATACGGCAGTTGACTAATGTGACATCTCAATGATTGTTGTTACCTAGAGAGATATAATTGATTTTTGTATTCACAACTTTAACATACACTCTGCATTTAGATGTTCAAATCTTGCATTTTTTATTGCTAAAGTATACATGTTGCGTTATTATATCTATTAATTGTTTGTTGGTTTCGAATAGTGTCTTATTGGTGTATATCCCAAACCATTAAACAGATTTAATGAAAGAAAAATTCAAAAATTCAAATCACTACTGAAAGTTTCAATGAACAAAAAAGGGATATAATATAATTATTCGCGAAGCGATTTTATGAACATGGTGTTCACTATAAAGAGTATAGCTATAATCCTGATTAATGGTCGAAGTGTGCGTCATATATTTTCTATTACTAGGTACTTCGTACACTGTGCATTAAACTGAAGGCAAAAAAAACATATTTACCTAATATCACTAACGGAACTTAGAAGTCTTCCCCGTGCCAGAATGAGATACGTGTTATACGTGCAAATGAAAGGCAAAGGAGATGATAAAAAACTACATCAACAATAGCAATGGGAATCTATATTGTTTGGACTACAAGTACTCTCTTTATACATGTTATAATTCGTCTTTAATTCTTGCAAGGTTTCTTTAAAAATATCAAAACGTATGCATCTCGAAAAGAGACCAACGTCTTCTATGGAGAAATTAACTGGTCTTTGCAATCAGAATAGCTATAAACTCGAGCTCCATAATAAAAAGTACAAATAAGAATTGTATTAACTAAACAAAACTCATCAATGAATTGTATAAGAAACCTACAGTTCATATGAAAAAGTAAAATAACAAAAATACTGAAACTCCAAGGAAAAATTCAAAACGGAAAGTCCCTTATCAAATGGCAAAAGCAAAAGCTCAAACACGTCAAGCAAAAGGATAACAACTTTCATATTCCTGACTTTATACAGACATTTTCATGTGTAGAAAATTGTGGATTGAACCTGGTTTTATACCTAGCAAAACCTCTCACTTCTGAATGTCAGATCACTGCATTGTAATTCAACCGATGGTATGAACTAATTATGTTTAAAAATTTCGAAGCTGTTGTCCAACTGGGATGTTAGAATAGATGGAATATTTTTTTCATTATAGAAAATATTCCAGATAGATTTTATCATATTATTATATGTATAATTATTACAATATTACAAAAATACTGAACTCCGAGGAAAATTCAAAAAGAAAAGTCCCTAAGCAAATGGTAAATCGGACTGAGTCTGGTATTGACGTGATTAATATGATAAATACAGGTGGGCTCAAAAATACTTACCTGCCATCAATTGTTCGCAGATGTGGATCATTCCTTGAATAACACTTTCCTTTTGGTCTGTGTTTGTTCAATACATGAATCTTGAAGTAAAATGACAGTATATTCTCATATAATAGTCTAAAACTATACTGAATACAAACAGTTTTCTTACAAACAACTAGATTTCCAAATTCTAACAAAATTAGTTTCCTTCTGTCTTATAAGTAAATAGTTTCCTGATATGACTTCTATTGGAGTAATGAGTGTTCAACCAAGTAAACGTTAAATATAATGCGTTGCAAAAACTAACATTTTGCGTTCATTATCTCCCCTGTAACAGTTTTGTATGCGTTTTTGCCTTTTAATGATAATTATTACCATTTTGTTTTTGCATGTGTATAGATATACGAAGATTTGATATGAGTGCCAATGAGACTCTTCATCAAAGTCACAACTTGTAAAAAGTAAACCGTTACAGGTCAAAGTGCGGCCATCAACATGGAAAATATTTGACATTTTACGTATAGAGCTCTAATAAATTGATAGAAATATCTTTTAAAACGAATAACCATCAGCAGATAAGGAAGAAGTTAACATGACTAAAATTATCAAGAAACTCATAATAGATTTATTCTCGTTTTTATGATGATTTTACTTACGTGGCCATAGTTTAATTATAAGCCTGGTACCTTTGATAACTATTTGCACTTCGCTGTTGACATGAATATCAATTATATGTTGTTTTTTTTTTATTTAATGATTGTAAAAGTATGAATTATTCGAAAATACCAAGTATTTTCTTATCCCAAGCATAAATTACCGTAGCCGTATTTGGCACAATTTTTTTGAATTTTGGGTCTTAATGCTCTTGAACTTTGTACTTGTTTGGCTTCAGAATTATTTTAATCTGAACGTCACTTATGAGTCTTGTGTAGACGAAACACGCGTCTGACGTATTAATTCATAAGCCTGATACCGTTGATAACTATCAAGACGCATGTGATCGACACATTCTCATTATGATGTCTAGTTTTACACATTATTCATTTTTTTTTTGTCGCACAAGAAGTATCAAATATTAATTTTATTTAAAGTCATTGACAGTGTTTCCGAGAGTAGTTCGTGAAATACTGACGATGCCATATGTGTTCTTGTTGCATTTGTCAAAAGCGGCGGACGATACTCAACAAATCACCAACGTCTAAGATTTACCTACAATCCGTGGCTAAAACAAGTAAACTAACAGACAAATACTGGAAAGTTAACTTTAGACTACCCTGTTCATATATGACTTCTCAACATTTAGTCGTTATGCTTTTTTTATATCAAATATGTTTTTCGGGAAGGCAGATACATGTTATTTAAACATGTGTCTTGTATTTTGTTCTATTGCTTTTGCACAAAGACTGTTATCAGACTGTAATCAGTGATATCGACAACATATTATAATGGACATTTGTTGTACATCATGTCGAAACTAGTTCAATCTTCGTTTACGTCGAACTCGGACCTTAAGAATTTTTCTTGTATTTAATATAAACATTGCAGTGTTATGTTCAAATGTTATAATATATCTATTGTAGAGACCAAACGTCTTAATCTCAAATACGTCTTCAATGCAGGGGACTTACATTTTAATGTTTTATTGGTTAAGTCTTCTCTTTTAAAATTAAAGAGAAAGTTTATGGAAGGAACTGGTTTAAGATGGGGGCCGGTTGTTCTTGCCAATTATTTAGTGATTGATCCTGTAATGCCTTAACTCATGATTCATTATATCTAGATTTCTGCTTGTATTTGAATTGCCAATTTTATATAATTTGTTTACATAATACCGTAAAAAGGGATATCAGAAAAGCTCTTTCTCCTTTTTAATCAGTTTTGAACAAGAAAGACAATGATCCTATGGTTATAGAGAAAGCTCCTACCGTTTTAGTGTAATTACGCATCCCTATCTTTTAAATATCTAGACTTGAGTGTTTCTAATAAAGAAATTCCAGCAGAAAAACGCTTTGAACGCATACAATTGGGAAATGTTTATTTCATCTGAAAAATATACGTTTTTTTTTGTAATGATTAGTGCGAAATAAATAATTTTCTGACACCGAATTTTACTTTTTTCCTAATTGTTTTTTTTTCTAAACGATTTTCTGCAACATACATGTTAGTCATATTATA
The DNA here is from genome assembly GCF_965363235.1 of Mytilus galloprovincialis. Classification (NCBI taxonomy): domain Eukaryota; kingdom Metazoa; phylum Mollusca; class Bivalvia; order Mytilida; family Mytilidae; genus Mytilus; species Mytilus galloprovincialis. The sequence continues at coordinate 99,873,818 of NC_134842.1, forward strand.
TCTTTATTTGTTAACTTGAATGTGAAGGTAATAAGGACTTAAATATCTGTTCATCCAAACAAAAGGATTAGTTGTTTTCTCAGTATTATTTCGGATTAAATTACATGTATGTTGTGAAAAAAGTTTGTAAAAATAAAAACGATGTTGTTTTAAATATATTAAATAACTTCTATATTTGTTTTTTTTTATTATTATTTCTTTCCTGGTTTTTTAAACGTTTAATTTGCTTCTTCCAGATCTATCTTTTTGTCACATTTTTTAATCAGTTTTTATTGGTATTTATACAGACATTTTTATTTTCATAATGTTTTTCTATTTTTTTTATTTCATATTTAGTTATATGATTTTTAATTGCCACCTATGATATTTTCTGTATATTTGTATAAATCGTATATTGGATAAAGAGTTATTCATCTTGAGAATTAAAACTGATTTTCGTTGAATAAAATAAATATTTTTCTGAGGTATCTTGTTTACCTTGCTTCTCAAAATCTACTTACAGAAACTTCTGGAAGTTGGAAATTTTTCCATAAGGAATCTATAGTAGACTTAGCAATAAGTTTTGCTGTACAAGTATAGCTTGATCGTACTGCTTGATCTCCGAGTGTGCGTAGTGTGAAAGTCTGATATTTATCCCATGCAGTTCCATTAAACGTAAGGCCACATGAACTCCTGGAGTTTTTAATTATATCATCTGATAAGCTGTCGTTACAATTAGCTGGTCTGCTTTTAATTTGGTCTTGTAAACTAAAAAGTTCAATATCTATATTGCATCTCGTTAACCCAGGAAATTCTAAACATGCCACTGGTACAGTTGATTTGATATTGATTTTGACTTCTTCTCCGCTTTTTACAATAAAAGATGTTTTCTCTATCTACACCACAACCAATGTAAAAATAAGATTAATATAAAATAAATAAATTATATACTCTAAACAAATATCTATGAAGTATCTACTCATGAAATCACATTACAATTTGGTTGTATACTCTATGCATTTTAAGAATGTGAAGTTCTGAATAATATTTAGGTTTCGTAAATGCAACAGTCATTGACCGATGTCCATAAAGCCAAAAAGATGAAGAAAGTTTACAAAACAAGGATGAAGGGAATCTCTTTAAATCGAAAAACAAGTTCGTCGATAGGGTGAAGATCCCCTACATTGGATGTTCAAACTGACAAAACTATAACATCAGGAATAGGAACCATAGGTAAATTTACAAACCAAAAAACCTATTTTTGATATTTAACATGCAGCAAGGCCAAAATAAGTCGCTATTGGGTAACCCAATCAGTAATGTTGACCGAAAATCTATATAAAGTTGATTTCAGTTGTCTTCTAATCGTCATATAGAACTATTTTTAAAATAGAGTTTTTAAAGTGTGAACTTTCACACGTGTAGTGTATCATTTGAAATATAGTGGGACAGAAAGTATTCCTTGATAATAAAAGTTGACAATTTAAAAATGTTATTTATTACGTTTGATGTGAATTTTAATTTGGTGACATTCATCAGAGTTATATTGTATTCAATAGATTTTTTAATGAAACTGTGATTTGTCTATAAATTCACAAAATATGATAGCTAATTTGTTACCTGGACTCCTGCAAAAAACTCCTTGCTGGTGTTGTATGCTGTAGGTACACCGTCAGTACTTTGTCTAGCTCTTATACTACATGTCACCTGTTTGGTAATTAAAATAATTTACATAATTTTGATTGTACCAAACACAAAATGACTAGTTTGAATATAGTGATTTCTTTAAAATAAATTCGAAACAACAGTAGTTTGCCGATTCTTCAAGCTCATGAAATCCATAGAACAGATCTTTCGCCTCTGCTATACAAATTAAGGAAGACAACACAAATTAAACTGAAGAATTAAAGAAGGAAACAGTAAACTTTGCACACCGTATAACAAATATCCTGAATCGATACAACACTGCGCTACAATTCTTCAATAGAAATGCTCTGAGACAAACGGTTTGAAAGCTAAGGTAGAATGAGAACATGTATACATGGTATATATATATATTGATATATTGCTGTTCGGGGTGAGCCAATGCTCCGTGTTAAAGACCATACTTTGACCTATAATAGTTTACTTTTGCAAATTGTAACTTGAGTGGAGGGTTACCTCATTGGCACTCATACCACATCTTCTTATATCTATGTAGTGTAAATTTTTGTAATAACTAAATAAAAAAACTGGCTGTAACTAAATGTTAGCCTCGCATCAGCCAAATAATCGTTTATTACAACAAGGAGATAATTCGAACATTGTCATTGCCATAAACAAATAAAATTGATACAAGGTTAATAGTAACACAATATTTGTAAAACTTTTGGATTCATGTCAATCGCGCAATAAAAATTTTGTCATGGTTTGTTTACGTGATCAAAATGTATCCTAATTAATCTAAGAAATAAACAGCTTACCCAAAATCCGAGTACTTTAGGTCCATTGGAATGTTTATCCCAGTCTTTTCTATGAAGAACACCGTCAGTGTCTAGCTTACTGTATGGAATTTTTGGCTTATACGCGACTTCTTTCTTGTTAATATACCAGGAAATGTCGAAGAAATATTGTTGGTACTTTGAAGGCATCGCGACTTGACATTGGAAGGCCAAATTTCTAAGTTGAGAGTTAAAATTGAATGTAGGTATGAATGCCTTTACTCGTGGTGAAACGCTGAAAGTTATACTGAGACCTGGAAAGAGAAAAAAATGCATGATCTAGCACACATCCGCTATAAATTATATAATAGGGCCAATGTTTAAATACTGTGTTTAATCAGTGGCTGAATAGATTGCTGTTTTTTTTTTTGTTTTGTTTTTTTTGGAGGGGGGATAAGTACAGCATTGATACCCACGTTTTTGTTTTTGATGATAGGATAAAATAAACTCAAAAAGTCAGGCTTTAGAAAGTTGTATTTGATGTGTAATTCAGTCCCACTAATCCAAGTTGACAAAATTTAAGTAAATAAAAGTTCAAACGAGTAATATAACGATTTGATATTTGAACAAAACAATAAACCCAAAACAATTTTAAACACAATCAACGCAGGAAAAAATTTAATTTCCGTGTAGCGATCAAAACTGTTAGATTATTTTATAACATTATACTTTTATTTGAAAATAAAATATTGAATCATTGTCTGACCATTTCTAAATACTAATTAACTAAGATATTTAAATGACTGAACATAAGTAAATAGTTCTTAAATGTCATACTGTTCACGTCAGTGTTGAATCTGTGACAAAGTATACAACTTACGATGACATGGCTCAAATCCAGATTCCGATGACATCCCTGGTTGACATGGAGCTGGTGGTCCAACTGGATATAAGAAAAACATTCTTTTTAATAAAAAAGGGAATAATGACAGAGGGATATTGAAAGATATTTAGTCGAAAAGCATATTATTAACGGTATCAATTCAACTGCACCAGATGAGTTGTTTGACAATCAAAATATCTTTAGTGATGCTCGGGGCCAAAATATTTATAACCCGAAAACTTCTCTTAAAAAATCCAGAAGAGCTTGTCTCAATATATATATATATACACAAGTCTAGATTGAAAATAATGTTCAAACCATTGATTGTGACGGATGAATACTGCGACTTCTATACGTGTGTATGCAAAACAAATGTCTTGGTAACGGCGGGGGGGGGGGGGGTCTAAATATACCACAAACATCATTTTCTAAAAGACCAAAAAAGAATATTTTAACAAACTCATTCGACTAGCAAGTCGAACAACTTCTGTGCTTGAACTCTGCTGACTGCCATTTGTGATTGCAAAATAAATGGATCACCAGTAGTAACAAAATTGATCGTATCATTAATTAATTACCAAACAGAAAACAATTAACTTGCAGAAAAGATGGTATACAGCAAAGACGAGGTTCAAACATTTGTACACCATATCCGTATTTCGATAAGTACATTCAATTTTTCTCTTCAGTGATGTAAGGAATCGAAACGGTATTTGAAAGGCTATATAATTTACCTCAATTTATGATAGACTCTTGAAGTTTGAAAATGTCGAAATAGGATGAACGGATAATATAAACCCGAAGGCAAATATAATACAAGCCCAAACGAAAAAATATAAACAAATCTAAATTGAAAACAACGTTCAAACCTATAGTTGCGTTGGATTATATTACCTGTACAATAGCGACCAGGGCATGCTGGAATTGCTTTTAAGTAGAACACGTTGAAATCATTGCAGTTTTGTGCTTCAACTTGGAAAGTGCTTTCACAACATGATAGAAACCCTCTCTGGCATGCGTTTAAAGTAATCCTTTGTCCTTGCTCTGGAAGAGTTCCTGTTAAAAGATGTTATCATCGCTCTACTGTATTATATTTTTTTAGGAACTATTTCATACATGCACATATTTTATACGAAAATAAAGACAACTAGGTTTTTTAATTGCTGGCAATAACGGACGACACCCTCGTTTTCCAATTTCCAGGTTAACGACTGTCATTTTGAAAAAAGGCCTCCAAAGATATCGAAGATGACATTATTCTTGAAAATCCTTTTGATATAACCTTTATATATACAGAGTCTATGATTTCGTCGAATTTTATGTACCTATTAACTAACTGTCTGCTTAATATTAGGCAGATTGAAAGATCAAGGAGCTCTCGCCGTTGCCCTGTGTTTTGTCCTAAAAATTTAACAATTTTTAGCTGAAACGTGACAATCTAAGCCCTTCGTAGATATCAAGGATGACATTATTCTGGGAAATCCTTTTTATACAATCTTCATATATACAAAGTCTATACATTCGTCGAATTTTGTGGATATTGAAAGAACAGGGGGTATCACCGTCATTTATCAGTCTCAGGTAGGTTTTCAATATATATTTCTTTTTTGGGGGGCTTTCCATATATATTTCTAAATGTTTCTAGAGTGATCGGTTTCTGTTTTTGTTTTAAGAAATATTAGATATAACATTACAGTTTTGATGTCATTTTATTGATAAAAATCTATATTACTTAAAGACAAATATGCAACTTACATAAGCATTGATAAGGGTTTATATTCGAGGACAACGAGAGTTTAAGACAACTTGAAAGGGTCATAAAACGATTTCCTACGTATCGTTTTGCTCCTTTCAACTATAAAACTCATGCTTTTAATGTTATCAAATATATATTTTTTAATGATTTAAAACTAAATTTGAATATCGAATATCGAATAACAAACCGGCTTCTAACTTCACATCCATAAAAAATAAAAAAAAAAATGTATCGATATTTCGTACTGAATAGCCAAAAAAATAGAGACTAGTTTTCTTTCTACAATTGTAGCTCGTACAGGTAAGTTCTATATATATATATAGTTCAATACATTACATAGATGTATGCATGTATGTACTATATTGATAATATAGTTTCGACAAATGTTCGAGAATGATATGAAATGTATATTGCTAAATGACCTTGCTCCATCTATCTCTAAAAATCAATGGGGTTATGACCTAAAACTACATACCGTTTAACCACACTGGATACAATGATCCGCATCTTAATATTGCTGGACATTCAGTGGCAATGTTTCCATTTTCGGGAATCCTGTACCATCCATCTCTAAGAAGTCTACGATCGCATAAATCAGGATCATTCGGACCAAGAGCATAATTTACGGAACGAGTAGGCTCGTCAAGAAGTCGGTTGTTTACTGGATTGCATGGATCTTGGCAAAGAAGACCTATTTAATGAATAAGACAGTTATTGTATCATTCAAATTAAGAATTAAGATAATAATAAATTGATAAATATCAAAACAAGCACCGACGTATGTGACCAGTCCTATCCCCAACCTCCATCAAATCAAGACATATAATAATAACAACAATAAATACGTTCTTGACAAATAAATCAAGCCCATTAACTTAAAGAAAAGCGTTATATACCACCAAATAAGTCAGGTATACAGTAGAAAGGAATATTCAATAAGATATGAAGTAATAAAAAAGTATTATACTAATGATTAATGTTCACTTTGAAAATATTGTGGAAATATATTGAACCGTGTACATGTTGTATATCCATAATTCATTAAGTCAAAAGCATTGCTTTATACTAAGGCAAATCTAAAAGGAGTAGGTCCGGTAAGGGTCGAGTTTGGCCTCAAATTTCAGGTTCATCTAACGAAAGATTTTGAACACTTTTTAACCACTTAAGTGTCTATTTCAGTTGATTCAATTAGTTTATATGTGAAATATTTAAACTGATTTAGTCATTAAATACGTTCCAATCCAAGCTTAAATATGAAAAATCTATCAAATATGCCAAAAATGTCACTTTTCAGATGTTTGTTGTCAGAAATGAAAGTTGACGCATCCGTTTTCATACTCAACCTTTATATATGTTATTTACTATCATCAAATACAACTTACGATTCAATATTAAGAATAAACACGAATGCGGCCAGTTTCAGTTAAGACGGAAACCGTCTAAAATTTAACTAAAATGCTACAAATGTGAAGATTTTGGTAATTTAGCATGACTAAATGATGCTAGTACCCGATATATGTGCATTGCATTTTCAAAAAAAGTCCAAATTTTTGTAGCAGAAGCATTCTACTTTCCAATAAATAACTGAAAGTTTACATTTTAACAATTTTGTAAAACTGCTATATTTTAGGGCCAAAAAGGGGTCTTACTGAACCGAATCCTTTACTCATTAGAAGATGTATTGCACTCTACCTGTTTATTAAACACTATTCATAAAATGAACCTGCTCTTACAACTATTGATAAAATCTGTAAAAATTGAAAATTTGCAAAAGGAAATACTTTATTATGCTTTTTTTAAAATTTTTTTTTATCATAAAACCATTAAAGAATTTATAGTGTTTCGTTGTTTTTGTTGTTATTCAAAATGGTATTTACAAATTGATTAATATATTAAATTTATAAATGTCACTGAACACAATAAAAATATATATAAAAGGTTTGTGTATTGTTTTTTTTTCAAAATAGCTAAAGACAAGAAGATCAAATATACATGTGGCAATTCAAGGAAATGTAAACACATAATAACGTGTGGCTTTAACACCTCCTCCATCAAAAAGATAAAATAAAATGACCAAACACGTTTATTTAAATTCAAAATGATCAATGATGTACCTTATTTCCATTAACATTTTTAAATTTCACAACGGATAATTAAAGAAAATATCATAAATTAAGCCAGTATTAAAGCAACGCATACTGCACAAATATACCCTTTGCACTTAAAGTCCACTAGAAGCGGTATAGACCCAGTGGCAGTTATCAATATAAGGACTTTATTTATATTGTGATTTATTGAATAGCAGTACGAAAATAAAAATACCTAGATGTACGTGTAATTTAATGTAAAACCATTTGATCTTACCTTTTATGAAAAGAATTGCTATGAAAACATAAATACACATGTTTCAGTTCAGTTCTTCAGTTCGTAATTGACCGTTTTTTGCGCTTTTTCGATGCACATCTAATTGATATCTTATTGCATTTTGTAATTTACAATGAGTTTAGAAATACCATTAAAATTGCCTCAACTGATTAAAAAATCAAAGCCCAAAACAAGCATGTTTTTGCATGTTTTTGCAATCATTCTAACGATATGATTTAAGGACTAAATTAAGAAATGTTCAACTCTAATTGTATGTCCCTTTTATATCTAATTTCTTTGGGATTATAATTCCAAATTGAGATTAGTCGTTAAATTAACAGTCAATAATTCAAATGCCTATACTATACTATGTTCATTTATACTAATTGATTTATAAACCTGTTTATATTCATGGTTATAATACAACTTCGTTAGTTTATATAAAATACACTAATGTAACAAAACAACCTATCAAAAGTATTTTTAAACACAGTTTATATAATTTACGTAGTATATCTTAATATGAAACTTCTAATAATATGTCAAGTACTAACAAGTACTTGATGTTGATGCAGCAAAGCACGTGCCACTTATGGTATTACAAAATAATGTAATTGAAGTTACATGATTAGGAAGTCTTCCGGAATCGATAAAATGTTTAATTAAATGAATATAAATTTACTGTTTTCTCATTGGCTAGGATATCCTCCTTGATAACACATTATATTCACCGTAGAAAAAATCACGAGAGGTTAATATAAGTTTTGGAAGAGTCTCTGTTTTCCTAAATATAGATATCCTAAGGCAACGCAATCTCTGGGGTTGATAACTTATTGTATCAACTTCATTAAAGCCGATAACTGTATATTGCCATATCATCATTTTTTTCTCGTCGTGAGGTGTTGTTGTCGTCGCTACAAGTTATCTCCAAATGCACATCTTTTTGAATTTCTCTTGTAGTGTTGTATCAAAAACTGTTGTGTTGTCTTGTGTAAGGTATGTTTTGTATTCGTGTCTTTGTTTATGATTTTGTTATCAGCCGCAAACACAATACATGACTGTATACCAGAAGGAATACGTAATTACTTTTAGGTGAATATGTGTATATAATTTAATTTTGGATGTAACGCGTTTTCTGATTGGCTGACGTTGCTTTTTTTATCAGCCCATCGACATAATTTTGTCATGTGACCGTGACGTCATCAACTTTTTTCATGATTTACTCCGGTTTAAAATGGAATTAAGAATTAAATTATAAGAAATTACTGTAATATTTTTCTGTCTATTCGAAATAACATAAAAAAGGTGGTGCACACTTTAAATAACCCGCTACGCACGTGATTCAGTGTGCATCACAAACTGTGAAAAGAATGCTGAATTTTAATAAAATAAATTGGAATTAAACTATAAGTGAATAGCACCAGTTTTACACTTCAATTGATTTTAGTAATTTATGTTTGTTGTTAATTATAAATGTCAATAAACAAATGGTTGATTTTGATATGGAAATAGGCATGCGTGTGTCCGGTAGTTAATTATGTTCGATTATGCAAAAAAGCTCCCCCCCCCTTTCACTTGTAAAAATAAAAATGCACAACAACAAAACGAACGTGCAAACACAGTGAAGTACACTTTGCTTTGATTTTGTTCCGAAAACTTGACCACTATCCATCACCTTATTTGGGACCGTCCTTTGAAATAAGGAACTGTTCATTTTCTCCATTATGTATGCTCTGTGTTTTCCTTTCTGTCATGTCAGTTTAAAGTGTACTAAATTATAATGACATATCCGCCGCTGTGTGTAGAAAAAACAAGCCTAGCAATATGAATTAAGTTATACAGGTAGCTGGTTGACCGTTATGGAATAACCGTTTCACATATGATATCGGAGGTGTTCCTTATGCATGTTATGTCGTAACTACAATTCCTTTCATTTTTCACGAATGTGACCTACCCAATTAGACTTTTAACCGGATTTGTAATAAGCAACACGACGGATTCCACATGTGGAGCAGGATCTGCTCACCCGTCCGAAGCACCTGTATGTTGAGTATTATTATTTGTCTGTTTGTCTTTTTTTTTTTTAAGCCATGGCGTTGTCAGTTTATTTTCGAGTTTGACTGTCTTTTTGGTCTCTTCGCCCTTCCTAGTGACATAACCATAGTTGATTAGAAAGTATAATTTGAATTTGATACTAATACAATAAAACAGTCGTCAAGATTACTTGATAACATATATTTTCACAAACATGATCGTATGTAGTGCTCAACCTTTGAACAGTGTTATACATTATTCTATCAACATTACTGAAAACAGCGCAATACTATGAAATACATACTATTGAGAACATTGTGAAAATTATCTGTGTCTCGCACTCGCGCATTAGTTTCTATCTAACAAAATGTTTATCAGCTAGATTTACAGTACATTGTTAGGTTTACCAAGAGAATCTATTTGTTAAGTTCAAATAACTTGACCCCAAGGTGGACTGGGGAATAGAAATATGGTCACCTGGTCTTCTCCCGACCGGCAGTAAAACGCTTGTCAAAGTGGGGCGTCCGTTTGGCTGTGCGGGATGTATCAAGTTCGCGGTCACGTCCTGTCAGAATGGGGACGTTAAATCCGATGCCTCGTGTAAAGAGAGTGCCACGCTCTTTGCACGTTAAGAACCCTTGTGACAACTCATTGAGGGGTCCAGTCCAAATTTCCCAGACCATCAACCCAGATAGCTTCTATTATGACAAGACCTACCTATTGCATTTATTGTGAACTTGTTCTCGTCCTTAATATGCATGAAATATTTGCCACTGGACGTTAAGCAACCAACAATCAATCAATTAATCAAATAACTTGAATTGGATTGGCAACAGACATAGCCTATGGAAGCCCTCGCCATAGGGATCTCTGTTGAATATGAGTATCCAGAAAGATGGAGATGTTACCGGTAAACAAACCTGTGATCTTCGACATAAAATATTGTGATCCGGTATGAAAATCTAGACTTCGTTTGGATTGAAGTGGAACGTACCTTGCATGAAAAGCCTATATTAACCACTTCATTATGAGGATATGACAAATTCAAAATTGTCTTTACTGCTTAGTCAGCCTGGATTTAAATATCGAATTAATTTCATACTGATTTGCGCCTTTAATTTTGTCACCATTTTCAATAGCATTCTGTTATTTGTTTTCGAGTTTCATTTTTATATAATCCGTACGTCATAGTCGTTTTTTTTTTTTTATTTTCAATTGTGTAAGACTTTTAGTCTTTGAAAGACGTGGCATATTTAAGAAGTTGTTTTTTAGAAAAAACTAATTACAAAATTAATAATTCATAGGGTTCATAGAAGTTTGGATAATAATATAATACGCTTCCCAATGCTGAATTAAGTTAGTTATTTACTTTAATTATTAGTTTTGAGAACTGTTCAATATAATCAATTGTGAAACACATACATGTAATGTAGACATTGGTACAGTAAAGTTCATATAAATAATTATCAATATGTTTTATTATCTTCAATGTGGGACTTTGAAAATATTTCAACACGCGATTAAAAAAGAAATAGCTCAATAATAAAAACTATCATTAACATACATATATAAGTGGACAGTAACTGTAGCATCAATCTAAAAGATACATTTCATATATTTGGAAAATCAGTAGATGAGGAATATTTATAAACAAAGGTCAAAGTCTGTTTTGGATAATTCGGAACAAGAGGTGTAGTACTTTCAAGTTCATTCGAAACAAATGCTTTAACATTTTATGTATTCAGAAAATTCAGGAGATGATGAAGTTACAAAAAGGTTTGATATTTCTGCTTCTGCAAGGTAAGTCCGATCCTATTCTGAAAATAAGGCAACAATTTGCTCCATTTTTTTATGCCCCACCTACGATAGTAGAGGGGCATTATGTTTTCTGGTCTGTGCGTCCGTTCGTTCGTTCGTTCGTTCGTCCGTCCGTCCGTTCGTTCGTTCGTCCGTCTGTCCCGCTTCAGGTTAAAGTTTTTGGTCGAGGTAGTGTTTGATGAAGTTGAAGTCCAATCGACTTCAAACTTGGTACACATGTTCCCTATGATATGATCTTTCTAATTTTAATGCCAAATTAGAGATTTTACCCCAATTTCACGGTCCACTGAACATAGAAAATGATAGTGCGAGTGGGGCATTCGTGTACTGAGGACACATTCTTGTTTTCTCATCTTATCATTAATTGCAAATGCGACAATTAGTACCTTATAAGTTTTAAATTAACTGACTTAATATTTCTTTAACCATGTGTTAATTGTACTAGTGTTAAATTACTGAACACCGATAAGATCACTTTAAAAATATGTGAATAACTGTTTCTTATAATAATGTAAATTAACGGTTGCTCTGAACACAGGCAATAGCCCATGTTAGTGTATTCAGAACAAGAGTGGAGTACTTTAAAGTTTATTCGGATTAGAGGCTAACGTCCCGTCAACTTGGGTGTGTAGCTTTACATGTTAACAGACAAATTAGTACCAATCTGATGTGATTTTTATGTGATGTTTATTGTTTGTTTTCAAGTTGACATTTTTGTACTTTTACAGCACTATCCTAGGTTTATGGACGGGTGGGTAGGGTTTGTTGAGCATTCACAAGCAAGTTTATCCAAAAACATTCTTTAAACCTGCGCCAATTTAAGAGCATGCAGTTAAGTGATTGTCGTTTGATCATGTCTGTCGTAATTGTTTTATGTAAACTGATTTGCTATAAATTAGGCCGTTATTTTTTTCAATTGACTGGTTTTGTATTTCTTGTGTCAGGGCCTTTTTTATAGGTCTGTTTAATTTCATATTATAGATTAAAAATATGTATTTCTATCACCGTTTTAATCTGTACAAGAATGCTTTTTTGTGGATCGAATCAGTCAATTAAATGATTGACCTTTGCTTCATTTTTAATTTTGACATTCGTTTACTTTAAATATTGATCACGCATAATGTATGCGGTATTCATCTCTGACTAAGGGGCTTAATTAAAGTTCACAGGAATACGGATTCAATGAGGTCGAATTATTCACCTGCAAGTCAGTAATTTATCATCATTGTTTCTTAGCTTATTTGGACAAAATTGAAGGCTTTATATATATGTATCTCGTACCTAGCGCCCCACCAAATTACTAAGCAGATTAAAATGGACCTTATTTCGATGTAAAAATTAAATGTGATTAGACGGAGAAGACCGCTTATACATGTACAAACATTGAGACGACCTTTTTTCAAACTGTTTTAAAAATAGTAAAAAGATACCGACTTTATAAAATTATATATCTTTTTTTAACCTGAAAAACACGTTCAAATTGTTAGATTTACGAAAAGACAATACTTCTATATTGAATATCCATGTGACAAAAGAAACCAAGTTTGAATGCACATGATTGTTTCAATATATATTTATATGGTTTTTTGAACAATATCCATTAAATATTAACATGTGTGAAGTTTCAGTTTGACAATCTTCTAATGCAATTATCTCTAAATAATGAACATAAAACATCATTTCATTGTATGTATATTTCTAGTAAGACAGTTTAACAAATAACTATTTAATACGAACGATTGTTGTTTAGAAATACAGTTTTATCAGTATCGTCACCGGCATTGTTTGGATATTGATTTTCTCGACTTTTACATAAGAAGAGTGAATGTTCTGTTCTGTGTCATCGGTTTAGCCACTGATTATACAATCTTGGATTAAATTTTTATACAACAATTTATGTGTTAAACCAATATCATTGAATGGTTTGAGACGTAAAAATAAGCTTCTTTAATCAAAGATTAAAACCATCTTAAAAAGAAGGATTAAATATCCTTTGTGTTTGATTATTTATAATTCATTAAAGGGCTACATCATCAAATTAAGAATGGAAATGGCGAATGCGTCACAACAACTCGACCAAAGAGCATAGCACGTTTTGACTGACAGTTACATTTGCAAGCTATACACATAGTTCCGTGGAACATATTTACATTTTTAATACATTGATGTATTTCGTGTCTCACATATATTTGTCCCTGTGTTATGTTTTCATGTGCGTTGTACTTTCGGCATACATGTTATCGGTTAGAAAATATATTTTCCACTTCTATGTACTAGTATATAAGTAGAACTACAAATTTGTTTTATTTTATACGACTCAAAGTAAATTAAAGCAATACCTTTTATTAGTTTTGTTTAATTTTGCAAAATAAACAACTATTTAACAAATGTACATGTTTGAAAATACATTTTTGATGAGATAATTTCTCTGAACTTGCCAATCTGCGCTGTCAACGGACAATTCCTAATCAATATTGCGTTTCATTGTAACATTCTACAGGGTCAAATAGAGGATCATGTTTTGTATTTTTTTGTATCTACACATCGTTTATAGTGAACAGCAGTTTACAATATGATATTAATAGTTGTGTCTGTTGTGAATGTCATCGTTTGTACAAACATCTGAATCTTATTTTCAAAATGCCGTAGGTGTTTTCAGTAACAGATCTTGTTGACCTATGTCTTACGATGTATTTTATATCTGCAGCTGTACGTTTCTTGTGAATTATTTTGGTGTAATCAGCCATGGTCTAAATCCATTTGCTCTATCGCCAAGGCGCCAACAATATGTGATAACGTTACGTTCGAAATATACAGCTGTCATTAGGGCATGTTTATATTCAAAACAATATTTTGTCCGTTCAGAATTATGCAAATCACTCTTGTATTTCTGATGAAATCGAGTTGTCTTCCTTAACTTGTGTTCGCACAATCATTTTATATGTTTTGCTGGTTTCCATGTTGTTCAACATTGTTTAATTTCTATACCTTCTAGGAATTGTCCTCAATTTAATACACTATTGTATGTGTCTTAAGATTAACTCAATTTTAGGATGTATTTTATGAGGTTTAATTGAATTCTTTAACCCTCTTTTATCACTATGTGTTGCAACATCAGACATGTTATTATACAATAATGACTTGTGTTTTCAGGAGAGCTAATTCTTTTTGTTTTTCTCAAGTTATGATTCCTTTTTTTGTTTGTAATCATTCGTAGGCAATTTAACTTTCGGCTTTTAGTTTCAATGTCTGTTTGTTATCTTTCGCCTTCTTTAAAACAAAATCAGTGTTATATAGTCTTATCTTGTTTTTAGAAATTATCTTTATTTTTGGTGAAAACAGATGTGACTTTTTGTCTACTTTAAGCAGGATCTGGTTACTCTTACGGGGCACTTGAGATCACCCCTTGTTTTTGTTGGGGTTCGTGTTGGTCATTCTTTGGTTTTCTATGTTGTGTCATGTGTGCTTTTAATTGTCTTTTTGTCCTTTTCATCTTTAGCCATGACGTTGTCAGTTTATTTTCAATTTATGAGATTGACTTTCCCTCTGGTATCTTTCGTCCCTCTTTTAAGGATGTTCGCTACTCTGTTTCAAAATATCCTTGTTTAATTGATTGTGTATAAAAAGAGAAAATTACATCGCAAAATCCGTATCATATGCCGTATCATCCCGAGATACCAATATCAGCCAGAGGACCATAAATAACGGAATAAACGTTTATTTTAGAAACATGAAGGGTACGTGACTTTGTGTTCGAGATATAAACAATTAAAAAATTGGAGGAAAATTATGGATAATCCTAGATGAGGATTCCTAATATATGACAAAAATCCAAAACAGGAGGAGTGAAACATCCTTAAAAAAAAAGCAAAACCGAAAACATCTGATTGTTAACATTTTCAGACAAAGCGCGTCAAATATTTTCAAAGTTCAGACGAAGTGTCTATAATCAAGCACAGGACAACAAAAAGTTACGGTAGTAAAACTAGAGAGTTTGTTTTCATTCAAATATTTTTTTTCTTTTGTCATAATAGGATATTCGTGCTTTGCTGCTAATTGTTTAGAATGGTATTCACTGCTGGATGGTATTTACAGGCATCACTGTTATTGGTACAAAAGGTCATCGAATTTGATAAGCGCCTTTGAAGCAAACATGCTTTGTGCTGAAGACGGTCATGGATTGGCGCCATACATAGACGTAGAGCAGTACAATTTTGTGGAAAGTTTAAGACCAAGTGGCGCGTATGTTTTATTTGTTATCGCTATTGTTTCCTATAAATAAAAATGAGGGAAAAAATCCACAGAAAAAAACAGGGGGTTAAGAACGTGTTATTCACGTTTCGTGTTGTTGGGTTGCTATCGTACTGACGTATACTCACTTTATTCTTACATTGGACCAATTTAGCCATCGTTCGTTGTCAATGATGTAATCTAGTGGTTTGCGTTGATTGCAGCCTATTTCATATTTGTTTTATTTTATTCTTTTGTTGGTTTTAATTTTTCAATTGTTTTACATGTTGTTATGTCGGGTCCTTGTAAAGCGTATTATGCATAAAGGAAACAGTAATATACCGCTGTTCAAAACTCATAAATCCATGGACAAAGAACAAAATCGGGGTAACAAACTAAAACCGAGGGAAACGCATTAAATATAAGAGAAGAACAACGACACAACACTAAAATGTAACACACACAGAAACGGACCAAGCATCAGACAAAATCCCACGAGAATAACAAATATAACATCAAAACCAAATACATGAATTTGGGATAGACAAGTACCGTGACACGTCTTATCGCAATGTGAAATTAAACTAAAAAATAAGAGAAAACAAACGACCCAACGTTAAAATGTAACACACACAGAAACGAACAATAATATAACAATGGCCATATTCCTGACTTGGTACAGGACATTTTTAAAGGAAAAAATGGTGGGTTGAACCTGGTTTTGTGGCAAGCCAAACCGCGCACTTTAATGGCAATGTTAAATATACATGCAATATACACAAATACTGTACAGTAACCTGTAACTGCTTTAACCTACATTATTTGATTTAGTATTCTCGTTGGCAATCATTCCTTATCAATGTTATATTTATAGCATTTGATAGCATGATACATATAAAAACTTAATTTAAAGTAAAGCGGTAAATGTGTCACATACATGTGGATTTCTATTGGTATTTTGTTTTAATTTTATCATTTGGATCTGAGCTGACAAGAATAAAGCATAATGACTTGAGCTGCAATGCCTATTGTATGTGGTCTCATAGGCATCTTTACACATCGAAGACTATTTATACAGTATCACGCGTGTAATCAAATTACTGTATGTATTATTGCTTTTGTAGAGGGGAAACATTTATTGGTGTGATGGACGTGGCTATAGAAGACACATGGACCCATTTAGACGGATCAAGCATAGCAAACAATGATTTTTGGTCAACTTTTTGGGTTGATGCAGATCTAAGACTTAACCAGCCGAACGGAGGAACGGGTCAAAACTGTGCTGTGATTAACAAAAGAAGCTTTTGTCTTCCAAATAAAACTCAGGACAAGTCATGCACAACTGTTTTTCGGGACGAAATGCTATGTTATAAAAAAGGTAGCTTGCTATTATTCTAATTGTATTTTTACATGGCGATCTTCTTGTATATTCATCCCTCGTCACGATATAGCCTTTTTGTGCTGATGTGGCGTAAAGTAATCACCAATCATCAATTATAATCATCCTAATCTTACATGTGCTAAGGACCCTTTTGAACATATAGTCAAGTGAAGAGTTTTTGTGTCACCGTTTAAGACCACAATGTCAGATTGAGATTGAGAACAATACTAAAAGCGCTGCTACTTGGCTTTTAATATGTTTTTTTTTTATTTGTTATAATTAATTTTATCTCATAAATGTATACACCATATCATTTCTAATCTATAATTAAAAACACGTCTAAATATTTGTAAAAATAATGTATCAATACCAAAAGGTTAATTCGTGACATAAAATCACTACACCAGTTGACAAAGCCAATAACTTACAAATAGCGGTTTTCTTGAGATTTCTCCTCTCGAAGTCACAGTAAAGCCTTTAAAACAAAAATAAAGCTCACTCCCGGCTGCAGCTATCTCCGGCGTGAGTGGAAAAGTTAGCTATATGTTGACGATACCTTTACGACTTTTCTGCGGGGAGATATCACATGTATCAGCAAAAACAAATATAAAGTATAATATATCATATAGAGAAATCTTAAGAAACTCCTTAAAAGAACAATCGACAATCTCATTGCTAACTTAGAAACAATCAGAACATTTACACAACCAAAGGGCACCTCAAGATGTACATTTTAGAATACTATATGTCGGCAGGCAATTACGCCATGAAATGTTTTTAGGATGAAATGCAAAATTAATTGTATACATTGCTACAATCTTGCGGAGGTAAATCACAGACACATATTGGATCGTTCGCGAATTAAAACAGTCGGAAGTTAACGAAAGATGAACTTTAATCTGCAATAATTCTATCCACAAATCATTTGGAATTGTTAACGGTATAATGAGAGGAATAATGAATTTTAATTAAAATAATTAGAGACATATTTCAGAACCTAGCGGGGCACTACCATTTATGTTTTATATTATGAATATGAATATGAAAAACAATATTTTGCTGCAATATAAATAAATCTTTGAATAATTATAAATTGTGTATTCTTTTTCCGTATAAAAAGTGTACAACAACTTTAAAACATTATTTAACATAAGTTCAAGAAAAGAATTATACCTGCAATGCTAAATTTGTTTTTAAAAGAAATGAACTAAGATCCGTAAATGAACATGTGAATCAGGTATATCGTCCGAGATATAACACGAACTTTGAATATCCGAGGGCCATGATTTGGTTTACGGAAAGGAGAATCGTAGACCAAAAAGTAGAGAATATATATGAAAATGGAATAAAGTTAAAGACATATTATCTAAAAACTAAAGAATACAGTAAATGAGTTACTCCTCATCAAGCCTCTCAAATTTACAATCTGTATTCGTCTTAATTCATCTATTGGCTGGATCCTATTATTAAGTTGGGATACTGCTGTCGCGGGACTATTAGTATCATGAGCACAGTGGTCAGTGCCTTTGATATTATTATGACTCAAATGATACAATAAAAAATAATTAACAAATGTTAAGAAGGAGGCTTTTTTTTTACCAATAGCTGGACCACGAAATGGGCATATATATGTAGGACTCTAAAGTGCGATGGTACTCTAAAGTGCGATGGTCACGCTAAAGTGCGATGGTCTACGCTAAAGTACGATGGTGTATCACGACGTGACGCTAAAGTGCGATGGTTGTTTTGTTTATTAACGTACGATTGTATATCACGCTAAAGTGCAATGAACCAATATAGTAAGGTTCGAGTATAGCTAATTTCCTAATACTTGTAGAGTAAGACTTTTTAGTCAGCTTGCTTGCATATATGCAATATTCGCCAAGATTTCTTCTTCTTAGTAATGAGTACCAATAGATACAGGTAGATGTTGTATGAGTGCAAATGAGACAACTTTTTATCCAACTGCATTACAAATTTATAAAAGTAAACCATTATAAGTCAAGATACGGCCTTCAACACAAATGCATCACTACATGTTATATTTTCCTACACTGTACAAAATAATGTTTTAGCGGACAATTTATGATTAACGCATGAATCTTCTAAATTACGAACGAAAATTCAATGAACTTGAATCCATTCTTAAGGGAGCATGAAGAATTTGACCAAAACGATGTCCTATATAATAATACACTGGGACTTACTATTTTTGGTACTAATTTGTGTTTTGAATAATGACAGAGATTCACATTTTCTTATGTGTAGGTTAAGAGTGTTCCATAGTTTTGTTGTTGCAGGGATGAAATATTTAGATTATAAACAGGTCCGTGTGTTGACTTCTGTAATATTATTTCTTGTTTTGTATTTTGATCATGCCTACTTCCTACTGAATCAGGCAATAAGTCTATTAAATATTTGAACGGGGACCGCAAAGTAGAAAGAAAACTGCAACATAAACAATAATTTCAATTATCCGTTATAGCTTCTAATATAGAAACAAGATCAAGGATACTTTTGTATCTCATCTGTATAGTAAAATGGTCGACTGCAGGACATCAGTCCTTCCAGAACCCGGAAAAACATTTACTTTAGCCAACAAAGCACGGTTAGGTGTGAATTAAGTAAGTCATGGACATTTCGTTTAAAGTTATTAATCAAATACATTTTTTGTATTTTAAACATTTATCTTTCGGCATGTTAATTTTTCGTTTGTATAAACGACTGTTCTCGTCATAATTCATTGTACGTTTATTACGTCTATACTTTCGAGGACAATCGCACTTTAGCGTGTGTAGGCATCGTACTTTAGCGTACACCATCGCACTTTGGCGTGACTATCGTACTTTAGCGTCCCCATCGCACTTTAGAGTCCTACATATATATATGGCAAAAGTAAAAAAAATATTGAAGACTCTCAAAAATATGTGATAGTTATTGAACAATCAAGTTGATGTATGTTAGTTGTCAATATAATGGAATTACGAGTGAGAGGTTTAACTACATTTTTGTAGATAAAAAACGAGGTTTAATCTACCATTTTATACATAAGCAAATGCTTGTACCAAGTCAGGAATATGGCAGTTGTTATCCATTCGTGTTTGAGTTTTTTATTTTTCTATTTGACGAGGGACTTTCCGTTAAGAATTTTCCGCGGAGTTCGTATTTTTGTTATTTTACTTTTTAGTTATACAGCTTAGCTTCGGTGACCCAATTTGACCCGAACGACGTCAGAAGTTCAGATTAACAAGTCACCGAATTTAAAAGTATTACTTACATATACCGATTTGATTGGTCAATAACAGTTATAACACATGAGGTCATCAATTTACATGTTAAGGTTTTAGAGACAATTTGCAAGTCTTTGCATACATGAACGCGCATTCGTCGGTCTATGCGTCCTGTGAAAATTTGCTGCAATTAATATAGAAAGTAAAATACACTTAAGTACATTTAAGTAAAACAGACTAGTTACTGTTCAATTAGTAACTTTTTTTTTATTCCGAGACATTTTCCTTTATGATATGGCCACCTTATTTTTTAAGAATTAATTATAAGTTTTAATTTCAGATCTTTGATTGCTTCTGTTTAATATTTTGGAAAGAGAAATTTATATAATTATGCTTGTATGAAATATTGACAAATCTTTGGCACAACTCAGCATAAAACAAATTAATGTACACATATGAACGATGTTTTTTTTTAAATAATGAAGCAGTACCTTGCATAACTACATGTATATGATACTGTTGCATGGAGGTAAAACAAAAAATATATTGTACATTCTTCACGATGAAAAGGAAATGGCAATGTCTTTTAAACTGGCTATTATATATCTCAGAACCAACATTCGGTAATGATTATGAATAAATTTATGTCTACCTGAAACGCCTGCAACAGTGTGTATTCACGATTTGTTTTTAGTAAAAAGCTTAAATTAAAACTGGAAATGTTGACAATATTTAAATATAATAAGAGCACAAGGCCCAACTACACAACCTCTACTCTGGTTAATAAGTTGCGATGCATACAACATTAACATATATTTTATTACATGGAATTAAACTCTTTCAGTAAATTGTTTGAAATGGAACTCCACCGCTGATCAACTATACCGAGAACACTGTTACTGGTTTACAAGTAAGCCTTCATCATTGACGTCATGGACAATTGTTGATGCAATGAACAAATGTCGGGATGACGGCGGCTACCTCGCACCATTAATAGATGACCTAAATTATCAGTTTATCAGGGATGACGTTTTGAGTACTGTATTTTCGTAAGTAGATAAATTCAAGTTTCTAGGGTAAAAGTGTTTCAACTCATTTGTGTGAAGTCGGCGTATTGGTCTGCCTTTCACTCACAACGCGGGGATATATTGTAAGAGTCTCCATCCGTCCGACCGAAACACATCGATTTTTGTAGACCGTTTGAAAGAAAGCTTGATGATTTGTCGTTCTTTTTTGTTTATCATACTATATTGTCATTTAAATTTGACCGTGTTTACAGGAGTTGTTGAAGTTTGTCTAATTTTAACAGTGCCACATTGTGAACGCATTTCTGCTGATATCGTGTTACTGAATGCTCTTTTACTTGGTAGCATTGCTTGCTATCCTGTGCAGTGAACCATATTCTACCTTCATTTTGATGTGATAATTTTATTTTTAAGTATCAAAATACTGAAACCTTGTGACACCATTTGACAAAAGGCTCCCATAATTGTTTACTACTGTATAACATTGACCATACTGTATTCTGATCGGTTTAATTTTGTTATTGGAATTATGGGACTTTGACCATAAGATAAGAATGTTATCACAACGACCTACTGTGAACGAAACCTGTATGCGAACCTTTATCAGAAACCTCTCATACTATACCACATTTATGATTATTTTTATAAACTTTAATAATATGACATTCGGCATTCCACCTTTCTTTATTAAAACGTAGGCGATCCTTATTACAATTTAACTTTAAAACAGATCGATTTTTAACATCCTTGGGTTAAGTGTTGACTCGAACTTTTATACGACGGCTATTACACACGAGTTAATGATTTGATCATTTGATGATAAAAGAACACCACATAATGAAAATTTAAAACTCATTATACCCCCGGTGATGAAAATAATAGATATATCGAGCTAAAAAAAACAGTTGAGTAATCCAAAGCCTTTTGTCGTTCATTTATTCATGACCAATGCATATATGATTATGGCTATCGATGCCTTATTCGGGTAATAGGACATTAATATATCTTAACACCCGAAGGCTAAAGAATAATTAAACCTTCACTTTCAAATCAACTATTAGGGTTTTTCACTTATAATTGCCTTTTTAATATATTGTGTTTAACAGCTATGATTGAGTATACTCTGCATTTCTAGCTGAATCGATATGTAATATTTTCATGTTATATTAAACATTCTTTAATTTGTCGGATCTCGAAATATAAAATTATGTGAACCGTATGGATGCAATCATGTCCGAGCATTACAGAATAAATAGACAAATGATATGCTATATTCTATAGATAATTGTATTCATTCGTGGTAAAAAAAAAATGAATAAGACAGGCGTTTTACACGAAATGTGTTGATGAATTTAAAGTATTAGAAGCAATTGTTGAATTTCGAAAAAAAAAACAAATTTCGGCAAATTAGAGATTGTGAGTTATCCTGTCCTAATCCACACTTCTGTTAAATGTTCTCATTCATATTTATAGTAACAATTTGTAATGCCATGATGTCGTGGTTAATTACCGCATGTTCGTTAATCATTTGTCCTGAATACACTATTTTCATATTAACGACTTTGTATGGAACGCAACAGCTGCCTTATGTGGAACTCTGATATTACGTTATGTTGTTTTCTTATTACTTGATGATATTTTGTCTTTACATAATATGGTTTTGACATTACGTAATGATGTTTTGATATAACTCAATATGGAATAGTCATTACTTAATGCTATTTCGATATTACACGATATGGTTTCGTATCGTCTTGATATAGTTTTGTCATTGTAATATGGTTTTGTCATTACTCGATGTGGTTTCACCATTATTTAATGTGGTTTTAACATTACTTGATGTGTAATGGTGTATGTGACTTAATGTTATGTAGTTGATTCATTACATGATGTGGTTTTGTTATTTCGTAATGATGATTTGCTAATTCTTTATATGGCTTTAACATTACGTAATGATGATTCAAAATTTGACGATTTTACACTACATGATGTGTTTGTTTCAGTATTTGATGTTGTCCTGTCATTTTTTGATCTGGTTATCACATTACGTGATGAGGTAAAACCACGTGACCATTTCGGAAAAAAATATGTTCTATTTCTAAACCGATTTCCATATGTCGTTTGTTTAATGTGCTTTGGATGAGTATCGTTATCCATTGAGTTAAAGTTCAAGCAAGAGTAACGTAAAGAAGTAAAATTAAGCTTCCAATCGATTAATTTTTTTGGGAAATGATCGACAAACAGTAAGCCACCCCCCCCTCAATTGCATTGTAACATGTTTGATATATCTTCTTTTGGTTGCTCTTACTTGAACAGGTACCAGGATGTCCAACACCAGATTTAGTAATCATGGTTTATTTGCTAAAGCCGATGTCACAAAATATGGAAGACATTAATGCTATATGTTTTTGTGTTCTGTATAGAAACACATCTTGTATTTGTAAGAAGTTATAACTTCTTTAAGAAAAAGCTATAGTCCTTTTAATAAAAGTAAAAGACGGAAATACAAACAAATGTATATGAAATTAAACAGAGACAACATAATTACAAAGATAAACACAGTTCGCAAAGACTCTTAAGACACATCAAGATTTAGAAAAGACACAACATCAAAACCACGGTGTAAACGCTGGTGCTTGGGATAGGTAATCAATGCGAAAAATTCCTGTTGAACTAGTGGGACCTGTCATGTTTCGATTGGAATTTTGAAATTTGTGCATCAATATTTTAGTATGACTGAAAAAACGTAATATGTGATTACAACATTTAGTACAAGTATCTTGTCTTAGGGAGGGATAAATCCTACTCTGTAAAGAATCACTCTGATTCGAACAAAAAATTATCTGAAACTGATATTATCAAGATGCTTGATTTCTTGATTGACAACATATTTGTTACGCTCGGAGGACGTGTTTTTCAACAGACTGTCGGCATTCCAATGGGAACAAACTGTGCCCCTCTACTTGCCGACTTGTTTCTTTATTATTACGAGGTTGATTTCTTGCAGGAACTTCTTAGGAAGAAATATAAGAAGTTAGCAATATCTTTTAACTCTACTTTTCGCTACATAGATGATGTTCTTGCACTTAATTATTCAAAATTTGGTGACTATATGGAACGCATCTATCCAATCGAGCTAGAGATAAAGGATACTACAGATACAGTTAAGTCGGCCTCATATCTTGACTTATATCTAGAAATTGACAATGAGGGTCGGTTGAAATCAAAACTTTACGACAAAAGAGATGATTTCAGCTTTTCAATTGTGAACTTTCCATTTCTAAGTAGCAACATTCCAGCAGCACCTGCATACGGGGTAAATATCTCCCAACTGATACGATATTCCCGTGCTTGCATTTCCTATCATGATTTTCTTGATAGAGGGTTGCTGCTCACAAGGAAGCTTTCAAACCAAGAGTTCCAAATGGTGAAGTTGAAATCATCCCTTCGTAAATATTACGGACGCCATCACGAGTTGGTTTACCGTTTCACAAATGATATCGGATATGTTCCTTACGTCGTAACTACAATCCCATTTCCTTTCATGAATGTGACCTACCGAATTAGACTATTTACCGTATTTGTTATCACATAAGCAACACGACGGGTGCCACATGTGGAGCAGGATCTGCTTACCCTTCCGGAGCACCTGAGATCACCCATAGTTTTTTGGTGGGGTTCGTGTAGTTTATTCTTTAGTTTTCTATGTTGTTTGTTTGTCCTTTTCGTTTTTAGCCATGGCGTTGTCAGTTTGTTTTAGATTTATGAGTTTGACTGTCCCTTTGGTATCTTTCGTCCCTCTTTTAGATTGATTCGTAATGAAAACAAGCAACAATATTGCCTTACACTTGGAAACTACTGCATGTACAAAAATGTCTGGTCAATTGTAAACAATTCACGTTATGTACGGAAATGGTCAAGTCTCGATTTGTTTCATTTCATATTGTAAATACGCCTGGTCATTTTATTGATTTGATGAACTTGTTTTAAGGATGACATTACTGAAGAAATTTCGAAAACCTTTTTTGATAACAGAACATTATTTATATTTGCAGATTAAAAAGTACCCAAGTTTGGCTTGGTACCCATTCCATAATTGGTTCCCCATCAAACTGGAATAATGACCCATCGTTTGTTACATCGCTATTACCGAGCTCTTCTAGTGAGAAATGTGTTGTTATTGATTCAAATCAAATTCAGTCATGGAAACCTTGCAACACAAACAGTAGTGCTTTGACAGGAGCAGTATGCTTCAAGCATGGACTAGGTAAAACTATATGCACGCTCTTCACGTCGTCTTATAGTGATTTAAAGGTAAACTCGTCGCAGAAACCCAGCTTTAAATGTTTTACGCAAGATGAGCTCCTCTTCTACAAAGAATCAGCAGTGACGACCGAATAAAAAACGTAATGCTAAATAAGATACGAAATTGAGCATTAAAGACCTAAACATCCGAAAAATGCCACATACAGCTAAGTTAACCTTTTCCTACGGTTTAACATCATAAGAATTAGAACGCAATCGTAGATCAAATCAATTCAGAATGTACTAATTGAAATAAAAAAACAAAACACGAGGGAATCGCATGAAGTCCAAAAAAGGAATTGGTATGATGTCAAGGTAAGCGTCTCTTATTTTTCGTGCATAACACGCCACGAAGATTCTCATCTAGTCTGAATTTTCCTTAAGGGCATACGATACAGTAACAGGGGAGGTATTGCTACCTTGCTAACGTAAAATTTCATATTTGCGACGTCAAACTGCGATACATCGAAGACACATGGATGTTTCGATTGAGTGTAATCATTACCTTGAAGCGACACTCTAAATATTACAAACGGTATAATCAAAATATCAATCAATTGATATTATTCTGCAAACGTGCATTTTTTCACGCTGACGCTATAGATATTCAAAACAATGCTGTATATAGACAGTGACTGTAACACTGTGTATAGCGGCAACTGTTATGCAGTCAATGTATTTTGACTGCGCAAAAATTACACATGCGTCACGCGGTATACACATCTGGATAAAATATAGGTCTTATTATCAATTGTAAAATATCTGCTTACAGCAGGAGACATCCCTCTTATAAGTCCAGAACCTATAACATGTGAACCTGAGATATCTTCTGTGAATATCAATTCAACAACAGTAGAGGAATTAAAACGTATCCTGTTTATTGACCCTGAACATACGAACGGTAAGCATGACCTATTGGAGGCCTTCGGCTGTTGTCTGCTCTTTGGTCGGGTTGTTGTCTCTTTGACATATTCCCCATCTCCATTCTCAATTTTAATTTTACATATCACATGTGTAAGCTTACATATGAATACGGTAACTACATTTATATTTTAGAATCGTATTTCCTTTTTATAAAATTGTTGCTAGTTTTCGAAATTAGGCAACGGTATTCAATCAGTGTTCAAATCCACTAGATCGATATTAAAAATTAAGTTAACAGAAAGAAATGCATAAACCCCAAAAGGATAATGTATTAGCAATATCTTTGGACGAAATAACAAATATCTTGTTGAAATTGTCATTTTAACCTTATTATGTATACATGTATATAATGTAATTATTTTTAAAAAAATAAAACACCTAAAATGAAATAACCACTGGATTATGACATTTCAATAGTTTAATACAAAAATAAAATGACATAGACCCCTTACAATTTGAACGAACAAAACATATCATACTATAAAGAAAATATAGAAATAACATTTAAAAATAAGTAGACACAAGATAATATGTTTATATCTGATTTGATTATAATAAGAAAAACCTTTTTTGAATATTTTTACACATTAAGATATTATTTATAGATTTTTCTCGTCTGTTAACTTGTTTGCTACCCTTTAGTAAGCAACCCGAGATTTGTTGTCACTTAAGGACGATGCACGTTAGTTATTAGATTAATCATAACATCCAGAATTCAAGTATACAGTAAACGTATTTTAGCATTTTCATGTACTGTACATGTAATAAAAGACAAACACATTTTGTTTTTGGCGACGAAGCAAGGCGTTAAGGGTACATGTATATTTGCTCTTTCTTTACCAAGACTGTTAAAATTGATAAATGACAAACTCATTATTCGATACTCTTACTGTATAGTGTTTGAGAGCCAACTTAAATCATCAAATAATTATATTTCAGCGTATAAATTGACGAAGATCAGCGTGTACGAAGATAGACCGGTAGCAAAGGCTATAGGTGGTGTAGGAGTCGCCATCCTTATTTCTGTTATCTTATTCTTTGTGTTGTTAGATTGTCAACGAATGGAACAGTGTATTTCCAAAAAGAAAACAAATACATCGACTAATTTGTAGTTTTTCTACGGTCGCAACTTTTTACTTGGAAGGAAAGATTTATAACAGTGACCAATGTTCTGCAATTGTAGTTGGAAATTACAGAACTGATATTGTTATACAAGTAAATAACACTGAGATATAGCATTACACAAATCTAGTTTTATTGGCCTTTGTTGTAAGAAAATGTGAACTAAACTTGCGTCAATATTAACTGCAGATAAACATCAGTAAACATATAATGCAGATTCTAATTAACAACTTTTCAAGTCTTATACACAATTCACCTTGGAACAAGCATTTGTTTAATAACTGACATGTACGTGTGAAGGATCATGAAAAACAAATCTAAGGAGAAAAAATGGAATTTGCAACAAGAAATATTGAGTAATATACGAACAGTCTCTTACAAATAGATGTTTTTTTAAGTTGTCTGATTCAAAGACTGTTAAACTAAGTTTAATAGTGAAAAAGTTTTGTTTTGTTCTTAGTGTTTTTTTTTACATTACAAGCATCAAATCAATATGCTTTAAATAAAAGATCGGAGAGTTATAATTGTATTAGATGGATACACATTTTCCTGCTGTTACGATGATCATGAACAGTTTATACAAGAAGACTCTAGATTTTGGTTTGTCTTGTACCATGCACACGTTTAGTTAACACTGAAATACAAACATCCTTCCCGAATACTGGATATTTAAACCTGAATTTTGGTAAGGTTAATCATGTTAATGTTTCTCAGTATTTGAATTCTTTTTGTAGTTTTTCTTGGATTGTTGTTTTCTATACCGTATTTTGTTTTCGCCATGGTTTTGTTGGTCTCTGTTCGACTTGTAAGTTTTGATTCTTTATATTTTGTAGCTTTTGACTTCTTTTTTTATGCAAGACGTATCAATTTTTAGACAAGTGTGGTTCATTTGCGCAAGGCATCACTTATATAATGCTTATAATATCTGACACCATCTTCAAATTTTCAGTGCATAAAATCATGATGTATATTATATACTAGGCTAGAAAGGGAACTCAATTGATGTGTCTGGCCTCTACGAAATCGCGTTGGTTCTTTTTATTGCGTTTGTTGTGACTTGTATAATCTATTGAATCACGTTCAATCCTAACAGCTAATCGCCATTCACAATATTTGATATGCAGTTGTTTTACAGATCATATCTGGACTATAACAGGGATCCCTCAGTCGTGGTTCATTGACAAAGCCTACTACACAATTTACATGTTAAAGTTTTGATTTGGTATGTACAAAGGGAATCGCTTTTGATAGGTCGATGAAATTTGGAATTTGATTGAATTGATATGTATGAGGATGTTTGAAAAGTAGGATCACTCAGTCGTTGTTAGTACACAGGAATACTATTTACATCTCAACTAAGCCCCAAACATACATAAACGTTTAGATTTCACTTTTGTTTAGTACTAAACAGTTCTTTTGTATGTTTTGACATATTATTTGAAAATTACCCAGTATATTAATCATGCATATGTAGTTAAAATTTCATACTTTTCTATATGCAACATTTTTAAAGGTGGCCCTACGCATTTATATATTCACCTTGTTAGCCTGGACTTGTATTATATTGGGTTATATGTGTCAGTTCCTGGTCACTTTCTTAAAATTTGTTTTTGCTGTCATAACAGAGGTGTCATAATTTATAAAATGACAGACCAACTGTAGGGACTATTTTGTTGGCAATGTCATGACATTCATGTTCAGTTCGACTAGTTTTAATATATTTGTAACGCAGAAAAGCAGCCTTTATTTAATAAATGTTACACGATTTAATATCAATAATTGTTATATCTCTTTTCTCACATAATAGTATTTATTTTGCAATTAGATTAATAAAACGTTTTAATATTTCCTTATTGAAAAATGTGGCTGTACCCTTAGACAATGAACATATATTTGTAATTAGATTGCGGAAACGATATATTAATTGGAATGTTTAAAAAACAAAATAATATGAAATAAATCACATTATTGTATAGCAATATAATATTTCCCACAGAAAGTAACCAAAAGTTGGCGTGCAATAAATTCTAATATTGCAATAGTGCAATAAATCTTCAAAATTCATGACGTCATCAACGACAAAATCTTAGTTTAAACCAATTTTTACTCTCAAATATTATATTGCTATACAATAAAAGGGTTATTGCATGATTATTTGGGAATATTGTCCCTCGTAGAACATATATTGCACTCGCAAGCTCGTGCAATATAAAATTCTACTCGGGACAATATTCCCCAATATTCATGCAATAACCCTATATAATCACCTTTTAAATACATAAAACACAATAATATTTATAGGTCTAAGTTCGATTTTCATTACCATGTGATTCAGAAAGAGTCCCTATTTTTGTTTGGAATATTCTTTTATCAATGAGATACAATTTGGTTTTTTTAGAATAAAAATATCACCCTTTAAATACGATGTGTCAGGATTGCTCAAAGAAAAAAAAAGGAAAAATAAAGGCAACAGTATACCGCTGTTTGATAGTCATAAATCGATTAGGCGAAAACACATCCCGGTTACAAACAAAAACCCAGGGAACACATCAACTCCAAGGGGGAAACAACGGAACCGCAGAAACACTGAACTGCAACAAAAACAAACGCCAACAAACATACGCACGGACTATTGGATAACAACTGCCTCGTGACTTGATACAGGGCATGTTATGAAAAAATGGTGGTTTTTTTTTGGATAGCCAAACCTCCCGCCTATCTTTTAATGTTTAAGATACCGCTAAAATGACAACACTACGTGACAGAAATACAGTACAAACAAATGCAAGTACATTCAGCACAGAGAAACACTTGAATAAATAATATAATAGTACATTACAACTTTTACACCGAAGAATAATAAAAACAGAAACCTCCCATAAATTAACGAGAGCACACCAGGACACCACAAACGAAGTATAAACTGCACATCACATGAATTCACCAACGCCACAAAAAGTTACGTGTTTTTTGTGACGTCTATATTATCACAAGTAAATTACTAAAAAAAATACATTTGTTTTATTGACAGGTACAAGAATATTAAATTGGATTTGAGTTTGAGTAAATTTGTTATGCACTAACAACAACAAGCCATAAAACGTATATAAAAGAAAAATAACAGATGTATAACAAATGTAATGTCAATTTAATAAAACAAGAATAACATTTTATTTCGTAAAAAAATACAACCTAAAAATAAAAATTACCTGTCCTAACCACTATTCCACAACTTTAAAGTCTGAGAACCAGTTCTAGGGTAGGACTGTTGAAATCTTTTATATAGTATAACTTATCAATAATAGAACTGTCAAAATCGTTTTTAGAGTAGAACTGTAAATATATTTTATAAAGTAAAACTGTGCAAAATTGTTTTATATCTATTATGTCATATCTCCGTGTAAGTACATTCGAGAAATTAAGAATTATATCACTCCACAAATGAGTCAATGTACACCTCATTGACATAAAATTGAATAGTTGGAAGATACCAATAAGTATACAAACTGACAATGCCTTGCAAAAAAAGCAACTAATCAACACGAACGCAAGCAAACAATATAATATATTGTCATCTATTATTTTAAAATCTTCGCGTTACACACATCGACAAGAGGCTCTCAAGAGCCTAAATCGCTCACCTGGTAAGCCATGTTTTTTGAAGAAATAGAAAATAAAACACAAACTTTATTTTATACACCCTACTGATCATTCAAATGAACTTTGGTTGAATTTGGTTGAGTAGTTTTAGAGGAGAAGATTTTTTAATGTTAGCAAATATGATGAACAAATTGTGAAAAATTGTCATTAAAGGACAATAACCCCTTAAGGGGTCAATTGACAATTTTGGTCATATTAACTTATTTGTAGATCTTACTTTGCTGATCATTTTTGCTGTTTACAGTTTATCTTTATCTATAATAATATTCAAGATAATGACCAAAAACTGCAAAATTTCCTTAATTATCAATTAAGTGGCAGCATCCAAACAATGGGTTGTTTGATTCATCTGAAAATTTCAGGGCTGATAGATCTTGACCTATGAACATTTTTACCCTTGTCAGATTTACTCTAAATGCTTTGGTTTTTGAGTTATAAGCCAAAAACTGCATTTTACCCCTATGTTCTATTTTTTGGCCATTTTGGTTGGTTGGCCAGGTCACTGAACACAATTTTCAAACTAGATACCCCAATAATGGTTGTGGCCAAGTTTAGTTCAATTTGGCCCAGTAGTTGCAGAGGAGAAGATTTTTGTAAAAGATAACCAAAATTTACTATAAAGGGCAATAACTCCTAAAGGGGTTAACTGAACATTTTAGTCATGTTGACTTATTTTTAGGTCTTACTTTGCTGAACATTTTTGCTGTTTACAGTTTATCTCTACCTATAATAATATCATGATAAAAACAAAAAACAGCAAAATTTCCTTATAATTTCCAATTCAGGGGCAGCAACCCAACGACGGGTTGTCCGATTCATCTGAAAATTTCAGGGCAGATAGATCTTGACCTGATAATCAATTTTACCCCCATGTCAGATTTGCCCTAAATGCTTCGGTTTTTGAGTTATAAGCCAAAAACTGGATTTGACCCCTATGTTCTATTTTTAGCAATGGCGACCATGTTTGTTGATAGATCAAAACTTCGGATACAATTTATAAACTAGATACCCTAAGGAACATTCAGTTAAAGTTTGGATGTATTTGGCCTAGTAGTTTCAGAGGAGAAGATTCTTGAAATAGTTTACGACGACAGACGACGACAGACGACGGACGACGACGAACGCCAGGTGATGGCATAAGTTTACTTGGCCCTTCGGGCCACGTGAGCTAAAAATCAAACGATATACTACACCTAAAACTATCTACAGCTTGGATATTTGACAAAGTGTACAGCAACACGTCCAGTTCTTAACTAGCTTGAACTATTAGAAGATAATAATAAAAAAAAAGTTAGAAAATTCGACAATATTTCTGATTTTCTTGTTTTTCTAACAGCAACAACTCTACTTCCAAGTGGCCATTCATCCTCGCAAAATAAAAAGGACATTGGTCATAAGTGTCACATATATACGACATCGGCCGAATGTTGTAACAATTGTTTAAGAATGTGAACATGTCCTTGTTGACTTGCTATACAAATAGGTGTCACACCGATATCATTCCTATTATCTACTATAGCTGAATTTTGTAACAATTCTGTAACAACATTTTCATGTCCTTCACGAATTGCCCCAAAAAGTGGAGAAGATTTATCATTATCACAGAGGTTAATATCAACATCATCATGCTCAAGAAGTTCTTTTACAACATTGACATGTCCGTTGTAACATGCTTTCAACAGTGGTGATATAAAATTATAGCGAATTACGTTTGCTGAATGTTGTGATAGTCTTTTGATAACGTTAACTTGTCCATTCGGACTTGCTTTAAACAAAGGTGGTTCCCTATTAGTAAGGCTGCAGTTCATACTGATACCTAATGTTGCCGAAAAAAATAAAATAAACAAAAAACGATGAAAAGGGTTTGTTACACAATTGTTTGTCAAATTTGTTGTTGGTTGTTTTCACAAGTTTATGCCATTCTAATGAAACTGTCAATTCTTAATAAATGAGAGCAGAGTGAGTGTAAAGGCAGGCTTCACTGTACAGCATTGTCTTAAAAATAAATTAAAATCACGAAGCACTGTATTATGATGAACAACCATACTATAGTATTGTAACTAGTATAACAATTCAGTAAAATATACAGTACTACATTCTATTGAACAACTGTATACGATAGAATTCAAGTTTACATTATTCCATTATCGCATATCAATTTAAAGAAAAATATGTGTATCGTATTGTTTATTTAAGATAGGACACGCTTCATGCATTTGTTTACCATGAAGAATCAACTACAAGATATATTCATATTGGATTTATAAAGTGCCGCATGAATGAACCTATGCTTTGTTTTTTACATGAATGATTTACCCTTATAGTATTTAAAACAGATGTAGGTGTATATGTACATGACGCTCATTTCCAGCATTCACCGCTTGTTTTTTTGGCTCAATCAAAAGTAAATAAAATTACTTTATGCGCATTATAGGTGTACTGATATCGATATGAATAAAATATTGTGACAAATTTTAATCTATGGCTTCCAGTCGTAAGTTAACACTTAAAGCTACATTACGTAGTCATTAAAAACTCTCTGTCAGGGTCTGCCCAAATCAATGCTTTGTTTCCAGATAGTCGCAAATACTGAGTTCATATGTCGATTATTCTGTATGCGCCTGTCACAAGTAAGGAGCCTGTAATTCAGTGGTTCTCGTTTGTTGCTGTATATCATATTTGTTTTTCATTCATTATTTTGTACATAAATCAGGGGTCTGTTGTTCAACTTGTCGTTATTTTAACGATTGATTAAATTTAACGAGTCATTAAATCTTTTAACAAGTCGTTACATAACGAGTCGTTTATTTTCTGTTGTTCAACAATATTTAACGTGTTGATTAAATAATCAATGAATTAAAATTTAATCAACTGATTAATCAATGCGTTAAAATTTAATCAACTGATTAATCAAGTGATTAAATAAAACCTACCCATCATGCATTGTTTTGGAGCATCCTGTCTGTAAAACAATGGCTGAATCTGCTGAACCAAGCAAACTTAAGAGACTGAAAAAGACCAACTTCACTGTGGGAGAAGAAGACCTCATTCAGCAACTTGTGGAAAAACACTCCAGTATAATTAATGTAAAGTAAACTAATACCGTAACCAACCAGTTAAAAAAAAAGGTTTGGGACGACATAGCCATGAAGGTGAATTCCCTTGGAGTTGCCCTTCGTACTGCTACAGAAGTGAGAAACAAGTGGAGGAATACCACAAGAGTGGCCAAGGCTGTGTACACAACTCACAGGAGTGAGTTATTCAAAACTGGGGGAGGACCAGCTCCAAAACAACCTAGCTCTGCAGTAGAGAAAGTAATACACCTGATGAAGGACACCACCAGCTTCAGGGGGATTCAGGGTGGTCTTGAAACCGAATCATTCCAGACAAGTAAGTAAATAATTTTTAGCACTTTGAAATATATCCCAAAATGTGTTTTCCCCTTAATTAGAACTTCTCAAGGCTCTACCCTTCTTATTGCACTTTATAAAAAGTAAACTTGATCAGTTTCGGTAAAGTTTTGTTTTGAAGGTTCTTTTAATTGTTATTGTTAATTTTCAATGAAATTAACACAAATATTTTTATCCTTTTTAATACCGGGATACATAGTTTCCTTTATTCAATTTTGGTAAAAGTTTCGTCTGCTCCGCCGTCACAACAAGTAGGGGAATTCCCAACTGATATCACGTGACTGATAACAATTTATTTTAACCAATATTTTCTATCATTAAATGATTGTCAACGTGTTTCTTGTTGGTTTGAAGGTTTTCCTCTTGATTTACTATTGCAAGATTGCATTTGCTTTAACTGATAACAGTTTTAAAGTATTATTTTCAACATTAGTTCACAAGTGGCTGCAGGTGCCCGCCAAGTCGTCTTTAAACTGGTATCTGTTGATGGATTAAAGTGAACCGCAATAGCTAATTTCGACCGAAAACCAGTCATGATTTATAATATTAAAACAGATACGGACTGGTTATCATAAATCCGGAATAAAGTTGATCAATTTGTTGTTGCAGACTGAACCTAGACAGGAACACATATTAGTTTATAGCTGAGACCCTTGATAATCTGAAAAGAGTTGAAATAGGGTCTTATTTAGTCTTGTGCAATATTTGTTATCTTGCAATTTAATTTAAAGTAATTGTATATGAATTTAAATGAATGATGATATAGTATGTTTCCATTGCCCCCCCCCCCCCCCCCCCCCTTTATAATTTTATAATAAATAAAATATACCCAAACACAGTATCAACGAATAAATTTTATCTCATTTATTACAGATCAACCAATTATCAATGCCACTTTGCCCGAAGAAGATGCCAGCCAGGATCTGTATGAGTCTGCAGCATCTCTGATAAGGGACAGTCCACCCCCGTCCAGTCCACCAAGTCCGTCTCTGCTTTCAGGATATGACCCCATCCTGACACAAACAGTCGTTCCACATCTTCCAGAACAAACAGATAGGACAGATAAGCAGAAGTAAGTTGTAAATGTAAAAAAAGAAGATGTGGTATGATTGCCAATGAGACAACTCCCCACAAGAGACCAGAAATTAACAACTTAAGGTCACCATAAGCCACCTTCAACAAAAACGATTTCGAGTTCATAACTAGAATGAATATTTTCCCGAAACTTTAGATTTTTTTAAATTATTTTAAAATGAGTCTCAGACTACGCTTCTTAGTTTACAAGTAATTGGAACTTTTTTTACCTTTTCATATATTTCTGACAGTTTCCCCCACCTATTCACATCATTTCAAGCCGGAAAACGTGACATATTGTGACTGGCACGTCCAATCATTTTGTATATATTCAGATATAGGAAGTGGACCCTGAGTTGTGAGTAGCAGGCTATTTGATGGAACTATGACTTTGAATCGATCAATAAAAAGAGTTTTAAAATTAATCGATCTTTTACAGAATTCATTATGTTTTTATTATTTGTAGGACAGTGAGAACACCTTCGAAAAAGATAACAGTGCAGGATATACACGACATGCAGTATCGTGCACTGCAAGGTAAACTAGAGATCCAAGAGAGACAGAAAATTCAGATGGACTTAGAAAAGAACAAACTTGAACTACAAATAGAGCTGTTGCAGAAGTTAGTGTGTGGCAGTTCAGAGACTGTTACACTATCACAGGCACTTGCCTCTATGTATTAAATGTATTAAATTCATTGTTATATTGTTGATTTGTATTTCAGAAATTACTATGAGGCCAACATATTCATTTAATTTTGTGTAAACGAAAATAGACCAGTAATTACAATTTGCCACACATATTGCACCTCCATCATTCAAAGAATGATAAGTGATACATGAATCAAAAAGTTTTTAATGACCTTAGCTGGCTATACAGTCCTTGCACTGTCGGGCATGGCTTGTGCTTTTTTTGGGGCATTTAAATAAAAAAAAAAATCCATATGGTAAATGATATAATCAATTGGCAATCATACCACATATTCGTATTCTTGTACTGAAGTACAGTTGCCTGGCTACTGGATTTTTGATTTCATAGGCGACTAACTGCTCACCATTTACTATACCAATATTGAAGTCGCAAAAATGCACACTTCCTCTCTCAACACATTGTCAAACGGATCATATAAAGATTTGTTACTATTTTCAAATTTCCTCATTTTTTTAATGAAAGACAATGTATGAAAATATGAAAAAATAAAAACATGAAATTTATTAGGCAAAAAAAGTGGTAGCAAAATGGTCCCGTATGCCTTTTCCGTCCTGTGGACCATTATAGGGTGGCATCTGAGGTTGATTGTCAATCAATTGTTCTTCTGCAACTTCAGGTTCATTCCTCATGATTGCAATATTGTGCAGAATACCACAAGCAATGATGATTCTGCAAGCTTTATCAGGTTTCATTCGGATCTGGAATACAATTTAAAAACGTTTATTTTAAAGTGTGACAGAAATACTATTTGTATGTAGCATGAATTAACATTGCTCATGCATGAATAAGTAAATTTATTACAAAAACACTATAATTTAATTAAAAAAAGGACCAAATCAGACATATAGCTGAACAAACTGTCCAACTGATGATGTACTGTAACATTCACGATTTAATAAAGTTACAGTAATGACTAACTTGGAGCAGTTACCCCAAACAGGACTACATGAAGTAACCGAACTAACATTACCAATTTTCCAACTGGATCCCTGTTATCCGTATAATTTTAGGGTTTTGATCTGTGTGATAAATTGTCGATCTTTGTGTTCTTGTCCTGGCTTGACATTTAACTGAGGTCAGTTTTATCAGCCCTTTAATATACAACTGATTTTTCATTTTTTTTCGGGTTTTATTACATAATAAAAATAAGGAGATTTGGAGTGATTGTTAATTTTATAACTTAAATGTATGTATCCTGCAAAGTTAAAATGAAGAGGATGAAAGCAATTATAGGCAACCAAACTGTGGTCGGCAAAAAAAACGTACAGTAGCTATAACCAAAAGACAGAGAAGGGGACCATTATGAAGACCTTAACTGAAATTTAGAGAAATCGAAAAATGTACTAATGAAAGATTTAGGCAGCAACCATTTGATTTTCTGGGGGGGTGGGGGGTGGGGGGGGGGGGGGGGGGGGGGCTATGGTTTTTTTTTCTGGACAAATTATTTTTTTCACGACAAGTCGAAAACAATTTTTTTCTTTCAATTTTAGCATTACATATAGTGGCAGCTGAGGGTGAAACAAACAATTTTTTTTTCTCAGAATCAAAAACAAATTATTTTTTTCTCCAAAAACTGGAAACAAACTTTTTTTTCCAAAAAAAACCATTGCCCCCCCCCCAGAAAATGAAATGGTTGCTGCCTTAGTAGACAGCAGTCTCACAAGAAAGAAAAAAACATGACTTTTAAAATATAAGGGCATACACCATGTCAAATATTCATATTACTACTATGTTTATTTGAAAGAATTAATTGTACCTCTGATCCTAGAATGTGAAAACGCTTCTTCCATATTCCAAATGTCCTTTCTATTGTTGACCTTGTTGAGCAATGTCTTCTGTTAAACCTTGCTTGACCTCTACCAGCAGCTGGTTGTCTGTATGGTGTCAGCAAAAACTGTCTGCAGGGATAGCCACTGTCTCCTAACAATACACCTTGTCCAATTCCTTGATATCCATTCTCAAGATGTTGTCCTATGGCTGAGGTTCTGAAAACGTGAGAATCATGTGCTGATCCTGGCCACCTAGCACTGATGTTGGTGAATCTACCTTTAAACAAAAATATGATAATTAAAAAAGTGGAAAAAAGTAGTTCCATAATTCATTTGTCAAGGCAAACGGTAAGTCAGTGATTGTGAATAAGTATGGTGACCCAAAGCTGTTTATTTCTGTGTCATTTAATCTCTTGTGGAGATATGTCCCATTACCAATCATTACCACATCTTCTTTTATGTGCATGCATGTAGTTTGTTCATAATAGTTCGAGTCATTAAAATATTAGCCGAATTTGCAATGTGATGAAAGCAAAATATATAAAAAAAAAGAAGATGTGGTATGATTGCCAATGATCGAGACAACTATCCACAAAAGACCAAAAACATTAACAACTATAGGTCGCCGTACGGCCTTCAACAATGAGCAAAGCCCATACAGCATAGTCAGCTATAAAAGGCCCCGATAAGATGTATAGTATAAACAATTCAGATAAACAATACATCGAGGATCGAAGTTATATGCTCCCTTAACATTTAAAAAAAAATATATTGAACAATGACTGGCTTATTTTTTAAGGACTGGTCACTATTTTCCAACCGAAAAGAATGGGTAGGCGAACGGCGAACTTGATATTTGGATGACAGATTGGACACTTATTTTTTGTTTTGTGTTTTTCACTGAGTTTTGTATGTTTTTTTTTTTAATTTTTTTTTTTTGTGGGGGGGGGGGGGGGTGGGGGCGGCTTCTCACAGAAACATTTTGAGGTAGATCTAGAATTTCTTCAAACTAAATGGGGCACACTTTTTGTTGACGTTTCAAAGTTTATAAGCCTGACTGTGACAAATTTATTATTTTACCTTTAAGCAGATAAGGGGTGGGTGGGCACCAATCTTTATAACTATTTTGATTAATAAATTTATGTTCATTAACTCTTAGCAGTTCATTCGATCCAGCATATTTAAAGGTGAAACGGTAAAAACAGAGACACATTATGTGTATATATGTCTCTGGTAAAAAGCAACTCATGAGTCTACGAATCCAATAGAAAGTATATGACAAGATTGAGTTGTCTTTCTTTTTCCATCGATTTTCAAATTAGCTGAAAACCAGTTCAACAGAAAACCAGCCATGTATATGGTCAAGGACGATTGAAGATGTCAAGAAAAAGGACGCACACAAAGCATGTTGTAAACATAAAATAGGTATAATACAGTGTTTTAAATTACCTTCATGGTCACAAATGGCTTGTACGTTGATGCTGTGGAACCCCTTTCGGTTAACAAATGCTGGTTCATCAATGCTAGGCCCAGTAATCCGTATGTGAGTCCCATCAATGCATCCGACCACGTTTGGAAAAGCAGCCTTTTCATAAAACCCAGCCCTTATCAAGTTCTTCCTCTGATTATCTGGCCACGATATGAAATCATCCTTCATGGCAACTAATGAATCCGTCACACGGTCAATCACCCGAGACACAGTAGATTTGTCAAATCCCATCGTGTCCCCAACTACTTGCAAGTGTGATCCACTTCCATAAAACCTCAAGGCAATCATGACCTGTTGTTCCACTGAAAGGGCTGTCTCTTTCTTTGTCCCACGCTCCAGATCCCCTCTCATTAAATCTGACAGGTACCCAATGGTCTCTCTGCCAAATCTATATCTCTGCCTTAGCTCCTCATCAGAAAATTCCCTTTCTAGAGGGTCAAAACCGCGAAAATGTCGCTCTCTTCTTACAACAGGTGGTTGAAACAAAACATTGACAGCCATCTTAGATTGAGGTTAATCAACTGATTAAAATTTAATCATCCTCAATGAGGTCGATTAAATATAACGACACTTTGACAATTTTAAACGACTCGTTAAATTTAACGACAAGTTGAACAACATGATAATGGACTGATTAAATTTAACGCAGTGATTAGTAAAATTTAACGACTCGTTTAATTTAACGACAAGTTGAACAACAGACCCCAGGCTGTTAGTTTTCGCGTTTGAATCGTCTACATTTGTCATTTCGGGGCCCTTTATAGATGACTATACGGTTCATCCATAAAATATAAAGAAATAAATCTAGAAAGTTTTTGAAAAAATCTTGCAAGTGAAATACTGTCCACACTGGGACAACGAAAATTAAAGGACGATAACTGTGTCCTCAGACCTTAAAGATTGACGTGACTCTGTATCATAATGCGGAAGCAAATAGAGATACGACGGTCTTCGATCTCTGTAGTAATCAAATTATTTAGAAAATTGATGTCAACCATTCTACGTCCATCTGTCTATAAATTAAGAGTTTAAAACCTGTTAAGATATCATGGAAGCGTAGTCAATTCGTGCTGAAAACCACTGTTTCGTGAGGACGAATTATTGTTATAATGATGTCCAACGTGGACATTTTAATTCCAATTTGTTGTAGTATTCGGAATTAATAAAAGGGTATAACTTTTAACGAGGTTTCAGTAATTAGGTTATGATTTGGTTTTTTTTTAAGAATCTATGCTTAATAAAGGCAACAGTAGTATACCGCTGTTCAAACTCATAAATCCATGGACAAAAAACAAAATCGGGGTAACAAACTAAAACTGAGGGAAACGCATAAATATAAGAGGAGAACAACGACACAACACTACAATGTAACACACACAGAAACGGACCAAGCATCAGACAAAATCCCAAGAGAATAACAAAAATAACATCA
This sequence comes from Mytilus galloprovincialis, assembly GCF_965363235.1. Lineage (NCBI taxonomy): Eukaryota > Metazoa > Mollusca > Bivalvia > Mytilida > Mytilidae > Mytilus > Mytilus galloprovincialis. The sequence goes on from NC_134842.1 coordinate 99,914,834, forward strand.
AAATCAAATACATGAATTAGGGAGAGACAAGTACCGTGACACGTCTTATCGCAATGTCAGTTTACACTCAAAAATAAGAGAAAACAAACAACGCAACGTTCAATTGTAACACACACAGACACGAACTATAATATAACAATGACCATATTCCTGACTTGGTACAGGACATTTTTAAAGGAAACTGGTGGGTTGAACCTGGTTTTGTGGCATGCCAAACCTCGCACTTTAATGGCAATGATAAATATAACATTGAAATGACAACATAATATAACAGGACTACAATACAAATAAATAGGAGAACGTATTAGACAAAGAAACACATGATTAATGAATAACAAAAAGCATCAGGTTTAAAATTTAATACGCCAAAAACGCGCCTCGTCCACACAAGACTCACCAGTGACGCCCAGATATAAAAGATCGAAAGCGAAAAAAAGTACAAAGTTGTACAGCACTGAAGATCAAAAGTTGAAAAAGGTTGTGTCAAATACGGCTAAGTTTTTATGCTTGGGATAAGAACATCCTTATTATTTAGAACAATTAATGCTATTGCAAACAGTAAATTTTATCAAATGAATATAACAGATATACATAATGAAACTGAAGTATTAACTCATTACATAAACCAAACACGAATACATAATGATAGACCAACACAGAATAGACACACCCGACTCAGTCCAGGCCTCAACGCAGTAAATTATGAAAATGACGTCACATACGATGGTGAAAAGGCATTAAAAATTACGTCACATTTGAATATATGCAATTTTTGAAACAGCAGAAAAATGACGTCACATATGAAAAACTATATCTCAAAAGTAAGATAGAATTAAGATTGATTAAAGATTAAGAAGAACACTGATTTATTTTAGTTTCTACCACACGGATTCATGTATTGCTGAAATAACAGAATGCTAAGAAATTTTGCAAATATTTAACACATGAATCATAAAATAATATGTACGCATTTATTGATATAACAAGTACACAATGAAGTAAGGATTGCTTTTATAAACTGTCAATGCAACTGGTAATAAGGTTCACTGGGGTAAAGCTGATGACCGTAACTGCATGTACGGTCATACCAAGATTTTGGATGAAAAATTAGGTCAGTATTTGTATTGTCTGTTTAAGTGTTTCTATATCATTTTCTTTACAAAGCATTCATTAGTACGATGTAAATTTATAAAAGATTCACACGGAAATTGCAAATTACTACCGAGAAATGTGTATTAAACAGGAAATTGGATTAAAAAAAAATCGCTAAGATGACCGTAAATTGTGATTAAAATATTTAAAAGATGACCGTAACATATAACAAGGATGACAGTGATTGGTAAATAGATGACCGTATTTTGAAAAGGATGACCGTTTTTTATTAAATATTACCGTTACATTTAAAGGATGACCATCAATTCTAAAAATATCCGTATTTGTATTATCTTTTTTGCATCAAATAGTAAATCGTGTTGGACTAAAAAAGTATGTATAACGGGAGGGATTGTGCCTGATATTCATATGATGAAGACATAATATTTCAATCAGTTTAATTGAAGTCTGGAGCTGGCATGTCAGTTAATTGCTAGTAGTCTGTTGTTATTTATGTATTATTGTCATTTTGTTTATTTTCTTTTGTTACATTTTCTGACATCAGACTCGGACTTCTCTTGAACTGAACTTTAATGTGCGTATTGTTATGCGTTTACTTTTCTACATTGGCTAGAGGTATAGGGAGAGGGTTGAGATCTCATAAACATGTTTAACCCCGCCTCAATTTTGCTCCTGTCTCAAGCCAGGAGCCTCTGGCCTTTGTTAGTCTTGTATTATTTTTAATTTTAGTTTCTTGTGTATAATTTGGAGTTTAGTATGGCGTTCGTTATCACTGAACTATAGTATATGTATTTATTTAGGGGCCAGCTGAAGGACGCCTCCGGATGCGGAACTTTTCGCTGCATTGAAGACCTATTGGTGACCTTCTGCTGTTGTCTGTTCTATGGTCGGGTTGTTGTCTCTTCGACACATTCCCCATTTCTATTCTCAATTGTATTATCCTATAGGTAGAAGCAAAAATACATAGTTCACCATATGTAGCCTCAAAATACACGCCAGAAGATTTTTTTTTATTTCTGGGATTCCTTTTAATATCATATAATAAATACATCTTTTTAAAAATGCCAAAGCATGTACACCCATTGACTTTAAATCGTTTCAACTAGCATTGCAAATGTTCTTTATTTCAGATAAGTACATGTCTTATCATTATACCAGCTGCAAATTCACGAAATATTATATGTTTGTACCATTATAAATTTGATTGAAGAGTTAGGCCTTAATATTTTGTAGAGTCGACTTTTTCTAGAGAGTGATTGTGTAATTTATAAGTGAAGTCTAAAGGTTTGTGTTTTTTAGTTACACAGATAATGTTGCACTGATCAGGATGAAAATGCATGAGCCAGTCCTGCTCCTACCTACCGGTCGCTTCTAAGTCAGACTGTAATTTATATGCGTCATCTGTTTTTTTTAATTTCCCTATAAATAATATTATCATCTGCAAACAATTATTGTGCCGATATGGTACAAATAAGTAAAGTGTATGTGTAATAAACAGAATACCTTTAATATCTGTAGATCTCTATAATCTGATGAATATATTAATCAGCAGACAGCAATAATATAGATATACATGTTTTCAATACAGTAAGCGGAAGTCGAAGGGAATCCTCGTGACGTCAGTCGTCCAGAGATATTGTTTGGCATACTGTAAGATATGGACTGGTTCTTCTATGTATACACAAACGGCACCACATTCTTCCCCTTCATGTAGAATCAGTCACATATTTAAACTATAAAATAAACCTAAAAACAAGATAAAATACAGCCAAAATGTTAACGCTACTTCATAACTCTCTGATGTTGCGGGTAATAGTGAGGGATACAAACTAAAACATTATGTATAAAATATTCAGTTTCTGTATAAAATATTCAGTTGACGAAACTCAACGTCATCCATATATCAAAAGAAACTCATATACATATATCGGAACCTTCCTCGTACTGATAACACTATTTACAGAATCCATCAAAAACTCTATCATTGAAAAGTTGCTAACGAGGCCTAGGGCCCGAGCTAGCTGCCTCTTGTCTTAACTTTGGGATACTGTAGAATCGGAGGGCATTATCATTAGCCATTCAGTTTAAAATGTTCAACGGAATGTTTCTTCGCTGACTCACTGCCAAAGCAACATTTATCAAATTCCAGGGATGGTTCGCCTCAAAACATGACCTTGGCGACAGGAACGGGGCATCGGACTCACGGATTAACTGATGTGGTAAGATCTTGAGATCGCATCAATGTTTGTTTTCTTGTCCGTTAGAAACTTCCTCGTTATACCAAACACAACATTAGCAAGGCTTTGCCATTCTCTCAATTCCTCAATACTACCATCAAAGCAATCACTAGTAACCCGAATTTAGCTTGAACAGACAAAAACGTGTTAACGCTATTTAAATGAAATTAATCGTCATTTGATAAAGATTGACAAAAATTAAAAATTATTTTTAATTCATTTCAATTCATTTCAATTCATTTTAACGCCAGTCAAATAGATTTCTTTGTGGTCAATCAATTGAAGTCAAGTTGATGGTAATGTACGTCAAACTAATAGGCCACGCCTCCCTTTAACTATTTCCAACTGGCATCAATTCGTTTTAAACATCATTGAGACCCGAGCTTTGTACAGGTAAATCACTCAAGCAAAACAACCTTGATTTATGTATCGTTTATTAAGTCTACCAAACAAAGTTTGGAGACTTATTGTTTTTGGTCAGTTCTTATTATTTTTATTATTCTTCCTCTTCTTCCTCCTCTTCTTCCGTCACTTTAAAAATGAACTTGTCCGCAGCGGTTCTCCTAAACGGCTTGTCAGATTTACTTAGGATTTTACAATATGTCAGACAAACATGTCTAGGTGAGCCATCAATCTTTCGTTTGTGCATTGGGGTCTGTTAAGGGGTATTTTGGGGGATAGAAAGGAGGGAGGGGTTTACTATAGAACCCTATGGGATTTTATTTTCTAAAATTTTCAAATGAATATAACTTGAAAACTGTAAGTGATAGATACAGATACAGATAGTCTTCAGAAATGATTATAAAACAATAAAACAAATCACATGAAATACAGGGGGAGTCCCTGGGGGTAATCCCCACCCCCTTCAATTTGAGAATGTGCTTTTATCTTGTAAACGGTCCAGATCCCCACCCCTAAACCATACATATTCTTGAATGGGACGATAAAACAAATCAAATGAAATTAAAGGGAAGTCCCCGGGGGTCATCCCCATCCCGCTCAATTTGAGAATGTGCTATTATCTTGTAAACGGTCCAGATTCCCATCCCTAAACCATATATATTCTTGAAGGGGACAATAAAACAAATGAAATGAAATTAAAGTGATGTCCCTAGGGGCTCACCCGACCCCTCTTGTTTGAAAACTTGTAAAGGGTCAACATCCCCACCCCTAAACCATATCTATTCTTGTATGGGACAATAAAACTAATCAAATGAAATTAAATAAAGTTCCTGGGGGGTCACCTCCCACCCCGTTCAATTTGAGAATGTACTATTATCTTGTAAACGGTCCAGATCCGCACCCCTGAACCATATATATTCTTCAATGGGACGATAAAACAAATCAAATGAAATTAAAGGGAAGTCCCCGGGGGGTCATCCCCACCACGTTCAATTTGAGAATCTGCTAGTATCTTGTAAACAGTCCAGATCCCCACCCCTAAACCATATATATTCTTGTACGGGACAATAAAACATATGAAATGAAATAAAAGTGATGTCCCTAGGGGATCACCCGACCCCCTCTTGTTTGAAAACTTGTAAACGGTCAACATCCCCACCCCTTAACCATATCTTTTCTTGTATGGGATAATAAAACTAATCAAATGAAATTAAATGGAAGTTCCTGGGGGTTGCCCCCACCCCGTTCACTTTGAGATTGTGCTATTATCTTGTAAATGGTCCAGATCCCCACCCCTAAACCATATATATTCTTGTAGGGGACAATAAAACAAATGAAATGAAATAAAAGGGAAGTCCCGAGGGAGTCACCCCACCCCCTCTTGTTTGAAAACTTTTAAACGGTCAACATCCCCACCCCTAAACCACATATATTCTTGTATGGGACAACAAAACAAATCAAATGAAATGTAGGTAAAGTCCCTAGGGGTCACCACAACCGCCTCCTGTTTGAATACTTGTAAATGGTGGAGATCCCCACCCGTAAGCCATATATATTCTTGTATTGGACAAAAAATCAAATCAAATGAACATGGGACCATATAAATGGCGAGTTATTGGAGCTTAGTTTGGGAGACTTCGTAACAGCATCCTGTTACAATTACTTCTTGTTTTTTTTTTAAATTTGATCGAATTTAGTTAAATGCGTGTATTCTTAGTAAAGTCGCATGCTTCACAATTTTTAACAAATAAATGAACAATACACGTGACATTTCAGAAATTTTAATAAAAACATTAAAATATTGATGCACGGTTTAAAAAATGTGAATCTGTTGAAAAAAAAATAGTAAGATGTATAACATAATTTAAATTTGCCAAAATGCAGTAGATCTTTATCTCACATATTCGTTTCAAAAATTGCTAAGTGCTATGAAAACTTGTGAAATGTAAGTAACATGTGGTCCCTTGCAATTACTTACGAAACTTTAGGTATTCCTGTATATTTACCGTTTCTGTTTTTCTGTTTTACTATATTGCACTCGTAAACTAGATATGTCACGAAAATAAAAGTAACTTCACAGATATTATTCATTGCGTATAGAATTTAAATCTTATATTTTCGGTAAACAACAAATATTCACTAGCTGTATATTAATATAAATTAATGAAATAGCTTGTAATGAAAAACAATGTTTTGTTAAATAATAAAATTGATGAAGATAATGTTGACATTTGTTGAATTTGTTGCATCGGAACTAAACACATTTATTCTAAAAACAGTTGTTGGCATGACACGGGTTATGTTCTTCTCATATATGTTATGATGGTATGATATTAAACCCCTAACGGGAAGGATTGTGCCTGATGTGCATATGATGAAATCATAATCTTTCAGTCAGTTTAGTTGAAGTCTGGAGCTGGCATGTCAGTTAACTGCTAGTAGTCTGTTGTTATTTATGTATTATTGTCATTTTGTTTATTTTCTTTGGTTACATCTTCTGACATCAGACTCGGATTTCTCTTGAACTGAATTTTAATGTGCATATTGTTATGCGTTTACTTTTCAACATTGGTTAGAGGTATAGGGGGAGGGTTGAGATCTCACAAACATGTTTAACCCCGCCGCATTTTTGCGCCTGTCCCAAGTCAGGAGCCTCTGGCCTTTGTTAGTCTTGTATTATTTTAATTTTAGTTTCTTGTGTACAATTTGGAAATTAGTATGGCGTTCATTATCACTGGACTAGTATATATTTGTTTAGGGGCCAGCTGAAGGACGCCTCCGGGTGCGGAAATTTCTCGCTACATTGAAGACCTGTTGGTGACCCTCTGCTGTTGTTTTTTATTTGGGCGGGTTGTTGTCTCTTTGACACATTCCCCATTTCCATTCTCAATTTTATTAAATAAACAGTTAAGTCTTGCTCAAAATTGTAAATGAAGTAACAGATCAATGAACCTTTAAAACTGTGTTAAATTGTAATACCGGTCGCTGGAGCAAAACAGGCGTAAATTGTGAAAGAGCAGCAAAATCAAACGAGCATATTGAAGCGTTGTTACGATTCTGGAAAGGTATATTATCGTGCTATCATGCACCGTGACGTACACAAATTCTTGTAATAAATGCACATGTATCCTGTATATATGAGATACATTTTAGTTTGCGATAACAACGGGTACGTTTAAGTTAAACGATCTCGACTACATAAATAAGGCCGTTAGTTTTCTCGTTTGAATTATTTTACATTGTATTATCAGGCCCGTTTATAGCTGACTATGTGGTATGGGCTTTGCTCATTGTTGAAGGCCGTACGGTGACCTATAGTTGTTTTAAATGTCTGTGTCATGTTGGTCTTTTGTGGATAGTTGTCTCATTGGCAATCATACCACATCTTCTTTTTTAAATTGACTGGCTATTAGTCGGCATTTTCTTACGCCTTTTAATACATTTCAAAAAAATGATATTCACGTTTGGGGCATCTAATTCTACCTTATAAATTGAAATGACCATACACATTGTAAAAGAACAAGAACGGAAAAGAAACAATTCTGCAATGTTGCTCTCATTTTATTTTATTAGCCATATTTTAGCGGTAATTTCTAAAAACTAATATTTCATCTAGGTGCTCTCGTTGAAGTTCACGTTACATATTAAAATGAATTTCATTGGTCGGAAAGTTTGCAAACTTTCAATCCAGGTGTTCTCATCGAGGTCCGCGTTCATGTTACAATTCGATACGTAATATGAAAGACCAATATGGTACAAATGTTTAGACTCTACGATGTCCGAGTTAACAAATAGAATTTAGAAAAATAACACTTAATTCCACGAGAAAATAAATTCTATTTATTCACTAATATGAATAATTGATTAACTTGAACTTTAAAACAGTTACATTAATGTATCTTTTCGCACCCTTTAATCTAAGGTCATTAAATCTAAATAACTTAATAAAATTATTTGCTTCAATATTTTTCAATCAATAAATTGCAGGACTAAATGGAATATAACATAAATAAAAAACATTTTTTTAACACCAGGAGACTGTCCAGTGGTTGTTCCGTAGATAAGAACTCCGATTAGTTTGACGAGACATGCTTTTTAATTGGGACATATGGTTTGAACCCCCCTTTTTGCTGTAATCAGTGGTTGTCGGTGTTGTATATTATCTCTTTTATATAAGTATTGTACATAAATCAGTTCGTTAGTTGTTTGAATTTATATTTGTAATTTTGGGAACTTTTATAAATGATTATGCGGCTTGGATTTTGCTCTTTGTTGAATAATTATATATATGTCTACGAATATAACTTTAACACGCTAAATAATACATTATAAAAGTTCTGTTATATTTCAAATAGAAATACGCGTTATTTCGCTAAACAAATAAGCTTCATTAGGCGTGTGCTTTTCTCAACGTGAAATCATATATATATATATATGCACTTATTTATGACTTATCTGTTATATGACATGTGCAAATGCCTTTTACATTATGTCCAAACACCTTATATATCATGCGCAAACACGTATAACGTTATGTGCAATAAACTTATACGTTTTGTGCAACAACAAAAAGTTTTACCCAGGAAACTTCAGAATTTCAGTTATTTGTATCAACAAAAAAGGAAAATTCCTTATATTTGACGTGTAATCATGATAATTGAAGAAAAGCATAAAAAAAGTCTGTACATGTAAATTGTCATACGAATGAATATCTGTTGCATTAACAAATTAATCCGAAAATACCTTTAATTGTATTTTTTGTATCCCAATTAAATAATCTAAACTCATATTTTTTTTTTATAGAAAAGTAATCTGTCTAACTTAATGCTAAAAACTTTTGTATTGACTGTATATATAATTATTGTTTTACTATCCCTGTGACACGTCTCTCGTAAGTTTATCAAGAACACATTGTTGATGGTAAACAAAAAGAAAGATAAAAACTACAATCAATTGGTCTTTAGATAACCTGTGGACTCTAGAATTATTGCGAAGTTTTAGTAGAAGGAGATTGTGTTATTTTACCACGTGATATTGAGTGATTAACTATTGGACTTTAAACATTAGTCTCAACAAAATTCAAATATTGATATTTTTGGTAAAGTTATATTAGAAAACACAACTTTGTGAACTTCATTTTGAAGAAGGAAGATGGCCGAGTAAGTTCGCATTTCTGATAATTTTATATATTAATTATCGACATTTATTTCATCTCATAGAGCAAGTTCTTACGTGATTTTTTCTTTCATATTTATTCAATTTTCTAAACAGGAAAATATATCTCAATTAAAAGTTACTGATTAATGCTTTTTTCTTTCTTTAAAGAATAAAAAGGTAAAACGTTTGATTATTGCCTTTATTTACAATTTTCATTAATTTATTCATCTTCGAATGGCCATTTTTTCAAAGATAATAGAATAGTATTAATAGTGGTTCATCAATTAAATCCGGACTTAATTTGTGAGTCTGTGTAAAGACAAAAATAAATGTATTTAGAAGCCTTGATGTCGCATTATCTTAATGTTGAGATGGTCGAATAAAAATTTGACTCATATACTTCAATTGATAAAAATTGTTAAGACTAAAACAATATCAATGAAGGTTTCATAATTATGAAAAACAATACATTTACCATACACCGTTTCCTTTGAATATATTATCCTTCCAAAACTCCCTAAGTCAATGAACATAATAGTTTTTACTTTTACAAATATCCGTGTATACTCCTATTTTATGTATATTTAAAACATGTGGCAGTGTTTGATTCTATATTATTAAATTGTATACACTCTGCACAAAACAATTTTACAAATGTTCTTTTTTTAAATATTGTCAAAAAAGAATATGTAGATCATGAATCTTCATTTTTTTTCTTATGAAATTACAAGTATAGATATGCATATGCAATACTTTGTGTGTTTTAATGTATCACAATATCAATATGTGCACTAGATTGCATAATCCTCTAAACATAATAATAATAGCACTCTGCCATATTTTTATACATATGCAAATTAATAACATCGCCATTTCCACACACTTGTGTACAAAATGTTAACAAATCGTCATTAGATCGACTTGTAAGTCATTCCCAAGACTTCCGATTTTAAACTTTCAGAGACGTGATAATGTCTTTTGTTTAGAAACGTGTTTTGCCACGTTTTATTTCACGTGCAGCCATGAAAAAAGTGCGCTATTAATTTTGTGTCGTGAAATCGATAGAAAGATCAACGTGCAAGACATTTTTAATTGTTCGTTCGATTCATAGCGAAATAGCAATTTTCATGATTTCGCATTCTCCTTTGTAGATAACCGCCTTAACTCCCCTCTTTTAATTTATTTTTTTGTGATTAATCAGGGACATGACAGTTATTTTCGTATAAGTCTGCATGTATTTTATGATTATAATCCTATAATATATAGAGACTCTATATACATTTGTAATATTGTAGTGATCGCCGTGGAGCTGAAACTTGGAATTTCATATACACAATATTTATATTAAATGTATGTTCATAGTATACAGATACGCTAAAACCATGGAATTTACCAGAAGGCAACAAAAAAACCTGACTTTGGAAAAAGGGAGACAGTTTTACCCTTTCTGAAAGTCTCCGGAAATAAAATCTTTTACAAAAATGCATCCTACAACAGCATACATACTTTTAACCAAGCCTTAAATACCCGCGATGCCGCGGGTGTGTTCTAGGAGTTATTATGTCAGTTACCATAATCATGTAAAAGTATTTGATAATAATCTCCAGTTATTTTTGCAACCTTTTCATTTACATCTCCATTTCCGAAAAAGTGTTTTAAAAATATACAAAATTCGAAAAAAACTTTCAACATTCATCAATTTAGAAAGATATATATTTCTATGTAAGGTATGTTAATCTATTAAATAAATCGTTAAATATGTAAAGGTCAATATATTTTAATAGTTAACGATTCTAAATTCGAAAAAGAGGGAAACATATTAAAGTTGGTCAATATGAAATTAAAAGTGTGTATGTACATGTATCTATACTTTGTCTAGCAACTCACAGAGTCCACGCTAAAACTGTCACAAGTGATACACAAAAGTCAAATGATTGTCTTCTTGTCTCTTTATCCTGTATACATGTGTATTTACATTCTGCCTTTTATGTTTGTAATATATGTACCAAATACTGCTTTTTTAAACCAAAACCTAGATGTCACTTAATCTATTGCATATATGTTCTTTAAACGTTCAGGGGTTAAAAGATTGGTTAACAGAAATGAATAATATTTTTACAAGAAACACATGTTTCGTACAATTCAATAGATAAAGAATTTACGTGTACCAAGTCAGGAATATGGTCATTGTTATATTATAGTTCGTTTCTGTGTGTATTACATGATAACGTTGTGTCGTTTGTTTTCTCTTATTTTTGAGTGTAAATTCACATTGCGATAAGACGTGTCACGGTACTTGTCTATCCCAAATTCATGTATTTGGTTTTGATGTTTTATATATATTATTCTCGTGGGATTTTGTCTATGTGTGTTACATTTTAGTGTTATGTCGTTGTTCTCCTCTTATATTTAATGCGTTTCCCTCGGTTTTAGTTTGTTATCCCGATTTTGTTTTTTGTCCATGTATTTATGAGTTTTGAACAGCGGTATACTACTGTTGCCTTTATTTATACCATAGTTCAGTAAACACGCTATCAAGAAGTGTTTTGATTCATATCAACCAAAACATAAAGCATGATATCATAGATAATAATATGTAAATCAAGACTGAAGAATTGTTTTAATCAACACAGAAATTGATAAAAAAACATATTTACTTTTTAATTTTTTTTTGCCCCAAACACATGCAAAGATAGAAAAATATTCTTTAAGTTTCATTGAAAAATACAGTCTTGCTATAATTATCATAGGAGGTGATCAGAATGAAACGTCAGACAAATGGGCTAAAACCTCTGATAAAAAAAAAAAACACAAAAATCTGTAGGGGAATACAGAAAAAATCCGTATAACTGTAATTTTCAATAATTTATCCAAAGCCCGTAATTTCAGCGAAAATTAGCGGAGTGGAATGAAACTTAAGCTTGACCTATAACTCATCATGGTTAACTTACTTACAAAGAATCAGCCCAACAACTGAAGGCGTTTGGAAAAAAAGTCCGTATAACTATATTCAAAGTCCAATTTCGGAATGACGGAATTTCGGAATGACGGACAAGGGTAAAACTATATTGGTCCGACAACTTCGTTCGGGACCATAAAAACGCAATGGACATGACATATTTGGAGAAGAAGAAAATTATACGGTATCGAGTAGAATTGATTATTTGTTAGTTAGTCAAGATGTGAGACCAAGAGTATTCAGCACTGATATATGACATGCTACAATACAATATACAAATCACTTAGCAATTTCTTTTTTTTTCTTTTTTTTTACAACTTCAGATACTTTATTTTACTATAATAGTTGTTAACAAATCCCCTTAATGTTACAACAATGGCAGTAAGGTTCTGCCCTGTCTGGTTAATTACCAATAAAACCAGGGGATTTCATTGGCAAACTTTTTTATAATTTTACATACATGTATTATTGCGTGTTAGTTATAATTAACAGAGTAATAGCTGTCTACAACATGTACTTTACTTTACATTGAAAAAGAAAACGGAACTTTGACCGTCTTTTGTTTAGCTTTTAGTTTTGGATTAATCGAAAGTGAAATAGCATGGTTTCGATCGGATCAAGAGGTCAGTATAATTGAATTATGATAGTTTTTAGATAATGCCACAGCATTCAAATACACTAAACATTGAATAATATACTATATCTGATATTCAAACAAAAAAATAAATAAAAAGCAATTTGTTAGAAATTTGTCTTCTTTCTGCTTCAAAGAATTTTTTGTGATTCTCAAAAATGTATGTCAATCAAATATAAACATGCATATGACAGACAGAGAATCAAATTTCTAAAATTTTTCCTTGAAATTTTCTCAAAAAGGAATTTTCCGGATGATATAAAATTTGTATATCAATTTCGTTTTTTAGTACTGACATCATATTCACATATTTGGTTTTATAAATCACAAAGCAAACAATTGTTATAATATGATTAAGTACATAATATTCTTCATCTTCAATTTTGTACCCTATTACAAGATTTTTCAGACAAAAAACATGTTGACCAATATTAAGATACATAAATATTTTGTGTAGTAATGTCAAATGATTTTTTACCCATGTGCATTCAAAGTAAAAAATGATTATAGCTATCAGATTTGAAACATAGTTCACAGTTTTCACTATTAACTACCTTCCAGCGATACAGATTATGGTTAATAGCTAAAATATTATGCAGTAGTGTCCATCTAAACATTTTTAATATTATCCTTTAAAAAAAGAAAGGTAAAAGATAATTTTTTCTTATAATGAAATATATAACATTTTCACCTGATATTTGGTTTTTCCATGAGCAAAAACCTACTGGAAGCTCTTTATTTGACCTGATTATAATATTAAAAATTTCTCTAAACTTAATTTTGTCTAGATTGTAATACAATCCATTACAAAACATTTTAATGACTTGTGTTGTGTTGATTTTAGTATGATTTGATATATATTGCTCTTTAATTTTTGGATCCAACTTTTGGGTAAAGCTTTCCGAAGAGAACATATTTCGGCGATCCGATTTTGTTTCTTTTTAAGTTTATCTAATATTTTATGAGAAATTTCTCCTTTATCATCAATTACATCATTAACAAAAAAGATGTTTTCCTTTACCCAATGACTATAATATAAACTTTTACCACATGTTTTTATATATTAGTTTCCCCATATCACTTGCTTTCTTATATCCCTATAATTATCAGGTACTTTTGTCTTCCCTCCTCCATTTTTAATCCAACATTTCAAAATTTCAAAGTAAAATGTAGGTAAGTTTTTAAGGTTTTCTAGTGACTAGTGAGTATTAAGATTCATTTTAAATATTAAATTATTTTCCCCAAACTCTCTAAAATAAAAAGTAGGTATGATTTTCCAGTTAGCACAAGTTTCATCAGTTTATCTTTTAACCCAATTTATTTTAATAGCCTCAATGTATGCATCAATATCTGTCATTTTTAATCCCCCTTCAATATAATCTTTTCTTAACACTGAGAGTTTAACTTTCTCGCTACCACCCTCCCATAAAAAATTAAATAAGATTTTTTTAAATTGACTATTAATTTCACTGCTTAGATTTGTCAATGAAGCAAAGTATGTTATATTGGGAAAAACTAGTGTTTTAATTATAGTTATTTTTCCTATCATACTCAATTTACTTTTCTTCCAATCATTTAGTATTCTTTCTGATTTTTCAAACTGTCTATCTATATTAAGTGTTTCACATTATTTTTTGTTAAGGCCAAAATAAATGCCAAGACTTTTCACCTTATCTTTCCAATTTATACTTTCAAATTTGTCTTTGCAGTGTTTTAGTTTACCTAACCATATACCTTTTTTTTTGTTTCTATTGAGCTTAAGTCCTGAAAAAGATCCAAAAGTTTCTGTTAAATCAAGTCCATGTTTTATTTCATTTTTAGATTTAAAAAAGAGAGTTGTATCATCTGCTAGCTGTGAGAGTTTTAGGCTGTGAGTTTTTTTTTTCAATTTTTATTTGTATCCCTTTTAGATCGTTATTATCTCTTATTCTACAAGCCAGTATTTCAACAGATAAAACAAACAATAAAGCGCTGAAAGGCACCCCTGTCGAATTCCTCATTGAATCCCGAAGGTTTCAGAAATCCACCCGTTATTTAAGATACATCCTTTTATATCATAATAAAGTGTTTTGACCCACTTTTGAAAAGACTTATTAAATCCAAAATTTTTTAATGATTCCAGCATAAAGTCCCATTCGAGTGAATCGAACGCTTTAGAAAAGTCAATAAATAGTATAGCTTCATCAATATTAAAGTTTTCAGCATAATCTATAATATCTTGAATTCGGCGTACGTTGAATCCTATATATCGATTTTTAACGTAACCATTTTGATCCCTATGTATAATTAGGGGTAAGATTTTTTTAGTCTTTGTGCTAAGGTATATGTAATAAGTTTTACATCAGTATTCAACAAAGTAATTGGACGGTAATTATCTAAGGACAAAGGGTAATTTTTTTTGAAAATCAATGATATTATCCCAATCTTTTGGGTCTCAGATAAAGTTTCATTATCATAACATGTGTTAGAAACATTCAATACAATATATTTTAAATTTGGCCAAAATTGTCGATAAAACTCAACTGTTAAGCCATCATTGCCTGAAGTCTTATTTAGTTTCATATTATAAATAGAAGATGTTAGCTCTTCTAAGGTTAATTTACCATCCACTTGTTTGCTTTCACAAGGATTTATTGAATGATCAATGGGGGTATTTTCTATGTATGTCTTTAAAATTTCAGTTTCGGGAGATTTATAATACTCTTTACTTGCATCTAAAATTTCACTTTGATCGACAGTAACCTCACCGGTTTTGGTCATTAATTTATTAATAGATTTTTTAGCATGTCTATTCTTTTCTAGGGATAAAAATTACTTAGTATTATTTCCCCTTCCTCTACCCCTTTTATTCTTGATCTAACTTGGGCTCCTTTGGCTTTAAAAGAGTATATCTCTTTGAAATCCTTTTCTAAATTTTTTATTTGATTAAAAAGTTCATTATTTTTCCTATCAGGTAATTTGTCTAATCTTTCATTTAACAGATTTAGTTTGTTTTTCCATTATTAAAATATTATTTTTCCTTTCTCTGGCTTTTGATTTACAGTATTGGATAGTAGACTATCTTATGTCAGTTTTTTGCAGGTCCCACTGATTTAGGACATTTGTAAGATTAAAATTTTGCTCATACTTTTCAATTAACTTATTTATTAGTTTATTATATTGAGTATTAGTCAATCTACTATTATTCATTTTAGAATATCCTTTACCCCGATTGTTTGCATAAATGTCTAACTTAAGCGAAATAGCAAGGTGGTCTGTGAATGAAATTTGTGCAGGCCTGATATCAGCAGATACAGTGTTTATGCGTGCTTGTGTGCATATTATAAAAAAGTCTATTCTACTAGCTTCATTTGCAGAATTTTTCCTTTTCCATGTGCATTGTTTTTTATCTTTATTTAATTGTCTCCAAATGTCTTTCAATTTATGTGTTTTGATTTATTGTTTTAAACCATTGACTGGCTTTTTAAACTTTTTATTTAGCATGTTTAGTTTATTAGTCTTTGTATCTAAAGTTGAGAGTAGATCATTCATATCTCCCCCTACTATTAGAGCACAAAGAGTGTGTTCTTCAATTAATTTACTTACTTTTTTTTTAAATTGGTTTCTTGCATGAACTTCATTAGGTGCATACAAGTTTACTAAGGTGAAAATCTTATCTTGAATTTCTATATTGATTATAATAATTCTCCCTTCTTTATCACAAAATTCATTAATTAATTTGAAGTCTAGTGATTTATTAATAAAGTAAGAAACTCCCCTTGAATTTGTTGTGCCTAGACTATGAAGATGTTTGCCATGGAATTCATTGTTTCATTGTTAATTTGCTTTATCATATCTTTTGACAAATGAGTTTCGTGTGCCATTAAAATGTCGCACTTCTGTTGTTGAAACCAAGAGAATAATCAAAGGCGTTTTTCCTTTCTCGCTAAACCTTGACAATTAAGTGAGCAAATGTGGAAGTTTTTTGTTTTCATTATAGTATTAAAGAAGTTCAATTGTTAATCTCTTAAACGATTTATTTAAATCTAGCAAAATGTATAAAACTCTTCTATGTATCATGACCCAGATAAACACGAAGTTATATTTAGACCTATAAATAGCAAAGGTAAAGTTAATTTCTATTTTTAGTTTCATTACTGACTTTCCGAAAACGTCTTGTATTTTGTAAACATTAACATTGTCATATACTGTATTTTTAGCTCACCTGGCCCAAAGGGCCAGGTGAGCTTTTCTCATCACTTGGCGTCCGGCGTCCGTCGTCGTCTGTCTTTGTCTGTCGTCGTCCGTCGTCGTCGTCCGTCGTCGTCGTCGTACGTCGTCGTCGTCCGTCGTCGTCGTCGTTCGTCGTCGTTAGCTTTTACAAAAATCTTCTCCTCTGAAACTAATTGAACCAAACTTGGCCACAATCATCATTGGGGTATCTAGTTTAAAAAATGTGTGGCGTGACCCGGTCAACCAACCAAGATGGCCGCCACGGCTAAAAATAGAACATAGGGGTAAAATGCAGTTTTTGGCTTATAACTCAAAAACCAAAACATTTAGAGGAAATATGACATGGTGTAAAATGTTTATCAGGTCAAGATCTATCTGCCCTGATGTTTTCAGATGAATTGGTCAACCCGTTGTTGGGTTTCTGCCCCTGAATTGGTAATTTTGAGGAAATTTTTCTGTTTTTGGTTATTATGGGGACGAAGTCCCCTATTACAGTAGAAAATTCAAAAAAAAAAAAAAAAAAAAAAAAAAGCGGGAAAATTTCCCGAATTTTTCATTGTACCAATAAACTGAAAATCGTTCAAATTTTTTTTGGCGCGTTTTTTAATTTCCGGATCTGCGCAGAACACATAACTCTACTTCCTTCTTCCGGTCTTGTTGTCGTAAGACTTTGATGTAGTCTAGTAAAATATAGGAACTCAAGGAACACATTACAAATATTTCATTTTTAATCATTCTTTGTCTTTGGTATGAATAAACGTTACCTGATGCATTGCGTTTCTTTGTTTACATTGAACATGACGTCATAACTTAAATAACGTCACAAGTAAAATCCCTAACAACAGAACCAAAATCGGAAACGTTACGGTATTTTCGTTTCTTTTTTTTAACAAATATTTCAGTTACCAAAAAATTAATTTGAACAAACTTTGTCCCCATTCACAGGTAATGCCTGCCTCATATTATCTTGAATATTATTATAGATAGAAATAAACTGTAAACAGCAATAATGTTCATCAAAGTAAGATTTACAAATAAGTCAACATGACCGAAATGGTCAGTTGACCCCTTTAGGAGTTATTGCCCTTTATAGTCAATTTTTAACCATTTTTCGTAAATCTAAGTTTTTTTTACAAAAATCTTCTCCTCTGAAACTACTCGGCCAAATTGATTCAAACTTTGCCACAATCATCTTTGGGGTATATTGTTTGAAAAATGTTTCCGATGACGTGACCATCCAACCAAGATGGCTACCACGGCTAAAATAGAACAGGGGTAAAATGTAGATTTTGGCTTATAACTCTGAAATCATTTAGAGCAAAGCTGACAAGGAGTTAAGTTGTTAATCAAGTCAACATATATCTGCCCTGAAATATTCAAATGAATTATACAACCGGTTGTTGGGTTGCTGCCCTCCAATTGGTATTTTTTAAATAAATTTTGCCGTTTTTGGTTATTATCTTGAATACTATTATAGATAGCGATAAACTGTAAACAGCGATAATTTTCAGCACAGTAAGATCTACAAATAAGTCAACATGACATAAATGGTCAATTGACCCCTTAAGGAGTTATTGCCCTTTATAGTCAATTTTTAACCATTTTTCATTAATTTGGTAAATTTATGTAAATTTTTACCAAATATTTTTATCTGTTACTAATGGGCAAAGTTCATTATAGATATAATTGTAAGAAGCAAGAACGTTCAGTAAAGTAAGAACTTCAAACACATCACCATCACCAAAATACAATTTTGTCATGAATCCATTTGTGTCCTTTGTTTAATATGCACATAGACCAAGGTGAGCGACACAGGCTCTTTAGAGCCTCTAGTTGATAGCACGAGTGGTTCTTGTATATTTACAACTTTTATTTTCTTTTACAGATATGAATTAATCGTACCACAGAATATTGTTAGCCAAATGACTTTACTTGAAATGCTAAATTCTGGAAATATGTGCACAACGAAAAAGTGTGTGATATTTAATTTCAAGAACATGAGGATATTTTTAGCTATTTCTCTGATGTTTAGCATAAATAACCGTGTTAAATATGTTTATATCCTGCAGAAAAGAACATCTGAATATTGTCATTTACCGAAACTGTAACCTTAGAATTTAAGACTGACTGTTTTTTACTTGATTCCAAGAATATCATTTGACAATGGATTAATGTGTGCCTATGAACGCTGCATTTCATTAATTTAGTGCTCCAACCAATGAAGCGATTTTCATTTGTTTTAGATGTACATGGAATAATTTGTTTTATCCAAGCAGATTCACCACCTTTAAGTTCATAGTCTGTATATTTTTCATTTACAAATAATTTCATATATACTGTATTTACTAAATATTTAGATAAACAACTATTCTGATATTTCTCTTTTGAATGTATGCTATCTACAATATAGACATCACATTCACAAATTACAATTTTGTTAACTTGATAAACACAGTCTATGTTTATGATACAAAGTAAACAAAGATATATATACAATATATACAATATAAAAAAACATGAAGATTTGTAGTTGATAGTTTTAATTAAGATAGGCTTAGGATTTTGTTTTTTTTTCACAGGTTCTTCTCTCTTGTGAAGCTCAACAGTAGGAGTACTTGCTGTTTGTTTAGTACGTGTTTTTTTCTCTTCGTTGGTTTTATTTGATGGAGTTCTAAAGGCTTCTGCTAGGAAACGTTCCATGCTCGGCTGATCTTTATTTGTATTTTGTTTGTCCTTTTTATTTTTTGCTCGTTTAGCTTTTTTGACATGTCGTTTTCCCTTTTTTTCACTTAGGTTTGAATGTTCATCGAGATTGCTGCTTGCCTGTTTGTTGAAAGTGAAGCTAGGCGTTTTATGTTCTGCATCAGCTACTTGGGTTGTTTGTGACACATCCTTTTGGCAGCTTTCTGGATGTGTGGGAACGTCTGAATCTGATTCTGATTCAGACGTTCACTAGAAGAATCGGAGTCTGCATTGCAGTATTTTGCTGTATGACCAGACTTCCCACATGTCTGACATACCCAATCATCTGGGCAAGTAGTGCAATAGCTTGCTTTATGACCGCTACCACCACATGTTCGACACACCCAATCGTTTGGGCATTCATAAGATTTATGTCCCTCTTGTAGACATTTATTGCATTTAATGTGTGTACGGGTATCGAGGAGCTCTGCCTACCGTAGTTATGACATTGGCACACTAGATATCTGACTCTTAGCAATTTCACTAAAGATTAATCATTGTCAAGGAAACAAAGGAAAAGGATATTTCAACTTAAACAAAAACAGTATTTTTGTTTAACGACGAATCATACAAAATAGAAATAATTACCGCAATAGATTGAAATGAAAAATTAAGAAATAAAAAAGCCTAGCAATTGTGTTGGATCTGTTAAGAATGAGAAAAAAACTATAGAGCATTTTAGATTCAAAGCCAAACATAAAAGAGATGAAATTGAAAAATTAGAACAAGAACTTCAACTATTGCATGAAATTCATGATAACATCTTTGATGGAAAAAATGATTATTTGCCAAACGTGCAATAAATAAAACAGAAGAAACGCTACAAACTCTATATTCAGATAAAATAAAAGGGGCACAAATTAAGATTTAAAGGCAGCGCTCTAACCAGTTGAGCCAAAGAAGATCTTCCCTAACTCAACTAGTTAGACTACCTTTATATCGCCAGGTCTACAACACTCTTCCCCTTTTTCTTTTTTCGGGCTGCATACCATCCATCCATCTTTTGCTGACTTGTGCAACAAAATTATTTGACCATGTTGACCAAAACTGACCATGTGAACACTTTTATTCATAAATCTTTATACCAACATACTAAATCAGCAATTTTTTTCAAATTTTTGTTTGCATAAATTTAGGATGCCTTCATGTTCTCCTTTTATTCAAAATTTTGATACGTATCAAAATTACAGTAGTTTTGATACCTCATGCTGACTTGTCCGGCAAAATTATTTGACCGCATCAACTTAAACTCACCATGTGTGCACTTTAATTTGTAAATCTATATACCCGCATAGTAAATATGCCATATTTGTTATGTCAGGATTCAATGTATTATAATACAATGGACAGCAATATTGCAATACAATAACAACAAATTTGTGTTCACACAAATTTAGGGTGCCAGCATGTCCTCCTTTAATTCAAAATATTGATACATAACAAAATTTCAGTAGTTTTGATGCTGACCATGATGACTTGTACAACAAAATTATTTGACCGCATCAACTAAAACTGACCATATGTACACTTTAATTTGTAAAGTTATATACCTGTATAGTAAATCAGCCATACTTTTTGTGTTAGGATTCAATGTACAATACAATGGACAGCAATATTGCAATACAATAACAACAAATTTGTGTTCGCATACATTTAGGATGCTAGAATGTCCTCCTATTATTCAAAATATTGATACGTATCAAAATTACAGTGTTTTGATACCTCATGCTGACTTGTACAACAAAATATTTTGAGCGCTTCCACCAAAACTGACCATATGTGCATTTAAATTTGTAAATCTATATACCATATATACCCGCATAGTAATTCAGCCATATTTTTTATGTCAGGATTCAATGTATAATACAATGGATTGCAATATTGCAATACAATAACCAGCTGATAACAACAAATTTTTGTTTCGCATAAATTTAGGGTGCCAGCATGTCCTCCTTATATTCAAAATATTGATATGTAACAAAATTTCAATAGTTTTGATACCTCATGCTGACTTGTACAATGAAATAATTTGACCGCATTGACCAAGACCAAAACTGACCATTATGTGCACTCTAATTTGTAAATCTATATACCAGCATAGTAAATCAGCCATATTTTTTTATGTCAGGACTAATCATTGTATAATACAATGGACAGCTATATTGCAATACAATAACAACATGAACAACAAATTTTTGTTCGCATAAATTTAGGGTGCCAGCAAGTCCTTCTTTTTATTTAAAATATTGATACATAACAAAATTTCAGTAGTTTTGATACCTCATGCTGACTTGTACAACAAAATGATTTAACCGCATTGACCAAAACTGACCATATGTGCACTTTAATTTGTAAATCTATATACCATGTATACCCGCATAGTAAATAAGCCATATTTTTTATGGCAGGATTCAATGTATAATACAATGGACAGTAATATTGCAATATAATAACAACAAATTTTTGTTCGCATTAATTTTGGATGTCAGCATGTCCTCCTTTTATTCAAAATATTGATACGTAACAAAATTTCAGTAGATTTGATACCTCATGCTGACTTATACAACAAAATTATTTGCACTTTACTTTAAAAATCTATATATATCCGCATAGTAAATCAGCCATACTTTTGATGTTTGGATTCAATGTATAAAATAAATGACCGCTGTTGGGATTGCGCCTAATTATGTCTTCTCCTGGCACTCCTGTGAACATGTTAGTAGGACGGCAAATGTAAGCAATAAGGAAAACAATTAATGCAATTTTGTTCCCGCATACATTGAGAATGTCAGCGTTTCATCTCTGTATTTATAATATTGAACAGTCACTAGGGTGTGTAAAACGAAACTATTAGGCCGCATCATCCAAGTACATGTACCAACACTGACATGTCTGAATTCATCTGTGATTTTTAATAAAAAAATGTATTTGAAGTTCTCTTCTGGTAATAGTATACTGTTAATCTATTATGTCGGTTGATTGATTTTGTTTGTAGTTAAACGTCAAGTGACAACTATTTCATTCATGTGCACAAATCTCTCGACAAATCTGACCAATTTGACGAGATTGTTGGAAGTTTTACCACATCGTACATATCCGGACACTGTACAACTGTACAATTTTCGTTAGAATATTCTGCGGAAAAAGAATAGTAAATCCAATCCAAATAAGTAGAATAACTATGAAATATCCATGCATGTATAAATGCGTAAAGTAAAAATTATGAAGGGACAGGTAAAAAACGGGGAACGAAGTAACGTCGACAAAGATGTTGATATCCCATGATATACGAATGTTGTTCCAATGCGTTGGATAACCCTAATTTCTATCCGCCTTCTAATTAAAAAAATATAATAGCTCTATGTAATTGACGGAAGCAGGACAAATCGCCCCACTGGCAAAACACCCCACACCAAATCGCCCCACTTTTTCACCAACTCGCCCCACTATTAAAAAAATCGCCCCAAACGGGTTTACCAACTCGCCCCAAGTTTTAGAAAATAGCCTCACTTGTGAAAAGGGTTAAATCCCCGGTCAACTCGCCCCACTTATTGAAAAAAAGGTAAAATCTACTTCAATATATAATTTTCAGGTCTTACAACTAGCACACTCAGAGACATATGTGTATGTATGTGTCTGCCCCACTTAAATGAAAACTAATTTACACAGAATACCAAAAAAAAACGAAATTTATTAAACCATTATTTTTTAAGTTGAACATGTTGAATGATGTTTAACATTCTTAAAATATAATTGCAAATACATTTTCGTATCATGAAAAATAACGTTATACATGTAAGAGGGGGGTAGGACCTTTATCGGGACTCCGGGATTGGGTGTTTTTAAGCTCGGGATTTCGAGATGGACCCTTTCGGAATCCGGGAATCCTTTTTTTCGGATTTCGGGATGTCGGGATTTGCTTTATTTAAATTTTGGACCTCTGGATTTCGTTTTTTCAAGTCCGGGATTTCGGGATCATGACCCATCCTATCCCCCCTAATGTAAGCTTGGTTGTATAACAATTGAAAAGAAGCCTGTTAATTTTATCATAATCATACATTTAAGGATTTCAATTACCAGCAATTTGATGTCATAGCATTTCACCAAGGTTTTCATAGGTATTGAAGTGAGGCAGGGACATAGATATACAACGGGATTGCATCTTTTTTCATAAGTGGGGCGAGTTGATACTAATAAATTCTTTGTGGTTTATCTATTTGTCCCGAGTGGGGCTATTTGGAAAACCTTATTTCAGCCGGATTTCAACCCTTTTCATAAGTGGGGTATGTTGTTCAACCTTTTTGGAATGGGAATTTACCCTTTTTCATAAGTGGAGCGAGTTAGTAAACAAGAGTGGGGTGACTTTTTATAAAGTGGGGCGATTTGCCAGTGGGGCGATTTTTCATGGATTCGTAATTGACTATTGTTTATAAGAATATATAAAAATAAAAAAAGAAAGAATTGTGTTGTTATTAATAATGTCTAGTAGAGTATAGCGAGTAAAGAAATTTGCTATCAGAGGCCTTCTTGGGAAGAACAATGCGAATGTTGTTTATACATATATTTTAATAAATCTCAAGTCTGATATGAAAAGTCGCAAAAACGATAACATTTCATAAGCAGACATGTCCCCAGGTCTGGTCAATAGCAGACTTGTCCACAGGTCTGGTCAGAAGCAGACCTGTCCACAGGTTTGGTCAGAAGCAGACCTGTCCACAGGTCTGGTCAGGAGCAGACCTGTCCACAGGTCTGGTCTGGGGCAGACCTGTCCCAAGGACTGGTCAAAAGCAGACTTGTCCACAGGTCTGGTCTGGAACAGACCCGTCGATAGGTCTGCAGCAGTCATAAAAAAGCGGACCGTAGGTCTGGTCCACCGTAGACGAAGTTAACTTGCTGGTCTGCTTAAAAATTCTCAAGTTAACTTAAAAAGCAGTCAACAAGTTAACTCTAAGTTAACTTTTGTCAAGGTTAGGACCGCACCCATCTGTAGCTTAAATTAATCGTTGAACAACATGAGGCCACCAAAAAGACAAAGAAAGCCAAAGATAATACAGGACAATCACCAAATAAAAAGAAGAACATACAAGTGCAGCATGTAAACAAACAAAGACAACATTATACCAAAATAAGAGAAAGGATCTATCAGACCATACATCAGAGCCAATAGAACGGCAAATAATGACCCTACCGAAACAATCGGGAAGCACGGACAAGGAGACGGTACCATTTCAGTCCGATCTAGGCAGTATTTCTGTGGACAGTGGCAGTGACCGTCACCAATCTGAAATGGCTGGAATTGACCAAAACCCAGTACCAAGACAACGTATAGCAACTACCAGTATGCTTAATAATACAACAAGTTTAAGTGATTATGACAGGGGTTAGTCTCAGGGTCTTAATTTAGACATCGTACTCGAAAGTGTTACGCCAGTGTACACATTAAGTGTTTTTGACCTTGAAGGTGCCGATATACCGGTTTAAATTAAGGAGAAAATATGGACCGGACAATATCTTGATTTACATGTTTACTTAAATCTGCAAAAGATTTAGCCACAGACTCAAATATAAATGGCGATATTTCAGTAAAAAGGGGGCTATTAAAACTATAATTCCACAAAAACCGAGCACCGTCACAAGTATGTACGCATGTACAACTTCTTTAAATATCTTTATGGATATAATGCTAGAAAAATGGCCTAATAAAGGACAAGAATTCCTGAAATATATGTACACTGTTCGACTAGCTTAATCTAGAGGGGATGGCTCAGGTTGGTTCATATATGATAAACAATACCGTCTGCGTAGAGCAAGATGTCCTCACTCGTCTTGGGCGTATTTTCTAATCGAAAGCAAGAAATTGGTTGATTGCACATTGGACATATATGTTAAATAAAAACAGTTTCGTATCTTTGATTAATTTAATCTATCATATTAGGATAAACCGGTTTAATAAAAGTAGAAAACTAATGGCCTTATTTATGTAAAATAAAACGAACGAAAAACAAATATGTAACACATAAACAAACGATATGGTGGTATAACAGTACAACATAAGAACAAACTATACAAATCAGTTGAAAAAGGCTTAACTCATCAGATAGACAAAAAATACAAGTGAACGTGGCCGGGTATGCATTAGATTTACTATAATTCTATTTTCCGTAGAATATTCCAACAAAAATTGTACAGTGTCCGTAAGCAAACGTTATGGTCAAACTATTGTAGCGATTGTGTTTGGGGCGTGTAATGCAATTGTTACCTGAACTACTAACTAAAGGTTCTTCTTGTATCACTGAGCACAATTTTGCAGTCTTTTAGGAAAGCGATGTGAACTCTTTGAAGCATGGAATAGAAGTGAAGCTCATCATGGTTCATGTCTGGTACTTTATTTCCGTTTCCCATCTAGTACGGTGACCAGCGTGAACATTTTAAAAAAATAAAATTTAATCGTCAAAAAAGGTATACGGCTGTATCATATATCATTTGAATCGAAAATATATGTACTTCAAAATCAATTTGGTTGTCAAAACTAAATATGGTGCAGTTTTTTTCAGAAATCGAGATCAAAGGTCAACCACCATTTTCCATACATAATTGCAATGGATATTAGATAACAACTAAAATACCTTATCGCATATTTTTTTTAGCAAAACCGCATGGGTTCTGTTTTTTCATTCAATTTTGCACCCAAAAAATTAAAAATTAAAAAAATCATCTTTAAATAAACTGTTTCGATAAGGTGAAACACTTTTAAAAAAAGGGGGATGATTTTAAACTTAAAAAGAAGTATTTTTCGAAACCATCATTATTACAAGCATCAAAACTATAATAAATGAACATGAAATACGAAAAAAACATGCCTGCTTTAAGATGAATATCTTTTATTACCCAATATAAGTTACACAATTAAGTTTTGTACACTTAGGATACGGTTGGTACACGCCAAATTGACAACAAACTCTATAAACACAGACTGATATGTGGCTTTAAAAAAACTTTTGATATGTTATACCATGCATTACAAAGAACATAAGTCAGCGCAGAACGTATACACAATTGTAAAAAGTATTTTGGATTACTAGAACAGCATTTAACTGTGTGAAAACTTTAGATTTTTAATAAAGGTCTAAGTGATACAATATCAGAAATGCACATTCAATTTGCAAATCGCACCAACAGCCTTACTGGCAAATACAATTTAGTTCTCAAACCTCTTCTGTTAGGGCATGTGTATGAACGTTCTTGCATGATTCTGATCCTTTGCCGGAACATAAGTCGGTACATGCAAGGTTTTATTCGACACAAACACACGACTTTTTACATTGTGATTTTCCCTTACACGAACATACGAGGTCATGAAGAAATTCTGCTGACATGTTTCCTTCAAAGTAGACAGAGTGCAATGAATCTTTGAATGATTTCCATCCGTATTCCAATGAAGAAGGCAGGGGTGGTTTTGCAAGACAAGAAGCATGCCAAATTTTGATCTGAGGCACGAAGGATATGCTGTCGAAGCGCTGCTTCAGAGGGTGACAATCTGACCAGACTTGAATCCTTGCTTGTAGCCAGTTTAACTCGAAGTTTGTTAATGTCCTGATGGCAGGATGCATATATCTGCTTTTGGTCGTAAAGTCTTGCCACAAACCATCTAGAGCATGATATGGCAGTCTCTGTGTCGGAATCTCCTAAATTGTACAGATTACTGAAATCCAGTACTGCATCTTTTAACACTTTATACACTGACTTTTTACCAATTCCAAATAAGGAAGATGTAGTGTAACACCCAGAGGGAGCATGTACGGCAGGAAAAACTCATGATTTCAGGGAGCGAAGAACACAGTTGGTGAATTGACAAAAACCTTCTATTATCTTTTAAAGTACCAACATTTCCCATTTGGATAAAACAATTCACTCGTGTTGGTCATCTGCTTGAAAAAAGGAATACACAGAACAATGACATCTGTATCAGATGTTTTGTTAACGATCCTGCCTTTCTTTCCCATCTTTTTCAATCCTGTGTCTGCATGTAAAGCCTTGAGGATCATGCGGGTGTCTGTCTCTTCCTGAGTACTGAACAATTCAGGAAATTCACGACTTCCTGGTAAGAAATAACTTAAGCGATTTCAGGACCTTCAAAGGAACCTGCCATATAATAAGTATGTCCAGGGAGCACTAATAGAGGACTGCTTTTAATGAACTTGACCAGGAAGTCACAATTTTTTTTTATGAGAGCCTGCTTATTTTCTTTAACAGAAAGAAATTTCTTCCAGTCGGGGACATTTCTACCTTCAATTATTTGAAACACCTATGCATGAGCAGTGACTTTGGTACGACGCTCTCTTTCAGCTGACTTAATGGAGTGTTTTACATAATACCGATCAAAAACATCGGCTACTGTGTGTGCTTTTGTAAAACAACTTGCTAAATAATTGAAATAGGCAATAGCAAGATCTCTAAAGGTTTTATGTTTCTGTGCATCAATGCACTGAACTATAGCCATACCGCCTCTAATCTGACAAAGAAAGAACCGGCGAGACTTCATTTTCAAACTGTTTTACTAGATCTGATTTACACGATTTGCTCATTGTTTCATCTTCATGGAACCAAGAAACCGGTATAAGCCCAAGTGGAAATGAGAGAATACTTCCAATAGTAACATCATCTCTGCTGTTAGCCGAAACCTTAGCACGGCTAAAAACAATTTCTGGATTTATATGGCCGGTTATAATTTCGCCAGATTTACACTTAATGATTGTCTTACAGTTCATATGTTCAAATGTTATCAATTTGGACTTGGTAATAGGACTATAGAAGCTTCCGGATTGGTCCAAAGAAAGCGCCCTCTTATCAAATTTTCTGCACATATTTTTTCCTTCATCTACTGCAGAAAGCAAAGAATCCTGAACTTCTCTAGTAGCATGCATGCCTGTAGAGATATTAATGAGACAAGGAGGGTGGGCATCTATATCAAAGGGGTCAGTCATGGTTTGATTCAAATGAGTAATCTTGCTCTTCGTCTCGCTTCAAAGCTGTTTGTTTGGTTTCCTCATGCGAATTGTCACTTTTGCATGTAATACCTGCTCTTTCATGTATTTCATGACTAAAGGACGCTAATAAATGACAAGTCAGAGTCCACCTTATAAGAGCAGATTTCTGATTTGTAATTCCAACGATACCACCGGAACCCTTTGAATCTTTCATGATGATTTTTCCAGTGCCCATATCACTCCAACTACCATTGGATGTGCCTTGCTTTTGTCTGATAGAAAACTTCCCTAGTTTAAAAGCTGATTCGATCTCTACTGGTAGTTCGAGCATACCAAAAATATGCAGGCATTCATCTAGAGTAATTTGTACGGTTGGTAATGTAAAAATAGGGCAGCATTTTGGATGAAGACATCAAATGTGCCGACCAATTACCTTCTCGTTCTGCTCGTACATTTAACAAAATAGTTTAAACGGCAACGAGGAACATGTCCCAATATTTGAAAGTAGGTGATGCATCGTGACCCCATTCTTTGAACAGACCAATAAGAGGCTGTACATGATCTTCAAACAACTTTTCCAGCCTAGTTTTAATGTCGGAGTCTTGTTCCGTTTGATCACATATACGTCATCAGTGTGTGAGTAGAAAGTTGATGAAACAGGGGTATGTCAAGGAACGTCTCGTTCTTTTTCTAAAAAAGTTCATCGGAAGGTACCAAGACCTTGTTGATAAATATTCCGTATCAACTTCTCAAATAATACACGATGGTCTTGATGTATAGATTCTGCGTACTGATGTTGTTTATCATCTTAACAACGTGTTTTATAGTTCTTTCATTTGTCTTTGTTCTATTATTATTATTATTACTTTTACTGTTGAATGGTTTCATGTGATATCCGTTTCACGTGGCTCGGTACTTATATATCGCGTCAATGTGTTTGAATTGGTTTTCATTTTTTTGTGGTTTGTTTTGTATTTGCGACTTTTTGTATTTCTTTTGTTCTTATAACGTGACTCTGTACTTTAAAAGATCCCGTCAATATGATATTTTTCTATTATATGTCATTATGATATATTCTATTATGAATTACAATATACGTTGAACCACAAACGTCAAAATCATTCAATCGCGTAGTGGAATTAAGTATTTTTGGATTCTTATAAATTCTATATATAACTTTTGGACTAGTTTAAATCTCGGTCTATTTCTTAAATTTATTCTTACATACTTTTGATTTTTTAACCCTGTATGCTAACATTCCCATGAACATTTTTAAATTGTTTGTACGCACATTGAATGACAAATTTATGTGACGTATAAAATTTTCTGACGTCAGACACTCAAATCAATAAATGTGTTCGTAGATAGTAGATGTTTTTGTGTTCTGTTAAAGTGTTCCTTTTAAAATTGTTAAACGATGATGACTGATGTACTCAAATTTTGACTAATTTATTTATTGTGTCTGTTTATTTAACGCATCAATGTAAAAATATCGGAAATTGATGAGACTGTCATTAAAGTGAGAGGGTTAGCGCTATAGAACCAGGTTTAATCCACCATTTTCTACATTTGAAAATGCCTGTACCAAGTCAGGAATATGACAGTTCTTATATTTGGCAACGATTTAAAAAAAAAGTTGCCGAGTCCACATTTCATGTCATTTTTGCTAACAAAACGGCAAATTAAAAAAACCTGCACCGTACGACTTTGTGACGACCAGTTTAAAATTAAAGTAAAATCATTTCTCTAGATGTATATACATTTTTAGCTGTATACCCTAAAGTGAAATTAAACTATGTTAATAATCGCCTTTTTACTATTCCGTCACCGTACTAATCATATAGAGAGCGAGGGTAAGCTTGTCTGGTTGCCGGTTTCAGATACCATATTCCTCCTATATGGGAGAACCGCTAAAGCGGTGTATAAATCATCCAACGGCACCTAACTATAAACAATTTCGTCAAATTCGTCAGATTTGTCGAGAGATTTGTCTTTGCCGATTAATATTATATATGGGACGTCCGAAAATTATACTCAATGCGCACTTGAATGAAATAGTTGCCACTTGATGTTTAGCTACATGCAAAATCAATCAACCGACAAACAGATTAACAGTAAATTTCTCCCAGAAGAGAACCTCATATACCTTTTTTTTTATTAAATAGCTGTACAAGTCAGCATGAGGAATAAAAACTACTGAAATTTGTATTACGAATCGATATTTTGAATAAAAATGAGGACATGTTGGCACCCTAAATTGATGCGAACAAAAATTAGTTGTTATTGTATTGCAATATTGCCGTCCATTGTATTATACATTGAATCCTGACATAAAAAATATGACTGATTTACTATGCGAGTCTATAGATTTACAAATTAAAGTGCACATATGGTCAGTTTTGGTCGATGCGGTAAACTAATTTTGTTGTACAAGTCAGCATAAGGTATCAAAACTATTGAAATTCGGTAACGTATCAATATTTTGAATAAACGGAGGACATACTGGCATCCTAAATTGATGAAAACAAAAAATTGTAATTGTATTGCAATATGCCTGTCCATTGTATTATACATGGAATATTGACATTAAAATATGGCTGATTTACTATGCGGGTATATATATTTACAAATTAAAGTTCACATATAGTCAGTTTTGGTTGATTCGGTCAAATAATTGTGTTGTACAAGTCAGCATGAGGTATCAAAACTACTGAAATTTTGTTACGTATCGATATTTTGAATAGAATAAGGACATACTGGCACCCTAAAATTCTGCAAACAAAAATTTCTTGTTATTGTATTGCAATATAAATACATGTTCATTGTATTATATATTGAATCCTGACATAAAATAAAAATATGGCTGATTAACTATGCAGGCATATAGCTTTATAAATTAAAGTGCACATATGGTCAGTTTTGGTTGATGCGGTCAAATAGTTTTGTTGTACAAGTCAGCATGAGGTGTTAAAACTACTTAAATTTTGTTACGTATCGATATTTTGAATAAAAGGAGGACATGCTGGCATCCTTAATTGATGCGAACAAAGATTTGGTATTGTATAACAATATTTCTGTCTATTGATTTATACATTGAATCCTGACATTAAAAAATGGCTGATTTAATATGCGGGTATATAGATTTACAAATTAAAGTGCACATATGGTCAGTTTTGGTCGATGTGGTAAAATAATTTTGTTGACCAAGTCAGCATGAGATATCCAAACCACTGACATTTTGTGACGTAGCAATATTTTGAATAAAAGGATGACATGCTGGCGAGCTAAATTTGTTTTAACAAAATTTTGTAGTCATGTGTTTAAATGAATGAATTAAATTATTGCTGATTGTGGCTGCATAGTTCAAGGATGTATAACTAACAAGGACGTATACAACTAGCAACACATATACGTCTTTTCAAAGATATACATAATAAAGTGCACAGATGGTTGAATTTGATAGGTATCGGAATATATATTCAGTGCACGTTATCATTGTGACCAAGATCGTTTTTATAATTGAAAGATTGTCAGATCACAGATAAATTTGTGTTACAAGCAACGTTATATGCGTACTTTATTTTCAAAGATCTGTATTTAATCCTGTTTACATAATGGAAGTATTAATTGTACTTTATTTTCTATGTTTATACGACAAAACAAAGATATTCAAAAATATTTTTTAAAAATCGATGTAGAGCGGACCTGGTTTATAATGCAAGTTAACTTAGTGTTTATCAGACCAGTCAAAAGTAATCTTGGTCTGGTTTTGATCATATTTGTCAAAGCAAAAGTTAACTTATGTTAACTTTGTGGCAGGATTGGTTTCGAAGTTAACTTATATCAATAGCGGACCTGTTTCTAAGTTAACCTTTTGGCAGACATAAAAACAGTCCTAGGACCAAGTCCGATTTTCAAGTTAACTAGATTTTGGTCCTACGACTGGGCAGAGCAGTCCTTAATCTGGTCACAGGTTAACTTTGACCAGTCCAAATGACTGGTTATCAAGTTAACTTGCAGTACAGGTTAGGACTGCACCCATCTGTATCTATATGACATTCAATTCAGTATTATTATCATTTTAAATGTGCTGTAAATTTAAAATAAATAATTCGTTATAGAATAGCCGACGGGATATGGCATGATGAAAATGGAACGTGTCCCCATATTGTACGCTAGCTTATATGTGGGGTTCTCTTCTGTGTTCCCAAAGAGACCAGATACTGAATTGATCCCAGTCCGGAGCTCAGGTGTTCTCTTTGAATTTTAATAAGCAACAAATGTAAACCAACGAGTTCTTATGGGAATATTTTATTCGTATCGGGGCTCATGTTCCATATGATCTCTCTATTTTAAAGCAATTAACGTTGAAGATTTCATTTCCTACCAGTGAAGCACAGGCTTGCCAAAAATAATGGTTCGGCGGTTTCGACGTTCATCTTGCCTTGTCTTGTCTGCCCAAAAAATTCACACTGTGGCCGTATTATTCCCAGTTTTTTGTATATTATATTTGTCTTACAATATTAACTATCATATCATTATCCGATAAAGGGGTTGATAGCACTTGAGAAATATATTAAACGATAGCAAGAAATTTTGTTGATCGCCCATGAGACATATAATGAACGTAACCAATCAATTGGTTGATAGCACATGAAGCATACATATTAAATGAAAGCAGTTTCGAATCTTTGATTAACCCTTTATTGAGTTATTGCCCTTTAAGGTCAATTTTAAACATGTTTTTTTTTTATTTTTGTATTCTTTTTCACAAAAAAAAATTAAACTTAGCCACAGTTGCAAATAGGCTATCTTGATTGAAACTGTATCCGATGAACCTACCAATTATATCAAGACACAGCCTTGTATGGCAAAACCCATATCGCAGAGGGGAATTAGTTTCGGTGTGGGTGTATATAATTAAAATTCTTATTATTTCTGTATGGGAATATACAATATTGTTGTATGTAAGTAAAATGCTATATTTTCGACACGTAAGAACTTAATTTTTCATTTATGTCTGTTTTGCAGGTGATGTTTTCTGTCCTTATCCAAAATACCTAATTT
Organism: Mytilus galloprovincialis; assembly: GCF_965363235.1. Lineage (NCBI taxonomy): Eukaryota > Metazoa > Mollusca > Bivalvia > Mytilida > Mytilidae > Mytilus > Mytilus galloprovincialis. The sequence continues at coordinate 99,948,344 of NC_134842.1, forward strand.
CAAATGCAAGCGTCTTTCCTTTATTCCAGTAAACCTCCTCTAGAACTAACCAATATGAATTATAGTCAATTAGTTCTTGTCTAAAAAATGCATGACATATTTGCGACTGAAAGCAAACAAAAAACAGTCAGTCAATAAAAGAAATTATCTGCCTCCTATGTTTAATTTTAATTTACTGTTTTGATTCAAGAATTTTCAAAATTTCTTTTGTTAACTTTGTTCTATTGACAGAACAATTTGTCCTTCTGTCATTTTGACAAAATAATTACATATTCACTACTGGTATCTGAAATACAGAGTGAGTATGTACTTTTTTTTTACCCTCTCGGTCTAAATGATAATATCATGGGAAATGGTAATATATCTAGAACCAATTCCGTTAACATTTTGGATATAGTTTCTAAAACTGTTCGTAAAAAACGTTCTCACGGTCGCAATCAAAGAAAATTTCGGGCCAATCATACCAATATTTCGGACCTAATTTCTATTTCAAAAAACAACGGCAGACATTATCTGTTAACAAAACTCTGTTCGTTACCGGTTAATAAGTTAAATAAAATTTTGGAGGATTGCAACACAATTTCATATAACAGTCCTAAGTATGAAATTGCTCAAATTATTATGGCATATTGTTATTCTAAATTATTTCCCAAAATTGATCGCCCTGAAGATCATAAAAAACATTTTATTAAAATTAAGTATGTCAATAAAGGCTTTGATTTTGTAAATATTGCCGGTATATTTAACGACCATTCTGTTAAAGAACAAATTCCTGGATATTTTGACAATACTGAGCTACCTCTTATTTGTTATATTTACAAGAAATCTACCCGGAAATTTGTGTTTAATTATAGTCAATTGTGTAAAGATGTTAATATCAGTGAAAATACACCTACTTCATGTAATTGCAGTAATTCCGAATATATTGATGGACCCATTTCCCATGTTATAACAGGAGATCTTAACATCGTTCAAGACCGAGAATTAAAATCATTCCTCAGTAAAGGACCTAACTATCGTCCCCCCGTCAATTATTAATTGGAATGAGTGTCGTAATATCATCCACGACTCACTCCATACTTACTGTATGAAATGGATAAAACGGGAAAAAGCTGACAAAAAATCTTTGGACTTTTTTTTTCATTCAGTAATGAAGATAGTTGATATACGTATTCAACATTTTTAAGAACATTTTACTATTAACAATAACCACAATAAACCTATTTCTCGTATCAATCATAAACTAAAAGAACTAGCCAAGGAATTTCTTTTTGTCCCGGCCGATAAAGCTGCTAATAATATTATTATTGTTTGACGTAAATTTTACATTGAGGTTCTGAAAAAGGAAATCACCAATTCACCAACATTCCAACTGACTCCATTTTCAGAAAACGAAATCTGTAACAAACATAAACTTTTAGCCACCGCTTTACAAGCAGAGCCAAATACAATGAAAGTCCCAACTATGTATTGGCTTCCGAAACTACACAAAACCCCTTACAAATATAGATTTATTTCGTCTTCAAGCCATTGTTCAACTACTAAATTGTCTATTCTTCCTACCAGCACACTTGGTACAATTAAAAACCTGATAATAAATTGTTCAAATAAGGCCTTCGAAAAAAGTGGAATAAATTACTTTTGGAGTGTCAAGAACTCGTTGGAAGTACTTGATAAATTGCATGCTTATATTGATGATTTTGAATCTGTTCAAAGTTTTGATTTTTCTACCCTGTATACCACATTGCCTCACATTCTCATTAAGAAAAAATTCACACACCTAATTAAATGGGCATTCACAAAATCAGAATGTGAATATATATGTTCAAACTCTTTTAGGTCATTTTTTAGTAGCAATAAACAAAAAAACTATGTTAATTGGACATGCTTTGATACTATATATGCCCTTGATTTTTTACTAGATAACATTTTTGTTCGCTTTGGGGATTCCGTATATCGTCAGATTATCGGAATTCCAATGGGGACTAACTGTGCACCACTTATTGCGGACCTGTTTTTGTATTGTTATGAGTTACAATTTATGACAAAAATAAGCAAAGAACCATCGAAACAACATCTGATAAACAAATTAAATAATACTTTTAGATATTTGGATGATATTTTGGCTCTCAATAATGACGACTTCAGTATGTATATTAATGAAATTTATCCTGTTGAACTTACTTTAAATAAAGCTAATACTAACAATGACCACTGCCCTTTTCTCGATCTTGATATCTATATCACTAATGGAAAGCTGAATACTAAAATTTATGATAAAAGGGATGATTTTTCATTTCCTATCGTTAATTATCCGTTTTTAGATCCTGGTACTTTTGATAACTATTTACACCACTGGGTCGATGCCACTGCTGGTGGACGTTTCGTCCCCGAGGGTATCACCAGCCCAGTAGTCAGCACTTCGGTGTTGACATGAATATCAATTATATGGTCATTTTAATAAATTTTCTGTTTACAAAACTTTGAATTTTTCGAAAAACTAAGGATTTTCTTACCCCAGGAGTAGATTACCTTAGCCGTATTTGGCACAACCTTTTTGGAATTTTGGGTCCTCAATGCTCTTCAACTTTGTATTTGTTTGGCTTTTTAACTATTTTGATCTGAGCGTCACTGATGAGTCTTATGTAGACGAAACGCGCGTATGGCGTATAAAATTATAATCCTGGTACTTTTGATAACTATTTACACCACTGGGTCGATGCCACTGCTGGTGGACGTTTCGTCCCCGAGGGTATCACCAGCCCAGTAGTCAGCACTTCGGTGTTGACATGAATATCAATTATATGGTCATTTTAATAAATTTTCTGTTTACAAAACTTTGAATTTTTCGAAAAACTAAGGATTTTCTTACCCCAGGAGTAGATTACCTTAGCCGTATTTGGCACAACCTTTTTGGAATTTTGGGTCCTCAATGCTCTTCAACTTTGTATTTGTTTGGCTTTTTAACTATTTTGATCTGAGCGTCACTGATGAGTCTTATGTAGACGAAACGCGCGTATGGCGTATAAAATTATAATCCTGGTACTTTTGATAACTATTTACACCACTGGGTCGATGCCACTGCTGGTGGACGTTTCGTCCCCGAGGGTATCACCAGCCCAGTAGTCAGCACTTCGGTGTTGACATGAATATCAATTATATGGTCATTTTAATAAATTTTCTGTTTACAAAACTTTGAATTTTTCGAAAAACTAAGGATTTTCTTACCCCAGGAGTAGATTACCTTAGCCGTATTTGGCACAACCTTTTTGGAATTTTGGGTCCTCAATGCTCTTCAACTTTGTATTTGTTTGGCTTTTTAACTATTTTGATCTGAGCGTCACTGATGAGTCTTATGTAGACGAAACGCGCGTATGGCGTATAAAATTATAATCCTGGTACTTTTGATAACTATTTAGATGGTGACGTTCCCTTGTCACTATCTTACGGTGTTTATATATCTCAACTTGTACGATTCGCTCGTGTATGTAACAATGTTTTAGATTTTAACGAGAGAAATTTATGTATTACTGAAAAATTATTACACCAGGGTTTTCGATATCACAAACTAGTCAAAACATTTACTAAATTTTATCATCGGTATAAAGACATCATTCGTAAATATAGCTCAACATGCAGACTTCTAATACGTTCAGGTATTTCACATCCAATGTGTTATGGAAATATTCTTTATATAGCACAAAGGTGTCAGTATTCACCTCAGAAACTTACAAAACCTTTGAATAGACTTATTAAGAAGGGATATAATTACCATACTGTTGTCAAGTCATTAAAGATTGCATATTTTGGAGTTAATATTGAGTCACTGATAAGGTCTTTGCATCGGAACTAAACACATTTATTGTAAAAACAGTTGTTGGCATGACACGGGTTATGTTCTTCTCATATATGTTATGATGGTATGATACTAAACCCCTAACGGGAAGGATTGTGCCTGATGTTCATATGATGAAATCATAATCTTTCAGTCAGTTTAATTGAAGTCTGGAGCTGGCATGTCAGTTAACTGCTAGTAGTCTGTTGTTATTTATGTATTATTGTCATTTTGTTTATTTTCTTTGGTTACATCTTCTGACATCAGACTCGGACTTCTCTTGAACTGAATTTTAATGTGCGTATTGTTGGGCGTTTACTTTTCTACATTGGTTAGAGGTATAGGGGGAGGGTTGAGATCCCACAAACATGTTTAACCCCGCCGCATTTTTGCGCCTGTCCCAAGTCAGGAGCCTCTGGTCTTTATTAGTCTTCTATTATTTTAGTTTTAGTTTCTTGTGTACTATTTGGAAATTAGTATGGCGTTCATTATCACTGGACTAGTATATATTTGTTTAGGGGCCAGCTGAAGGACGCCTCCGGGTGCGGGAATTTCTCGCTACATTGAAGACCTGTCGGTGACCCTGTGCTGTTGTTTTTTATTTGGTCGGGTTGTTGTCTCTTTGACACATTCCCCATTTCCATTCTCAATTTTATACTATATGCAGTTTCACAAAAAAGTGCACAACATATGATATACAATTCTTCCCAACTGGGTTTTGGAAAATAAATTAATTCTAATGAACCATAAGTTATTTTCTTTGCAACAAATAGTGATTTTGTCCACTGTTGGCAATGGTAACCCTCTTCTTTAAGTTGCCTGAAACTGAACAGGCAATTCGTAGAATTTTGCTTTAACGTTTCAGCCATTAAAATGACTAGATATTTTTAGTCATTTTGTATAATGCCTCTCAAGGTTACTGTTTTATAAATTGCCTGGATATTCAGTCATTGTACAATATGCCTAACTTTAGAAGATAATGCCTGTAACATATTCATACCATCTGCATCCTTTGTTAAAGGCCGTATTATGTCTATGACCTGTATTTGTTATTATCAGGTTAGAAACAACCCTCCCTCAGTCAAGAGGTCAGTTTATTGTGGTAGATAGGAAAGCAAAAAGCTAAGAAATTTCAACTGAAAAGGAGGAACATACATTAAACATGTTAAATTTGAAAAAAAAAATTTAAAAAGGGGTGCACTTATTTTGAATAATATAAAAGAAATTGATAAGTGTTCAAGTACATGAATATACACCACTATAAGACATGTTTTGACTAGTCAATATCAAATAGATATAAAATTCTTTTGGAAAATATGAGGCCTTTTGTATTAAAAAATGTGTTTTTTACCAACAAAAATATATAACTTAAATTGATCCTTAATAAAAGGGATATTTATAACATTGAAGGGATTGTTCCCAATCTGATTATGACTTGGATGGAGAATTGTCTTATTGGCACACATACATGTACCATATCTAATTAAATTAGTTCTTGGTGAACAGGAAAAATCACTTCATAACTTAAAGAAATTTCAACGTACAAGTGATAAATCAAGTACTTATATTTTCAAAACCTATTGTTTTTTTTTCACCAAAAAAAAATCAAAAATCAAAACCTATTATTTTTATGCTTTCAAAAAAAAAAAATATAATGTTAGCTCACATTTACTTTTCAAGCTTCGCCTCCAAAATTTGGAAATTGAAAATTTTCTTATTAGAATGTTTAAATCGCTCGCCGTTATTTTTTTTAGGTAGAACAAGAAATTAAATTGGTGTTTTTTTAACAGAAAAGATGTCAACGTGAATTTTAAATTGTACCTGTTATTGTCCCATATATTGTAGATATCCGGGACAAATTTCAAAACAAGATTGAATGTATTATTATATACTTACATGCATATCCTATTTTAGACTTCTGTTATTTTTTATTATTTTCTTTTTCTTTAATGTATAAAAAAGCCTTTGATTATTGCATGCATTCAATTAGTATTCATCTGTGTATGAAACTTTGCTAAAAGATAGTAGACTATTATCATGATTATGGGTGATCTTTCAATACATTTAAACAAATTATTGACATTTAATTTGTATGCCTGTTTGAACGGAAGCTAAACGTATAGAGAATCTCTGATATATAGCATTATACTAATGTTGGTCGTATAAGATACTAACGTTATTCTTAAACTTGAAGTAAGCAACGTTTATTTGGAAAATTATACGCAATATATACATTCAGACTTCATGTATGTGAATCGATATAAACCGAAAATTCAATAAGCTGCATCATTATCAACTATTTAGAAGAACTATCAAGCAAAAACCAAAAACAATTAAAATATTGTTAAATAAGGCCGTGTTCACACCAAACTCCATGTACAGTAAACTTGTTTACAATTAGTTTAACGTACTGGCCATTGGTTTCACATTAAATTTGTTCACATCTATACACCTTGTTTAATTACCTGTACATAAGATTCGTTCACACTTGTAAACTCTATGTCATTTAAATGTTCCATTACGTAGAATCGAATGAAAAGTTTTCGGACAACTTTTCTAGCAGTAAGGGAACGATCATTTGACTCTGAATAGGGGGAATGGAAATATTCCAAACCCCAATTGGATAAAGAAAACAATTCTGGTTCTATAGATGATAAAAAAATATTCTGAATCAAGAGTTTCCCCACACATTCTAGTGTTAAATGTTGAAGAAAAAAAAAATTGATTACCAGCATCAAATAAAAAAAAAAAAAAACAAACAAACCCGTTAAACGTTTGCGCGGAAATAATTCTGACTCAGATAAATAAAAAAAAAAAATACTCCCCTTTTTTTGAAGTTAAGTGGTTGCTTCTTTATGAAAGCCATTTTGATGATTTGCAGTAGTTTAAGGATACTAAAGATGTATCGATTAAGCATTAGAAAACTCAGGCTGCAACAGCGTGCTTACAGACGAAGAAGAATAATTGATATATTAGGGATCACTAGATTTCTATCTTTTCTGTTTGTTCAAATGGTACTCTTCTCCAAGAAGTATTTGGCAAAGGGGGTGGGGGGTATGTTTTTTTTTTACTTTTTAAGTGTAATTTCACGGATCCGAGATACTGCACAAACAATACATTTACCTCACACTTTTTAAGTAATGTATTTATGAGTGAATCGTTGTTTGAGTAAAGACCAGTGGCAAATATTTCTGTGTAAGTCAAGTTTATTCGGAAATACCTTAATTTTCAAATGAATTATGTGTTCGGCAATGATGCTGCTTTGAGTCTTGATAAGGGCTTAATAAAGCTACGTTAAGTTTTGTTTCTAAACAAAACAAATAAATATATCAAGTTTAGACAAATATTTCTCTAAAGGAATTTTATTATAATAATTGCTATAAATATCAATTTTATTCAAAAATCGTTTCTTCTTTAAATATGCACGGTGAAACTAATGTTTTAAATGCCTAGTTTTATGTACACTGAATCTACACAAGGCCTACATCGAGTATCGACTGCATGTAGACAAAACATGATTTACACTACATGTAAACATTGAGTTTTATCAATGGGAACGTAATTTTGTTTAGTTTACGTGTGAGTTACACTTACACAACAACGAGTTTAGGTCAATGGGAACACGGCCTAAGATTAATAATTCCGATATCGTTGATGAATTTTCAATGAGAAGATACCAAAAGTTTCATTAACATGCTCTGTATAGTAAAATAGTTATTAAAGGTACCAGGATTATAATTTAATACGCCAGACGCGAGTTTCGTCTACATATGACTCATCAGTGACGCTCATATCAAAGCAGTTAAAAAACCAAACAAGTACAACGTTGAAGAGTAAAACCAGTTTTGAACTGACTCGGACTATATAAACTGGAAAGCTTTAATTAGACTGAAAACAACTTTCCTCGGTCATGTTCAGTCTTTTCTGTAGTTTGTTTTTAAGACTTATCTTCTTGTGTCGATTCAGACAAACCAATTGTGGTCAATATATATTAAGATTCGTTCAGACCTTGGTCAAACTATTTAGTAGCTGATCGAACCTGTTCAATTAGGCAACGTGTTACTTAATTGTTTGCAAATGTATTGAATCGTTTTTTATTGATTACGAGAAAACATCCATAAAGAGGGGGGCAAGGGGGTCCCAATAACAGCAAAACAGCAAATTGATTTGGCTCATAACAGATAACAAGGAATTAAAATGGACAAAAACAGATAACAGTAAATGAAATATTAAAATAACTCGGTCTTTGACAAATCAGTATTTTTTATTACGGATATAATCCTTTGCTTTTTTACCTATTGTGTCTGTTTGTTTTGTTCACGCATCGGTGACAATAAATGGAATTTGATGCGACTGTCATACAAGTGAGAGGTTTAGCTAGCTATACAATCAGGTTCAATCCACCATTTTCTACATTTGAAAATGCCTGTACCAAGGCAGGAATATGACAGTTTTTGTCAATTCGTTTTTGATGCGTTTTGTTATTTCATTTTGCCATGTGATAATGGACTTTCCGAATTGATTTTCCTCTGGGTTCAGTATTTTTGTGACTTTACTTTTTTTTGTAATGCATTCCTTTTTTTATTACTTTGTTTTTCGTTTTAATTTATGTATCTAGAATGTGTTTGAATTACTACTCAATATATTATATTTTTTATACGCTCGTTTACGGAACGTATTATGGTATACTGTTGTCCGTCTGTTGTCAACATGTCGGACATTAACTCAAAAACTCTTTAACCATTTGCATTAAACTTTGGGAAATTGTTTATATCTATTGACGTGAGCTCCCTTTTTTTTTTCTTTTTTTTTATATAAATTTTAGATTTTAAGTTTCTGGGTAATGGGTTTTTATATAATAAAATTGTTGGTTTTTTTCAGTTTTCTGATAATATCTCAAAATGCTTTCACAAAGCAAGGAATTTTGGTGAATTGTTTATATCTATTAACATGAGGTAATTTTCAATTTTTATAAATTTCAGATTTTACGTTTCCTAGTTAACGGGTTTTATTAATTAAAAAGGGGTGATTTTCCAGTTTTCAGACATTAACACTAAAAATGTTTTCATCAGTTCTCAGGAAACGTTGGTGTATTGTTTATATATATTGACTGAAGCTCCCTTTGTTGCTAATAAAAAAAGTGACCTAAAAAAGTTTGAATATTCTGACTTTTTCTAAATGAACATTTAATGAGGTGTGTGAATTTTTCTTAATAAAACTATGAGGCAAAGTGGTATATAGGGTAGAAAAATCAAAAGCACCAATTATAAGCATGCAATTTATCAAGTACTTCGAACGAATTTTGACACTCTAAAAGCAATTTATTCCACTATTTTCAAAGGCCTTATTTGAACAATTTTTTATCAGCTGAGGTTTTTGATTGTACCAAGTGTACTAGTAAGTAGAATACATAGTTTAATAGGGAAACAATGGCTTGGAACGAAATAAATCTTTGTTTGTAATGAGTTATGTGCAGCTTCGTACCCAAGTACATGGTTGGAACTTTCATTGTACAATGCATTTGGTTCTGCTTTGAAAAGAATCACAGAGCTGAGTTTATGTACCATATTATATAAAATGTTAAGTGACTGTTACATTGTAGGACCTAGTCCTTAATTGAGATCCTTGTCAGATATTCCTGGCCATATGTTTTCTTTTTTGTCATATTAAGAATTTTTTAATTTAATATGTTCGTACGGAAAACAAGGAACATTATTCTCATACAAAAAATTAAAATAATTATAAATACACATTCATAAAAAATTGGAATTTATTACAAAGGATAATCATAAGATATACTTGAATTGTCCTGGAGCTCACTTCTGTGATGGGTATATGTTAATGGAATTCTTCTCTGAATACGGGACAAACATATTAGTAGTGGTAGACCCCAATGGCCAATGATCTTCAATTGATACCGAATATTGACTGTCAAAAAAAAAAAACGCTAACATTCCAACTTTCAATAACAGTTAACAGCAAATACATTATCACAATAACAGATAACAAAAAAAAATAAAATCCCAATAACAGCTAACAGCAAATATATTTTCAAAATAACAGATAACAAAAAATTAAAGTGCCCCATAACAGCATAACAGTTAAACCCCTTGCCGCCCCCTCCATAAACAGTACTGTATTGAATTAGTAATGGTAAGGTTAACGTTCTTGTGTTTGAAACGTTCAAGAGGCTGATAAATTTTTTGAAATGAACAGCATTGATTTCTATTTTGGTGTAAATATTTCATATCTCTAGAGATAAAAGTAGAAAAGAGATACGAAGGAATTAGAAAATAAAAGAAAATGTGATCCACCCGATAAAAAAAGGCAAACACAACTGTTATATTGTATGACAATACAATTGAGAATGGAAATCAGCAGGACATGTGTGAATATCATTACCACATATTCTATCATATCTTTTTTAAACCATAAACAAGTAATGAAATTTGAAATCAATTCAAAAGAGTATGCAAAGTAATGTATGTTTCAGTTTACTGTCTTAGTGACGTCATATATTGATCTGATACTTGTATGTGAGCCAGAATAAGTGAGTAACAGATCGATGTTTTTAGAAACGAATGTTACCCGGGAGAACTGAATAATTCTTTAAACACGTGGTTTTCCACTTTTTCACACTAAATGTGTTTGATAAGGTTTTTCATATATTAAGATATTAAAATTCTTTTGTTCAGTGATTTGTTGTTCTGTAATTTTCATGTCGAGTATTCATGTATCTTTAATAAACTTTGCACATCTTTAAACTATCATGTTCGTCAAAGTCTTTTATGTTGATGTTCACTTCAATAAGTATTTGTTTCGAAAACCGCAAAAGAAAAACACTCATCATATCGATAGACGAAATTATGTGTCAAAAGAATAGTGTTAGTTTTTAAAAACGAATGTGTCGGAATAAAAAGCAAAAGTGACAGAAACTAACTTTAGACATTTCTCGGTCATGTGATATGTAAAATACAGATTGATATACATATAGGAAGATGTGGTATGAGTACCAATGAGACAATATTCTCTCCAATTCAAAATATGTAAAAGTAAACCAATATAGACCAAAGGGCGGTCTTCAACTCGACTCCTTCTGGGTTTTTTTTTCTAATATTCATTCTAATGATCTTTCTTTAAAAATACAAGGTAGTTAAATAACAAGAAGAAATGTTTATTTTCAGGGCTCCTGAACTGCAAGGTAAGAACATCTAAAGTTAGCAAACATAGCATAACTAGATATTGTGATTTCAGTTGAAGAAAACACTGTTGTCACAAAATTAAGACAAATTTAATGTTGTCGATACCTATAAATATTATTTAGACAGTAATGTGTCAACTTCAAGAGGTTAAGTTGATGTATGCATAATCTCATAAATATGTTTAACCCCGTCGCATTTTTGCGCCTGTCCTAAGTCAGGAGCCTCTGGCCTTTGTTAGTCTTGTATTTTTTAGTCTTGTAATTTTAGTTTCTTGTGTACAATTTGAAAATTAGGATGACATTCATTATCACTAAACTAGTATATATTTGTCTATGGGCCAGCTGAAGGACGCCTCCAGATGCGGGAATTTCTTGCTACATTGAAGACTTGTTGGTAACCTTCTGTTGTTACTTTTTCTATGGTCGGGTTGATGTCTCTTCGACATATTTCCCATTTCCATTCTCAATTTTATACTTAAGCTGTTCGTGTTATCTCCTATTTTGTCCACTCTGGATTCTGCGGTTCTATCATTTAATAATTTCTTTCACTCAAAGAAGAATGAAAAAAGCTACCATAACCCTTTAATTGCAAGTTCCGTTATATAAATGATGCTCTCACACTAAAAAAGTATTTTTTTGAACTACACGGCTCGAAAGTATTCTGTCAAACATAAACATTACGGATATCTTTAATGCAGTTAAGTTTCATATTAAAAAACAGTATGGACACTCGTCAGTTAATACAAATTTCGGGTATTATTAGACTTTTTAGTTGATATAATAATGAAGTTTAGAATTGCAGTGTTAAGCGGGGAGTCGTAGAGAATTGGTTTTCCATAACAATTCACCAGTTACGGTTAGCAAAACCATGAAAAGACAAACAAAATGCTTAAGCTTGACAATCAATAAGGGGAGTTATAAAAGTGGAAGTGAAGCCAATTTTTAAGTTGTGAATCTATAATTGTCCAATTGTCTTATAAACCCCATTGCATTTCACTGATTTCGGTAGACATTCCGTAGGATTTAAATAAATACATGAGTTACTACTATTGTTTTATGTCAAATAATTTGCAAAAGTTCATCAGTAAAATTGTGAATAAGAAAAGAAAGGTAAATTGTATTGGGTATTATACAATTTGTCTTAGTTTTTAGAAAGATTGGAAACATTATTTCAATTGGTAAAACCAATCACTACTGCACTGACCTCCTCAAAAAGGATGTAGCGAAAAGGCTATCATATAAATATCAAAAGACCATAGGCGTTAATTATGTATGGGTGATGATTTTAATAAATATATGGCTCATTTGTAATATAAGAGGAGAGAACAATATGTGGCAAAAGAAACACATAATTATAATAATTAAAAACAATTCTTAAGAGAACAATTGAAGGTCTTTCCACTCTTAAAAAATATACATTTTGACATTGAAAATAATTAAAATTCAGTAAGATATATCATATCCAGAGTCGAATGTTTAAAAATACTTTGACAGTAAATAAGTACAAACAAGCTACTTGTCTATAGTATCAAAATATTATATTTTCTAATTGTAGATCCCATGTCTTCTGATGATGCAGTACGGACCTATGACATTTCTGGTCAAATTAATGAATGGAACAAATTTATAAAACCAGGTGCGTATTTAAGTAAAAACACAAATGGTGATAATTGCTATGGCTGTGTGCCAAGTGTCTGTAATGGTTGATACAAATGGGTAATGAATCTAAATCATCATACTCATTTGACTGGTCAAAGATGTATTCTTGTTTATTTTATTTAAACAATATACCTGTTAAACTGATTTTTATACTTTGAATGGCTACTTATACGTTGATTTGATATTAGAGTTAATAAGAGTATGTACACTCGTTGTCTTCAGTAAATGCAATGTTCAGGGATTATAAGACTTTCTAGTTAATAAAACAATGAAGTTGAAAATGTCACTGTTACGCGGGGAGTCGTAGAAAATTTGTGTTCAAAAACAATTAACCAGTTCCGGTTAGCAAAATCATGTAAAGACAAACAAAATGCTTAAGATTGACAATAAGGAGAGTAATAAAAGAGGGATTGAAGCCAATTTTTAAGTTGTGAATCTATAATTGTCCAATTGTTTCATAAACCCCATTGCATGTCACTAATTTCGGTAGACATTCCGTAGGATTAAAATAAATACATGGGTTACCACTTTTATTCTTGTCAAATAATTTGCAAAAATTCATCAGTAAAATTGTGAATTATTAAAGAAAGGTAAAAATGTATTGGATAGTATACAATTTGTCTTACTTTTTAAAAAGATTGTAAACATTATTCCAATTGGTAAAACCAATCAATACTGCACTGGCTTCCTCAAAAAGGATGTAGCGAAAAGACTTCCATTGAAATATCAACAGGCCATAGGTGTTAATAATGTATAAGTGATGATTTATATCAATATATGCCTCATTTGTAATAAAAAGAGAGAGAACAAGTTTTGCAGAAGAAAAAAATAGTTATAATAATTAAAACAATTCTTAGGAGAACAATTGAAGGTCTTTCCACCCATAAATATACATTTTGATATTGAAAATTATTAAAACTCACTTAGATATATCATATCAGGAGCCGAATGCCAGATAAAGGTACACTGATCCCACAAATATATGATTTCTATACAATGTGTTTTCCTAAATAAGGGAGATGAATTGTAACTTCCTGTTTGGAATATGTCAGTTCTATTTTATTTGATAGTTTACCTGATACTAATTCCAAAAATATATGTTTCAAAGTACCTCGACAGTAAAAAAGTACAAACAAGCTACTTCCGGTTTTGTTCACGTCATAAACAGTTGGCTTTTACATGAACAAGTGGCTTGCATATAAATACAAAAAGTCCCATGGCTTTATTATGTATACATATTAGGTAAAAGCAAAAGTAAAAGTCTATAACATCAATTCTATCATATCCAGAGTCGAATGACAGCTAAAGGTACACTGAATCCACAAATATATAATTTCTATACAATTTGTTTTCCTAAATCGGGAGATACATTGTAACTTCTGGTTTAAAATATGTCACTTCCTGTTTTATTTGATAGTTTACCTGATACTGATTCCAAAAATATATGTTTACAAATACTTTGACAGTAAATAATTACAAACAAGCTACTTGTCTATAGTATCAAACTATTATAACTTCTAATTGTAGATCCAATGTCTTCTTTGGGTAGAGTACGGAGTCAGAACATGTTTGGAATAAAAAGTGCGTATTTAAGTAAAACACAAATGGTGACGCTTACTATAGCTGTGTTCCACGTGTCTGTAATAGTTAAAACAAATGGGCAAAGAATTTAAACTCTAATATTCATTTGGCTGGTCCAAGATGTATTCTTATTTATTTTATTTGAACAATATACCTGTTTAACAGATTTGTAAAATATGTTTGCAAAAATGATAAATCAGCGAAATTAGAACATATTTTACTGAACTAAACACAGCATATAAGTGTTATAAGTTTTATAAAGAAGAAAGATTTAGCCTAAATAAGGTAAACAATGTATACACATACACTTTGAATTGCTACTTATACATTAATTTGATATTAGAGTTATTAAGAGTATGCACACTCGTTGTCGTCAGTTAATGCAATGTTCGGGGATAATCAGACTTTCTAGTTGATAGAACAATGAAGTTGAGAATTTCAGTGTTTCGCGGGGAGTCGTAGAAAATTGGTTTTCATAAGCAATTCACCAGTTCCGGTTAGCAAAACCATAAAAAGACAAACAAAATGGTTAAGATTGACAATAAGGGGAGTTATAAAAGAGAATGAAGCCAATTTTTAAGTTGTGAATCTATAATTGTCCAATTGTATCATAAACCCCATTGCATTTCACTAATTTCGGTAGACATTCCGTAGGATTTAAATAAATACATGGGTTACTACTATTGTTTTATGTCAAATAATTTGCAAAAGTTTATCAGTAAAATTGTGAATAAGAAAAGAAAGCTAAAAATGTATTGGGTATTATACAATTTTCTTAGTTTTTGGAAAGATTTGAAAAAAAATATTTCAATTGGTAAAACCTATCAATACTGTACTGGCTTCCTCAAAAAGGATGTAGCGAAACGGCTACCATGGAAATATCAAAAGAACATAGGTGTTAATTATGTATAAGTGATGATTTATAACAATATATGCCTCATTTGTAATAAAAGAGGAGAGAGCAAAATGTGACAGAAGAAAAAAAATTATAATAATTAAAACAATTCGTAAGAGATCAATTGAAGGTCTTGCCAACCATAAACATACATTGTATTACTGAAAATTATTAAAACTCACTTAGATATATCATATCGGGAGTCGAACGACAGCTTAAGGTACACTGATCCCACAAATATATGATTTCTATACAATTTGCTTTCCTAAAAAGGGGAGATAAATTGTAACTTCTGGTTTGAAATATGTCACTTCTATTTTATATGATAGTTTACCTGATACTGATTCCAAAAACAAATGAAAAATATATGTTTCAAAGTACCTCGACAGTAAAAAAGTACAAACAAGCTACTTCCGGTTTTGTTCACGTCATTTATGGTTGGCTTTTCCATGGTCAAGTGGCTTGCATGTAAATGCAAAACGTCCAATGGCTTTATCATGTATACATATTAGGAAAAAACAAAAGTAAAAGTCTATAACATCAATTTTATCATATCCAGAGTCGAATGACAGTTAAAGGAATACTGAATCCACAAATATATGATTTCTATACAATTTGTTTTCCTAAATCGGGAGATAAATTGTAAATTTTGGTTTGAAATATGTCACTTCCTGTTTTATTTGATAGTTTATCTAATATTGATTCCAAAAATATATGTTTAAAAATACTTTGACAGTAAATAATTACAAACAAGCTACTTGTCTATAGTATCAAACTATTATAACTTCTAATTGTAGATCCAATATCTTCTGTGGATAGAGTACGGAACTATGAAATTTCTAGTCAAATATTCAATGAATTGAAAATATCAGGAAAACGAGGTGCGTATTTTTAAAAGTAAAAACACAAATGGTGACGCTTATTATAAATGTGTTCCACGTGTCTGTAATGGTTGAAATAAATGGGTAAAGAATTTAAACTCTCATATTCATTTGGCTGATCAAAGATGTATTCCTATATATTTGAACAATATACAAGTTAAACAGATTTGTATAATATGTTTGCAAAAATGATAAATCAGCGAAATGAGAACACATTTTACTGAACTAAACACAGCAGATAAGTGTTATAAGTTTTATGAAGAAGAAAGATTTAGCCAAAATAAGGTAAACAATGTATACATATACACTTTGAATTGCTACTTATACATTCATTTGATATTAGAGTTAATAAGAGTATGGACACTCGTTGTCGTCAGGTAATGCAATGTTCGGGGATTATTAGACTTTCTACTTGAAAGAACAATGAAGTTGAGAATTTCAGTGTTACGCTTGGAGTTGTAGAAAATTAGATTTCAAAAACAATTAACCAGTTCCGGTAAGCAAAACCATGTAAGGACAAACAAAATGCTTAAGATTGACAATAGGGAGAGTAATACAAGAGGAAGTGAAGCCAATTTTTAAGTTGTGAATCTATAATTGTCCAATTGTATCATAAACCCCATTGCATTTCACTAATTTCGGTAGACATTCCGTAGGATTTAAATAAATACATGGGTTACTACTATTGTTTTATGTCAAATAATTTGTAAAATTGTGAATTAGAAAAGAAAGGTAAATTGTATTGGGTATTATACTATTTTCTATTTTGTCTATTCAATCAATACTGCACAGGCCTCCTCAAAAAGGATGTAGCGAAAAGGCAATCATTGAAATATCAAAAGACCATAATTATGTATTGGTGATGAGTTATATCAATATATGACTCATTTGTAATAAATTGGAGAGAACAAAAATTTGGCAAAAGAAAAAAAAATTATCATAATTAAACAACTCTAAAAAGAACAATTAAAGGTCTTTCCACCCATTAATATACATGTTGATATTGAAAATTATAAAAAAAAACTCAGTTAGATATATCATATTTAGAGTCGAATGACAGCTAAATGTACACTTAATCGACAAATATATGATTTCTATACAATTTGTTTTCCTAAGTAAGGAAGATAAATTGTAACTTCCGGTTTGAAATATGTCACTTCCTTTTTTATTTGATAGTTTACCTGATACTGATTCCAAAAATATGTGTTTAAAAATACCTTGACAGTAAAAAGTACAAACTAGCTATTTACGGTTTTATTCACGTCATAAACAGTTGGATTTTCCATGTTCAAGTGGCTTGCATGTAAATGCAAAAAGTCCCATGTCTTTATCATAAAATTGAGAATGGAAATGGGGAATGTGTCAAAGAGACAACAACCCGCCCAAATGAAAAACAACAGCAGAGGGTCACCAACAGGTCTTCAATGTTGCGAGAAATTACCACACCCGGAGGTGTCCTTCAGCTGGCCCCTAAACAAATATATACTAGTCCAGTGATAATGAACGCCATACTAATTTCCAAATTGTACACAAAAAACTAAAATTAAAATAATACAAGACTAACAAAGGCCAGAGGCTCCTGACTTGGGACAGGCGCAAAAATGCGGCGGGGTTAAACATGTTTGTGAGATCTCAACCCGCCCCCTATACCTCTAACCAATGTAGTAAAGTAAACGCATAACAATACGCACATTAAAATTCAGTTCAAGAGAAATCCGAGTCTCATATCAGCATGATCAGAAGATGTAACCAAAGAAAATAAACAAAATGACAATAATACATAAATAACAACAGACTACTAGCAGTTAACTGACATGCCAGCTCCAGACTTCAATTAAACTGACTGAAAGATTATGATTTCATCATATGAACATCAGGCACAATCCTTCCCGTTAGGGGTTTAGTATCATACCATCATAACATATATGAGAAGAACATAACCCGTGTCATGCCAACAACTGTTTTTAGAATAAATGTGTTTAGTTCCGATGCAAAGACCTTATCAGTGACTCAATATTAAAATATGCAATCTTTAATGACTTGACAACAGTATCGTAATTATATCCCTTTTTAATAAGTCTATTCAAAGGTTTTGTAAGTTTCTGAGGTGAATACTGACACCTTTGTGCATTATAAAGAATATTACCATAAAAAATTGGATGTGAAATACCTGAACGTATTAGAAGTCTGCATGTTGAGCTATATTTACGAATGATGTCTTTATACCGATGATAAAATTTAGTAAATGTTTTGACTAGTTTGTGATATCGAAAACCCTTGTGTAATAATTTTTCAGTAATACACAAATTTCTCTCGTTAAAATCTAAAACATTGTTACATACACGAGCGAATCGTACAAGTTGAGATATATAAACACCGTAAGATGGTGACAAGGGAACGTCACCATCTAAAATCAGATAATTAACGATAGGAAATGAAAAATCATCCCTTTTATTATAAATTTTAGTATTCAGCTTTCCATTAGTGATATATATATCAAGATCGAGAAAAGGGCAGTGGTCATTGTTAGTATTAGCTTTATTTAAAGTAAGTTCAACAGGATAAATTTCATTAATATACATACTGAAGTCGTCATTATTGAGAGCCAAAATATCATCCAAATATCTAAAAGTATTATTAAATTTGCTTATCAGATGTTGTTTCGATGGGTCTTTGCTTATTTTTGTCATAAATTGTAACTCATAACAATACAAAAACAGGTCCGCAATAAGTGGTGCACAGTTAGTCCCCATTGGAATTCCGATAATCTGACGATATACGGAATCCCCAAAGCGAACAAAAATGTTATCTAGTAAAAATTCAAGGGCATATATAGTATCAGAGCATGTCCAATTAACATAGTTTTTTTTTGTTTATTGCTACTAAAAAATGACCTAAAAGAGTTTGAACATATATATTCACATTCTGATTTTTTGAATGCCCATTTAATTAGGTGTGTGAATTTTTTCTTAATGAGAATGTGAGGCAATGTGGTATACAGGGTAGAAAAATCAAAACTCTGAACAGATTCAAAATCACCAATATAAGCATGCAATTTATCAAGTACTTCCAACGAGTTCTTGACACTCCAAAAGTAATTTATTCCACTATTTTCGAAGGCCTTATTTGAACAATTTATTATCAGGTTTTTAATTGTACCAAGTGTGCTGGTAAGAAGAATAGACAATTTAGTAGTTGAACAATGGCTTGAAGACGAAATAAATCTATATTTGTAAGGGGTTTTGTGTAGCTTCGGAAGCCAATACATAGTTGGGACTTTCATTGTATTTGGCTCTGCTTGTAAAGCGGTGCCTAAAAGTTTATGTTTGTTACAGATTTCGTTTTCTGAAAATGGAGTAAGTTGGAATGTTGGTGAATTGGTGATTTCCTTTTTCAGAAACTCAATGTAAAATTTACGTCAAACAATAATAATATTATTAGCAGCTTTATCTGCCGGGACAAAAACAAATTCCTTGGCTAGTTCTTTTAGTTTATGTTTGTATACATATGAGGTAAAAGCAAAAGTAAAAGTCTATAACATCAATTTTAGCTATGACCTTGATTTCAATTTCAAGGTCATAAAACAAAGGTTTAATTCAAAACACCATAGCTCCTAATTATATGGTTAATAATTTGTATCACTATATGCCTAATTTTTATATTAAATGGGAGAAAACTCCAGTTTAATGTAAGCGTACCCTTACAACCAAAACTTATATGTTACATGTTGCAACTTACATTGTAGTAAAAAAATGTCGATTGCTTATATGATTTTAGGAAATAATTGACACTAAGCCAATTTGAAAATCAAAATAGGAAATATGACCTTGACATCTGACATCAGACCTTGACATAATTTTCTGATTTTGGATCAAGGACCTTACATCAAAATACCCTACGTCTTTATCACTTATTGTTTACAAGATAGAATTGCATATCAATTATATCAAATACATAAGGGGAAATTACTCTCGTTTGGAGTGTTTATATCGATACGGTCAAATTTGGTCGCTTTCTTTTACTGTTACGAGATGTAGTCAAAAGGAAGACAGTTATAGGGGAGATAATCTTACACAAAAAATATTCGTCTTAGCAGGATGAAATTTATAAAGGCATGAACTATACGATAGTCTCATCTTTACTTGCCAGTCAACAATAATATGAAGTTTCATCAATTTTGGAGCATTTTGAAATTTTTGACATTTTTGCAGTTTCCATGGTAACAGTGGCAGTTTTGGAAATTCCAAAGTCATAAGTCTCATCCAGACTTGCTAGTCAACAATGATTTTAAGTTTCATCAATTTTGAAGCATTTTGAAATTTTTGATTTTTTTTACATTTGTGATGGTTCCTTATGGTAATAGAGACCATTCCCAAAATATTATGACAAATGCCACATTGGAACATGGGAGGGACCATACCATCAAAGTTTAAATGGATTTGACCTACTATTTTAAGAAAATAAATGCCACTTTTAGGTGTTTTTGGAGCAATTTGACCATTTTTGCATTGTTTCCATGGTAACGGCAGCCATTTTCGAAATTCCAACGCCAATTCCACATCATGTTGCTCATTGGTACTGTGAAGTTTCGTTAAATTTGAAGCATTTTGATATTTTTGAAATTTTTGGTGTATGGCAACATACACTGCATTAAATGATGCATTTATTAGAAAATTATATCCATATAAAAGCTAATATATATTTAAAATTTCAAAATTTATCATTACACACGTATAATCCATTTGAAAATATCTCATTTACACCGTATTTACTTTAAGTTTAATATAACCAATAAACTTTTAAGAATAAACCCAATTTACATATACTTTTAAAGTTGTTTAAATCTAAAATTTATTTTCTTTTAAATTACAGTAAACCTAGATAAATGAGAAATTTAAATTAGGGAAAATTTAAGTAAATTTAATAAAATTAGAAATTTAAAGCAGAACAAATGTCTTTATTTTTCTGATTTAAACCATTTACTGTGAATTGAATTTAAAGTTTACAAATGCAATAATTAAAATAAACTTTTTATATACTAAATTAAATATTGTTAAATTTTCGTAAATTTGAAAATTATTCATATGTAATTGCCATTAAATTTAATATTTAATATCAATTTATTACCCGCAATAAACTGTTCCAAATGTTCTAAGTAACTTCTTTCTTCCTTTTTTTGTTTGTTTGTTTGTTTGTTTGTTTGTTTGTTTGTTCGTTTTGGGTTTTTTTTCAAATGTTATAAGCGTTAAAAAAGGGAAAGGATATGTGCAAATATGTTGATAGTTTGATGATTTACAAATCTACAAGATTCACAATTAACAAGAGTGTTTGTATCTTTATAAAGATGGTTAGGTGAGACTTAGGCCATAACCTTATGCACAAATTTGCTGTACCATATGGCTGTAAAATTTTCAAGCTTCGGGTGTATCTTGACTTGCTACATGCCTTTATGTCATTTATCGTTTTTTGTTCCGTAATGAGGTAAAAAAGAAAAAAAAGAACTGCATTTTGCTTCTAATATTCTAAACGCTAAAAAACGTTAAAAAGGACAACGGCACTTTGACTCAGCAAAAGGTAATTCGATCAACCAGTAATCAGAAGACTCTGGACTATGAATCTTAGAAAAGACTGCCCTGAGAATATTTTTACATCAAACAATTAGAATCACGAAATTGCAACGATAAACACCTAAATCGAGCAGCACATCTGTGTCATAGTCCCGATACTCAAAAAGTACATTTTGCAATATAAAACTCTTAAATTATTTTCTTATTTACACTAGAAGCCCCGGGAAACAAGTTATTTGCAAGTATAAATAATAAAGTAAATACATTTTATGTGGTCATATTCTTTATTATGCACATTCAAATAGCTACATGTTTGAAGAAGTGTTACACATTCGGCCTCACATTCTGATCAAACCTTATTTTGATAAATAAAAATCTAGACAAACTAAAAACGTGTTCATTATACTTCTATATTCATTTTTTACATTAAATTTAGGATTTCTTTTTTTCGAGAAGTCAGCGTATTGATGACTTGTACATATATGTTCATTATTCGCCATACCCTGTTCCTCGTGAGAAGGGGCATCCAGGATAAGCAAATCTATTTATAAAAACCACAAAAATAAATGTAAAGAATTTTGTGAATTGATTAATAGTTTTAGTGGACAAACATAATAAGACAAAACAAATGAATAACAAATCATAATAAATGACATACACATGCTACATTTCATTTAAAAATAAACATGTACATTATTGAAAGAATAAGCGAACAAAAGTTTACAAAAAATAAACAATTGTGTACAAAAGTGAAAATATGTTTGTGTGCGGCGCGTGCGTGTCAATCCGCCGCTTCCCTGTCCCACCAAGCATATCAAATGGTTTAAGTTAAGGGAGAATGACCCGTGGTTCTTTACATGTTTAGCTGAAACTGAATATAAACACAATTTAACAAAATAAAACGAGACGGCAACATAAGTTCAAATTAATTCGTCGTAATAAGTTAAACAATACCATATAGGTATGCCAAAATGTTTATTAGTACATGTACATGTATCTGAAATGACTGATGGTCAAAACTCCATATCACCTTAGCCAAACATCCACTCCAGTCCCTTGGGCTTTTTGGGACACGGTCTATCTGATGGCTCCCCGACTGTTCTTTTGGATTTTAATCTCTTCCCCTGAGCATTTAACGTACGATCGTATTTTCTATCCATACGCTGTATCAGCTGTTTAAACTCTGTCGACACCCACAACAGAGGACGTGTAACGAAGATAGAATCGTCCTCGGAATCATCTGAGGACATGGTTTGAATCTCCAATTCTTTCACGAACCTTTCCTCCTCCTTTGGATTATTTTTTCTTTCTTTTAGGGTTCTTCTTCGGTTGATAAGTTTCTGAAAAAAAGACACATATGTACAGTATACCTTAAATGTTAAACTCAGAAGATGGTGAACTAAAAATTTAAATGAATACCACATGATGTATAATTTGGATTATATCCCTTGCATTACTATCAACAAACGAAATTGAAATCGCTATAAATAACGAATAATTAAGTATTGGTACCTTGTACAGTTGTTTTCGTATATAGCATAGGCGTATCATGGGGTCCCTTAACTCGGATTAAAAAAAAAACAGTGGGATTTTAGGGTAAAATGGGTCCGCCCTCTTTAACAGATTTAAAAAAAGGCGCTCTCCTTTTATTCTGAAAAATCCGGACCCGTCTCTGAATAAGCGATTTGTTAAAATGGTAATTTTCTCATTTACAAAAAAATATATACAGATGAAAACCATGAATTAACCATAATATACGGAAAAGTTACATGAACCTTCAAATCTCTTAATCAAACTGCCTACAACAAATTGATTACGTTTAATTCATTTGAACTCATCAAAAGCATCAAACATCTCCTTACTGTTATATAAGTTTCAATGTGTCTTTAATCAATCTTTATTGAAATTCCTATCTTAAGAATAATTATCACCGATGTTTATTCCTAATCCAGATGACTGAAGCTATAACACATTTTGTTAAAAAGCTGATCGGACCAGATTAATTTTTCAAACTCGTCCATGTGTCGTCCGAACTATGTATTGCTGATGATGAGCGTATGACATTTCCGCCGATTTGAAACAATACACGAAGTATTTATTTTAAGTGTACAGAAATGATCATCTACTCATCTCTTCAGTATAATTACAGGATGCTAATCTATTTTAAGAACCGTACAATCACTGTTAATAAACATATAACATATATATATGTCTGCCTGTGTGTAGTGACAACTGCAAATTATACCTTGTCCATCGGATTTCTTATGATTAAGAAATGCCAGGCCTTAGAATATGTAGAAAGTGCCTAAAAAATCAACCTAACGATGTTAGAGTAGATTTGATTCGTAAATTCCTCCCTGGCACCGGAGCTGGAACCTGTACTTTGTTTCTAACTTCTACGACAACACCGCCTAGCATTGTACAGAGACCTTATCACCTCCTCTAACTCTAGCTTATAAAAATAAGCTTTTGTTTCGGGAGGTGTTACCTTCTTGCAGAAAATTAAACAACGGATTCCATTTTTATGCCCCACCTACAATAGTAGAGGGCATTATGTTTTCTGGTCTGTGTGTCCGTTCGTTCGTTCGTTATTCCGTCTGTCCCGCTTCAGGTTAAAGTTTTTGGTCGAGGTAATTTTTGATAAAGTTCAAGTCCAATCAACTTGAAACTAAGTACATATGTTCCTTATGATATGTTCTTTCTAATTTTAATGCCAAATTTGAGTTCTGAGTCCCATTTCGTTGTCCACTGAACATAGAAAAATGAAAGTGGGAGTGGGGCATCCGTGTACTAGGGACACATTCTTGTTGGACATATATTATAAGTTTTATATTCACATTCACCCTTTAAAATTGAACACATCAGTTTATTTAAAATTACAGATAAGTTTTCATCTTATAACCCACCCCCTTTTTTTTTCTTTTATAGGTTGTATTGTAAAGAAAAAATCTGAGTCAGAATTAACATCTATTTTTATCTCTGATCATGTTCATTGAATGAAGCTGTGTACCTACCTGCATGGGGTTAATCTAAATGACATGTTAATTTGAAGTTATGCAGTTAACTGATAAAAATAAGACTGGAGCGTTGTAAATGTGCACAAATAAAACGTTCCTAATAAAACGTCGATTTTTGTCGTTGTTCCACGAAAAGTTTCAAACGTTGACCTTATATACCACTCATGTGAAATTGCCGTTTAAAGTACAGAGCACAAGAGACCAAATTGACACAGAAATAAACAACTATAGGTCACTGTATGGCCTTCAACAATAAGCAAAGCCCATACTGCATATTCTGCTATAAAAGGCCCCGAAATGACAATGTAAAACAATTCAGACGAGAAAACTAACTGCCTAATTTATGTTACAAAATGAAATAAAAAGTCTGTTTTGTATATATTTTGGCGTTTTTTTTCTTCGAAATGTTTTAAAACTTTAAAACTTAGTTTGATACTATGAGTGAAACAAATGTAGGACAAATCTGAGGCTTACCCCTTTACTCTTAGGACGAGCGTGCTTACAAGTTAACATAACACATTGGCTGTCTTTGCTTATAACCTTAACATTAAGCAATATAAAAAAAGAAGATGTGGTATGATTGCCAATGAGACAACTATCCACAAAAGACCAAAATGACACAGACATTAACAACTATGGGTCACCGTAATGTTCTCTCTGCCAGAGGACGTCTCCTATCTTTGCTAGTAAAATTGTAAATATTTCGTGTCTTGTTTCTGTCTCTTTTCCCCAATTACACGTTTATATATGTTTGTTGTAATTTGGTAATTTCGCTCCCTCAATTTACGTTAATGCTCAAATGCTTCTTGATTTGTCTTTGATTATGTGAAAGATGTAGGTAGTATATCGCCAGCTATTTTTCTTTTCATAATCTTTTTTTATCAACACTTTAATACTAGGACTATTATTATAACTCAATATATTAGTCCCATAATTTGGTTTTATTTATTTTTTCTTAAACAGTGACTTACAATTCATATCATTTATTTTAACGTATTTAAGTAAGTCCACAATCTTAACATCAATCCCGATTTTATGAAAAAGTTAAAAATAGCATATTTTCAAAAATCTCCAAAAAAAACTTCATAAAAAGTGCATCAAGTTTGAAAAAGAAATACGTGCTCTTATGCTGCCGTTGCCAATTTTCAATGATTAGAGTTGGTTGGGGTCCAAATTATTTTTTAAAAAGAAAATGCTTTTCATTGATTACAATTTTTAAATCGGGATTGTTCTATACAAGGCAAATAATTAAGAAAATTCATGTTATGAAGGAATTTTCACATTTTGTACATAAATCAGACCGTTAGTTTTCTCGTTTGAATTGTTTTACATTTGTCATTTTGGGTTTTTATAGCTGACTATAAAAAGTTTTGCGCAATTGTAATAGAAGTTATTAGTTGGTCTTAAACGGCCGCATCTTATACTTTATTATGAAAATGAGAAAGGTGACTATGTATTGTTTCGTTTTTGCTTTCCGAAACATATTTTACAAGCTATCCTTTCATCTGATATTTTTTTGCAAACTCAAGCTTCAAAAAAGGGTCAACGATCAATACTTTTTTTATAATGTTTGAAATTATAAAATTTTGTAAAGTATGGAAAAATCTTACACAGACCAATACCTTCCTCACAGATTACCAGCAGGTTATTTCTGATTAAGTGTCTGATGTTAGTATTTATTTTGTTGCGGTTAAAACCACAATATATTCCGCATTATTTTGAAATGTGCACCCAATTGACATCACAAATAGACTGTATGAATTCCCAAGTGTCTATAAGCTGTTTTAAGAGGTAATGACAATGTAGCGCATATTAAATCATTATAATAGATATGGGTCTCCATTTTTGTATATAAATGTCTGGAAATATACAAGGGTATATATCATGTTAACACAAAAAAGAATGTATCTATATACATGTATGTTTCTGTACGGCTTCGTTATTGCTTGGTTATCCATCCGTAACATACCACATCGTCATAGTTGTATGCATATTTGTGTAAACTATGTTTGTATTTTAACCCGTCTGGATAATGCGCCCTCATAACTAGACCTTACGGAATCGCGAACTATGTTGTACAAACGCGTAATATGAATTACGAAAGAGTCAGGAGCAACTACAACCGGATTACAGAAAAATCCCGTTTACTTCGTGGATATTCAAAAATTTGCGCTTAAAACAGCTCTCACTTTTTTTATTGTGTCCTTTTATACTAGTGTTCGGCAAATTTTATTAAATTTATAAAGAATTATCCATCCATTCTTAAACTTGTATTAAATATGAAGAGGAAGACAGATTTCATATGTATTTTTAAGCTTTACCAATGCAATGTTAGGGGGGATAACTTAATCTAAAAACAAATATTTTCCTCTGAAACAGATATTGTTGACAAAAAGAGTGTATCCCATTATAAATATTACTAAAGTAAAACGATATTTACAAAATACCTGAGACACAGTACACTGTTGAGGGAAAATAGTATATATATATATATGATTATTATAAATATTATCAATTGTAATTAAAATGTCATAAATGTCAAAATATATTTAGTTTATTATAAGGGAGATAATCAAAACTGCTTGTTTTCAAAAAATATTTTATTTGTGTATTGAATTGTACATATGTAATTCAATAAATTTATTTGTTGAAACTTATCAGAACTCAATAATTTCTAAAAAAAAAAAAACTGATAAAAACAAACGATGAAATTAAGCAATTATTTAAGCTCTTGTCATTTGCTGTGTCAGTTTTGTATTTTCTGTTATTGAGAAAAATAACCAGAAATATCTATGGAAATCCGAGAACGACCTTTATCTTGGTTTAACTATACCCCTAATTGGTTGTAATTGTGAAAAGTTTTGGGATATTCAAAATTTGAATATTTCCTTACGTAAGTTGTTGATATATTTGCAACGAAACTTTCTATTTTTTTTTTTCAGTTTGGACAATTTTAATAAGCCAGATTGTAATGTTGTCTTTTTCTTCTTCTTTATAACGCTCGGTTTTACTTTGTACAACATGTATTATCAGTATTGAAGCCTTGTTGACACAAAGAAGAAGAAGGAGAAGTAGTCCTGTGTAATAAAACAAGATATAAAAACGTTACGAAAACTGGCATTAAATTTCAAATTAAAGGAAAAAATACATTCGTATAATCTTGTTACTTAACCCAATTTAAATTCAATTAAATTGTCTTATATTAGTAGTTTTGTTAAAATGTAAACCTATCTGTAAACTAAAAGTTTAATGAGGATAAACTAGACTTAAATCTTTTAGATAACAAATTTAAATTGGTATTATTTTTCAAATAATTAACAAATTTAATAACCCGTGTATCGGAATTAAACTCATGAAAATTTGAAATTTAACAAAAGCATTAAATTTTCATAAACTACTTAAATAAATCTTCGTAAATCAAAAGTTAAATTTAAAACTAGAAATTTAATATGAGATTACATTTTGTAAACGTATCATTTCATGCAGTGATAGTAGTTCCAATGATTGCCTTTATCATCCAAAATCAGTATATGGCTGGCACCTAATTGTATTAAAATATAATGATTCTGATGTTAAGCATATTAAAAAAATCCACCAAAACCAAAAAGAGGATTTTTTCACATTTGTTCCGTTTCCATGGTAACGGCAGTCATTTTTAGCTCACCTGGCCCGAAGGGCCAAGTGAGCTTTTCTCATCACTTTGCGTCCGTCGTCCGTCGGCCGTCGGCGTCCGTCGTCCGTCGGCGGCCGTCGTCGTTAACTTTTACAAAAATCTTCTCCTCTGAAACTACTTGGCCAAATTAAACCAAACCTGGCCACAATCATTATTGGGGTATCTTGTTTAAAAAATGTGTCCGGTGACCCCTCCAACCAGCCAAGATGGCCGCCATGGCTAAAAATAGAACATAGGGATAAAATGCAGTTTTTGGCTTATAACTCAAAAACCAAAGCATTTAGAGCAAATCTGACAGGTGTAATATTGTTCATCAGGTCAAGATCTATCTGCCCTGATATTTTCAGATGAATCGGACATTCCGTTGTTGGGTTGCTGCCCCTGAAATGGTAATTTTAAGGAAATTTTGCTGTTTTTGGTTATTATCTTGAATATTATTATAGATAGAGATAAACTGTAAACATCAATAATGTTCAGCAAAGTAAGATCTACAAATAAGTCTACATAACCAAAGTGGTCAGTTGACCATTTTAGGAGTTATTGCCCTTTATAGTCAATTTTTAACCATTTTTCGTAAATCTTAGTAATCGTTTAGAAAAATATTCTCCTCTGAAACTACTGGGCCAAATTTAACCAAACTTGGCCATAATCATCATTGGGGTATCTAGTTTAAAAAATGTGTCCGTTGACCCGGCCAACCAGCCAAGATGGCCGCCATGGCTAAAA
The DNA here is from genome assembly GCF_965363235.1 of Mytilus galloprovincialis. Lineage (NCBI taxonomy): Eukaryota > Metazoa > Mollusca > Bivalvia > Mytilida > Mytilidae > Mytilus > Mytilus galloprovincialis. The sequence continues at coordinate 99,977,379 of NC_134842.1, forward strand.
ATAGAACATAGGGATAAAATGCAGTTTTTGGCTTATAACTCAAAAACCAAAACATTTAGAGCAAATCTGACGGGGTAATATTGTTCATCAGGTCAAGATCTATCTGCCCTGCAATTTTCAGATGAATCGGACATTCCGTTGTTGGGTTGCTGCCCCTGAAATGGTAATTTTAAGGAAATTTTGCTGTTTTTGGTTATTATCTTGAATATTATTATAGATAGAGATAAACTGTAAACAGCAATAATGTTCAGCAAAGTAAGATCTACAAATAAGTCAAATGACCAAAGTGGTCAGTTGACCATGTCAGGAGTTATAGCCCTTTATAGTCAATTTTTAACCATTTTTCGTAAATCTTAGTAATCTTTTAGAAAAATCTTCTCCTCTGAAACTACTGGGCCAAATTTAACTAAACTTGGCCATAATCATCATTGGGGTATCTAGTTTAAAAAATGTGTCCGGTGACCCGGCCAATCAGCCAAGATGGCCGCCATGGCTAAAAAAAGAACATAGGGATAAAATGCAGTTTTTGGCTAATAACTCAAAAACCAAAGCATTTAGAGCAAATCTGACAGGTGTAATTTGTTCATCAGGTCAGGATCTATCTGCCTTGAAATTTTCAGATGAATCGGACATTCCGTTGTTGGGTTGCTGCCCCTGAAATGGTAATTTTAAGGAAATTTTGCTGTTTTTGGTTATTATCTTGAATATTATTATAGATAGAGATAAACTGTAAACATCAATAATGTTCAGCAAAATAAGATCTACAAATAAGTCAACATGACCAAAGTGGTCAGTTGACCATTTTAGGAGTTATTGCCCTTTATAGTCAATTTTTAACCATTTTTCGTAAATCTTAGTAATCTTTTAGAAAAATATTCTCCTCTGAAACTACTGGGCCAAATTTAACCAATCTTGGCCATAATCATCATTGGGGTATCTAGTTTAAAAAATGTGTCCGTTGACCCGGCCAACCAGCCAAGATGGCCGCCATGGCTAAAAATAGAACATAGGGATAAAATGCAGTTTTAGGCATATAACTCAAAAACCAAAACATTTAGAGCAAATCTGACGGTGTAATATTGTTCATCAGGTCAAGATCTATCTGCCCTGAAATTTTCAGATGAATCGGACATTCCGTTGTTGGATTGCTGCCCCTGAAATGGTAATTTTAAGGAAATTTTGCTGTTTTTGGTTATTATCTTGAATATTATTATAGATAGAGATAAACTGTAAACAGCAATAATGTTCAGCAAAGTAAGATCTACAAATAAGTCAAATGACCAAAGTGGTCAGTTGACCATTTTAGGAGTTATTGCCCTTTATAGACAATTTTTAACCATTTTTCGTAAATCTTAGTAATCTTTTAGAAAAATCTTCTCCTCTGAAACTACTGGGCCAAATTCAACTAAACTTGGCCATAATCATCATTGGGGTATCTAGTTTAAAAAATGTGTCCGGTGACCCGGCCAATCAGCCAAGATGGCCGCCATGGCTAAAAATAGAACATAGGGATAAAATGCAGTTTTTGGCTTATAACTCAAAAACCAAAGCATTTAGAGCAAATCTGACAGGTGTAATATTGTTCATCAGGTCAGGATCTATCTGCCTTGAAATTTTCAGATGAATCGGACATTCCGTTGTTGGGTTGCTGCCCCTGAAATGGTAATTTTAAGGAAATTTTGCTGTTTTTGGTTATTATCTTGAATATTATTATAGATAGAGATAAACTGTAAACAGCAATAATGTTCAACAAAGTAAGATCTACAAATAAGTCTACATGACCAAAGTGGTCAGTTGACCATTTTAGGAGTTATTGCCCTTTATAGTCAATTTTTAACCATTTTTCGTAAATCTTAGTAATCTTTTAGAAAAATCTTCTCCTCTGAAACTACTGGGCCACATTTAACCAAACTTGGCCATAATCATCATTGGGGTATCTAGTTGAAAAAATGTGTCCGGTGACCCGGCCAACCAACCAAGATGGCCGTCATGGCTTTAAATAGAACATAGGGGTAAAATGCAGTTTTTGGCTAATAACTCAAAAACCAAATAATTTAGAGCAAATCTGACAGAGAGTAAATTTGTTCATGAGGTCAAAATCTATCTGCCCTGAAATTTTCAGATGAATCGGATCCGGACATTCCGTTGTTGGGTTGCTGCCCTTGGAATGGTAATTTTAAGGAAATTTTGCTGTTTTTGGTTATTATCTCTGAATATCATTATAGATAGAGATAAACTGTACACAGCAATAATGTTCAGCAAAGTAAGATCTACAAATAAGTCAGTTGACCACTTTAAGAGTTATTGCCCTTTATAGTCAATTTTTAACCATTTTTCGTAAATCTTAGTAATCTTTTAGAAAAATCTTCTCCTCTGAAACTACTGGGCCAAATTTAACCAAACTTAGCCATAATCATCATTGGGGTATCTAGTTAAAAAATGTGTCCGGTAACTCGGCCAACAAACCAAGATGGCCACCATGGCTAAAAATAGAACATGGGGGTAAAATGCAGTTTTTGGCTTATAACTCAAAAACCAAAGCATTAAGAGCAAATCTGACAGGAAGTAAAATTATTGACTAGGTCACGATCTATCTGCCCTGGAATTTTTAGATGAATCGGATAATCGGTTGTTAGGTTGCTGTCCATGAATTGGTAATTTTGAGGAAATTTTGTTGTTTTTTTTGTTATTATCTTGAATATTATTATAGATAGAGATAAACTGTAAACAGCAATAATGTACAGCAAAGTAAGAACTAAAAATAAGTCAGTATGCCCTAAATAGTCAATTGACCCCCCAAGGAGTTATTGCCCTTCATAGTAAATTTTTAACAATTTTCTTAAAATTTGAAGATTTTCAATAACATTTTTCACAGAAAGTACTGTTATAGATAGAGATAATTGTAAGCAGCAAGAATGTTTAGTAAAGTAAGATCTACAAACACATCACCATCACCCAAAACACAATTTTGTCATGAATCCATCTGTGTCCATTGTTTAATATTCACATAGACCAAGGTGAGCGACAAAGGCTCTTTAGAGCCTCTAGTTTATGTTCTTAAGACCTACTGCAACCCAAAATTTTGTGTTCTTCATTATAGTTAATTTTCATTAAGATTGGTTCCATTGGCTCTGAGAAAACTGCCGGACAAATTAGGTGGAAGTATAATAATAATACTTAGATTTGACATTGCAAGCAATAACGGATGGCACCCTTCCCCCATTGCCAGGCGAGCGGAAGCCATTTAGAAAATTTCAAGTCAAAGAATGAATCTACTCATGCAAATTATCATTTTTGTTAAGTTTCGTAAATTTTGGAGCATTTTTATATTTTAAACAATTTTGTTGTTTCCATGGTTACGGCGGCCATTTTAAAAATTCCAATATCAAAAGTCAACTCTGCATATGCCAGTGACCGTTTTTGTAAAGTTTCATCCAGTTTGCAGCATTTTTAATTTATTTTTGAAAGTTTTGACCTCTTTGCATTGTTTCCATGGTAACAACAGGTATTTTTGAAATTTCAACGCCAAATTCCACATTTTCCAATGTTGATCATCGTTACTGTGAAGTTTCATTAAGTTTGGAGTATTTCGATATTTTTGAAATTTTTGGTGTAGTTTCCATGGCAACATAGTAGTTCCAATGAGTGTCAAAACCATCCAACACCTGTATATAAAGGGCACCTACATTGCATTAAAATATAATGCTTCTGAGTTCAAGCTAATCCAAACAGTTCACCAAAAACCAAAAAACTGGATTTTTTCACATTTGTTTCGTTTCAATTGCAACGGCAGCCATCTTGATGATGCCATACCCGGCTGCACTATTTAATGTGGTGGTCAACATTATGGTATAGTTCCATCAACATTGTTCTGAGAAATAGTATGGACAAAAGAGTGTGGAAGAATAAATATAACAAGTAATCCTGTGTTAGAATGCTAACACAAAAGTCGCCAAAACGGACCCCAAATCATTGTTCTGTGGCATCCATGATGCCGCATAACGTGTGTGTAAAGTTTCATTAAATTGAAACGATTTTCATATTTTTCACATGTTTGCCGTTTCCATGGTTACGGCGGCCATTTGGGAAATTTTAAAGTCAAAAGTAATGTATACATATAGTAGGCAACATTTGTTATAAGTTTTATCAAAATTTGAAGCATTTTGAAAATTTTCACATTTTTGAAGTTTTTATGACAAGTGCGGCCTTTTTGGAAATTCCAAACTCAAAATTCAAGTCTACATTAGCTTGACAACATACATGACATATGTTATTAGTTTCATTCAAATTGAAGCATTTTGACGTTTTTCTTAATTTTGCTGTTTCCATGGTAACGGCGGCCATTTTGAAAATTCCAAAGTCAAACTTTTGCAGCAAATTGTTCTCCTCATAATTAAACACCATCATATACCATTTAATGTCTCTAGAATAATTTAACATAGATGTTCTGGAATGTTCTATGAAAATCCCGCCCCCTAAAATTATGCCAAGGAGACCCCCTACTGAAATAAAAAATGTTCCATGTTGTAGCAGACATCTGTCTCTTAATATAATCATAATCCCATCTACTCTACATACAGTAAGAAATTTAAGAAATGTAAAAAACAAATGACCCCACCCATCTTTGAGCCCCCACCCCCTAATTATGCCAAGATGACACCCTGGAATCATGAACATTGGGTTCTGCAACCCCCATGCAGAACCATACCGATAAAAAATCCTCTACTATTTCTTGGAAAATGGTTGGAGAAGAAACAGAAAAATAAGAAAAATTAAAAATCAATTGTTTAGAGAGGTCTTTCCACATCAAAGAAATTTTGAGAAGAAGGTAGTTTCTCAAACTGATGCTTTAAATAAATGGTTTTGATATGCTTTAAAGTGAACTAAAGGAAATAATGCGCTACTTCCGGTTAGGGAAATGCTACTTCCGATCTCATATGATACTTTATTTCACTCTGATTCAAAAAATATAGTTTCTATTTATTTTATGTGTACAACGACAGATAATAGGCCACTTCCGGTTTATCGAAAGTTATTTATAGTCTTGAGTGATAATCTCATGTATCTATATTACAAAATATATGGATTCCGAGTACTTTTACATGAAAAAAGTGCAAAAATATGTACTTCCGGTTTTCTCAAGGTCACTTCCTGTTTTTTTTTCAAGGTCATATGTCACCTAACTTTTTGTTAATTCTTACAAACAAAATGGTTCCGCTTAGCAGGCCTAGGGTAATATTTAAAAGCATAAAAACTAGCCGATACAATATGAGAAATATCTAAGCGACATCTTGCGAAGCAAACATTTATCGCAAGAACAAAATTTGGCGGGAAAAAAAATAATAAATAAAAACCAATTGTTCAGAGAACAATTGCAGGCCTTTCTTCATCAAAGAAATTTTGAAAAGAAGCTAGTTTCTTCAGACTGATGCGATAAATAATGGTTTTGATATGCTTGAAAGTAAACTAAAGGAGATCATATGAAAAAAGTGCAAAAAAAGCTACTTCCGGTTTTCTAAAGGTCACTTCCGGTTGTCATTTTTCAAGTTCATATGGCTTTATAATGAACTTATTGAACCCGGTTGCATTTTTGCGCCTGTCCCAAGTCAGGAGGCTCTGGCCTTTGTTAGTCTTGTATATTTTAATTTTAGGTTCTTGTGTACAATTTGGAAATTAGTATGGCGTTCATTTTCACTGAACTAGTATATATTTGTTGAGGGGCCAGCTGAAGGACGCCTCCGGATGCGGGAATTTCTCGCTACATCGAAGACCTGTTGGTGAACTTCTGCTGTTGTTTTTTCTATGGTCGGGTTGTTGTCTATTTGACATATTCCCCATTTACATTCTCAATTGTATTAGTTGAAGCTATAATCAAATAACCTTATATTAAGACATTTCAGGGGCACTAACTCTTATAAGATGCATTAAATTGTATCAGACCAAATGTAACATACCTTCATTACAATAAAGCAGACATTTTGCACTTGTTCTTTAATGTATATCTTTAAAAGTGTCAGAGAAAACAAGGAAAAGTCAAAATTTAGAACTTGACCTTGACCTTTGACCTTGACCAACTTTTTTAAGTTAGAACCTAGGGGCCTCAAATAAAAACATTCCAGGGTTATATGGTTAATAGTTGATGAGTTGAAAACACATACTGACAAATTTATTTTGTAATGGTAGATAACTCCTATAAAATTTCATCGAATCGCTTCGATACAAATTAGCTAAAAATTCCTGAGGATGTAACGAACAAATGTGTAAAAGAGATTTTGTCGATATCTTTTTTTGTTACGAAGGAGATGCACGCTGATTATAAACAGTGAATTGGGAGATAACTCTTACAAAGAAAAAGGTTCGGCTTAGCAAGGTGAAATTTAAAAAAGCATAAACTATACGATACAATATGATAAATATCTAAGCGACATATTGCGAAACAAATATTTATCGCAAGAATAAAATTTGGCGGAAGAAAAAAAAAATTAAAAACCAATTGCTCAGAGAACAATTGAAAGTCTTTCAACATCAAAGAAATTTAGAGAAGAACATTTGCAATAGTAAACAAATCCTGAAATGTATCAATTAGGAAATACTAGACATTTACATTTTTATATTGAAATAAAATGTGACTTACCATTACTAAAAGCCTTGGATTAAACAACCATGCTAAAAAGTCGCATCATCCTTCTCTGCTGATTAGTCATTATCAACTATCTCACGTCATGGCAGTTGTAATTTTATATATTAAACAATGCACAAGAGCTTAAACAATTGAGAAAATGTCTGTAGAATGTTGATTTTCATTCTGTAAAATATATATATCTTGATGATCAATTATAAAGGTCTAAGTTGTATGTTGATGCTGCTACATATAACTAGTTTTGGCAAACCGATTTTCAAAGGTAAGTCATTGATTGTCACAGTTAGAATACAACATAGAATTATGAAATAAACATTCACATATTTGGTAGTGTATAACTTTATAAAATTATCTTTTCTAATCATTTCTCTTGATTAAATGATTGGATTTTTTGTGCGTCACATCCAGTGGCAAGTTTTTCATGCACATTCAGGATGACCAAACACCAAAAGCAACTACAATGGTTATATATGGTATTTGGTGCCAGAGCCCTGTTTGTTATCAGCACTAAGTCATGTTGCAGTGCTGACATCTGCCTTCTACGACGGGACGAAGGGTTGGACTTCAGGAGGCATTTTTTTAAATTACATAATTTTTAAAATCAAAATTAAAACTGACATTGGTTTAATACTGACGATATTGTTGATTTTGTTGGTTATACATGTTGTTTCTTTTTACCCCATCAGTCATATGGAACAACTATTCTCAGTGCCTCATGATAGCTGTAATATGTTAGAATAATTGTAACCTGTGTATCATGACATCCTTTTACATACACATGGTCAATTAGAGTTCCACCTTCTGTTGTTGGACTACAAACAAGTTGTCTGAAACCTTTTGATAACATGAAATTAAATACTGTACAGCCACCTTTTAAAATATCTTGATTAAAATTGCCAATTACAACAACTTTTTCTGATAAGTCTTGAAATTTACAGATTAATATCTCTATGTTCTCCAAAAATGTTCCTATATTATACCTCTGAGTTCTGTAAACAGTAGCAACAAAAATATTTCTACTCAGAATCTTGAAAATTATACATTCTAAGTTTGACGTCAAGTTGCATAATTCTGTTTCTGCAGAAAGCTTGTGAAAAACACATACACCACCATGCTGCATTTCCTTTAAAGAAGAATAATAAGAATCATCTTCTTGGAAAGCTAGAGATCTGGGCAAATGAAAACCATCATATCCTATCATTTCAAAGCAAGTGAAATCTTGATTAACCCAGGTTTCAGTTAGACAAATGTAATCCGCACTTCTAAAGTCTGGATTTCGTTTCATATCTTCTGCATGAGTCTGTAAACCTTGAATATTGTGATACATTATCTGGAATGATTGTGTATGTTTCTCCGCTGTATTCTCAATTTCAGGCAAAAATCTAGTCATTTCTGAAACACCCTTCACAATATCAGGATCGCAGAAGATTTTCTTGTCATTTTTTTCAGCTTCTATGCTTTCAATGTGTAAACCAGATTTTGATGTTACTCTGCTTAGGGCTACATATGCCTGACCATATGTGAAACATTTATTTAAATCAACAACACATTCTTCAACTGCTAATCCTTGAACTTTGTGAATTGTGCAAGCCCAGGCTAACTTTAATGGAAACTGTTTTCGTACACAATTGCTAAAAGGAATATCTTCACTAGAGGGTTTCATTCCAACACAGTGTTTTCCACTTATGATTTTTTGTACCTTTGCATTTCGTCCTACTCTTTCATTGTCAAAGTGAACGTATATTATGGTACTTGGGAGTGAGTTAGGAAAGTAGTCTTTGATAGATATAACTGTTCCCATTACACCATTTACTAAACCATCTGATGTGTCCTCATTCTTGATTAGCATAACTCTTGCTCCCTCAGCTAAAATAATAGACATTAGAAGACAGGCATCTGACTTTAAACAATGTATTTTTATAGAGTCAATTTCCCTGAAGTTTTGTCTTTTAGGAAGTCGTGTGCTTCAATCAGTTTTGATTCTGTACATAACTTTATTATCATCTTCTTGTTAAAGTTATCAACCTCTATATTTGTAGAATATATGTGCAAGGCTTTACCGGGGCTATCACCAAAGCAGCGTTTTAATGTTTCTTTATCAGAGGATGACAAACTTTCATTTTTTTGCTTAACACGCAATCTATTTAGTAGTTCAGCAAACATTCCATCTTCACGTTGACGCATTATTTCATCCAACTCAGCAATTTCAAACAACACAAATGAACAAGCCATTCCATAGCTGATTTGAGGGATTTGAAGGATCATCTACATACAATTCATCTACCCTTTTCCAGATCGAATTAAGAAATCTCTATAATCCTCATCTGTTTTATATTTCTGAGTTCCAGATTCTTTTAAAGCATCTCTGTAATCCTTGTCCTCTCGATATTTCTTAATACCTGCTTGCTTTGAATTATCTCTGTATGCCTGATCTTTTTCATACTTCTTAATTTTTTTCAAACGTGTTCCTTCATTTTCCCAATATTTTCTTTTCAGCGTGGAAGTCTTTCTTGCTTTAAATTCCTCATCTTTCCTGTATCTCATCCTTTCTTTTTCAGCTTTTGATAAGACTTTCAATTCATCATTCCAATAGTTATCAGAATCATTTATTTTCAATGTTGGCACTTCATATTTTCTTTCAAATTCATACTTTTCCCTTCCAACTGGACTAGATTGCATTCTGTTTTGAAACCTTGACTTTCGAGTTACAGCTGTGACAACTTCGTAATGATTGATGGCAGTCAGATGTTGAAGATAAATAGTCTGATCATTAATTTTGTTTTTGCTACATACTTGAGATGAAGAATATTTAATCCATGAATCATTGTAATAAGTGTAAATGTCAGTTTTAAGCAGGTCTGCACATGCTATAATCTCCAACTCAGTTCCCCATACATTATTTTCGTTCATCTGGAGAGTCTGTATGTGCTCTATGACAGTTTTAAATCTTGGCTGTAAACAAAATTTAAATATTTCTGCATTTCTTATCAAATGATCAACTATAGCTTTTCTTGTATTTCCATAAAACTCTTGTCTATTTGAAAGTGCGTATGAAATAGCTCGAAACAAACAATTTCCATCACCTGTGATAGATTTTGTAGCAGATTTGGGGGGGGGGGGGGGGCGATATCAAATATGTTATTGGTGATTAGCTTGTGTATATGCTTGATTGGTATCTTCACAATGAGACAAATAAAATTGAGAATGGAAATGGGGAATGTGCCAAAGAGACAACAACCCGGCCATAGAAAAAAATCATTTCCATATATCAGAACCTTATCTAAATATTTCTGATCCCAATAGGTTAAATCTTTAAATTTACTAAAAGCAAGAGCAGAACAACAATTTGTCACACACTGCTTACCGTTATTAATACCAAACCTTATATCTCCTTGGTGAAAACTACCTTGTACAATTGTATTTCTAATACCTGATCTACTAACCTTTACACAATCCTTAACCACAGCTGTGTTGTTTTTTTTTTTGTGTTACATTGCAATTTGGATGTAGTTTTGTTCTTTATTTTGTTTTGATATTGTTCCAATTGAACTATTTCACTCTCTGCTTCTGTATATGGACAAATAAGTGAATTGTGGTTTAGATCTAGGTGTCCAATCAAATGTTTATACTTCCTTTAAATAATCCTTTTTTCATCCCTTTTTTAATCTGATTTTGATCAAGTTTTTTAACATGATTCTGGTCTAGTGTTTCAGTCTGATTTTGTATTTCACTTGTATTTTGATATAGATTATATCATCTTTATTTCTCACATATTGATAGTTTGTAGAGCTGACTCTCTGGTCTAGTTTTTCATTTTATTCTCATATAAATGTTCAATTCTACTCTCTAATATACTTTCTATTTCATTTTCTAATATATTTTCTATTTCATTTTCTAATATATTTTCTATTTCATTTTCTAATATAATTTCGTCTTTTTCTACAGTACATTGACATTGTATAGAGATAATGCTCTCGTCTACATCTAAATCATGACAGTTTTGAGAGATGACACTCTGATATAAATCATGACAGTTTTGAGAGATGACGCTATGATCTAAATCATGACAGTTTTGAGAGATGACGCTCTAATCTAAATCATGACAGTTTTGAGAGAAGACGCTCTGATCTAAATCATGACAGTTTTGAGAGATGACACTCTGATCTAAACCATGACAGTTTTGAGAGATGACGCTCTGATCTAAATCATGACAGTTTTGAGAGATGACACTCTGATCTAAATCATGACAGTTTTGAGAGATGACGCTATGATCTAAATCATGACAGTTTTGAGAGATGACGCTCTGATCTAAATCATGACAGTTTTGAGAGAAGACGCTATGATCTAAATCATGACAGTTTTGAGAGATGACGTCCTGATCTAAATCATGACAGTTTTGAGAGATGACGCTCTGATCTAAATCATGACAGTTTTGAGAGATGACGCTCTGATCTAAATCATGACAGTTTTGAGAGATGACGCTCTGATCTAAATCATGACAGTTTTGAGAGATGACGCTCTGATCTAAATCATGACAGTTTTGAGAGATGTTGCTCTGTTTTTTAATATTTGATTGGTTGTTGCACTGACCATCTCTAAAATTATTCTTTTTTTCCTGTGTCCTCTTTCTCATTCTTTTTCTATTTTCTTTCAACTTGGTACTTCTTGCCTTTTTACTTTTCTTTGGCATTATCTAAAAAAGAAAAATATGTATATATATTATTCCATATCTTACATTTTAGTTTCTCAAAAAATAGAAACAGATTCATGATTGTACTGTGTTCCACAATCAGCCTACTGTATAGTATGCTTAGAAAATACAAATTGCCTTGTGATAACAAATACCTTGCAATGATTCTATATATATGTAAAATAAAAACGACTTATAATCGATGACCCCAGAAAAGATCAAATCATAAAAACCCTATACCAGAACTTTTTTAACCAGTCATAACCAAAAAATATGCCTAAGATAAATTTCCAATCATTAGGCATTTCTGTATAGAATATTTATAGATTATTCACTTTATTTTTTCTTTATAAAAATTGGGATTGTATCAGTGGCACGCAAATGATGCCCCCAATTGCATATCTTATAAAGTTATAAATGGATATAACCGAAGAAAAGTAAAAGTGACACTACCCAAAGGTTTTGGCCCAAGAAAATAAAATGCTTGACAAATGTTTCAAATTTGTATGTAAGGTTTAGAAATGAATAGGCTCAAGAAATAAAAATGAAAAACATCATGATTTTTGTCTGATAAGGTCACAATTACGTCATAATATGTACTGTTATCACAAAACGATGAAAAATTCAGAATTTATGCAGTTTTATATCTTAAATTTGGTTGTGGAAACATCTTGCACAGCCAAGAAACAACAAAATAATTTACTGTCATTATGCAATCACCTTTGTGATATTTAAATACCTATTGCCTGACCAGTATAAAAAATTGTCAACACAATTTGTCCATTTAAATTGTCCAATAGGTATTGTGATAACTCATCAACAGGTGGTCATTTAACTACTCAGTAAAAAATCTTCACTATTCCTTAAAGGTAAAATTTAAATGACTGATAACTAGCTTGCTTTCCTTATGTATCATGACCAATGTCCTGAATAGACTATTCTGTTAAGATATGGGACATTTTAAGCCATTATTTTTTGTGTCCTTAAAAAGTCAAGATGAAAATGTCAATCAGTGAATTTAGTTTATAAAAAAAGTAGATATATGTTTGCTTCATAATGTTTTTAATGTGGGATGTATTTTAAGTTTCTGATTCCTGATATGGAATTAAAGTGTTTGTGAAATGGGTTTTTTTTTTTGATAGCCCATCTAATTGTGAATAATTCAATATATCAAAAAAAGTACAAATGGCTTAGTGAATTGAAATTTCAGTGCTTTAATCTTCATTATGAAAGTGGGACTTACCAGCAATGATTTATTTGTGATTGTAAGCAAAATAAATAAATTTACAATAAATATCTTTATTAGAAAGAACAAATAGTGTATTGAATGTAAAATGTCCCATACCTAAACAGAAATATAGTCCATTCAGGACATTTGACATGAGGAAAGCAAGCTAGCTATCATTCATTTATATTAGCTCTGTCAAAAACAAACCAGGTAAATCTAAGAAGACTGCTGCTAGTGTGTAGATGCAATGTCAACTACCAAAAAGAAGTAAAATATACTCAATATAATGATGTATACAATGTTTGATGTGAGCCAAGGCTCCGTGTTGAAGGCCGTACTTTGACCTATAATGGTTTACTTTTTTTTTAAATTGTTATTTTGATGGAGAGTTGTCTCATTGGCACTCACACCACATCTTCCTATATCTAATATATAAAAACAAAAAATACTTGAATGTGTTCTTAAGATGCTATTTCTTGTTCATGGAAAGCCTCTGTCAAAGTTTTGTAAAAATTTTTGAGAACCCCTCGATCAGTAAAATGCAAGAAAATGAAAAAAGTATTTTGAAAACTTTGATTCAGATACTGTCTCTTATAAACCTAAACAAGTTTCCGTCAAAACTTCATAACCTAGAGGCTATAAAGAGCCTGTGTCGCTCACTTTGGTCTATGTGAATTTTAAACAAAGGACGCAGATGGATTCATGACAAAATTGTGTTTTGGTGATGGTGATGTGTTTGTACTGAACATTCTTGCTGCTTACAATTATCTCTATCTATAATGAACTTGGCCCAGTAGTGTCAGTGGAAAATGTTAGTAAAAATTTACAAATTTTATGAAAATTGTTAAAAATTGACTTTAAAGGACAATAACTCCTTAGGGATCAATTGACCATTTGGACATGTTGACTAATGTTTATGTCTTACTTCGCTGTACATTATTGCTGTTTACAGTTAATCTCTATCCATAATAATATTCAAGATAATAACAAAAAAGGCAAAATTTCCTTAAAATTACCAATTCAGGGGCAGTAACCTAACAACCGGTTGTCCGATTCATCTGAAAATTTCAGGGCAGATATATCTTGACCTAATTAACAATCTAACCCCTTGTAAGATTTGTTCTAAGTTCTATTTTTAGCCATTGCAGCCATCTTGGTTGGCCAGGTCACCAGACACATTTTTTAAACTAGATACCCCAAAGATGATTGTGGCCAAGTTTGGATTAATTTGGCCAAGTAGTTTCAGAGGAGAAGATTTTTGTAAAAGATTACTAAGATTTGTGAAAAATGGTTAAATCTATAATAATATTCCAAATAATAACCCAAAACAGCAAAATTTCCGTTTAAAAAATTACCATTTCAGGGGCAGCAACCTAACAACGTGTTGTCCGTTTCATTTGAAAATTTTAGGGCTGATAGATCTTGACCTGATCAACAATTTTACTTACGACAGATTTGCTCTAAATGCTTTGGCTTTTGAGTTATAAGCCAAAAACTGTATTTTACCCCTATGTTCTATTTTTAGCCATGGCGGCCATCTTGGTTGGTTGGCCGAGTCATCGGACACATTTTTTAAACTAGATACCCCAATGATGATGGTGGCCAAGTTTGGTTAAATTTGGCCTAGTAATTTCAGAGAAGAAGATTTTTGTAAACGTTAACGACGACAGACGACGACGACGGACGCCGGACGCCAAGTGATGAGAAAAGCTCACTTGGCCTTTTAGGCCAGGTGAGCTAAAAAGAATACCTTTAAAATGTGTTTGATGAAGACTAACAAGATAACTTTACATTTGTCTGATTTTTTCAACTTTTGGAGTTTGACGACATGAATGAATTATATTAAGGTACCATTTCTGTTTTCATTATTTAACATGCTGGTCTCAAATGAGTTCGATAAAGAACCCTGTCATGTGCATATTGCAAGCAGAACAGGATTCTTTTATTATCACAAATCTGTTTTATTCTGACTGAATTATCCTTACCCAGATATAAATTATGCAGTCAATTGTGACCTTTAGCTGATTTCACTACAATTCTCCAGTAATTATTTGCGATCTGAAAATCAAAAAAGAAATTTTAAATAATAGAACTGACAAATTTGTAACCCTAATATTTTCAGTATCAATGAAAAAGCAGTTACTGTAATTAGAAGAAAAAAATCATAAAGCTTTGAAATATTGTAATATATTTGAAAGTAAAGATTGGACAATGCTACACTAAATATTTGGATTGTCAATTGATCTATAATTAACCCAAGATATTAAGGAAGACACTAACTAGAGGCTCCAAATAGCCTGTGTCGCTTACCTTGGTCTATATGAATATTAAACAAAGGACACAGATGGATTTATGACAAAATTGTGTTTTGGTGATGGGGATGTGTTTGTAGATCTTACTTTTCTAAACATTCTTGCTGCTTACAATTATTTCTATCTATAATGAACTTGGCCCAATAGATTCAGTGGAAAATGTTAGTGAAAATTTACAAATTTTATGAAAATTGTTAAAAATTGACTAAAAAGAGCAATAACTCCCTAGGGGGTCAATTTTAAGTCTTACTTTGCTGTACACTATTGTTGTTTACAGTTTATCTCTATCAATAGTAATATTCAAGATCATAACCCAAAACAGCAAAGTTTCCTTAAAATTACCAATTCAGGGGCAGTACCCTAACAACGGGTTGTCTGATTCATCTGAAAATTTCAGGACAGGGCAGGGCAGATATATCTTGACCTGATAAAAAATTTACACCTGTCAGATTTGCTCTAAATGCTTTGGTTTTTGAGTTATAAGCCAAAAACTGCATTTTACCCCTATGTTCCATTTTTAGCCGTGGTGGCCATCTTGGTTGGTATGCCGGGTCACGGGACACAATTTTTAAACTAGAAACCCCAATGGTGATTGTAGAAAACCCAATGATGATTGTGGCTAAGTTTTAAGTTTGGTTTAATTTGGCCCAGTAGTTTCAGAGGAGAAGATTTTTGTAAAAGTTTACAGACGACGGACACCGGACCACAGACGTCAAGTGATGAGAAAAGCTCACTTGGCCCTGTGGGCCAGGTGAGCTAATACAAAGCAAATTTGTCAATGTGGGCTAGGATTCCTTTGTGTTTGTGGAAGAATACTTTAAATTGGTTCCCTTTCTAATTTTTGGTCTCAAAATGTATTTATTAGCTCATTGAATATCTTTTCCAGATTTAAAACTAAATGTTTGGTCTCAAATGTGTTTGATGATGCACACATATTTGTTTGCCTACTGATAATGTTCTCAAATGTGCTTGATCTTTATTTAAGTTACCCTCCAAAACGTTTGGTCTTAAACGTGTTTGTTGAAACTAACTTTATATTTGCTTGCTTTCTAAAGTTTTTGGTCTCAAATGTGTTTGATTAAGAAACTTGTCATGTGCACATGATGGCGTGAAAGAATTTGTTTTATGACTCAGATTGTTTTACATTCCTCTTTAATAATCCTTACTGAAATGTACAGGATGCAACCAACTGTGACCATAAGAGGAGTCAAGTGCTAATTCTCCAACAATGTCAAATGCTATAAATTATCTGAAAATAAAAAAAAAAGATAATGAATCTACACTGCAATATCAATAGTATAATCATACAACAAATATTGACTGGAACTATTATAGTCATGAAGCTGCATCATATTGTCATGAGATAAAAGGAACTTATGATAGGCAAACTTCTTAATGTTGCAGTTGTTGACCTTTGTTTTTGATGATGGTAACTTTACATGTGTTCTTCTTGTAAACTTTTTAGATGAAGGTAACTTTTACATTTGTTCATCTAGTCTCAAAAGTAGAAAATGTAAAACTGCTACGGTACCTTTGAGACTTAATAAATAATAATAAAAGAAATGTAAAGCTATATCATATGTCTATAGTTATAAACAACCGACAATAATAAAAACTGCTCAAAGCACTTTATGCATGCTGTTTCAAAACTTTGTTTTCAAGTTATTGTCCAAAAACTGTAAAATACCCCTTAAAGTAATGGATAAAACCCAAAAATACCGAAACGTAAAATCTTAGATTTAAAAAAAGACAAAAGGAAGCTCACACCTGAACTATGCACCAAAATTTCATGCAAATTGGTTAAGCATTTTATAGTTAATGTCGAACATGTTGACAGATGAATGGAGGGAGGGACCAACTGAGGGACAACAGTATATTTAATACGTCCTGTCAACTGGCATATAAAAAGGGAGAAAAATTGATTATTTTCATGACAAGTTTCTTATTTTCTAAGTCAAAAGACCTCTGTACAAAATTATATTATCAGACCTGAACAAAATTCAAACTTGACCTGTAATGATAAAAAACAATACATCAAATATAAAATCAATATCTTCAAGCATCAAGAAAAA
Source organism: Mytilus galloprovincialis (assembly GCF_965363235.1). Lineage (NCBI taxonomy): Eukaryota > Metazoa > Mollusca > Bivalvia > Mytilida > Mytilidae > Mytilus > Mytilus galloprovincialis. The sequence goes on from NC_134842.1 coordinate 99,994,321, forward strand.
ACTGTGGAAAACAGATTTACCGGACTGTAGGATGGACAGACTGCACGCAAACTTGGTTGGTAGGGGACTAATAACAAAGAAAAAGGTTAAACAAGTCAACACATTTTCGTATTGACTGATGTAACTAGCATGTTACAAAAATGAATACCGGGTAGGCATATTCTTTTTAGTTTCTGAAACATTGTATGCATTTTACATTTGTTTAAGATGCATATATATACATGTATGCATATCATCGTATATATATAATATACACGAGTCTAAATTGAAAACTACGTTCAAACCTATGATTGCATTGGATAAAAACCACAATTTTTATACGTGTGCATGTAAAACAAATTTCCTAGTAGAAGGGTCCAAATACAGCACAAACAACATTTTCCAAAAAACCAAAAAAATGAAAAAGTATATTTAAACACAAGAGTACACACACTAAAATGTCTCGCCTTCTTTACTTATCATTGATATTATGTTGATAGTCCAAAGTATAAAGCTTTATTAAAAACTGTCACATAAACCTAACATTAACCAAGATAACTAAACAAAGACCAATGAACCATGAAATGAGGTCAAGGTCAGATGAACCATGCCAAACAGACATGTACAGCTAACAATGCTTACATACAACAAATATAGTTGACCTATTACTTATAGTTTAAGAAAAAAAGACCAAAACACAAAAACTTAACACTAAGCAATGAACCGTGAAAATGAGGTTGAGGTCAAATAAAACCTGCGCGACTCACATATAGATCATAAAATGTTTCCATACACCAAATCTATTTGACCTATAGCATATAGTATTAGATAAAAAGACCAAAACTCAAAAACTTAACTTTAACCATTCAACCATGAAAATGAGGTCATGGTCAGATGACATCTGCCCGCTAGACATGTGCACCTCACAATCATTCCATACAACAAATGTAGTAGATCTATTGCATAAAGTATGAGAAAACAGACCAACACACAAAAAAGTAACTATAACCACTGAACTATGAAAATGAGGTCAAGGTCAGATGACATCTGCCAATTGGACATGTACACCTTACAGTCTTTCCATACACCGAATATACTAGCCCTATTGCTTATAGTATCTGAGATATGGACTTGACCACCAAAACTTAACCTTGTTCGCTGATCCATGATACATGTTTTAAAGTTATTTAATTTATTTTGCCTATCCAAAGCCTTGTTTCTATTTTTAGGTATATTGAAGCTACATGCATGTCAGTATGTTTCTATTTATACATTGTAAAATGTTTGTATATTGACGGTCAATATTAAAATCCATTGTTAAATTTAGATTTATGATTTCATGAAATCACACAACCATGGAGGATGTTGTTGAAAGAACATTGATGATTTCAATAACTTGTTAAATTCTTTACAAAATGCATTTTCAGAATACACAGAAAGATAAGAACATTAAGTGCCATTTTCCTAATAAACAGGGAAATTTTGGCGTCTTCTTTATTTCGCGTTTTATGACTTCAATCTAAATTTACGCCGTTTTGAATTCTCGATTCCCTGGTGGCCTATATATTTTTTTTTCATATGGGATTTTTTAAGCTTTGCATGTATAGTAAATCAAGTGATAAAAACAATTAGAAATCTTTTGTTTTCGGTTCATTAATGTTAAAAGAGATTAAAAGTTGTGTCCTGTCTACTAGTAAAAACACATGCGTAATAACAGAAAACAAGACATTATTAACTTGATTAAGAATGAATTAAATGCTGTCAGTATTAAATCTAATTATTCGATCTTTTGAACTGATTAATCTGTGTAGCAGAATCAACCAGGTAAAACTTTTATCATTTTTTGTTTATAACTGATAGAAAGGCGTCATTAACATATTAGTACGAAGTGTTGTTTTCATAACAATATCCGTCATGTCCACTTGCTAGAATGCTAGAGATGGTTTCAATGCTAATGAGATTAACTTAAGTTAAAGTCATGATTTCTAACATTGCTTTTTATTTAGAAATACAGTTATGATTGAAGTTATCTATCTGTCGTCTGTAAAATCTGTGTTATACAGTGGTCCTTTACATATATATCCTAATCATATACGTATACATGTATAGTAATCATTTTATCAATAGAGTTTCTTTGAAATTTTTGCTGTCGTTTTATTTTCCCGTTTCAAGTCTTACCGTGAAAATAGCAAAAAATTAAACTGCCGCGAAAGTTTCCCTGTTTACAGTACATATGTAATCATATGCCTAGGACACACATTCATGGATCAACTGTTCAGATCCACTACCGAATAAATCTGATAGACGATCTCAGAATTTCAGTTGCCATAGTCAGGTAATGAATCGATACAGATGCACAACAACTTGACTAAAGGGTTATGACGTTCCTACCATGGACAATGAAGGATAAGAGTCATTTAGCCACATGAGTGATACGGGTTCTTTTGTGTGGGACACTGTTTAAATACAGAAATGACATAGTTTAATATGCAACATTGAAGACGTGTGTCGGAGTGTATGTACTGCGGATAAACAGCGGTTTGCTACAGTTTAAGTACATGTAAGGGTTAGTCTGAATGACAAAGGTTTGAATTGGGATAGTACATTTTCTAAAAACCTTTAATCAATAATTGAGCTTGTCATTTATTATTTCTTAAATATCATGTTTATGACAGTAAATCGTAGATTTTAGTTTTGTTAAATAAAAAAAATAATCTGTCTGTCTGGACCATATATCGTTATCCTTGAACCAACCACATTGTAGCAATTCTTGATTATTATACAGGCACTTGTTTTTGTCAATGAGATGCTTACTATCCACAGCAGTAGATCACTGGATAGTACATTTGTAAACCCCACATTGACAGAAACAAGTGCCTGTGTGTTACGTGCCTGGCTATAACAGGTAAACAGATACTTCAAATTCGTTCTGCTTACCTAAGGAACGATGGACGAATGACGACAAAAACTGTTTCTTCAATAATGTACATTTAGTTGTACAAACTAACTTCGAAAGGTTAAACGTTGGAATGTGAGCAAACAAACAAAAAAGAATGCAAACGAAATCGGAAGAACTTTTCTAAAATTTAAACACACGCTGTCTGGATATAAATTCCGGATTTGTCATAAATTTACTATCTCCGATCAGGAACTATTATAATAGATTAGTCCCAGCTAATATGTAAAATATCTAATCTAAATACAAATAACCTGTGTATATTGATAATGATAAACAAAGACAACATATTTTCAATTTCTATTGTGTGAACTTTTGAAGAAAGAAAACAGCATAGTGCTCAATCTGTAAATAATAATTACAATCTGAGTTATCTCTCTTTTTTCACCTTCTGAAGTTTAATATTATTTACACTCATGATTTTTAAAATGACTTTTGTGTATCATCTATGTTGTAATGTACTGTATCTAATTGATATAATCAGAGTGATCTGAGTGGGAAAGATTGGTATGAAAGTGCATGTGAATAATCGTGTTAATTTTTTTAATGTTGGAAAATGCGAAAAAAAGGGTCTCTTGAAACAAGCGAAAAAGAAACAAAAGAGATCTTGGACCCCATATTAAACACATGAAACAGAAATATCCATGCATTATGCACTGATTGATTGATTGGTTGATTGATTGATTGATTTATTGATTAAGTAATTGACTAATCGATTGATTGATTGATTGATTGTTTGATTATTTAAACACATAGGATAGGGTCTTTTGAAACAATCGAAAAAGAAACAAATGAGATATTGGACCCCATATTAAACACATGAGAAGGAAACATGCACTGATTGATTGATTCATTGGTTGGTTGGTTGCTTGGTTGGAATTCAAACACGCATAAAACTTTTTAAATAGTGCGAAAATTTGCCTCTTAGTACATGACTTTGACCTTTGACCTTGTAACCTTCGTCACGGTCATTGCTCTACAATGTCATTGCAAAAGATCCTTTGGGCCAAGGACCTTTTGTTTAAGAGGTTTGCCTCATAATGGCTTTTTATAAACCATCAATGTGGGTTATGTCCCTTACATAATGGTAAAACAAATAAAGTCATAACGTAACAAAGTTGCTCCTTAAAATACTTAGCAATTTTCACTACTTAAATTTTCTGTATCTATAACAATTCAAGAATTATAGGGATATCAAAGACATATCAAAATCTAAAATATGACCTTGACCTTTGACCTTGACCTATCTTTCTAAGTTAGGACCTAGGGACCTCAAATAAAAACATTCCAGGCTTATACGGTTAACGGTTGTTGAGTTGAAAACACATACCCACAAATTTATTTTGTAAAGGTAGATAACTCCTATAAAATGTCATCAAATCGCTTCGATCCAAATTAGCCAAAAATTCCTGAGGATGTAACGAACAATTTATAAAAGGAAATTTGTCGCTATCTTTTATGGTTACGAAGGAGATGCACACAGATGATAAACAGTGAATAGGGAGATAACTCTTACAATGAAAATGGTTCGCCTTAGCAGGGTGAAACTTAAAAGCGCATAAACTATATGATACCATACGGGAAATATCTAAGCGACATATTGCGAAACAAACATTTTGCGCAAGAACAAAATTTGGCAGAAGAAAATAATAATAATAATTAAAAACCAATTGTTCAGAGAACAATTGAAGGTCTTTCCATCAAAACAATGTATTTTGATATGAAAGTTGTGAAACTAAGTTTAAAATGTCATTGCAATCGTCAAATGATAGCTTCTAGTACGCTGATTCCAAAAATATTTGTTTTCCATGCATTTTTTTTTAAATAAGGGAGATAATTTGTTACTTCCGGTTTGAAAAATGTTACTTACGATTATATTTGAATATTTACTTGACACTGATTCCAAAAATATCTGGTTCTATATACTTTTATATTAATAAAGTACAAAAAATAGCTACTTCCGGTTTACAAAAGGTCACTTCCGGTTGTTTCTTTCAAGGTTAAATGGTTTGATACCTTTTTCCAAAAGTTTCATAGCTTTATCATGTATACATATAAAATAAAAGCAAAGGTCAAAATCTAGAACGATCAATTTCAAGGTCATGAACTAAGGCCCTCAAATCAAAAGACCATAGGTCTTAATTATATTTGGTTAATGACTTATATCACCAAACACGTATTTTTAAATACAAGAGGGGAGAAAACTCCCTTTTACGTTCAACGTGCCCTTGCAATAAAAATGTATGTGTTACGACATGTCGCAACTAACAATTTAGTAAAAATAATTTGTTGATATCTTATACGGTCTTTGGAAATAAGTGAAAATAAGCCAAATTCAAATATTAGAATATGACCTTGACCTTTGACCTTGACCTAATTTTCATTTTTTTGGACCAAGGACCTCAAATCAAAAGATCCTAGGTCTCTATCACTTATGGTTTATAAGATAGAAATGCATATCACTTATATCAGATGCATAAGGGGAAATAACTCTCATATGGAGCGGTCATATTGCTTAGGTCAAAATTGGACAAATCATGCAAAGGATATAACGAGCAATTTTGTAAAATAAATTTGTGGTAATCTTTTACGATTGCAAAGGAGTTGTGAGCACAAGGAAAACAGTGTTTGGGGAGATAACTCCTACAAAGAAAAGTATTCGGTTAAGCAGGGTAAATTTCAAAAGCGCATAAACTGTTCGATATCATATACCAAATATCAAAGCGACATATTGCGAAACAAATGTTTATCGCTAGAACAAAATTAGGCGGAAGAAAAAAAAAATAATCAGATGAAAAACAATAGGTCTTTCAACAGAAAAGTGGAAAGACCTAATAATCAGAACAAATACAATAGTTCTTTCCACAGAAAAGTGGAAAGACCTAATAATAATCAGAACAAATACAATAGGCCTTTCCACAGAAAAGTGGAATGACCTAATTAAAAACCAATTGTTCAAAGAACAATTGAAAGTCTTTCCACATTAAAGAAATTTTGATAAGAAGATAGTTTGTTCATTCTTATGCAATAAATAATGGTTTAATTATATTTTAGTGATGTAAGGGAGATAATATGCTACTTCCGCTGAAATGAATGTCACTTCCGGTCTCATATGATAGCTTCTTTCACACTGATTCCAAAAATGTACAGTTTCTATTCTATATACTTTGTATGTAGAATGGGAGATAATTGGCCACTTCCGGTTTGTTGAGAGTCATTTTTAGTCTTCAGTAATCAGTTTATGTATCTATATGACAAAATATGTGGATTCTGAGTACTTTTATATGAAAAAAAGTTGCAAAAATAGCTACTTCCAGTTTTCTCAAGGTCACTTCTGGAAGTCATTTTTCAAGGTCATTTGTCAGCTAACTTTTTGTACAAGGTCAAATGCCTTTATAATGAACTCAGTTGAAGTTATAATCAAATAACCTCATATCAAGACATTTCAGGAGCACTAACTCCTATAAGATGCCATTAAATTGTATAAGACTAAATGTAGCATATCTTCATTACAATAAAGCAGACATTTTGCACTTGTTCTTTTCTGTGTATCTTTCAAAGTGTCGGAGAAAATGCAAATACAAGCAAAAGTCACATTTGAGAACTTGACCTTGACCTTTGACCTTGACCTTTGATCTTGACCTCATTTTCTAAGTTAGGACCTAGGGGCCTCAAATAAAAACATTCCAGGGTTATACGTTTAACTCTTTATGAGTTAAAATAACATACCGACAAATTTATTTTGTAAAGGTAGATAACTCCTATAAAATTTCATCGAATCGCTTCGATCCAAATGGGCCAAAAGTAACTGAGGATGTAACGAACAATTTGTAAAAGGAATTTTGTCGCTATCTTTTTTGTTACGGAGGAGATGCACAAAGATGATAAACAGTGAATAGGGAGATAACTCTTATGAGAAATATCTAAGCGACATATTGCGAAACAAACATTTATCGCAAGAACAAAATTTAGCGGAAGAAAAAAATAAAAATAATAATAATAATTAAAAACCAATTGTTCAGAGAACAATTGAAAGTCTTTCCACATCAAAAAATTTTGATAAGAAGATAGTTTCTTCATACTGATGCGATAAATAATGGTTTAATTATAATTTTGAGTTAAATAAGGGAGATAATATGCTACTTCCGGTGAAATGAATGTCACTTCCGGTCTCATAGGATAGCTTCTTTCACACTGATTCCAAAAATATATATAGTTTCTATATACTTTTGTATGTAGAATTGGAGATAATTGGCCACTTCCGGTTTGTCGGAAGTCATTTTTAGTCTTCAGTAATCAGTTTATGTATCTATATGACAAAATATATGGATTCCGAGTATTTTTCCATGAAAAATGTGCAAAAATGGCTACTTCCGGTTTTCCCCAGGTCACTTCCGGTTGAGATTTTTCAAGGTCATATGTCACTTAACATTTTGGTAAAGGTCATAAGGCTATATAATGAACCAAGTTGAAGTAAACATCAATAAACATGATAATTACACATTTCAGGGGCACTTACTCCTATAAGATGCCATTAGATTGTTTCAGACCAAATGCAACAAATCTACATAACAATTAAGCAAACATTTTGCACTTCTTCTTTTATGCATATCTGTAAAGGTGTTGGAGAAAATGCCGAAAAAAGGAAAAGTCAACATTGAGAACTTGACCTTGACCTTTGACCTTGACCTAATTTTCTAAGTTATGACCCAGGGGACTCAAATAAAAACATTCCAGGGTTATACAGTTAACAGTTTATGAGTTTAAAAAACATACCGACAAATTTATTCCATAAAGGTAGATAACTCCTATAAAATTTCATCCAATCGCTTCGATTCAAATTAGCCAAGATAGTTTCTTCATACTGATGCGATTAATAATGGTTTAATTATATTTTTGAGTAATATATGGGAGATAATATGCTACTTCCGGTGAAATGAATTTCACTTCCGGTCTCATATGATAGCTTTTTTCACACCGATTCCAAAAATATATAGTTTCTATGTACTTTTGTATGTAGAATGGGAGATAATTGGCCACTCCGGTTTGTTGGAAGTCATTTTAAGTCGACAGTAATCAGTTTATGTATCTATATGACAAAATATATGGATTCTTAGTACTTTTATATGTACAAATTGCAAAAAAAGCTACTTCCGGTTTTCTCAAGGTCACTTCCGGAAGTCATTTTTCAAGGTCATTTGTCACTTTACCTTTTGTTAAAGGTCAAATGCCTCTATAATGATCTTAGTTGAAGTTATATTCAAAAAACCTCATATCAAAACATTTCAGGGGCACTTACTCCTATAAGATGCCGTTTAATTGTATCAGACTAAATGTAGTATATCTTCAATACAATAAAGCAGACATTTTGCACTTGTTCTTTTATATGTATCTTTCAAAGTGTCGGAGAAAATGCAAAAACAAGCAAAAGTCACAATTGAGAACTTGACCTTGACCTTTGACCTTGACCTCATTTTCTCAGTTAGGACCTATGGGCCTTAAATAAAAATATTCCAGGGTTATAGGGTTAACTGTTTATGAGTTAAAAAAACATACCAACAATTTATTTTGTAAAGGTAGATAACTCCTAAAAAATGTCATCAAATCGCTTCGATCCAAATTAGCCAAAAATTCCTGAGGATGTAACGAACAATTTGTAAAAGGAATTTTGTCGCTATCTTTTTTTGTTACGAAGGAGATGCACACAGATGATAAACAGTGAATAGGGAGATAACTCTTACAAGGAAAAAAGGTTCGCCTTAGCAGGTTAAAATTTAAAAGCACATAAACTATACGATACCATATGAGAAATATCTAAGCGACATATTGCGAAACAAACATTTATCGCAAGAACAAAATTTGGCGGAAGAAAAAAAAATAATAATCAGAAGAAGAAATACAATGTCTTTCCACAGAAAAGTGGAAAGACTTAATAAAAATAATCAGAAGAAATACAATAAGTCTTTTCACATAAAGTGGAAAGACTTAATAATAATTAAAAACCAATTGTTCTCATTTTTAGTCTTCAGTAATCAGTTTATGTATCTATATGAGAAAATATATCGATTCCGATTATTTTTTCATGAAAAATGTGCAAAAATGGCTATTTCCGGTTTTCTCAAGGTCACTTCCGTTTGACATTATTCAAAGTCATATGTCACAACATTTTGGTAAAGGTCATATGGCTACATAATGAACCAAATTGAAGTAAACATCAATAAACATAATAATTACACATTTCAGGGGCACTAACTCCTATAAGATGCCATAAGATTGTTTCAGACCAAATGTAACAAATCTATATTACAATTAAAAACCAATTGTTCAGAGAACAATTGAAAGTCTTTCCACACCAAAAAAATTTTGATAAGAAGATAATTTCTTCATACTGATGCGATAAATAATGATTTAATTATATTTTTGAGTGATATAAGGGAGATAATATGCTACTTACGGTCTCATATGATAGCTTCTTTCGCACTCATTCCAAAAATATATAGTTTCTGTATACTTTTGTATGTAGAAGGGGGGATAATTGGCCACTTCCGCTTTGTTGCAAGTCATGTTTAGCCTTCAGTAATCAGTGTATGTATCTATATGACAAAATATATGGATTCTGAGTACTTTTAGATGAAAAAATTGCAAAAAAGCTACTTCCGGTTTTCTCAAGGTCACTTCCGGTAGTCATTTTTCAAGGTCATTTGTCACCTAATCGTTTGTACAAGGTCAAATGCCTTTATAATGAACTTAGTTGAAGTCATAATCAAATAACCTCATATCAAGACATTTGAGGGGCAACAACTCCTATAAGATGCCATTAAATTGTATAAGACTAAATGTAGCATATCTTCTTTACAATAAAGCTAACATTTTGCACTTGTTCTTTAGTATGTATCTTTCAAAGTGTCGGAGAAAATGCAAAAACAAGCAAAAGTCACAATTAACAACTTGACCTTGACCTTTGACCTTGACCTCATTTTCTAAGTTAGGACCCAGGGGACTCAAATAAAAACATTCCAGGGTTATACGGTTAACTGTTTATGAGGTAAATGAACATACCGACAAATTTATTTTGTAAAGGTAGATAACTCCTATAAAATTTCATCGAATCGCTTCGATCCAAATTAGCCAAAAATTTCTGAGGATGAAACGAACAATTTGTAAAAAGAATTTTGTCGCTATCTTTTTTTGTTACGAAGGAGATGCACACAGAGGGTAAACAGTGAAAAGGGAGATAACTCTTACATACAAAATGGATCGGCTTTGCAGGGTGAAATTTAAAAGCGCATAAACTATACGATACCATATGGGAAATATTTAAGCGACACATTGCGAAACAAACATTTTGCGCAAGAACAATATTTGGCGGAAGAAAAAAAAATAAATTAAAAACCAATTGTTCAGAGAACAATTGAAAGTCTTTCCACACCAGAGAAATTTGGATAAGAAGGTAATTTGTTTATACTGATGCGATAAATGATGGTTTAATTATCTTTTTGAGTGATATAAGGGAGATAATATGCTACTTCCGGTGAAATGAATGTCACTTTTGGTCTCATATGATAGCTTCTTTCACACTGATTCCAAAAATATATAGTTTCTATATACTTTTGTATGTAGAATTGGAGATAATTGGCCACTTCCGGTTTGTTGAAGTCATTTTTAGTCTTCAGTAATCTGTTTATGTATCTATATGACAAATTATATGGATTTTGAGTACTTTTATGTGAAAAAAATTGCAAAAAAAGCTACTTCCGGTTTTCTAAAGGTCACTTCCGGTAACCATTTTTCAAGGTCATTTGTCACTTAACCTTTTGTATCAGGTCAAATGTCTTTATAATGAACTTAATTGAAGTTGTAATCAAATAACTTTATTTCAAGACATTTCAGGGGAATAACTCCTATAAGATGCCATTTAATTGTATAAGACTAAATGTAGCATATCTTCATTACAAAAAAACTGACATTTTCCACTTGTTTTTTCTCTGTACCTCTCAAAATGTCGGAGAAAATGCAAAAACAAGCAAAAATCACAATTCAGAACTTGACCTTGACCTTTGACCTTGACCTCATTTTCTAAGTTGGGACCTAGAGGACTCAAATAAAAACATTCCAGTGTTATACGGTTAACTGTTTATGAGTTAAACAAACATACCGACAAATTTATTTTGTAAAGGTAGATAACTCCTATAAAATTTCATCGAATCGCTTCGATCCAAATACGCCAAAAATTACTGAGGATGTAACGAACAATTTGTAAAAAGAATTTTGTCCCTATCTTGTTTTGTTACGAAGGAGATGCACACAGAGGGTAAACAGTGAAAAGGAAGATAACTTTTACATAGATAATGGTTCCGCTTAGCAGGGTGAAATTTAAAAGCGCATTTACTATACGATACTATATGAGAAATATCTAAGCAACATATTGCGAAACAAACATTTTGCGCAAGAACAAAATTTGGCGGAAGAAAAAAATAAAAAAAATAATAATAATCAGAACAAAAACAATAAGTCTTTCCACAGAAAAGTGGAAAGACTTAATAATAATAACTAGATTTGTAATTGCTAGCAATAACGGATGGCACCCTCGTACCCCCATTGCCAGGCGAGCGACAGCCATTTTGGAAATTCCAAAGTCAAAGAGTGCGTCTACACCTGCAGGTTATCATTTTTGCAAAATTTCATTAAGTTTGGAGCATTTTGAAATTTTGGACAATTTTGCTGTTTCCATGGTTACGGCGGCCATTTTGGAAATTCCAACTTCAAAATGCAACTCCGCACATGACAGTCACTATTCCTGTAAAGTTTCATCCAGTTTGCAGCACATAATTTTTTTGGAAATTTTGAACATTTGTGCTGCAACCATGGTTACAGTAGATAATTCCAAAATTCTAAAAGCAGACATCTCATTGCCACATGTCATGTTATATATCAATACAGTTTCATTAACTTTGGTGCACTACTCTCTGAGAAAATGCAGATTTTATGCATTTTTCCATAGGGTCAATGCAAAACTTGGCCCTAGTTTCCATGACAACGGCGGCCATTTTGAACTATCAAAATATTGTCTTGACATCTTGGCATACTGGAGAACATTTTCATAAAGTTTCATGTCTCTAGAATAAATTTAACATTGATGTTCTGGAATGTTCTGTGAAAATTCAAAGTTTTGACCTTTTTGCATTGTTTCCATGGTAACAACAGATATTTTGTAAATTCCAACGCCAAATTCCACATCTTCCAATGTTGGTCATCGTTACTGTGAAGTTTCATGAAGTTTGGAGCATTTTGATATTTTTGAAATTTTTGGTGTAGTTTCCATGGCAACATAGTAGTTCCAATGAGTGCCAAAATCATCCAACACCTGTATATGGCCGGCACCTACATTGTATCAAAGTATAATGTTTCTGAGTGAAATCATATCCAAACAGTTCACCAAAAGAAAAAACTGGATTTTTCACATTTGTTCTGTTTCCATGGAAACGGTAGCCATCTTGAACCATTCCATGCTTACTGCAACTCTGCATTTGGGGGTCCTTACTATAGTAGAGTTCCATCAACATTGGTCCATTGGATTTCGAGAAATCACCTGGACAAAATTTGTTGCAAGAAGAAAAATAATAAGAACTAGATTTGTAATTGCTAGCAATAACGGATGGCACCCTTCCCCTCATTGCCAGGTGAGCGGCAGCCATTTTGAAAATTCCAAAGTCGAAGAATGCATTTACAGATGTCTAGTAACATTTTTGCAAAGTTTCATTAAGTTTGAAGCATTTTGAAATTTTTGAAATTTTTGCTGTTTCCATGGTTACGGCTGCCATTTTGAAAATTCCAACTTCAAAATGCAACTCCGCAGATGTCAGTCACTATTCCTGTAAAGTTTCATCCAGTTTGCAGCACTAAATTTTTTTTTGAAATTTTGAACATTTGTGCTGCAACCATGGTTACAGTAGATAATTCCAAAATTCTAAAAGCGTACATCTCATTGCCACATGTCATGTTATATATCAATACAGTTTCATTTACTTTGGTGCAATACTCTCTGAGAAAATGCTGATTTTATGCATTTTTCCATAGGGTCAATGCAAAACTTGACCCCAGTTTCCATGACAACGGCGGCCATTTTGAACTATCCAAATATTGTCTTGACATCTTGGCATACTGGAGAACATTTTCATAAAGTTTCATCCAGTTGGATCTTATAACGAAAGAGTTAGAATTTTTGATATTTTAGCTGTTTCCATGGTAACGGCAGCCATTTTGAAAATTCCAAAGTCAAACTGGAAATCAGCACATGCCAGTCAACATTCCTGTGGAGTTTCTTCCAATTTGGAACACTTTGATTTTTTTCGCATTTGTGCTGTTTCCATGGAAACGGCGGCCATTTTTTACCATTCCATAGCAAGGTGCACAACTTCACATGGGGGTCCTCATTATAGAAGAGTTCCATCAACATTGGTCCATTGGATTCCAAGAACTCGCGCGGACAAAATTTGTGCAAGAAAAATAATAAGAAAAAAAAGAAACGTAGAATAACAGTATGTCACCCCAACTCCGTTGAGGGTGCCATAATAACTAGATTTGCCATTGCAAGCAATAGCGGATGGCACCCTTCCCCCATTGCCAGGTGAGCGGCAGCCATTTTGAAAATTCTAAAGTCAAAGATTGCATCTACAGATGTGTATTAACATTGTTGTAACGTTTCATTAATTTTGGAGCATTTTGAAATTTTTGAAATTTTTGCTATTTCCATGGTAACGGGTACCATTTCTAAAATTCCAAAGACAGGTGCCACTTTGGGACATGCCATTTTACATATTTATAAAGTTTCATTGGGATTGATGCTATATTCTTCAAGAAAATGCATCTTTAATGTATTTTCCCATAGGGTAAATGTTAAACTTTCGCCCTGTTTCCATGACAATGGCGGCCATTTTGGAATTTTCTTATATTGTCACAACATCTAGGCATACCAAGCAACATTACCATAAAGTTTCATCCAGCTAGGTCTTATAATGAAAGATTTAAAATTTGCATTTTTTTTCACATTTGATCAGTTTCCATGGCAACGGCGGCCATTTTTTACCATTCCAATGTCTCTTGCACTACTTTACATAGCGGTTCATATTATGGTATAGTTCTATCAACATGGGTCTAACCAATCCAGAGAAATAGTATGGACAAAATGTGTGGAAGAATAAAAATAATAATAATAATAATAAAAAGAAAAAAAAGAAACGAACAATAACAAGATGTCACCCCAACTCCGTTGAGGGTGCCATAATAATAATAATAACTAGATTTGCCATTGCAAGCAATAGCGGATGGCACCCTTCCCCCATTGCCAGGTGAGCGGCAGCCATTTTGAAAATTCTAAAGTCAAAGATTGCATCTACAGATGTGTATTAACATTGTTGTAACGTTTCATTAATTTTGGAGCATTTTGAAATTTTTGAAATTTTTGCTATTTCCATGGTAACGGGTACCATTTCTAAAATTCCAAAGACAGGTGCCACTTTGGGACATGCCATTTTACATATTTATAAAGTTTCATTGGGATTGATGCTATATTCTTCAAGAAAATGCATCTTTAATGTATTTTCCCATAGGGCCAATGTTAAACTTTCGCCCTGTTTCCATGACAATGGCGGCCATTTTGGAATTTTCTTATATTGTCACAACATCTAGGCATACCAAGCAACATTACCATAAAGTTTCATCCAGCTAGGTCTTATAATGAAAGATTTAAAATTTGCATTTTTTTTCACATTTGATCAGTTTCCATGGCAACGGCGGCCATTTTTTACCATTCCAATGTCTCTTGCACTACTTTACATAGCGGTTCATATTATGGTATAGTTCTATCAACATGGGTCTAACCAATCCAGAGAAATAGTATGGACAAAATGTGTGGAAGAATAAAAATAATAATAATAATAATAAAAAGAAAAAAAAGAAACGAACAATAACAAGATGTCACCCCAACTCCGTTGAGGGTGCCATAATAATAAGAAACTAGATTTGCCATTGCAAGCAATAGCGGATGGCACCCTTCCCCCATTGCCAGGTGAGCGGCAGTCATTTTGAAAATTCCAAAGTCAAAAAGTGCATCTACACATGCCAATTGTCAATTTTGTAAAGTTTCATTAAGTTTGAAGAACTTTGAAATTTTTGATATTTTTGCTGTTTCCATGGTTACGGCGGCCATTTTGAAAATTCCAACTCCAAAATGCATATCTGCTTATGCTAGTTACTATTCCTGTAAAGTTTCATCCAGTTTGCAGCATTTACATTTTATTTGGAAATTTTTGATCTTTTTGCATTGTTTCCATGGTAACAACAGACATTTTGGAAATTCCAGCGCCAAATTCCACATCTACCAATGTTGCTCATCATTACTGTGAAGTTTCATTAAGTTTGGAGCATTTTCATATTTTTGAAATTTTTGGTGTAGTTTCCATGGCAACATAGTAGTTCCAATGATTGCCAAAATCATCCAAAAGTAGTATATGCTGGACACCTACATTGTATCAAAAAATTAAGATTCTAAGTGTAAGCATGTCCAAATAATTCACCAAAACAAAAAACAAGATTTTTTGACATTTGTTCCGTTTCCATGGTAACGGCAGCCATCTTGCACATTCCAAAGTCAGGTGCACAACTTCACATGGTGGTCAACATTATAGCATAGTTCCACCAAGTTTGGTCCATGTTATTCTGAGAAAAAGCTTGGACAAAAAGTGTGGAAGAATAAAAATAAAAATAACTAGATTTGCCATTGCAAGCAATAGCGGATGGCACCCTTCCCACATTGCCAGGCGAGCGGAAGCAATCTAGAAAATTCCAAAGTCAAAGTGTGCATCTACACATTCAAATTATCATATTTGTTAAGTTTCATTAAGTTTGGAGCATTTTGAAGTTTTTGACATTTTTGCTGTTTCCTTGGTTACGGCGGCCATTTTGAAAATTCCAACTTCAAATGTCAACTTTGCTTATGCCAGTGACCATTCCTGTAAAGTTTCATCCAGTTTACAGCATTTTTATTTTTTTTGAAATTTTTGACCTTTTTGCATTGTTTCCATGGTAACAACAGATATTTTGGAAATTCCAACGCCAAATTCCACATCTTCCAATGTTGCTCATCGTTACTGTGAAGTTTCATGAAGTTTGGAGCATTTTGATATTTTTGAAATTTTTGGTATAGTTTCCATGGCAACATAGTAGTACCAATGAGTGCCAAAATCATCCAACACCTGTATATGGCCGGCACCTACATTGTATCAAAGTATAATGGTTCTGAGTTTAAGCATATCAAAACAGTTCACCAAAACAAAAAACAGGTTTTTTTCACATTTGCTTCGTTTCCATGGCAACGGCAGCCATCTTGATGGTGACATACCCCACTGCACTATAGAATGTGGTGGTTTACATTATGGTATAGTTCCATCAATATTGTTCAAGCCAATTCCGAGAAATAGAATGGACAAAAAAGTGTGGAAGAATAAAAATAATAATAATAATAATAATAAGAAAAAAAGAAACGAACAATAACAATATGTCACCCCAACTCCGTTGAGGGTGCCATAAAAAAGAAACGAACAATAACAATATGTCACCCCAACTCCGTTGAAGGTGCCATAATAAGAAAAAAAAGAAACGTAGAATAACAATATGTCACCCCAACTCCGTTGAGGGTGCCATAACTAGATTTGTAATTGCTAGCAATAACGGATGGCACCCTTCCCCCATTGCCAGGTGAGCGGCAGCCATTTTGAAAAATCCAAAGTCAAAGAGCGCTTTTACACATGTTTATTAACATTGTTGTAAAATTTCATCTCGTTTGGAGCATTTTGAAATTTTTGAAATTTTTGCTGTTTCCATAGTAACAGTTACCATTTCCAAAATTCCAAAGGCAGGTGCCACTTTGGGACATGCCATGTTACATATCTATAAAGTTTCATTGGGATTGATGCTGTATTCTTCAAGAAAATGTAGCTTTTATGTGTTTTCCCATATGGTCAATGTTAAACTTTCGCCCTGTTTCCATGACAATGGCGGCCATTTTGGAACCTCTTGATATTGCATGCACATCTAGGCATATCAGGTAAGACTTCCACAAAGTTTCATCCACTTGGGTCTTATAATGAAGAATTTTGAATTTTGAAAATTTTTCACATTTTTGCAGTTTCCATGGAAACGGCAGCCATCTTGAACCATTCCATGGTGCCTGCAACTCTTCACCAAAGGGTCCTTAATATAAAGGAGTTCCATCAACTTTGGTCCAATGGATTTCCATAAAACTCCTGGACAAAATGTGTGGAAGAAAAATAATAAAAACTAGATTTGCCATTGCAAGCAATAGCGGATGGCACCCTTCCCACATTGCCAGGCGAGCGGCAGCAATCTAGAAAATTCCAAAGTCAAAGTGTGCATCTACACATTCAAATTATCATATTTGTTAAGTTTCATCAAGTTTGGAGCATTTTGAAGTTTTTGACATTTTTGCTGTTTCCATGGTTACGGTGGCCATTTTGAAAATTCCAACTTCAAATGGCAACTTCGCTTATGCCAGTTACCATTCCTGTAAAGTTTCATCCAGTTTACAGCATTTTTATTTTTTTTTAAATTTTTGACCTTTTTGCATTGTTTCCATGGTAACAACAGATATTTTGGAAATTCCAACGCCAAATTCCACATCTTCCAATGTTGCTCATCGTTACTGTGAAGTTTCATGAAGTTTGGAGCATTTTGATATTTTTGAAATTTTTGGTATAGTTTCCATGGCAACATAGTAGTACCAATGAGTGCCAAAATCATCCAACACCTGTATATGGCCGGCACCTACATTGTATCAAAATATAATGTTTCTGAGTTTAAGCATATCAAAACAGTTCACCAAAACAAAAAACAGGTTTTTTTCACATTTGCTTCGTTTCCATGGCAACGGCAGCCATCTTGATGGTGACATACCCCACTGCACTATAGAATGTGGTGGTTTACATTATGGTATAGTTCCATCAATATTGTTCAAGCCAATTCCGAGAAATAGAATGGACAAAAAAGTGTGGAAGAATAAAAATAATAATAATAATAATAATAAGAAAAAAAGAAACGAACAATAACAATATGTCACCCCAACTCCGTTGAGGGTGCCATAAAAAAGAAACGAACAATAACAATATGTCACCCCAACTCCGTTGAGGGTGCCATAATAAGAAAAAAAAGAAACGTAGAATAACAATATGTCACCCCAACTCCGTTGAGGGTGCCATAACTAGATTTGTAATTGCTAGCAATAACGGATGGCACCCTTCCCCCATTGCCAGGTGAGCGGCAGCCATTTTGAAAAATCCAAAGTCAAAGAGCGCTTTTACACATGTTTATTAACATTGTTGTAAAATTTCATCTCGTTTGGAGCATTTTGAAATTTTTGAAATTTTTGCTGTTTCCATAGTAACAGTTACCATTTCCAAAATTCCAAAGGCAGGTGCCACTTTGGGACATGCCATGTTACATATCTATAAAGTTTCATTGGGATTGATGCTGTATTCTTCAAGAAAATGTAGCTTTTATGTGTTTTCCCATATGGTCAATGTTAAACTTTCGCCCTGTTTCCATGACAATGGCGGCCATTTTGGAACCTCTTGATATTGCATGCACATCTAGGCATATCAGGTAAGACTTCCACAAAGTTTCATCCACTTGGGTCTTATAATGAAGAATTTTGAATTTTGAAAATTTTTCACATTTTTGCAGTTTCCATGGAAACGGCAGCCATCTTGAACCATTCCATGGTGCCTGCAACTCTTCACCAAAGGGTCCTTAATATAAAGGAGTTCCATCAACTTTGGTCCAATGGATTTCCATAAAACTCCTGGACAAAATGTGTGGAAGAAAAATAATAAAAACTAGATTTGCCATTGCAAGCAATAGCGGATGGCACCCTTCCCACATTGCCAGGCGAGCGGCAGCAATCTAGAAAATTCCAAAGTCAAAGTGTGCATCTACACATTCAAATTATCATATTTGTTAAGTTTCATCAAGTTTGGAGCATTTTGAAGTTTTTGACATTTTTGCTGTTTCCATGGTTACGGTGGCCATTTTGAAAATTCCAACTTCAAATGGCAACTTCGCTTATGCCAGTTACCATTCCTGTAAAGTTTCATCCAGT
Organism: Mytilus galloprovincialis; assembly: GCF_965363235.1. Taxonomy (NCBI): domain Eukaryota; kingdom Metazoa; phylum Mollusca; class Bivalvia; order Mytilida; family Mytilidae; genus Mytilus; species Mytilus galloprovincialis. The sequence goes on from NC_134842.1 coordinate 100,013,427, forward strand.
TTACAGCATTTTTATTTTTTTTTAAATTTTTGACCTTTTTGCATTGTTTCCATGGTAACAACAGATATTTTGGAAATTCCAACGCCAAATTCCACATCTTCCAATGTTGCTCATCGTTACTGTGAAGTTTCATGAAGTTTGGAGCATTTTGATATTTTTGAAATTTTTGGTATAGTTTCCATGGCAACATAGTAGTTCCAATGAGTGCCAAAATCATCCAACACCTGTATATGGCCGGCACCTACATTGTATCAAAATATAATGTTTCTGAGTTTAAGCATATCAAAACAGTTCACCAAAACAAAAAACAGGATTTTTTCACATTTGTTTCGTATCCATGGCAACGGCAGCCATCTTGATGGTGCCATACCCCACTGCACTATAGAATGTGGTGGTCTACATTATGGTATAGTTCCATCAATATTGTTCAAGCCAATTCCGAGAAATAGAATGGACAAAAAAGTGTGGAAGAATAAAAATAATAATAATAATAATAATAAGAAAAAAAGAAACGAACAATAACAATATGTCACCCCAACTCCGTTGAGGGTGCCATAATAATAAGAAAAAAAAAAGAAACGTAGAATAACAATACGTCACCCCAACTCCGTTGAGGGTGCCATAATAAGAAACGATACAAAAACAATAAGTCCCCAAAACTCCGTTTTGGTGACTTAATAAGAAACGATACAAAAACAATAAGTCCCCAAAACTCCGTTTTGGTGACTTAAAAACTAGATTTGCCATTGCAAGCAATAGCGGATGGCACCCTTCCCCTATTGCCAGGCGAGTGGCAGCCATTTTGAAAATTTCAAAGTCAAAGAGCGCTTTTACACATGTTTATTAACATTGTTGTAAAATTTCATCTCGTTTGGAGCATTTTGAAATTTTTGAAATTTTTGCTGTTTCCATGGTAACAGTTACCATTTCCTAAATTCCAAAGACAGGTGCCTCATTGGTACATGCCATGTTACATATCTATAACGTTTTATTGGGATTGATGCTATATTCTTCAAGAAAATGTAGCTTTTTTGTGTTTTACCATACGGTCAATGTTAAACTTTCGCCCTGTTTCCATGACAATGGCGGCCATTTTGGAACCTCTTGATATTGCATGCACATCTAGGCATATCAGGTAACACTTCCACAAAGTTTCATCCACTTGGGTCTTATAATGAAGAATTTAGAATTTTGAAAATTTTTCACATTTTTGCAGTTTCCATGGAAACGGCAGCCATCTTGAACCATTCCATGGTGCCTGCAACTCTTGACCTAAGTGTCCTCTATATGATAGAGTTCCATCAACTTTGGTCCATTGGATTTCCAGAAATCTCTTGGACAAAATGTGTGGAAGAAAAATAATAAAAACTAGATTTGTAATTGCTAGCAATAACGGATGGCACCCTCGTGCCCCAATTGCCAGGCGAGCGGCAGCCATTTTTGGAAATTCCAAAGTCAAAGAAGGCATCTACCCTTGCAAGTTATCATTTTTGCAAAATTTCATTAAGTTTGAAGCATTTTGAAATTTTGGACAATTTTGCTGTTTCCATGGTTACGGCGGCCATTTTGGAAATTTCAACTTCAAAATGCAACTCCGCACATGTCAGTCACTATTCCTGTAAAGTTTCATCCAGTTTGCAGCACTTAATTTTTTTTGGAAATTTTGAACATTTGTGCTGCAACCATGGTTACAGTAGATAATTCCAAAATTCTAAAAGCGTACATCTCATTGCCACATGTCATGTTATATATCAATACAGTTTCATTGACTTTGGTGCACTACTCTCTGAGAAAATGCTGATTTTATGCATTTTTCCATAGGGTCAATGCAAAACTTGGCCCCAGTTTCCATGACAACGACGGCCATTTTGAACTATCCATATATTGTCTTGACATCTTGGCATACTGGAGAACATTTTCATAAAGTTTCATTCAGTTGGATGTTATAACGAAAGAGTTAGAATTTTTGATATTTTAGCTGTTTCCATGGTAACGGCAGCCATTTTGAAAATTCCAAAGTCAAACTGGAAATCAGCACATGCCAGTTAACATTCCTGTGGAGTTTCTTCCAGTTTGGACCACTTTGATTTTTTTCGCATTTGTGCTGTTTCCATGGAAACGTCGGCCATCTTTTACCATTCCATAGCAAGGTGCACAACTTCAAATGGGGGTCCTCATTATGTTATAGTTCCAACAATATTGGATCACTCAATTCTTAGAAACACGATGGACAAAATGTGTGGAAGAATAATAAAAATAACTAGATTTGTAATTGCTAGCAATAACGGATGGCACCCTCGTCCCCCCATTGCCAGGCGAGCGGCAGCCATTTTGAAAATTTCAAAGTCAAAGAGTGCATCTACAACACATGCAAGTCATCATTTTTGTAAAATTTCATTAAGTTTGGAGCATTTTGAAATTTTGGACAATTTTGCTGTTTCCATGGTTACGGCAGCCATTTTGGAAATTCCAACTTCAAAATGCAACTCCGCACATGTCAGTTACTATTCCTGTAAAGTTTCATCCAGTTTGCAGCATTTTAATTTTTTGGGAAATTTTGAACATTTGTGCTGCAACCATGGTTACAGTAGATAATTCCAAAATTCTAAAAGCGTACATCTCTTTGCCACATGTCATGTTATATATCAATACAGTTTCATTAACTTTGGTGCACTACTCTCTGAGAAAATGCTGGTTTTATGCATTTTTCCGTAGGGTCAATGCAAAACTTGGCCCCAGTTTCCATGACAACGGCGGCCATTTTGAACTTTCCAAATATTGTTTTGACATCTTAGCGTACCGGGTAACATTTTTATAAAGTTTCATCCAGCTGAGTGTTATAACGAAAGAGTTAGAATTTTTGATATTTTAGCTGTTTCCATGGTAACGGCAGCCATTTTGAAAATTCCAAAGTCAAATTGGAAATCAGCACATGTCAGTTACCATTCCTGTGGAGTTTCTCCCAGTTTGGACCACTTTGATTTTTTTCTCATTTTTGCTGTTTCCATGGAAACGGCGGCCATCTTTTACCATTCCATACCAAGGTGCACAACTTTACATGGGGGTCCTCATTATAGTAAAGTTCCATCAACATTGGTCCATAGGATTCCGTGAAACACGACGGACAAAATGTGTGGAAGAAGAATAAGAAAAACTAGATTTGTAATTGCTAGCAATAACGGATGGCACCCTTCCCCCATTGCCAGGTGAGCGGCAGCCATTTTGAAAAATCCAAAGTCAAAGAGCGCTTTTACACATGTTTATTAACATTGTTGTAAAATTTCATCTCGTTTGGAGCATTTTGAAATTTTTGAAATTTTTGCTGTTTCCATAGTAACAGTTACCATTTCCAAAATTCCAAAGGCAGGTGCCACTTTGGGACATGCCATGTTACATATCTATAAAGTTTCATTGGGATTGATGCTGTATTCTTCAAGAAAATGTAGCTTTTATGTGTTTTCCCATATGGTCAATGTTAAACTTTCGCCCTGTTTCCATGACAATGGCGGCCATTTTGGAACCTCTTGATATTGCATGCACATCTAGGCATATCAGGTAAGACTTCCACAAAGTTTCATCCACTTGGGTCTTATAATGAAGAATTTTGAATTTTGAAAATTTTTCACATTTTTGCAGTTTCCATGGAAACGGCAGCCATCTTGAACCATTCCATGGTGCCTGCAACTCTTCACCAAAGGGTCCTTAATATAAAGGAGTTCCATCAACTTTGGTCCAATGGATTTCCATAAAACTCCTGGACAAAATGTGTGGAAGAAAAATAATAAAAACTAGAATTGCCATTGCAAGCAATAGCGGATGTCACCCTTCCCCTATTGCCACTAAGCGGCATCCATTTGAAAACAATTTAACAGTGAATGCATATCAACGCATTGCGATATATCTTTCTGTAAATTTTCAGTACGTTTTGAGCATTGTCAAAAGTTTCACATTTCTTCTGTTTCCATGGCAACGGCAGCCATTTTGAAAATTCCGAAGTCAAAAGTCTCATCTATACATGACAGTTAACAATTATATTAAGTTTCATTAAGTTTGGAGCATTTTGAAAATATTTGACATTTCTGCAGTTTCCATGGCAACGGTGGCCATTTTTGAAATTCCAACTTCAAAAGTCTCATGCAGACTTGACAGTTAACAAATATATTACGTTTCATCAATTTTGGAGCATTTTGAAATTTTTGAAATTTTTAACATTTTGGCTGGTTTCTATGGTAACAGATACCATTCCAAATTTCTAATGGCAGATAACACATTGGTACATGGGAGGGAACATACCATCAAAGTTTCAATGGATTTGACCTACCATTTTAAGAAAGTAAATGCCACTTTAAGGTTTTTGAAGCATTTTGACCATTTTCGACTTGTTTCCATGGTAACAGCAGACATTTTCGAAATTCCTACGCCAAATTGCACATCTACCAATGTTGCTCATCGTTACTATGAAGTTTCAAAAAAATTGGAGCATTTTGATATTTTTGAAATTTTTGGTGCAGTTTCCATGGCAACATAGTAGTTCCAATGATTGCCAAAATCATCCAAAACCAGTATATGGCTGGCACCTACATTGTATCAAAATATGATGATTCTGAGTTTAAGAATCTCCAAATTATTCACCAAAACCAAAAAACTGGAATTTTTCACAATTATTCTGTTTCCATGGAAACGGCAGCCATTTTTTATGGTCTTAGACCCACCTGCACCCCGAAATTTTTTGTTCCACCTTATAGTGAACTATCATTAAGATTGGTTCCATTTCACTCCAAAAAACATGCCGGACAAAATAGGTGGAAGTATAATAATAATAATACAGAAAAAGAAACAGAGGAAAAGCAATATGTCACCCGACATTGTCGATCGGGTGACATAATAATAAGAAAAAAAAAAGAAACGTAGAATAACAATACGTCACCCCAACTCCGTTGAGGGTGCCATAATAAGAAAAAAAAGAAACGTAGAATAACAATATGTCACCCCAACTCCGTCGAGGGTGCCATAACTAGATTTGCCATTGCAAGCAATAGCGGATGGCACCCTTCCCCTATTGCCAGGTGAGCGACAGCCATTTTGAAAATTCCAAAGTCAAAGAGTGCATCTACAGATGTCTATTAACATTCTTGTAAAATTTCAACAATTTTGGAGCAATTTGAAATTTTTGAAATTTTTGCTATTTCCATGATAACGGGTACCATTTCCAAAATTCCAAAGACAGGTGCCACTTTAGGACATGCCATGTTACATATCCATGACGTTGTAGAAGGTTTGATCTTATATTGTTGCAGGAAATGCAGCTTCAATGTGTTTTCCCATAGGGCCAGTGTTAGACTTTCGCCCTGTTTCCATGACAATGGCGGCCATTTTGGAATTTCCTAATATTGTCACAACATCTAGGCATACCAAGGAACATTACCATTAAGTTTCATCCAGCTAGGTCTTATAATGAAAGATTTAGAATTTGCATTTTTTTTTCACATTTTATCAGTTTCCATGGCAACAGCAGCCATCTTGATGATGCCATACCCTGTTTGCAAAACTTCATATGCTGGGTAACATTATGGTATAGTTCCATGACCATTCGATCATACAGTGCCAATATATGGCTTGGACAAAAAGCGTGGAAGAAAAATAAAAATAATAATAATAAGAAAAAAAGAAACGTAGAATAACAATACGTCACCCCAACTCCGTTGAGGGTGCCATAATAAGAAAAAAAAGAAACGTAGAATAACAATATGTCACCCCAACTCCGTTGAGGGTGCCATAAAAAAAGAAACGTAGAATAACAATATGTCACCCCAACTCCGTTGAGGGTGCCATAATAATAAGAAAAAAAAGAAACGTAGAATAACAATACGTCACCCCAACTCCGTTGAGGGTGCCATAAAAAGAAACGTAGAATAACAATATGTCACCCCAACTCCGTTGAGGGTGCCATAATTAAAAACCTATTGTTCAGAGAACAATTGAAAGTCTTTCCACATCATAGAAATTTTAATAAGATAGTTTCATACTGATGCGATAAATAATGATTTAATTATATTAATGAGTGATATAAGGGAGATAATATGCTACTTCCGGTGAAATAAATGTCACTTCCGGTCTCATATGATAGCTTCTTTCACTTTGATTCCAAAAATATATAGTTTCTATATACTTTTGTATGTAGAATTGGAGATAATTGGCCACTTCCGGTTTGTTGAAAGTCATTATTAGTCTTCAGTAATCTGTTCATGTATCTATATGACAAATATATGGATTCTGAGTACTTTTATGTGAAAAAAATTGCAAAAAAAGCTACTTCCGGTTTTGTCAAGGTCACTTCCGGTAGCCATTTTTCAAGGTCATTTGTCACCTAACCTTTTGTACAAGGTCAAATGCCTTTATAATGAACTTAGTTGAAGTTATAATCAAATAACCTCATATCAAGACATTTCAGGGGCAACAACTCCTATAAGATGCCATTAAATTGTATAAGACTAAATGTAGCATATCTTCATTACAAGAAAGCTGACATTTTGCACTAGTTCTTTAATATGTATCTTTCAAAGTGTCGGAGTAAATGCAAAATCAAGCAAAAGTCACAATTGAGAACTTGACCTTGACCTTTGACCTTGACCTCATTTTCTAAGTTAGGACCTAGGGGACTCAAATAAAAACATTCCAGGGTTATACGGTTAACTGTTTATGAGTTAAATAAACATACCGACAAATTTATTTTGTAAAGGTAGATAACTCCTATAAAATTTCATCGAATCGCTTCGATCCAAATACGCCAAAAATTACTGAGGATGTAACGAACAATTTGTAAAAAGAATTTTGTCGCTATCTTGTTTTGTTACGAAGGAGATGCACACAGAGGATAAACAGTGAAAAGGGAGATAACTCTTACATAGAAAATGGTTCGCCTTAGCAGGGTGAAATTTAAAAGCGCATAAACTATACGATACCATATGAGAAATATCTAAGCGACATATTGCGAAACCAACATTTTGCGCAAGAACAAAATTTGGCGGAAGAAAAAAAAAAAAATAATAATCAGAACAAAAACAATTAAAAACCAATTGTTCAGAGAACAATTGAAAGTCTTTCCTCAACACAGAAATTTGGATAAGAAGATAGTTTCTTCATACTGATGCGATTAATAATGGTTTAATTATGTTTTTGAGTGATATAAGGGAGATAATATGCTACTTCCGGTGAAATGAATGTCACTTCTGGTCTCATATGATGAAATTTTTTCACACTGATTCCAAAAATATATAGTTTCTATATACTTTTGTATGTAGATTGGGAGATAATTGGCCACTTCCGGTTTGTTGGAAGACATTTTTAGTCGTCGGTAATCAGTTTATCTATCTATATGACGAAATATATAGATTCTAAGTACTTTTTATATGAGAAAATTGCAAGAAAAGCTACTTCCGGTTTTCCCAAGGTCACTTCCGGTAGTCATTTTTCAAGGTCATTTGTTACCTAACCTTTTGTTAAAGGTCAAATGCCTTTATAATGAACTTATTTGAAGTTATAATCAAATAACCTCATATCAAGACATTTCAGGGGCACCAACTCCTATAAGATGCCATTAAATTGTATAAGACTAAATGTATCATATCTTCATTACAATAAAGCAGACATTTTGCACTTGTAGTTTTATATGTATCTTTCAAAGTGTCGGAGAAAATGCAAAAACAAGCAAAAGTCACAATTGAGAACTTGACCTTGACCTTTGACCTTCACCTCATTTTCTAAGTTAGGACCTATGGGCCCCAAAAAATAACATTGCAGGGTTTTACGGTTAACTGTTTATGAGTTAAATAAACATACCAACAAATTTATTTTGAAAAGGTAGATAACTCCTATAAAATGTCATTGAATCGCTTCGATCCAAATTAGCCAAAAATTCCTGAGGATGTAACGAACAATTTGTAAAAGGAATTTTGTCGCTATCTTTTTTTGTTACGAAGGAGATGCACACAGATGATAAACAGTGACTAGGGAGATAACTCTTACAAAGAAAATGGTGCGCCTTAGCAGGGTGAAATTTAAAAGCGCATAAACTATACGATACCATATGAGAAATATCTAAGCGACATATTGCGAAACAAACATTTATCGCAAGAACAAAATTTGGCGGAAAAAAAAAAAAATAATAATAATAATAATCAGAAGAAAAACAATAAGTCTTTCCACAGAAAAGTGGAAAGACTTAATTAAAAACCAATTGTTCAGAGAACAATTGAAAGTCTTTCCAAACCAAAGTAATTTGGATAAGAAGGTAGTTTCTTTATACTGATGCGATAAATGATGGATTAATTATCTTTTTGAGTGATATAAGGGAGATAATATGCTACTTCCGGTGAAATGAATGTCACATCCGGTCTCATATGATAGCTTCTTTCACATTGATTCCAAAAATATATAGTTTCTATATACTTTTGTATGTGGAATGGGAGATAATTGGCCACTTCCGGTTTGTTGGAAGTCATTTTTAGTCTTCAGTAATCTGTTCATGTATCTATATGACAAATATTATGGATTCTGAGTACTTTTATGTGAAAAAGTTGCAAAAAAAGCTACTTCCGGTTTTCTAAAGGTCACTTCCGGTAGCCATTTTTAAAGGTCATTTGTCACTTAACCTTTTGTATAAGGTCAAATGTCTTTATAATGAACTTAATTGAAGTTATAATCAAATAACTTCATATCAAGACATTTCAGGGGCACCGTCTCCTATAAGATGCCATTTAATTGTATAAGACTAAATGTAGCATATC